>NW_028227259.1:104157716-104757716 GCF_978045245.1 Mus caroli | reverse complement strand
TAGTGCCATTCCCTGGGCTGAGCATGTAGAAACCATCACATGGGGTGTTTGGGATATTTTGTTGTTTTTGTTTTTTGTTTGTTTTTTGAGACAGGGTTTCTCTGTATAGCCCTGGCTGTCCTGGAACTCACTTTGTAGACCAGACTGGCCTCAAACTCTGAAATCCACCTGCCTCTGCCTCCCGAGTGCTGGGATTAAAGGTGTGCACCACCATGCCCGGCGTTTGGAATATTTTGGCTGGAAGTCAGCATGATGTAGCAGGCTGCTGTTCCTTAGGTTTGTGGTAGGTTTCATGCTTACCCAAGTAGGAACTAGGCCGTTGTTCCCTGTAGCTGTGACAGAAAAGGCTGCAGTTTCCTCCTAGCTGTTCTGAGGGGGAGTCCCTTCTTTGGGTCTGCACTCTCAGTCACAATTCAATGGATCCCTGACATTATGGTAATATTTGGGAAGCACTCTATAACATTTTAATATTTGTTTTTTTTTGTTTTTTTTTTTAACTATGTGTGGTGTATATGCGAATAGGGCCACACACGTGCCACTCACTGTGTACATGTGGAAGTCAGAAGACAAGCTTTAAAACTTTTCCCAAAGTGTTTATCTTTTGTTTTACGTGAACGTGTGGTTTGCCTGCGTTGCATGTCTAGGCCTCACTGGTGCCTTCAAAGGCCAGAAAAGGGGGACGGATCCCTGAAACTGGACTAACGAACGGTTATGAACTACCTACCAGGGAGGTGCTTGGAATTGAACCCAAGACCTCTGGAAGAGCAGCCAGTGCTCTAACTGCTGGCCCACCTCTCCAGCCCTGGAATACAACAAGGTTTTGAGTTGTTCCTTGGCTTCCACCCTGTTTTGCAGCAGGGTCTCCCTTGGTTTACCACACTGCACACTCCAGGCCAGCTGGCTTGAGATTCAGGCCAGTTCTCCCCGTTTCTCACCACGTCTATCTCATCACAGTGGTGTTTGGGCTAGAGACACACACCATCATCTTTTGTCTGGGTTTAGGGGTTGAATTGAGGCCAGCATGCAGCGTTTACCAGCTGAGCCATCTTGCTGGCCCCATATGTCTGCTTCTTATTTAGCCTGAATCCCTGGGCTTTGAACTTCAGAAGTATGTCATTTGCTTCTAGGCGTGCAGAAAACTGGTTTTAAAAAGGCTAGAATTATACACCCATTCTCTAGGTCAGGCAAAGCCCAGGCAAAGTAAATTCCCTTAAAAGTCAAGACTATCTTATGGGAAATAATTTGGGTATTATTTCAAAATTAGCTACTGTTCTCTGGCATATTTCCAGAAAAAAGGGCTGTACTTTGTGGCAGGATATTTGATCACAGAGTGAACTCTGAGACTGTACTGTTTACTGAAAAAAACCTGTTTCTAGGTGTGGTTCAGCCCTTAGCACCTGTAATCCCTCTGGCTGGAACACAGACACACCCTTAGTACAAACCTTAAATTCCAAACAAAGGTAAAGTTAGTTTGTAGAAGAAAGCACCCATGTGTAAACTGAGTGGCAAAGTAATGAGCCAGAGAAACATTTGACAGAATAGGATATGCCCAGCTTTCTTGGTCAGCAGGAAGGTCAGTTCTGTTGTAGTTGCTAAGCAAGGGCTGATTCCAGCAGCATCACCTCCTCCTAGCTGATGAACCACAACTCTGCATTCTGCCCACTGGTCCAGATGTGGGGGCGGTTCATCTTGTGACTTCATCTTTCTGAAGGACCTAAGACAATACACTGACTTTCAACCTAATGTTTTAAGTGGGTGGGTCACTTTAAAGCTCTGTAATTGCTGGGGCTAAGAAGTCATCTATACCCTTTTTAAAGTCCTTTCTACACACTCTCTACTAGTCACATTTGGAATTGGCACCTGTGAAGGCATCCTTGTTGGTCTCCTGCTAAGTGATGAGCTCCTCTGGGTGTGCAAGCCCAGCGTCACCTTATGCCCTTAGCTCTGTGGCTCAGAAAGCTCGAACTTAGTCTTGTATTTGTAGCATAAGGTACAGAAATTAACTTTTCTAAATTCAAAGAAAAGGAATAGAACACTTCACTAATTAAAAACCAAGTACTGCCTTTATTTGGCTCACCGCTCCGTTTATTAGAGTAACCACATGTGGAGAGGCACAAAGCACTTAAGTTTTACATGACTACAAAGTGATCACAAATCCCAAACTTCAGATCTTTCACTTCCACTTAAAGAACAAGTTTTCAAACCGTCTGAGTTAGTTCAACACACAGACCCAGATCACACGGGAGCTATTATGTTTAAACGTTGCTCTTCTTGTTCTAGCATCTTCTTCAAGTGGGATCCGGCAAAGGAGGACTGAAATGTCTAAGGTCATGATGCAAATGCTTTGAGGGGCAGTGAATCAATCTGCACGAAGTGGCAAAGATGCAGAGTGCATAGCGCTGAGGGCTCACTGGGCCATCTGCGCCTCCATGGCTTGTGCCGTCCACTCCGGGGCCGTCTGACTAATTTTCTCCAGGAGGTTATTTACTTGGAAACAAAGTGACTGGATCTGCTTGTCCCATGTTGGCAGGGCTTCTCGTGCTAAGGAAAGAATAAAATAATAGGGAAAATAGAAATTACTCACAAATCAAAGCTAAAAGATAAATTACAACAGTGTTAACTTTTAAAAGACGTTTATTCTGGGACTCTTGGCAAGCCTTAAGAACTCAGCTCAGGCCAAGCATGGTATGGCAGAGGTTTCCATCTCTGCACTCAAAAGACAGAAGTAGGCAGGATCTCTGTGAGTTTGTGGCTAACCTGGTCTACACAGTGAGTTCCAAGTCATCCAGGAGGGCCACACAATGACACTGTCTCAAAGAAAGAACGCAAGTCACTAACACCAAACATAAGTGGGACATAATGAAAATGTTATTACTAATGCCCTTGAAAACAAAGCCAACGACTGAAGACCTATCAAGACAAGATGACCTCGAAGCAGTCTCACTCCAGGGCCAGGTTCTCAGTGTTTGCTGGGGCGATACTGCCATCTACTGGAAGAACGCTGGATCTATACATGAGACTATGTCTACCTCACCAAAAAATAATTTAACATTTACAGCAGAAAAAAGACAATGTAAAATCTACTTGAAATACTATCTTGAGTACTTTTTTTTTTTTTTAAGGGCAAGGTTTCTCTGTATAGCCTGTCCTGTAACTCACTGTGTAGACCAGGCTGGCCTCAAACTCAGAGATCTGCTGCCTCTGCCTCCCGAGAGCTGAGATTAAGGTATTAAAGGTGTGCACCACCACTTCATTTATTTTAAGAAGACTCAAAAACAAAACAAAAAAAACCCACATTTTATTTTATGTATATGAGTGTTTCGCCTCTGTGTGTGTGTGTGTGTGTGTGTGTGTGTGTGTACCATAATCTTGCCTGGTGCATAGAGGCCAGAAAAGGAGGTAACCTAGACCTGGAGCTGCAGATGGTACTGAGAACTGAACCTGACTTCACTGCAAGAATTTGGAGCCATCCAGTCCCCTCCTCCCTTTAATTGAACTTCTTTCTCTTCTTCCCTCTGCCCTGTTTTCATTTCTTAAAGACCACAGTGACTCTGGCTATACTGGAGAAAGTAGGTTAGGAAGCAAGTGTAGACGAGTGGAAAACGTCACAGGCTGTGACAGCAGCATTCTGTAAGTCACAGGGAATACAGACGAAGAGAAGGGGCTGGGCCGCAGGTGGCTCTGAGGGTAAAGCCTGGCCATGTGAGCATGACCCCAATCCTCAGAGTACAAAGAGGAATGATGACTGCAAAGTGTTCTCTGACCTCCACACATGCTCCAAGATATGTGCTCACCCACATGCACACAAACATTTGAATTTTTAAAAATAAGAAAAGTACATGGATTCCTAAGAACATTAGGAGTTGTAATTTATAGGACATGAAAGATAAGAAAGAATAAGCATAAGAAATTAAGGAAAAAGTTAACATGTAACTTTTAAATGGCTAACTAGAAAGTTTTGGACCTGTGTTTGTCCTAAATCCCTATTAAGCAATCTAATATAGACACCTTAGGTGTGAACTAGAGCTACAGGTTTGAGAAAGAGAAGAGACTGGTACAAGCAAATCGAGCCACTTCCAAAAATGCTAAGTGAATCAAGGGGTAGAAATCACCCGTGGAGACTCAATGCCTGTAGCGGGAAAGGCCTGGGATTAAGCCGTAAGTAACTGATGTTAACTCTAAGGGCATCACAGAGTCTGTAAAGATAACGTGAAGAACAGCTGCTCAAGCAGGAAAGAAGGCAGGGGCAGGGCAGGGTGGCCAAGTCGACAGCATCAGGATGGCCATGGTGTGCTGCCATGGGCACAAGGAAAAGGGACCAGCAATATTCACTTTACTAAAACCGAGATAAAGCCTAAAGCAGGCTTGCCAGTTCACCCCTGTGAGCTCTGCATTCAGGAAGCAGAGATGGGAGAAGCTCCACATCAGGGGCCAGTCTGGGCGGCTGGGTGGTAGAGACTCCACTTCAGAAGAAAAGAAAAGGCCTGAAAGATAAAGGCATCTGGCCTACTTGGAAGACCTGTGTGTGTTTAGGACCAATGGAAAGAAGTCAGCAGAATTTTAAAAAGCTAAAACAGTGTTTCCTTCAGGCTTCTAACACAGCTCCTTTTGGCGAGTGTGTGAAGAGCAGGGCTTGGGAAGGGACCCTTGGAGCACGGGAAAGGGCAGATAGAAGATAATAAATAATAATAATACCCACACCTCACATTTAGGGCTTCATAAATCTAATCAAGACAGTTTTAAAAAATCTTTGAAATGGGAAATGGTTTCTCTTTAGAAAAAGTTAAAAAACAAAAACAAGACAAAACCCCCTCAAACCTGAAGGACATACTGCAGTGTAGGAAACGGGATGGCTTAGAGAACGAAGCATGGATCCAGGGGGTGACGCAGACCCCTGACCTTGAACTCACGGTGCTGTCTGGTTCCTGACTGTCCACCAGCAACACTGACTAGCCTAACCTAAGTGAAACAGGACAGAGGAGGCGGGTCTGGATGCACAGCTGGGGTACAAGGTCAGTAGGCTCTAACAGTGTCCCACAGGCAACTGAGGAAGGCCGAGAGAGGGGGAACCAGTCTTCACAGGGAAGAGCACAACAATCGTTTACCCAACACCAAAAGCTCAGCTCTGGAAACACAGACAAGTAACATTACACAGACTGAGGGGGTTGTAGTTAGGAATATATATGTTTGTGCATATGCACATACATATGCATATCACAACAGTCAATGAAAAAGGAGGCCGTGAACTTGTTCTAGGGAATCGGCGAGAACAGAACTGAGCAAGGGATCACTGGGTCCACCTAAGCAGAAGAGAAGAGAGAAAGGGCTGCGCTGACTGGAAGGAAGTGGAAGAGAACACACAGTGGCTCTTGCGACCAGAGAGGAGCTGTACAGAAAGCAGGAGTAAGGGAGATGGATCAGTGAGCACAACACAGCCCCAGGCCTGAGCAGCATCTTCATAGTGAGCAGTGCTCTGCCCCAGACGTGAAGCAGGAACAAGAGCTGCAGGTCTCACGCTGTGGGAGGTCACTCACCTGCATGCCTACACTAGCTCCGTGACTTTCCGAATAGGAAATGCAACTGTCACTCCATGGGAGCCACACATGGTTGGAGTTCAACGAAGGTCAGATGACCAAAGAAGTAACCTGATACCATTTCAGTTACATTTTCCTTAGCTTAGAAATGTTTAAAAAATATTCATAAATATAGCCTTTTAAGGTTATTTTAAATGATTTCCTTTGCACATATGCTCATGAGTAACATAGTTCTGGGCCTAAAGAAATAATTCAACACATTTTAATCATATAACAGTTTACTGCCATTTCACTTGATAAGAATGCATAAACGCTCTTACTTTCAAAATGAACTATTCCATCGATCTGGTCAATAAACCCATTCATGCGTCCTTCCGTGATCATCTGAGATGCTATCTTTTCTGCCTATTAAAACAAAAGCAAAACAATCTCAGGAGCTGAGAGATCACATTTAGCAACCGTTCACGGATAACCAAGTGAAAGCCTTCGGCTTAGCCCCTGTTGCTACTGTGCTTGCCTGTCACTTGTTGAGGGACATGTCTTGTAATCTCTTTCAAGTGCTAAGAATACAGACATGCCAGACTGGCTAGACAAGAATCCAGCCTTTCTTTTTTTTTTTTTTAAACCATTTTCCCCTCTGCTTAAAATTGTATTTTATTTCATTGTATTTTTTGATGAAGCGTCTCCTTGTCCCTGGCTGACCTCACGTTCCCTATGTAGCTGAGGATGATCTTGGCCTTCTGAGCCCCCTGCCTGCCTCTCTACCCACACTCCAGGATTACAGGAGGGTAGCATGCGTGCAGTTTCTGTGGCCCTGGGGATTTAATCCAGAGCCTGTGTATGGCTAAGCAGACACTCGCCAACTGAGCTACAAAGACAGCCTCAAAAGTTCACTAGGACCCAAATCTTAAAGAGAGAGAGAAAGGGAGGGAGGGAGGTTGGTTAAAACTGCACGGAGACACACAGTTCTGCTCCTGCCACTGCCCACTGCTTCCCTGCAATGTGCCACAATGAACTTAGTGGTCAACAGCACTGGGGTTCGAGGCCCACACAGCAGCTCACCACTATCCATAACTCCGGTCTCAGGGGCTCCAACACCCTATGCTGACATCTACAGGCACCAGGCACACATGTGATGCAGAGACAGACAGGCAGGCAAAGCAGCCAACACACGGGACTAGAAGCAGCTCAGTGGTCCAGAGTGTGCACTTCTCCTGCAGAAGCTCCCAGCCCAGCTCCCAGCACCCACGCTTGTGGCTCACAACTGACTGTAAGACCTGAAGCCTTCTTCTGGCTTTATTGGGCACACATAAACACACACCGATATATACTCACATGAAAATACACACATACATAAAAATAATAAAGTTTCTAAAAATCCATACACAGAAAGAAATAATCAAAAATCTTAAAATAATAACAAATTGCCTTAGGATTCTGGGGGGAAAAAAAATTTGTTTTTCTTTTTGCTCTTTTCTTTTGGTAGAGGCCAGGAGAGGGCATTTGATCTCCTGACACTGGAGTTACAGATGTTCGTGAGCCACTGTTTGGGTGCCGGAAATCAAACCCAGGTCCTCTGTGAAAAAAAGCCAATTTTTTTTTAAGATTTATTTATTTCATGTATGTGGGTACACTGTCACTGTGTTCAGACACACCAGAAGGTGGAATTGGATCCCATTTACAGATGGCTGTGAGCCACTATGTGGTTGCTGGGAATTGAACTCAGGATCTCTGGAAGAACAGTCAGTGTTCTTAACCGCTGAGCCATCTCTCCAGCTCAAAAAGCCAATACTCTTAACTGCTGAGCTGTCTCTCCAGTCCCTGACATCTTTACAATCAATACAACACCACTCCTACTGACTGATTATAATCTATTACTAACAACCTATGCACGTCCCTTATTCTTCACAAGCAGTTAACCACCAACCCTATGAAGAAAGCTTCTTTTGGTTCATTTCTCTTACTCTGTAGCCATCTTCCTTCCCCAGTTTCTAAAGTGCTGAGATTATAGGCATGAGCTACCATGCTTGCTAAGAAAACATCTTTTAAATGGCAACTGTAGTCTCAGTTCCCAAATCAATCCACTCTCTTTACTAAATGTGTACATGCAATGCGATTGTTAGAAAATCCTAAATTGAGCCTGGTATACACATACCTGTAATCTCAGCAGTGGGAGGTAGAGGCAGGAGGGTCCAGAGTTTAAGGTTAGCCTTGGCTTCAGCCTCCTATGACTGTGACCAGTCTAGGCTGCATGAGATCCTGTCTCAAAAGAAGAACAAGGAGAATCCTAAGTTAAAACTTCATAATCATTTAATCCCAGCACTCGGGAGGCAGAGGCAGGCGGATTTCTAAGTTCGAGGCCAGCCTGGTCTACAAAGTGAGTTCCAGGACAGCCAGGGCTACACAGAGAAATCCTGTCTCGAAAAACCAAAAAACTTCATAATCAGATAAACTACATGACTTTAACTAAGGTGAAAGATTGATTGCTTACTCTCAATATTATCTGAAATTAAGATGTTTCAGAAGTGATACAGTATAAATACAATTGGTATTGTGCTGTAATTTGTGCATGACCAACCAAATCCAAAAAACGCACTAAGATTCCCTAGAAGGTTAACTACCCTTTAAATGAAACCCCACTCGGAAAGTAGAGCAGGACACCTTGGGGTCAGAGATGAGTATTAAACCTTTGAGTCCATCGAGGGTAGAGGAACAAGGACAGCAACAATCACCATCTAACATTCCAAGAACTTTGTTATCAGTGTCTTTAAGGCACTACACAAGGGGAGGGTATGGGGGACTTTTGGGATAGCATTGGAAATGTAATTGAGGAAAATACGTAATAAAAAAATATTAAAAATAAAAAAAAAAAGACACTACACAAAGACATCCTTATGCAAAAGGTATAACTTGGTACTTCTAGAAGATTTCCATTCTAAGTAACTGTCATTAGAAAGTTAAAAAGCTAAAGCCACTAAGTTTCATGACAACACTATTTCACCAGTGTCCTCCCATTTCCCCTGAGGCTTAGAAACATGTAGCTTTTGTTGTGCTCACGAACATTATCTCTTTTTTTTTTTTTTTTTTGGTTTTTCGAGACAGGGTTTCTCTGTGTAGCCCTGGCTGTCCTGGAACTCACTTTGTAGACCAGGCTGGCCTCGAACTCAGAAATCCGCCTGCCTCTGCCTTCCGAGTGCTGGGATTAAAGAACATTATCTCATATGTATCTCTCCATTACTTTAATAGTCTGGGGTTTCAATTTCCCTGATATAAAGTAGTAAATTAAGAAAAATACCTTAGCTGCAGGGATCTCTAAAAGAGCTCCAAGTTCTTCAAAGGTGATATTGTTATATAGTTTGCTTGCTGACAACAAATTATGCTCAATAACAGCTCTGTCCAAGATGCTGGAACCTTAAATAAACATAAATAAACTCATTAAATGTTTGAAACTAGTTTTATACTTTAAAAAGATATACCTTTATTTTATTTCTAGCCATGTAGTAATCAGTTTTATACTTCTAATCAACATGTCACTAAAACTTACATTTGATACTATTATTGTTATTCCAGACAGGATTTCTCTGTGTTGCCCTGGCTGTCCTGGAACTCACTCTGTAGACCAGGATAGCTTTAAACTAAGATCTGCTTGCCTCTGCCTTCCAAGTGCTAAGATTAAAGGCAAGCACTAATATATCAGAATATATTTACAATTATAGTTTATATACAATGAAATACAGTATTTAGAAAACTAGTGTGATAGGTAATCTCCAATAGTCAATCACCATGGAAACACCTCTGGGTGTGTCTGTGAGGGTGTTCCCAGACAGGCTTAATTTAAGAGGGAAGGGCTACCCTGAATGTGTCATGCCATTCCCTGGGCTGAGGTCCTAGACTGAAAAGGAGAAAGCCAGGGAGTGACTCCACTGCCTTGTTTCCTGCCACCCCACACACCTGTCCTCATGCTGTGCACACCATGGTGCTCTGTATTCTCACACTGTAAGCCACGATCCATCCAGACTTCAGCTGCTTCTGTGAGGTTATGTCAAGGAGGTAACACACACAATGATGCTGGTGAGCATCTGCTAAGGGACAGGGGGATTGAGTCCTCTGCACTAGAGCAGTACACACTTACTCATGAGCCCCTTAGCTCATTCTTTTGGTCACCATAAGCACCTTACTGTGAGGCAAACATGGGGTCATATCCCAGAGGTAGGGTCAGCTACCCTTTCTCAGGAGTTCAGAAACAGAATCCTCCTGTAAATTAGGGAACCTAGCCCCTTATAAAGTCTGAACTGCTGGCCTTGCCTAGGTTTTTTGTGATGACTGTGTTGAACATACAACTACAGAGCAGCTGCTGTAACAGGGATGTTTAGAGACCTTCAAGGAAGTATCCTACAAAACCCTTTCTTATAACTGCTCACCACTCCACCACAATGAAGAAAGAAGAAGGAGGGGGAGGGGGAGGAGGAGGAAGAGGAGGAAGAGGAAGAAGAAGAAGAAGGAGGAGGAAAGAAAGAAAGAAAGAAAGAAGAGAAGAGAAGAGAAGAGAAGAGAAGAGAAGAGAAGAGAAGAGAAGAGAAGAGAAGAGAAGGAGGAGGAGGAAGAAAGAAAGAAGACAGAAGAAGAAAGGAAGATAAAAAATGATTTAGCCAAGGATGGAGATGTAGACTGGTCCAATAGTAGAATGTCTGCATTAAAGGCCACAAAACCAACCTCAAGCATAAAAGAAAAGGGAGGAGGAAGGGGCAGATGTGGAAAGGGAAGATTGTACACATGCACACAGCGACACAAAATGTAACAACTTCAACACGAAGCCTTACAGCAGCAATATCAAAAGCCCCCACGTGGAAACAATCTTCCTGTCCGTGAACGTGCATCCACATACTAAACGTTATTTGGCAATGAGTACTAATCACATGGATGAGCTATGGCACTAAGTGAGAGAAGCCAATTGTGACAGGCCATAACAACAACATCATGATTCCATTAATGTGAAATGTCCACAACAGGAAAATCTATAGGGCAAGAGATGTATTGGCAGTAATGCTACATGACTGGAGACAGAATGAAAACCAATGAACATACTTTAAATTTAAAAATAAGCCAGACACCATGTCTTAAAATTGCTAAGTCAGGAGGCTGGAGAGATGGCTCAGTGGTTAAAAGCACTGACTGCTCTTCTAGAGGTCCTGAGTTCAATTCCCATCAACCACATGGTGGCTCACAACCATCTGAAATGGGATCCGATGCCCTCTTCTGGTGTGTCTGAAGACAGTGACAGTGTACTCACATACATTAAATTACTTTTTTAAAAATGAGATTGTAATCTAACACAAAGAACAGCTCAGGGCTGGGTCAGATGAGGGCAGCAGACAAGCAGCCTTTCGCCCCACACAGACCTGCATCCCTCTCTTCAGAGAACCCATGGGGCAGTTTTCTACTTTCTTTCCATGACTAGAAGCTCAAAGTCAATCTGAAGACCAACTATATCAATTCTGGAAACTTTCAACCTAGCTTTTAACTAATTTGCACATCAGACTTTTTTTTTTTTAAGTCATGGCTGCTTAGACTATACAGAGAATTAAAATTCTCAAGTTAAACAAAACAAAGCGGAGGATTAGCTTCAACTAAAGCCCATACATACTACTCAGAGTTGGGTTACAAATTTAATTCTTCTAGAAGTCAGAAAAATAAGAGAACCAATTTATCAATTCACACTATGTTTAACTAAGACAAAAACTAACTGCTCAGAAGAACCATTAGTAATCCTACAACCACAGAGAAAATTTTCCTGAGGTGCTTAAGAAAAGTCTATGAAAAAGAAAACCTTGGCCTAGAGACACAACTTAGCACATTCCACGCGAGGGCTGCTCTTGCAGAGGACCTGAGTTTGGTTCTCAGCAGGCACACTGGGGCCTCAGAACAGCACACAGCTCACAGCTCCAGCTCACCGCACACCGCACACAGCTCCAGCTCACCGCACACAGCTCACAGCTCCAGCTCACCGCACACCGCACACAGCACACAGCTCACAGCTCACAGCTCCAGCTCACCGCACACCGCACACAGCTCACAGCTCACCGCACACAGCTCACAGCTCACAGCACACAGCTCCAGCTCACAGCACACCGCACACAGCTCCAGCTCACCGCACACCACACACAGCTCACCGCACACAGCTCACAGCACACAGCTCACAGCACACAGCTCACAGCTCACCGCACACCGCACACAGCTCACAGCTCACCGCACACAGCTCACAGCTCCAGCTCACCGCACACCGCACACAGCTCACCGCACACAGCTCACAGCACACCGCACACAGCTCCAGCTCACCGCACACCGCACACAGCTCACAGCACACAGCTCACAGCTCCAGCTCACCGCACACAGCACACAGCTCACAGCTCACAGCTCACAGCTCCAGCTCACCGCACACAGCACACAGCTCCAGCTCACCGCACACAGCACACAGCTCACAGCTCCAGCTCACCGCACACAGCTCACCGCACACAGCACACAGCTCACAGCACACAGCTCACAGCACACAGCTCACAGCACACAGCTCCAGCTCACCGCACACAGCTCACCGCACACAGCACACAGCTCACAGCACACAGCTCCAGCTCACCGCACACAGCACACAGCTCACAGCACACAGCTCCAGCTCACCGCACACAGCTCACCGCACACAGCACACAGCTCACAGTGCACAGCTCCAGCTCACCGCACACAGCACACAGCTCACAGTACACAGCACACAGCACACAGCTCACAGCTCACAGCACACAGCACACAGCTCACAGCACACAGCTCACAGCACACAGCTCACAGCTCACAGCTCACCGCACACAGCTCACAGCACACAGCTCCAGCTCACCGCACACAGCTCACCGCACACAGCACACAGCTCACAGTACACAGCACACAGCACACAGCTCACAGCTCACAGCTCACCGCACACAGCTCACAGCTCACAGCACACAGCTCCAGCTCACAGCACACCGCACACAGCTCCAGCTCACCGCACACCACACACAGCTCACCGCACACAGCTCACAGCACACAGCTCACAGCACACAGCTCACAGCTCACCGCACACCGCACACAGCTCACAGCTCACCGCACACAGCTCACAGCTCCAGCTCACCGCACACCGCACACAGCTCACCGCACACAGCTCACAGCACACCGCACACAGCTCCAGCTCACCGCACACCGCACACAGCTCACAGCACACAGCTCACAGCTCCAGCTCACCGCACACAGCACACAGCTCACAGCTCACAGCTCCAGCTCACCGCACACAGCACACAGCTCCAGCTCACCGCACACAGCACACAGCTCACAGCTCCAGCTCACCGCACACAGCTCACCGCACACAGCACACAGCTCACAGCACACAGCTCACAGCACACAGCTCACAGCACACAGCTCCAGCTCACCGCACACAGCTCACCGCACACAGCACACAGCTCACAGCACACAGCTCCAGCTCACCGCACACAGCTCACCGCACACAGCACACAGCTCACAGTGCACAGCTCCAGCTCACCGCACACAGCACACAGCTCACAGTACACAGCACACAGCACACAGCTCACAGCTCACAGCACACAGCACACAGCTCACAGCACACAGCTCACAGCACACAGCTCACAGCACACAGCTCCAGCTCACCGCACACAGCACACAGCACTGGCTGATGTCTTCTGGCCTTGCAGGACACCTCCACACACTCTGCACATATTCACACTGACACACACTTATGCACATAAATAAAAATCCTTAAAGTTAAGGCTGAGTAAAATGTCACCTTTCAGCCAGCCCAGTACAAATGAGTCCTCACAACTAATTGCTTTCTGGTACCGAGTGACAGTGACCCAGGCAGCAAGCCAAGTTGGCTTGCATGCTGACGCTGCTCCATGCATGGTTCAGTGTGTCCACACCTCTATGTTTAGTATCATGGTCATGTTAACAAGGGACTTTAAAACATCTTAGACAAAAATACATAAAATAGTCACTATTATAAATTAGAAAATATTAAAAGGACATTTTCCTGGCAAAGACATTCTGATTTAAGCAATCACGTCATTTAACCAAAAAATATGAAAGGAAACCTATTCCTATTTGTACCATTTTACCCCAAGGGACCTTGGGCAAGCTACTGAGCTAAATTTTACTCTTAATTAGGGATGAATAATTATGCTCTAATACAATCTGTTATTTAGTTTTATTTACCAATGGCTTAAGCTTTTTAGAATTCAGGTGTCATAGGTACAAGCTATAATTTTTCAGTTTTCACAAGTTTCAAAAAACAAATAAGATTTTTTTAAAAAAAGAAGAAAAAAATGCTGTATTTCATAAACTGCTTTCCAATAGGGATTATTTCAGATTATACCACAAACCTATGTCAGTGTTTAATACTCACTATTGGTCAATAGTCCTCTTTTTATTAATCAGAAGTATTACTTGAAGATACTAATGTAACATATTTTCTACTAATCTATACCTAGATACCCCTGTCACATACACGTCAGGCATGATCATTACCATCAGCTGTCGTTGCTTTTTGGTGTGGCATCAGCATTGCAGCAAATTCTTGAAGCTGGTTCCCTCTGATGATTCTGTCTAGGTACATCTTCTCTAGGATCCCATATGCAGCTAGTTGCTGGCACCTTTCGTCCTTAAAAAGAGTAGCCAGCATCCGAGAGCGCTGCTGTCCTAGGGAAACACAGAGGGTCAAATGTTCTAAGTGTTTCTTCAGTGACAAAAAGAATCACATTCTATGATCCCATTTTTGTTTACTAAAATACATACATTCCCCATTAATACATTTATGTGGTGTGTTCTAGAAAGTCATTGATTAAGCCGGGCGTGGTGGCGCACGCCTTTAATCCCAGCACTTGGGAGGCAGAGGCAGGCAGATTTCTGAGTTTCAGGCCAGCCTGGTCTACAGAGTGAGTTCCAGGACAGCCAGGGCTACACAGAAAAACCCTGTTTCAAAAAAAAAAAAAAAAAGAAAGTCATTGATTGTACCACAGTTTAATGCTGAGCTGCTGCTTCTATAGGAGATACAGAATTAGGTTCTTCTAAGCCCCTAGGCAATTTTTTTGTCAACTTTAATCAATCTGCAACTTTGTTTCACGAGCTTCTGTTTACACCCTTACTTAACATATAGGGTTAATTCATTAGCTTTGAACTCATAGCTAACATTGCAATTCTGTCAAAATAGAGCTTACAGGATACTTTTTTGTCACACAAAACCTCCACATCAGACTGTCTATACTTATGAACACTAGAGGGCATAGTGGTGCATGCCTGTAATTTGAGGCCAGTGAGGTCAGCCAAGACTATACACTTTGTCCACCCCTAGTTCCTACTAGCACCTACACCTAAACACATGCGTGCACACACACAGGGAGCACTGGACAGCATCCAGCAGTCCATCAGGGAACCATTTTAACATCAAACTCATCAATAAAGGGCATAAAACTATGGGGAGGGAGCCCCTGAGTAGCCCACAAAAGCCCGCTTGCTTACAGGTTGAAAGCTGGGCTGTAAAGAGGCAGGGCACTGTGAGCCCACTCTCACCTGGAGACAGGAATTGGGTAACTCATTTTGCTACTTAGTCTGCACATATCTGGAAATGATGAATAGACTGAGAGTTTGGGTTAGTTCAAAATAAATGTTTATCACTAGATATGTTCACTAACAAAAAATCTGTAGATAACGTGAGAATAACTGAATGTTCGCATAATGGACCAGGGTAGAGGTCAAAATGGTCCAGGAGGTTGTAAGCCCAGGTGATTTCTATTTTCTTCTTGTATATATACTAGTACATTATTTAGTTATTAAAAAATATATATGTCCAGCATGGAATACACTTCTGTGATCCCAGAACCAGGAAGGCTGAAGCATGATTTCTACCTGTCTGAAGCCAGCCTGAACTACACAGCAAGCTGTAGGCCAGTCAAGCTGAACAGAAAGACTGTGTCTCAGAAACAGAACAAAACCAATATTTCTCTGCTAAGAAACGATACTGTCTCAATGTATACATTTAGAGCATTTAAACACCTGGTGACTAATACCGGGTGAGTAGAAACAATGCTGTCAGCAACCGCTGTCTTCTGTCACTAGGACACCTACACCTAGTAGCCATGGGAACATCCAGGGTCTAAATCCTGGTATTTGTCCCGGCTAGTTTTATGCCAACGGATACAGCTGGAGTCATTTAGAAAAAGGGAACCTCAACTGAGAAACTGTCTTTACTAGACTGTCCTGCAAGCCACCCTATGGGGGCATTTTCCTTGACAGTAACGACTGTAGGAGGGCTGAGCTCACTGTGGGTGGGGTCACCCTGGGCTGGTGGTTGTGGATGGTGTGAGAAAGCAAGTGGAGTGAGCCATGGGAAGCACGACAGTGAGACGCTTTCTCCCACGGCCTCTGTGTTAGTTCTTGCTCTCTAGGTTCCTGCCTGGGCTTCTCTCAATGGACTAAGAGCTGGGATGTATAAGCAACACACCCTTTTCTCCCCAGGTTGCTTTTAGTCCTGCTGTTTTATCACAGCAGTAGAAATACTAAGGGGCTGGAGAGACAGGCAGTGATTAAGAGCTGCTCTTCCAGAGTACCCTGATTATAGTCTCAGCACCTACATTGCAGCTCACAAAAGTCTAGGTACTCCAGTTCCAGGAGCCTCTGTAGGCACCAAGCACACATGTGGTACACAGGCATACATGTAGCCAAAACACTCATACTCATTAAATGAACAAACAAACACATAAAAACTTTAAAAAAAAATTCTAAGAAAGTATTCTATTAAAAGATAAAGAATATTTATAAAATCAATCTTAAGACATCATTTTTAGCATTTGTTTTGTTTTGTTTTCTAGTGCTGGGAATCTATCGTATTCCTAATGCACAGAAAGGTTTTGGTTTTTTTTTTTTTTTTTTTTGGTTTCTCGAGACAGGGTTTCTCTGTATAGCTCTGGCTGTCCTGGAACTCACTTTGTAGACCAGGCTGGCCCCGAACTCAGAAATCCGCCTGCCTCTGCCTCCCAAGTGCTGGGATTAAAGGCGTGCGCCACCACGCCCGGCAAAAGGTTATTTTTTTTTATGTTAGAATACAGAGAAAAAATATTGAAACACTGCTGGGACTATATCCAAGTCATACTGGGAAGATGTGAGCATCAAAAAGCAGAATAATTTGGGAGGCAGAGGCTGGCAGGAGAATCTGTGTTCCAGGTCACCACGGTCTACATCAAGCCCATCTTTGTTTGGAGTGATGTAACATTACAGCAATGTTCACTTTCTATCCAAATATTAAAAGTATGTATTCTCTGGACTTAGAAGTTTAATTGATCCATAAACTCATCCCTACAAATAACCCCTGTGCATCCAGGTGTGTCCAACCTTTTGACACTGAAATAATCTTAACAACTACAATGTTCACACTGGAGAACTATGTAGCTGAGTTACAAAAAAACAAAACAAACAAACCCCTCTTATTTTAGGAATGTTTGTAGTTTCACCCTGGACATCAGTTATAGCCATCCTTGGCTGCATATAGTTTCTGGGCCACAGGCTGGATCTGCCTGGATGATAAAGTAAAACAACAGAAAATCAAAGTGAATCTGTAAGATATGACAACAGCTGACACTTAGCTACAAGAAAATGTAAGTGGTGGTTTAAGCCTTAATCCCAGCACACGGGAGGCGGAGGCAGGCAAATCTGTGTAAACTGGAGGCCAGCCTGATCCATATATGGAGTTCCAGGACAGCCAAGACTCAATAAAAAGACCCTGTGCCCGCCCCCACCCCCCCAAAAAAGAAAAAAAAATAGAGGGAGCAGAAGAGGGATGTTAAGTGTCAGTACTAAACATGTCATGAGCTCTCAGCTGACTACAGATCTTGGACTTCAGAATGATTTAGAAAAGCTATGTTGGGGGCTGGAGAGATGGCTCAGCGGTTAAGAGCACTGACTGCTCTTCCAGAGGTCCTGAGTTCAATTCCCAGCAACCACATGGCAGCTCACAACCATCCGTAATGACATCTGATGCCCTCTCCTGGTGTGTCTGAAGACAGCTACAGTGTACTTACATATAAAAATAAATAATAAATAAATCTTAAGGGCTGGCGAGATGGCTCAGTGGGTAAGAGCACTGACTGTTCTTCCGAAGGTCCTGAGTTCAAATCCCAGCAACCACATGGTGGCTCACAAACACCCGTAATGCGATCTGACAGTGTTCTTATTTATAATAACAAATAAACTTAAAAAATTTTTTTAATAAATAAATCTTTTAAAAAGCCATGGTTTAGGATTAACATTCCTTCACAACAGCCTTTTCTATTTAAACGCTATGTGCTTTCTATGCTACAATTTAGTAAAGACTTTGTATGTACTGAGGAAAAGAATGAATGCTAGTCTGAAACTTAAGCTTAAAGGTTTAAAAACCCTGAAAGCAGAATACTTTAAACCTTTTAAAGTTGGTCGAACCCTTCTTTTGTGTATGTGAAAGAGTCCCCCATGCTGTGACACATCTGTGGGGGTGACACATCTTTCAGGAGTCTCTTCTCTCCAGCACGTGGGTGGGTGCTGGGGGTCAAATGGGCTTGTTTCCTCCTCTGTAGTTCTCATTTAAGAACCATTTCTCTTTCTGTAAAAATAAACTTATCTCTTTTAACTATTCTTAATGTGTAGGTAACAAGCTGATACATTCACTTAAGTTTTTAGAATAAATCATTTTATTCCTGGTTGTTTCATGTTTAAACTTACTTTAATTGTACTGAGACACCCCTAGAAATGTTCCTTGCTAAGTAATCCAGTGGTTGCTACCTAACGTTATCAGCCAGGACAACTCGTTTCACTGAGGCTGAAATCACATGCTTACCTGCCGATGCTAAGATGGTGCAGTGCAGTGCATGCTTTAAGGCCTCTAGTCTCTCACTTTCATGGACTATTGTCTTGTAAGAGAGCTCATTGTATCTCTGGGCAGCCTCAATGAATTTCCTTCTGTAATCAAGGACACGCGCATAGCAAACCTACAGGGGGAAAATGCTCCAATTAGGGAAACTGGAGGGTCAAAGACAAGAGGTGAAGAGAGTTTCTGAGATATATAAGCATTCATCACAGGTGTTGAAATTAGGTCACTCGTTACCTTATAGTGTATCTGTAACTGCTCATTTGTGGATTCATTCTGAAGTAAGGACGCTCGGTTTATGTAAGCCTCGGCCTGGACGGGATCGTCATCCTCCAGGTATAGCCTTGCAATCTTCAGGTAAGTCTCCAGCTTATAATCTACGTTGTACTGTCTAGGACAAACAAGTAAGCAAACAAATGAAATAGACACATGAAATAGTGCCAAGTTTCAGGCTTATCGGACACTATAGTGGAACTGCATCCAGGCTCAGCCTGCCCGGAGACCAATCTGGCAATTAACTCTGCAATTATGCTTTGGATTAATGTGTATGCTTTTAATCCACTATACTTTACTTCTAGATATCAGATCCTACTAGACACAATAAGGAATGTGCTCACGTACTCATTACAAAGAAATTAATTTGTAAAATTATTATTTATGTTAGGAAAAAATGAAAATCACTGTTATAGTATTTACAGGAGCGAAGCTATGGTGTGTAAAAAGGTAGAAAGTAAACAGCTATGGTCTTTACTAGCTGCTTACAGACAACATGTATTTTCTTTCAAGTAAAAAAGTGGGCTATGGCCGGGCGTGGTGGCGCACGCCTTTAATCCCAGCACTCGGGAGGCAGAGGCAGGCGGATTTCTGAGTTCGAGGCCAGCCTGGTCTACAAAGTGAGTTCCAGGACAGCCAGGGCTATACAGAGAAACCCTGTCTAGAAAAACCAAAAAAAAAAAAAAAAAAGTGGGCTATGGCTAGGCATGGTGATACACATCTTTCACTCTGCAGGCAGAGGCAGGCAGATCTCTTGTGAGTTTGAGGCCAGGCTCATCTACATACTAAGTTCTAGGCCAGCCAAGCAGTGAGACTATGTCAAAAACATACAATATGGAATACAATAGTATATTAAACATCATTAAAATGTATTTCTGTCATCAAGTAAAATGTATTTTTACACAAACAAAATATAATCTCAGTTAGGGTTGTGCAGGGCTATGGTGAATTAAAGGCAGTTTTCAGTCTCTTTCCTCCTCCACAAGCGATATTTTACTCCAGGAGTGAAGAACTGGAGGCCTCAATAATTCCAAACTCGTAATTCATGATTAATCCTCAAAAAAAAAAAAAGTAATCTTTTCTATTTGACAGCCAAAACAGTAAAGCCTTGTGACAAGAAAAACAAAAACAAACAACAACAACAAAAGAAAATAATGAACAAAGCAAAACAAATTTACAAATCCTTAGAATTCTCCTGGCTCCCACTGTGGAGTTCAGTCTTGCTTTATGTATTGTGAGAGAGGGAGAGGTCAGGGCACAGATTTCTAGAAATTCAAACTGTTCGCTTAGCTCAGTTATTATCAGCAGTTTATGTTTCCCATTCACAACTCAGATTCATATGAACTGTTCTATCATGCTAAGCTTCTTTAATTTTCCAGTTTTTTTAATCAGGGAATCCTTTCATTACTTTAAAAGTGACAATGACTAATCTCTTAAGGACTCCTCTCCTCCAGTTACACTCCTGCTTCCTCTCAGTGTCACAGCCCAGCCCTGTCAC
The DNA here is from genome assembly GCF_978045245.1 of Mus caroli. Classification (NCBI taxonomy): domain Eukaryota; kingdom Metazoa; phylum Chordata; class Mammalia; order Rodentia; family Muridae; genus Mus; species Mus caroli. Next base: position 104,737,492 of record NW_028227259.1, on the reverse strand, counting down.
TGCTGTGTGGGCTCTGTTCACTGAGAGAAGCTGTCAAGGCAGACTTGCACCAACCCCACCGTCACTGACACTCGCACAGCCTGTCCTGGGCTCTAGTCCTCCCTCCACAAGGGAGCATCTGGCATTTCTAACTGTTAAAGGCACAGCAGTGCTGCTGTCCTGGGAAAGAAGAACCAGACCGCTAACCTTACACGCAGAGCAGCCCCTAGACAAAGGCCACGCCAGTCTAAATGCCCCACCACTATGGATTCCCATCTGTTCATACACTCCCGTGAGAATCTGTTACCAATTCCTCAATATCAGTGTTTTGTCCTGTCTCTTTTTTCTGAGACAAGGTCCGACTATGTCACTCTGGCTATCTGGAGCTCACTTTGTAGATCAAGCTGGCCTCGAACTCAAGAGATCTGCCCACCTCTGCCTTCCGAGTGCTTGGACTAAAGGCAACCACCACTATACCCAGCGTCAATTATTAAAATGTTTGTTTTCCAATGGATTATAAACATCTAACTTTTGCTGTGGTTTCTATCTTACACTGATTACTATCTCTGTATGGTTCTTTGCTCTTTGATGTTATGAAAACTCCAAAGAGCTGTCTCCATTCACTCTTTCCAGTCAGCTGCAGCCTTCACCAGCTCACCACGATAGCTCCTGTCAAGTCGCCCTGCCTCCACACCTGGCGACTGCTAACCAGCCAACGCTTACCCACTCCTCAGCACAGGTCTGATCATACGGGTACTAGGGAGGAACACACCCCTTCTGGCAATCTTACCTCAATGGACAATCCTTCCCACTTGCTACAACGGCCTTTACCATTCACCTCCCAAGACCACAGCGCCCCAGGCCTCAGCATGTACTCCATCCTCTTCTCCCCTGGAAAGGGGTCGAGCCAGTCTAGTAGGCAAATGTCTCCTTGTAGCCCAGACCGCTCTACTTCCTCCAGACAAAACACTCTGCTCACTACCAGGTACCTTCTCTTGCTTATCACAATCCCAAATGTACACTTCATAACCCTCAAAATCTATTCCCCACAAGGCAGGGCAACTCCATGCTTCCAAGTGCTCTGGCCAAACCCTCAGGACTCAGCCGTTTCGTTTCCTGTGGTCCATTGGGAGGGAACTCTGCAGACTGAGTCTCTGGGGAGCTCCCATGCCTACCACTCACTGCTGCCAGCACGTGAGTCCCCACCCGGTACTCAGTGGTCCTTTAAAGCACATCATCACGCATGTCACGTCTCTGCTCAAAATCACATAATGGCTCAGGGAGACAGGGTCTAAAGTATGTAGCACTGCCTAGCCTGTTACTCTCTGTAGACCAGGCTGGCCTCAAACTCACAGCGACCTGCCAGCCTCTGCCCTCTGAGTGCTGAGATTAAAGGCATGCACCACCCTGCCTGGCACTCTCATTTCTCTTTGAAGCGAAGACCTCACAACGGCTTCAAGACTCAGGGACCCAACCAATCCCTAGGACTGACTTCATTCTGTCTTTCTGATGTTCACTCTACCTACACTGGTATTCTGATTCTTCCTTAGAAAAGGCTATGAATACATTGGCACCTTAGATCTTTGTCTTAACAACACCCTTTCTAAAAGAGGGGTCTGCCCTCAGACAACTCAGTCAGTCTTTGAGAAGCCCTTGCTCCCATCTAACACTCTATAAATGTTAGGAGTTAGGAATGCGAGTTAGTGACACCCGCCCACCCATGTCTATCCAAGTCCACTATTTACTATACTTTTGTCCTGTTTCCAGAGGAATCCCCACCAACACTTGGGCTGCATTTCTCCAGTCTTCCTCCTTCTCATAAATAGATGCCAGATGCTGTCTTATGGAAGCAACCTAGAGAGACAGATAAGATGGTATCAAAGAGTGCTCTACTCCAGGATATTACACTGCAGGTTTATGTATGGTCACCCATATTTTACTTCTATCAAGTTTGTATTCACAGAATATGAAAATAAAAAATTGAAACAACACATTTCTACACTGTACATTTTGGCAACTTATTTTCAGTATTAAATTTTGCTTTTATGTTGCTATATTCTTGATGTTGGAGTTTTCCTAAACTTTTATTTGTAACAGTCTTACTAGGGCTACTGAGTTGCTCAAGGCACAATGCTACGAAAGCCTACAACCTGAGTTTGCTCCACAGAATTCATACATAGATGGAAGAACAGAACTAATTCCTCAGAGCCGTCCCCTGGCCTCCATGTGTACACAGGCACATGTTTGTACACACAGAGGTGCATGTCTGTACACACAGAGGTACATGTCTGTACACACAGAGGTGCATGTCTGTACACACAGAGGTACATGTCTGTACACACAGAGGTGCATGTCTGTACACAGAAGTGCATGTCTGTACACACAGAGGTGCATGTCTGTACACACAGAGGTGCATGTCTGTACACACAGAGGTGCATGTCTGTACACACAGAGGTGCATGTCTGTACACACAGAGGTGCATGTCTGTACACACAGAGGTGCATGTCTGTACACACAGAGGTGCATGTCTGTACACACAGAGGTGCATGTCTGTACACACAGAGGTGATGTCTGTACACACAGAGGTGATGTCTGTACACACAGAGGTGCATGTCTGTACACACAGAGGTGCATGTCTGTACACACAGAGGTGCATGTCTGTACACACAGAGGTACATGTCTGTACACACAGAGGTGCATGTCTGTACACACAGAGGTACATGTCTGTACACACAGAGGTGCATGTCTGTACACACAGAGGTGCATGTCTGTACACACAGAGGTACATGTCTGTACACACAGAGGTGGATGTCTGTATACACAGAGGTGCATGTTTGTACACACAGAGGTGCATGTCTATACACAGAGCAAGGCTGAGTAGGAAATCTTCACTAGCACTCCGGCTGGAACTGCTATGTCCTAATACTTACCTGATTTTGTAAATGCTGTTTGATTCAGTTTTATAAAAAATGTGTAATTGAGCAACTATCTCCTTTAATAGCATGAGATCATAAAAATAATGTGTTATCTTAAGCTCAAGACCTACTGTTTTAACATAACAGGACTGGTGACCATATGAACTCACAGAGACTGAGGCAGCTTGCTGCACAAGTTCAAGACAGCCAGGGCCCCAGCAAGGAAACAGGAATAAACCTAACCAAGAACTGTTTACAACTGATACCTTTGTGGCAAAGGGAAAACCAAAGTCTTTCTTGGTCTATGAGCCGCACTCAAGGACAGAGACCCCACACCCAACTCAATATTTTTGCAGACTTTTTGTTTTATTTTGCTTTGTTTGGACACTTGTTGTCTTATTAGTGTTTTACTTGTTTGTTGTGATTTTTGTTTCTGTGGTTTTGTGGGGAGTGTGTATGTGTGTGTGTTTGCTTCTGGTTTTTGTTTTTTAGTTATTCAAGACAGGGTTTCTCTCGGTAGGCCTGGCTGTCCTGGAACTTGCTCTATAGACCAAGTTCCAAGTTGCCTCAAACTCAGCAATCCACCTGCCTCTGCATCCCAGTGTTTGCTCCTTTTTTGTTTTTTTGAGACAGGGTTTCTCTGTGTAGCCTTGGCTGTCCTGGAACTCACTCTGTAGACCAGGCTGGCCTCGTTCTTTTTTTTTTTTTTTTTTTTTTTTTTAAGAGAGAAAAAGAACATAAAGCTGAGTGGATGGGGAACGTCTGAGAGGAAGTGGTAGAGGGCAAAACATAATAAAAATGTATTATATGAAAACTTTTTTCAAAAAAAAAAAAGTTACTAGGAATTAGGAGCTTCTAGTTCCTGATTTTTAAAACAGAACAAAACAACAATAAAATCTAGGGCTCTAGACTTTTACCTGCTCTTCAAAGGAAATGACCCGAGGCTGGATCTTCTCCAAGGTGAAATGGTAGACCTCCTTGGCTGTGCTGTCTGGCAGGTTAGGGAGGTGTGTGCAGAAATCTGTTAGCAGTTGCCGTGAGATCACAAGGCTGACATTCTCATTCACCACTGGTCAGAAAGTAAAAAATAGGAAACATCAATAATCTGTAAGTTTCCATTAAGCAATTAAATTTTACTTAAAATTACCACTTAATACACTCAATGTATTATTCAGAGACTTGCATGTTCTTCTCATATGTTGCATAATTAGTTTCTTTATGCTGGATTTTACTGATTTCTTATCTACTACAGCAAAGCAGGAAAAATACAGTAACTTTTCTAAGAAAGGATTGGGGAAAATCCCTTGAAAATTTTACTCTCCCTTTTCTTTATTTTTGTGCAAAGGCAAAGCACAGAGCATCTATATAAAGCCTTAATTGGGATTTCAACTTTGAAGACAATTTAACTGAAAAATAGCCCAACTATAAGTGGCTAAAAGCATGGAATAAGTTCATCTCAAAGCACATTTAACACTGATTGTGTAAAGCAGGCCGACGAGCTTTAAAGAACTACTCAGTCATACAAGGCAAGCGTGGCTCTTCCATTCTACTCACTCGCTTCCACAAAAGCTTTCAGTGCTTCTAGTTGTTCTGTCCCAGATAACTGAATGGCTTTTTCCAGAATCTGACGATATCTAAAACAGTATCAAATAAGAATAATGAATGTTTAGTTCTAATTGTCAACTTGAAACAATCTAGAATCACTGAGGAAGAGAATCTCAATGAAGAACTATCTTAATCAGATTGGCCTTTGGACACAGTTCTAGAGCTCTTGATTACATTAATTAAAGGGTGAAGACCTACCACTGTTGGCGTCACTATTCCCTAAGCAAGGAATGCTGAACAGAAGAACTGAGAAAGGAAGATGAGCATAGTCGTGCCTGCACTTATTCTCTCTCTGTCTTAACTATGATGTGAGCAGCTGCTTCAAGCTCCTGCTGCCTTGACTTCCCAGCAATGATGGACAGCAGCCTGGAACTGTGAACTAAAAGAGCCCCTTTCCCCTAAGTGGCTTGTCAGGGTATTTTCTAGCAGCAAGAGAACTGAACCTCAGACGTATATTGTCTAATACAAACTCCAAAGTTTATCTATTCATCTCAATTGTCTATTTGTTTTTAGAGTTTTCACTATGTTATAGGTCCAGGTTAGCCCTGAACTCGATGTGTAGCCCAGCTAACCTGGAACTTGATTCTCCTGTCTCTGCTTCTCAAATGCTAGGATCCCGGGGATGCCATCATGCTTTGGCCTATTTATTCATTTCTACCACTAATTTTGACATACATTCTGTCTTTTCAATTTACCCTAATTTCTTCCATTAATCTCTAGTTGATAGTTTTCTTTACAGCACTGATAAAATAATATTTTTTCAAAAGTGTCCAGCCCATCACAAAAAATACTAAGCCTCAGGACTGGTGAAATAGCTCAACAGATAAACTCACTTTCTGCCAATTTTGACTTCTGAGTTCCATTCCTGAACCCACACAATGGATGGTGAGAAGTGATTTTTCTAGAAGTTGTTCTCAGACCAAATCAATAACTAATATAAATAAATGCAATCTTAACAATTTTAAAGATAAATACTAAACCTGCAATTCTCTGTTTGTTTTTCTGAGACAGGGTTTCTCTGTATAAAAGCCCTGGCTGCCCTGGAACTCGCTCTGTAGACCAGGCTGGCCAAGAACTCACAGAGACCTGCTTGCTCCTGCCTCCCAAGTGTTGGGATTAAAGGACTGTGTCATCCACCATACCTGTCCTAAACCTGCAATTCTAAGATGCTACCTCTAGTTTTTAATATTGAAAACCAGATTTTTTTTTTTTTTTTTAGTTTTAAAACCCATCAGAAGAGGCGTTAATTCATAACTCTATGTTACTGAATGAATTTAAGGTGCCACCTTCCTGAAAACTTTCATTTTGAATCAGAACTAAAATTCCAATTTTCCTTCAAATTTCTTTTTAAAAATAAGCTACATTCTTCATCAACAGTATGTGATACAGACGCACAAGTACACTATTGAGTTGATCAGCTTTTCCTCTTGCCAGCTTCATGATCATCAACCATAGCATAACGCTGCCTAGAGAACAGAACCACTGCTAGAGACAGAATGTCTCCGTGTGTACAAAACCAGTTCCGCCAAGTGAGCGCACTAAGAGAATGTTCTTCCTGCTGTCAGACATCTGCACTCAGTTCTAGCAACTGGTCTGCTCTCTATCCATCACCACAGCAAACGGGCGCTATAAAAAGAGTAAGAGAAATGCTAAAAATAAACAGTGACCATTACCAGGCAACGCTAAGTTCCTTCCTAAAACACAAGTTCAAAGAGGGCAAGGGACTTTTTTTCTGCTTTGTTCACTGAAATATACAATGTCTTAAACAGTATATGGCACAAAACAAACAATGATTTAATAACACTGGTAACATTTTATTTCAGTATAAGGAAGCTAAATTTTATTACTTTTTATCTTCTGTTCTTTTGTTAATTTTTAAGATTGATTATTTTTACTTATATGTATGTTTGGTGAGCATCTGTCATATGAATCTCCATATGACCCATGGAGGCCCTAGAGCTGTGAACCACCCAATGTGCATGGCTGGAATTCCAACACCAGGCCTCTGGAGAAGTGACTAATCAGAGCTCTAACCACTGACCCAGCTCTCCAGCCCTCTCTTCTGTCTTTTAAAAACATTTATCAATGAGCTCGGAGACATGGCTCAGCAGTTAAAAACATTGGTTACTCTTCCATAGCACCAAGGTTAATGGTGGCTCACGGACATCTATCTGCAGATGCATTCTGGTCCCAGGGATCTAACACTGCTCCCTGGCCTCCATGGACTCTAGGCACATGTACAGTGCAGACATACATGCAAGTAAAATGCCCATACACACAGACAACTTATAAAAATCATTATTGGGGGTGGGGGCAAAAATGCTGCAGTGTGCACATTGACGTCACAGGATCACATTGCTGAACTGGTTGTCTCCTTTACCTATATATGGGTTCCAGGAATCAAACTCCGGTCTCCAGGCACCCTAGGAAGCATCTTTACCCACAATCCACATGGACAACACCACTCTTTAATTTATCTTACACATTATTTTTTAAAAAGCATTAAGAACTGTTTTAAATTTGTTGTTTTCTGAGATACACTCTCCCTTTGTCGTCCACGTTACCCAGGAACTCAGGTTCCCCAGAGTCTGAGCTACAGGCACGAGCCACGCACTGGCAAGTTAAATGCATTTGCAAACCTAGCATTGCAGTTATTCACACAGTGGTCCACAAGGAAGCCCAGAAGTAAAACCTGCACAAACAGGACCTGAACTCATTCAGATCAGCGACATGTTTGGTAAGGCCCATCTTCAAAGCTACCATCCAGTTTCTCTCCCAACTCATCTAAAATCCGCAGTCCTGGTTACAAGAGAGCTCTGTCAAACCACAATAGAGGGCTGGAGAGATGGCTCAGCGGTTAAGATCACTGAATGCTCTTCCAGAGGTCCTGAGTTCAATTCTCAGCAACCACATGGTGGCTCACAACCATCTGTAATGGGATCTGATGTCCTGTTCTGGTGTGTCTGAAGACAGTGATGGTGTACTCACATGTATAAAATAAATAAATCTTTGAAAAACCACAATAGAAGCAGGTATGTAGCCAGGAAACAGCAAATTCCAAAGGACACAACAGTTAAGAAGGAAACAGCAAGCCTCAAGACCACAGTGTTCCTTTCCCTATGACTAAGTTTGAGCCTTTAAGGGATAACACTGTATTAGAGACTCCTTCCTATGATGTACCCCATTCTAGCCTCCTCACTTACAGTATGTACACACACACTCACAGCTACAGAAAGGAACATTTCTCTTACACTCAGATTTACCTACTTATTGATCTGGGCACATTTCAGATAGGTTATACTTAATGATGTGTCATTTATCATTTTGATTGATTTTTTCAAATTTGATAAGTCTATTAAATCAAGATTATAGCTAAGTCTTGTATTTACATACTCCTAGAGTATTTTATACAAACTAATATTCAAATTGATAATATTCAAACTAAGATAAATACTTGACAAATGTGCTGCCTAACCTGAAGTTAAGATTTGTTTGATGCTATGGGTGGTGGCACATGCCTTTAGTCCCAGCACTCAGGAGGCAGAGGCAGGCAGATCTACATGAGTTCCAGGTCAGCCAGGACTATGAGAAAAACCCAGACTCAAAAAAATACAAATTAAAAACATTTTTGAAAAATATTTACTTTTACTTTGTGTCCGGGTGCTTTGCCTGTATGTCTGGTGTACGACATGCATGTCGACCACAGAGGACAGAAGAAGGCATCAGACGGCTCAGTGGTTAGAGCACTTGCTGCTCTTGCAGAGGATCCAGGTTCAGTTCCCAGCACCACATGGCAGCTTACAGCCATCTGTATATAACTCTAGTGCCAACAGATCTGATGCCCTCTCTGGCCTCTAAGGGCACAGACACATACACATGTATACACAGATGCAGTCACCCGACCCCTGCCAAAGCACACAGGCAATAGCTGTTGTTTGCCCACTAGAAGTGGGTGGTAAGCTGCTACTTCTGAAGAGTGCACGAGCTCTGGTTGTATACAACACACAGAAAATCAAGTTGGGTGGGAAGCTTCCTCCCTGCTGGTTAATCACCCTCATGCTGGCCGGGCAGGCGTGGTGGTGCAGGCCTTTGATCCCAGCACTTGGGAGGCAGACATCAAATGGCGTTAAAAATAATTATGTTTATGTTTATATATCATGCCACCATCAGCTCTGGTCAAAGAAACTTCTTTTTACAGTGGACAATAGTAAGTTTAAAAACTAACAACTGGGCACCCAGGTGGTGGTGGTGCACACCTTTGATCCCAGCAGTTGGGAGTCAAAGGCAGGGGGATCTCTGAGTTCAAGCCCAGCCTGGTCTATAGAGTGAGTTCCAGGACAGCCAAGGCTACACTGAGAAACACTGTTTCGAAAAAGAAAAACAAACAAACAGCCAGGCATGGTGGCCCACGCCTTTAATCCTAGCATTTAGGAGACAGAGGCAGGCGAATTTCTGAGTTCGAGGCCAGCCTGGTCTACAGCGTAAGTTTCAGGACAGCCAGGGCTACACAGAGAAACCCTGTCTTGAAAAAAAAAAAAAAAAAAAAGAAAGAAAAGAAAAGAAAAACAAAGAAAAGAGGTTAGCAACTGGTTAAGAACACATGATTAAATTATCATCAACAAATGGGACTTCTCGACCTCTGTCTCTAAGGGTCAGGGAACATCACAGAAAAGGGAGTGAGAAGACTGTAAGAGCGCCAGCGAGACATTAGCTAGAACCAACAAAAGCAACAATCAATTGCAACAACTAGAACTGATACTGAAGCCAGAAAAACTGTAACACAGCTATGCCTGGAGAAATAAGGCGAGATTTCAAGTTCAATAATAAACTTAAGAACGGTGAAGTGTCAGTTGGAACATCAACCACCAGAAATTACAGAACTGAAAAATATTATAACCAACTTAAATACTTAAGAGCAGATGAGACTGCTGGAGGACAGCTAACCCAGACAGCAGGTCTGAAGAACCATCTAGAATGAAGCACAGAAATGGAAAGCACCGAGAGAGAGAGAGAGAGAGAGAGAGAGAGAGAGAGAGAGAGAGAGAGAGAGAGAGAGAGCGCAAAGAAATTCCAGGATGTTGTTCTGAAGTCTAGAGCCAGAACACACAGAAAGAGAAGGCATTATTTAGACCAGGAATGGTGGCTCATGGCAGGAATCGCAATACTTAGAAGACTGAGGCAGGAAGATTATAGTGAGCCAGTCTGAGCTACAGAATAAGACACTGTCCAAAAAAGAGGTAGACAGGTAAGCAGACGATCCAACAGACACTTCCCAGAACTGTTCAGAGAATCTTATCTACTGGACTTCCCAAGCAAGCTCAGCCAAGTGACTTCAAATACTTTCAACACGTGGCCACATTTCTTTCACTCCCTGTATCTATGTCACTCTGCACATAAAAAAGTTTATGTCTCCTCCATTCTCAACTTGGTGACCAATGGAATGTAGCCGAGATGAAATGTCACTTCTGAGCCTGGACCTAAGGAGGCCTTGAATGTGTCATTATCGCTGGGACCCTGTTGTCATACTAGCCAAGCACCTCACAAAAGCAGAGCTGTCCCTGTACCTGGTCTGCAGCTCTTTGTAGATGTGTGTAGGAGACCAAGTGGAAGCAAAGCCATTTGGGGCAGATAATATTTACCTCAGCCTAAGGCAAACTGTCAACCTCCAAAACTGTAAACTAAACATGTTATTATGTTTTAAGTCACTAGGTGACTTTTTTCAGTGGCTTATTTCACAGTAAAAGCTAACTGCTACTTACATAGACGCATCATAGTGAAGTGGCCAAAATTAAAGCAAGTACATGTTAACACAATTTTTAGGAGAAATAATCTCTAATAATCTCTTGTTCTTTAAGCACTGTGTTCCAATTTAGTGGCAATGGGAAATACTGGGGGAAGATAATCTACAAGTTTTAGTTGAAAACAAGAAGTTCATTCTCTGTTAGGAAACTGAGGCAAGAAGTTTGTCATGAGTTTGAGGTGACTATAAACTACATATAAGGAGTTTCAAGACAGTCTAGGGTGTGAACAAGACACTAAAACCAAAAAACAAATTAAAAAACATACCCAAGTTTGGTCAAAATAATGTAAGGCCAAAATTGTGGCTATATTTAGTTACGAGGTCACAGACATGGGCTGTAGCACATCTCCTAAATAAAGCTGTTTGCTTTGAAAAAACTAAAAAGTAATTTTCTCTGGTTTTTTTTCCCCCTATAATGAGGCCAATAACATTATCTACTTCCACATAGTGTTTGGCACACAAATGGTATCTAGTTTGGACATAGGAATCACTGAAACTGCCCTGAAGGATCAGCAGAGCAGCAAAGAATCCGAGTCAAAAGGGGCTTTGAGATTATCCCGTTTCTCTGCCACTGCAGACACGAGTGTGAATGCTGACACTTCTATTCCTCCATTAACAGAAAGTTCTAATCCAATGTCTACCTCACTAGAGCACAGTACAATCTTATTTTTCTTCCTTCTGAAAACATAGTCTTAGCCGGGCGTGGTGGCACATGCCTTTAATCCCAGCACTCGGGAGGCAGAGGCAGGCGGATTTCTGAGTTCGAGGCCAGCCTGGTCTACAAAGTGAGTTCCAGGACAGCCAGGGCTACACAGAGAAACCCTGTCTCGAAAAACAAAAAAACAAACAAACAAAAAAAAAACCATAGTCTTGGTAAGCAAAGGTCTTCTATTACTAAGAGGTCTTCTATAACTAACAACTTATAAAATATTAGCAGATCCTGGCAGGGCACATTCGTAAACCCAGTTTTGGGGAGCCTGAGGCACAATTTGGAAGGAGTTTTAGGCCATCCTGGGCTAGTGTTGGATGCTAGCCTGGGCTACAAGAAACTGTGTCTCAAAACAACAAACAAACAAAAAATAAATGTTTAAACTGCAAAGCCCCCCAGGCTCCTCCAGACGCCATCCACACTTTAGAACTGGGAGGAGGAAGTCGTAAAGGTCTTATTTCCATGGATGGATTCAACAAACACCTAACACTCATGCCCTCAAGGAAAAAACATTTTTTAAAAATTGAATTCTGGTCAGGGAAGTGAAGAAATGAACAAACAAAACAGCTTAATCTCTGTCCCCGAGAAAGTAGGCTCCAGCTGTGCACAGGAAGCTAACTAGCCAGCTGCCGTGTGAGGATGCTGTGCGTGTCTGAGTGTGTGCGCACGTGGAGCAGGTTTCCAGGAAGTCACATCTGATTCAAATGTGAAGAACCAAGCAGGTTCACCAATTAAGTCCAGCCAGGCTGCCACAACAATCACCTTCACAGGCTCCTTCTCCAGTCTCCCTCTTCCTCTTCTCAAAATCTGGGGCTTTTTGTTCTGAGTTTTGGATTTTTTGAGATAGGGTCTCTTTATATAGCCTGGCTGCCCTGGAACTCAAAGAGACTGACCTGCTTCCAACTCACAAGTACTGGAATCAAAGGCCTTCACCTGGCTTCTAGAACTTTTCTTGAAAAAAAGATGTAATTACTTTTATGTGTGTGTGTGTGTGTGTGTGTGTGTGTGTGGTCTGCATGTGTGTCTGTGCACCACGGGTTTGTCTGGTGCCCTCAGAGGTCAGAAAGGGGCATTGCATCCCATGGAACTGGAATTATAAATGGTTGAATGTGAATGCTGGGAACTGAACCCAGGTCATCAGGAAGAACAGTCAGTGTTTCTACTAGCCAGGCTATTGCTCCAGTCTGGTCTTCTAAACTTTGTAAGAGAATAAAAAACAAAACAACAACAACAACAAAAAAAAAAACCCAAGAAAAACCCAACCCACATATATCATATATAAAAAGCAGTCTATATCTGCAACAACAACCACAACAAAATGCTATTTCTATGGCTATTTTCTTATACTAACTTTAGCTAACATCAGAAAGCATGTCTAAATGAGCTTTTAAAAAGAGAGGCAGCCGGGCAATGGTGGCGCACGCCTTTAATCCCAGCACTTTGGAGGCAGAGGCAGGTGGATTTCTGAGTTTGAGACCAGCCTGGTCTACAAAGTGAGTTCCAGGACAGCCAGGGCTATACAGAGAAACCCTGTCTCGAAAAACCAAAAGAAGAAGGAGGAGGAGGAGGAGGAGAGGCAATACAATCTGGATGGTTAAAAGTGAGCTTTTGAAAAAAACCTGGGTTCAAATAGACGTCATGCTCCCAACCCTAGCACCTGGCTAGTCACTGATTTAACCAATAATTCTTGAACACTACACTGCATGGAACAGAAAGTGTCAGCATTAGAAATCTTGTACTCTATAATTTCTTAAAGTGAGAGCCTTTGTTTCTCAGTTCCCAACATAAAAACCATAAACGAACAGATGACTTGACATATGTACATCATAAAGTATGTGGCTGGCAGAACTGTGTTGTTATGAGAGTAAATTCTGACACATTTTTACCAAATAGTACTAGGTAAATACCAAAGGGAAGGCCAAAAATATCCTCAGAAAAAAATTACTGAAGGCTGGAAATGGCTCAGTGGTTAAAAGAATGCTTGCTGCTTTTCCAGAGGACCTGAGTTCAATTCCTAGCATCCACCCAGGTGGCTCAGGACCACCTGTAACTCCAGGTCCAGGGGGATGCACTCCCTCTTTGAACACCCATAGGCATCTGCACACAGGGCACACATACACATAAATAAAAATAATAAGCTAATTCTTAAGAAAGAAAGCAATGTTGAGAGGGTGCCAACTAACACTGCATGGGCTATCTGTTATCAAGCAAAGTATTTCATTTCCTCTTAAGGAAATCCACATGGTAGGCTGGCACTCCACCCTCCATTCATGTTCCTGCGCAATGCCACTTTGCTTCTAAAGAGTTAGTGGTACATTCCATTTCCTTTCCCCTGGAATCTGCACTGCTCTCGATACTTGCTTTCATTGGTATTACAGAACTGATGTGAGTCTTGTCAGACTAGCCTTATGCCTTACAGTTCCACTCTCACCCTGTTAGAACATTCTGATGCAGGAAGTCCCAGAAAAAAAAAAAAAAAGCCAAAGCTAAACCATGGAGTGAGAATAAAAGATCCAGCCAACTGCCAGGTATCTATCTACACGTGGCCAGCCCTAGTGCATCTGCTAGCCAAATTAATCTGCGTAACTGAACCAGGTAAGATCAAGAAAACAGGCCAGGCAACATACAGATTCCCAGGGTGGGGGGTGGGGGTGTCACTTTTATATTACTAAATTGTGTACTTATTTAGCTACAACAGGCAAAAGAAACACCCTATTGGAGACATGCTACTGTTCATCTCTAATTCCAAGCTAGAGAGGTAAATAGTAATGAAGTTCCACAAGATTTTCAAGTTCTAACACCTGCATCTTAGCTGATAACTAATGAACTTACATTTTCTGTAATAAAGAGAAAAAAAAAAAAACAAAGGAAATATAAGGGAATACATAAGCTAGTTTTACTTCTATCCAAAGCTATAAAAGTATTAATACATGGAAAAACAACCAAACAATGAAGACATAAGTCAACTATTTCCAACCCCTGGAATAAGTCGTATGTATGTATTTACTGACTGCTTAATAACAACATTATGACATTTTCCATACACCAGGGACTGTGCTCAGTTATTGAAGTGTAATTAGTACATAGACACATGCTCATTTTGAAATCAGATAAGACTAAGTCTCACGATTACCCTTCCATTTTTTTAAAGTGGAAAAATAAAGAATAATGTAGTTAAGCCCAGGGTATACAACTAAGTTTCCCACTAATAAAGTAGACTGAACTGTCTACACAGAAAAGTCCAGCACAGCGGTCACACAACACACGCACCATTTCAATGTGCAGGTTTGATTAAGAATATTTCATTAATTAGATCAACATGCCCTCAGCTGTGAGGTGTAAATGTTAGGGCCAATTGAAGGCATACTTTCATTAGAAGGCAAAACTGTGAAAATCTACACAAAGAAGACTACAGCTGTTCAACAACTGCTTGAGGGGACTGAACCGTGTCCCAATTTTTGACCTGGAGTGAATCTAAGCACCCTAAGGTTTCGACAAAATTCCTTAGCAGGCCCTGGAAATATCATTGTTCTAGATATCCTGAGCCGGAGGACATTCTGCCTGTGTTCTCTTCTCCAGAGTTGGTGACAGACAGCGAGTATCCAGAACATAAGGACCCACACACGCTATGAACTGAGAGAAGTTCTGGACCACATGACAGCATCCATACCTCCTCTGCCCCTATCAATCCTGGAAAGCCATCTCTTCGAAATAAAAGTCTGCATCAAAGTCCAGAATATAAATTTACCTCCAACACGGCGAAGGCGGGGGCGGCAGCGAACCGAAGTCAAACTCGGTGTGTCGGGCTCGCCGAAGAGACACTAAGGAAGGCGCCCACCGCCGGGCGAGCCGTCATCTTTCTTACCTCGCTTCCAGAAGCCAAAAGAACCCGCAGAGGGCGTTATCAAGGACTTAAGAAGCTGGTAGCCACCCGGGGTCGTGGGACGGTCAGGACCCCAGCACAGGGTCCCTACAGCTTTCTGTTGCTCCCAACATTTACCGCCACAGCTGAGCTCAGGCCCGCCCCCCTGAGTCAGGCCTAGCTCGAGCCTCACGCCCCGGAGCGCCCGTCGCCTCTGGGAAGGTAAACTTGCGGCTTCCTTCCTACCTCTGTACTGCTAAGAAATACTCACTTGCCCGCCAGATCTTTATGAGAGCCGCTGGAATTCATGAGCTGGGCCAAATCCTGTCGCACGGTAGCCGCCATCTTTCCTCCAGCTCAGCCACGGCTGCGGGACCTCTCGCTGCCAAGAAGAAAACGAGCGTGGTCCTCCAGGAGGCGGGCAGAGGGGACGCGAGGTGCCATAGAGTAGCGTCTCTGTGGGCCAGAGCGCCGAATAGGGGGAGCAGGAATTAGCTCCGCCCTCCGAGTTGAGTGACACCAGACTCCTCTCCTCCAGTTTGAGGACCGCCCAGGTCTCCCGAGAGACGCAGGCTCTCACGCTCCGACCTGGGATTGGCTGAAGAACTTGAGGGCGTGTACTTTGTGCAACTTCAGTAAAGGCCCGGCAAGTCAAAGGACGACGTTTTCCTTAAGTTCCGGGACAGATTATTTATTTATTTATTTTTGGTTTTTCGAGACAGGGTTTCTCTGTATAGCCCTGGCTGTCCTGGAACTCACTCTGTAGACCAGGCTGGCCTCGAACTCAGAAATCCACCTGCCTCTGCCTCCCGAGTGCTGGGAAAAAAAAAAAAAAGCCGGGACAGATTATTATCGTTCTCCGCTCCGTTCTTTAAGGCATCACTTAAACTACCTATGTAAAGAGTTACTTCCAATTTACAATAGTCCAACCCTGAAGAAAAACGAAACAAAAACCAACCAACACACACACACACGGAATGTCAATTCCAAAGATAAGAGGAAAAATACAACAGACCCAAATCATCATGGCCAAATTACAGCAAGCAATCTATGAAAGCAAGCTTTTTTATTCGTGTACACGAGCTACCTTCCCCTAAGGTGGAGTTCAATAGGTCAGCCCTGGATGCAAGGAAGACAAGGTGTTTATAGCTCAGGGGTAAGGGGTTCCGAATGGGAGATTTGGCGGGCAAACTAGGCGGCGAGCAAAACAAGGTAATCACAACAGGTAGCCATAACAAGGTAGTCATAGGTGGTCATGGAACCTATGCAGCAGATAAGGCTCCAAGGTGGCTATAAACCACTTCTTGAAGCAAAGACATGACTTCTATTCCTGGAACAGGCATTGCAGAACATTTTGTAGTTAAAGTTACAGGTGGAGAATAGCCCAATGCCTGACAAACAAAGGTTTAGTCATAAACAAGAAAGAACCTAGTTTGTCTGGAACAGAGGTTTAATGGTAAACAGAAAGGAACCTAATCTGTCTTTACTATATAAGATGGCTTTTAAGTCTGAAATGGAGACAGGCTGGTTCTTCAGATCATTTACCTGGGAGAGAGTATACTATGATCAAGAATATGCTCCTCCCACGATGAGTCACTAGCATCTAGGTGTGCCGATGTCTGCGTTTCTCCACTTGGGAGGAAACTCAGCTGCACAGCTTATGATCATAGTGGACTGCTTTTGGCACATTCCCCTTATAAGCAAATAAATAGCTAGGTTTCATGGTGGTCACCATAATACTAGCACTCCAGAAGTGGAAGCTAGGGAATCAGTTCAAGTCTATACCCCTGATCCTATCGACTTGGAAGCCAGCTGGGATTACTAGAGACCCTGTCCCACAAAACTCTAAGATGTAGAACAGATTAATGTGCACACACACACACACACACATACACAAATACCTTTGGACTATATATGTGCATTCCTTGATACACCCTGTATCTTTTTAAAGTATCGGTCATACATATCACTTTGTTCAGACAATGCTGATTTTCATCTATTGTTCTGAAGTGATTAGTAATACTGCCCTTTGATTGAGAACCTGTTACACGAGTGACGAGGTATGTGGTCATCCTGCATTCACATGCGGTTACATTTCTTATTCATGTTGTCTTACAAAACTTCTTTCCAAAAATACAATCTGATAAATGCAAGGTTTTTGTATTCTCTTCCTTTCACAGAAAGTAACATGCCTTATTGTTCTCCTTTAGAGTTTTCTCTTTTCTTCTGGTGACCTAGTCATATAAGACAAGTCCCTTTCTATCATTATTTTTAAAGTAGCGAAGGAATGTTATAACATACAGGACATATGAAGAACTTCTTTTATAGAGCAGCCAATGGTGCAGTGAATGAACTTATATGTGCATGATTTAAGATGTGTGCAAGTAAAATACATTCCCCAAAGTGAGTCAGGATGCATACACATTTTTTGGCAGATATTCCCAAATCATCCTGAACAGGAGAATTCTAGTATTTGGCCCTCCAGTCAGATATATTTAGGACTGCAATTTCTTGCAGACTTACCTACAACAAATACTAAACTTGAAGCATTTAGCCATCTTGGCATGTTACAAATGGCATGTTCTCTCTTTGGACATGAGCAAGGCAAACAAAGTAAAGTAGAAGTTATCCGCACCGTTCAAATCACGTCCTTTTGGCAAGAATGCCTAACAGTGGTGAGCCTGGAAGCCCACTTTCCAGTTAGGCAGCCTTTGTGTGCACAGAGCTTAATGGCACAGGCCTCTCAAGGCCTGCCTAGACAACTTAGTGGGACCTGTGTGAGAATAGAAAGTATAAAAAGGCTGGGAGAGCCGGGCGTGGTGGTGCACGCCTTTAGTCCCAGCACTTGGGAGGCAGAGGCAGGTGGATTTCTGAGTTCAAGGCCAGCCTGGTCTACAAAGTGAGTGCCAGGACAGCCAGGGCTACACAGAGAAACCCTGTCTCGAAAAAACCAAAAAAAAAAAAAAAAAAGGCTGGGAGTAAGAGGTGCTGGAGAGATGGCACAGTGGTTAAGAGCACTGACTGCTCTTCTAGAGGTTCTAAGTTCAATTCCCAGCAACGACATGGTGGCTCACAACCATCTGTAATGGGTTCTGATGTCCTCTTCTGGTGTGTCTGAAGACAGATATAGTCTACTCATAAAAATCAAATAAGTAAACCTTTTTTTAAGGCTGGGATACACATTGCACCTCATTTGCCTATTGTGTAGAGGTCCTGGACTAAATTTCTAGTCCAAGAGTAAGAGAGATGAATAAGAGGCAGGAAGAGAGATGGATGCAGGGAATGAGGGATGAAGGGAACCAGCAGATTCTACCAAAACCCATCCATCTGACCACCTAAATATCTGTGTGCCCTCGGGGAAGGTAGATTAGCTGCCTTCCCTGAGGAAGAAAGTTCAGCTTCCCATTCAGTGTTGCCAAAAATAAAATCACAACAACTTAAAGATCTTCAGCTGGATATACTTTTTCTTTTAGAATCAGACACTTCTCAAAATAAGGTAAATGTTCCAGAGGGAGGGACGAAGTTATATAGGCAGAAAAACAGGACTGGAACAAGGGACAGTGGGTGTGACACAGTAGCTCATGCCTGTGGTTCCAGAACTGTGGTTGGGGCAAGGGGACTCATGGGAGTGTAAGACTGTCTAAGGGTTTTACAGCTGTGAACAGACACCATGACCAAGCCAAGTCTTATAAGGCCAACATTTAGTTGGGGCTGGATTACAGGTTCAGAGATTCAGCCCATTATCATCAAGGCAGGAACATGGCACTGTCCAGGCAGGCATGGTGCAGGAGCCGCTGAGAGTTCTACATCTTTATCAGAAGGCCACTGGAAGAAGACTGGCTTCCAGACAGCTAGGATGAAGGTCTTAAAGCCAGCGCTCACAGTGACACAACCACTCCAACAAGGCCACACCTTCTGATAGCACCCACTCCAACAAGGCCACACCTTCTAATAGCACCATTCCCTGGTTTGAGCATAAACAAACCATCACAAAGGCCATCTTGGACTATGCATCCTGGACCATCTGGAATTCCAGATCAGTCTGGGACACAGAGAGGGATCCTGTTGTCAAAAGAAAAGGAAAGATGGTTTGTCTGTTCGGTTCTTTTCTTTGTCAGATAGGACAAAAAACTAATTTGGTTACTTTAGGTTAGTTTGAGATTTTGTTTCATCTTGTTTTTTGTTTGTTTGTTTGGTTGGTTGGTTGGTTGGTTGATTTTGAAAGTATGAAGCACCAAAGGAACTTCATCAGTGTGCTGCTCACTGAAACAGCTTCTTTGGGAAAAAAAGCCTCTTTCATCTTTGCTTCTCTGAAGGTGAAATAAATAGCTTGATGGTATAAGTTACCATGAGTCATGCCAGTTTACAATTATAGTCTGGTCTTTCAGGGCAGGAGTGAGAGCTTGGTCTGAAGCAATGGGCTCCAGTAATTTTATTTGACACCTTTACATCAGCTCAAAATTCAGAATGTTCAAAAACAAAACAACACAAAGCCTCTTGAGGGACTGGAGAGATGGCTTGGTGGTTAAGAGCACTTGCTGCTCTTGCTGAGGTCCTGGGTTCGATTTCCAGCATCCACATGGTGGCTCACAACTTCCTGTACCTATATGTCCAGGGAATTCGATACCATCCTCTGGCCTGCTGGAGCTCCCCCACAGGAGTGCACACACACAGCAATGCACTCAAGCAGACACACATACACATGAAATAAAAATACTAGCCGGGCGTGGTGGCGCACGCCTTTAGTCCCAGCACTCGGGAGGCAGAGGCAGGCGGATTTCTGAGTTCGAGGCCAGCCTGGTCTACAGAGTGAGTTCCAGGACAGCCAAGGCTACACAGAGAAACCCTGTCTCGAAAAACCAAAAAAAAAAAATACTAAGTCTTTCAAAAGCAGTTGTTAAAATACAACATGCAGGGTGGGGGAGATAGTTCAGTGCGTAAAGAGAAGGAGGAGTTTGAGTGTCTGGTACTGGTATAAATGACAAGTAGGTTCTGAGGGCTCACTGGCCAACCAGTCTAGCTGAAAGAGCAAGCGTCCAGTTCCGTGAAAATAGGGTGGAGATAGATGTAGGAAAGCTGTCCGTGTGTGCATGCACGGAGAAGTGCACATTCACACACTGGTATAAAAGAACAACCACAGCAACACTCTCAAGGTTTCTGATTTACTATGGAGCTTAGCAAACTCCACGGGATTGATTTTTGCTCCTTCTTGGGACCTCACTTTTCATGTAATCAACCCCTCTTGGGCGTGTCAGGATGGGCAGCGTGGCTGCCCTTTGCACTCTATGTATGAGTAAGTACAATAAAGATTGCCTGAAGGCAAGGACAGCGATAGCAGATCTGATCATCGGGAAAACTCCCAAGAGATTTCCAGAAGAGCAGCAGGCACACGGCCATGTCACTGGGCAAAGGGGTGGAGGGGGCGGGGGAGGTGGTTCAGTCCCTGAACAGGGCGGAGAAGAACTGCTAGAGAATTCATCAGCCATCAGTACGGTGCCCAGCTTAAAAACGTAGCGATCGTTTGTTTCTGAAGTTTTCCATGTAACATTTTCAGACCGTAATTAATTACAGGAAATTGAAATCTCTGAAAGTAGAATCAGGAAGTTGTGGCACAAATCTTGACACTTGTGTATCGCAAACAGGATGCATCTCACTGGGGTCAAGAGTGTGCGGTGCAGTGGAAGCATTTGGTGTTGGATGAAATTAAAGAGTTACTGTAATGCTCTTTCATTTTGCGGCCATCAGTGGATTGCACCACCATAATAAAGTTCAATCCCTTCGTGACTTCTGACCAAAGCAAGAACAGCAAAGGGCATTTCAATGTGCCTACTCACATTTGGAGGAAGATCATGTCTTCCCCTCTTTCCAAAGAGCTGAGACAGAAGTATAATGTTCGGTCTAGGCCCATTCAAAAGGATGATAAAGTTCAGGTTGTTCGAGGACACTACAAAGGCCAGCAGATTGGCAAGGTGGTCCCAATGTACAGGAAGAAATACGTCATATACGTCAAATACGTCTCGTTGAATAATGAGTCCAGCAAGAGAAGGCTAATGGGGCACAACCGTCCATGTGGGCATCCACCCCAGCAAGGTGGTTATCACCAGGCTAAAGCTGGACAAGGACTGCAAGAAGATCCTGGAGAGGAAAGCCAAGTCCAGACAAGTATGGAAGGAGAAGGGAAAATACAAGGAAGAAACAATCGAGAAGATGCAGAGTAGAGACATCTCATGCACGACTTTCATTAAAGACTGCTTAAGTAATCCTGTCTTGTGTGGTGTTTTCCAAGGTTTTTTGTTTGTTTGTTTTGTTTTGTTTTGTTTTTAAGTTACTGTAACTAAGTGGCTGGTGAGTATATTCCTTCTTTGGAGTACACTAAGGTTTGAATAATCAAAGGCTTTTCTGTCTTTGTTTTTACTATCATTTCTTTGTATACTCAGAAAACTCAAAGAGTTTGTTCCTGATGCCCAGTCATCTTTCTAGATGTTTTTGTTAAACTTGCCCTAGATGGATCCTTCCATAGGCAACTTATTCACATTCTTCCTCTCTTACCCTCCCCTGGTCATCCTTCCTTTCTCTTGAAAAAAAAATATTTATTTTATTTGTATCAGTACTCTATCTGCATGTACACCTGCATGTCAGAAGAGGGCATCAGATCCCATTACAGATGGTTGTGAGCCACCATGTGGTTGCTGGGAATTGAACTCAGGACCTCTGGAGTGCTTTTAACCATTGAGCCATCTTTCTGGGCCCCTGAACATTCTTTCTTTAAACATTTGCCTTTGTAGTGCATCACCTGGATGTTCTGTTGCAACAATATGGATCTCTTTTATTTTTTTTTTTAAAGATTTATTTATTTATTATATGTAAGTACACTGTAGCTGTCTTCAGACATTCCAGAAGAGGGCGCCAGATCTCGTTGCGGATGGTTGTGAGCCACCATGTGGTTGCTGGGATTTGAACTCTGGACCTTCGGAAGAGCAGTCGGGTGTTCTTACCCACTGAGCCATCTCACCAGCTGGATCTCTTTTATAATCACATAGGATGGCAAACATCAGCATTACAGCCCACAGATCTGGCAGTCTCTAGAATCTGTTGCTCAGGGAGTTCTCTGGCTAAGGATAGACAGCACGTCTGTCAAATAATGCTGACAGTCTTATCAAAAGTGACAATTCCAGTTTGTTGAATGGGTTTTTTTTGTTTGTTTGTTTATTTTTATTTTATTTTATTTTTTTGCTTTTTTGTTTTTTTGAGACAGGGTTTCTCTGTGTAGCCCTGGCTGTCCTGGAACTCACTTTGTACACTAGGCTGGCCTTGAACTCAGAAATTAGCCTGCCTCTGCCTCTCAAGTGCTGGGATTAAAGGTGTGCGCCACCACGCCCGGCGTTTTGTTTATTCCTATCTGTTGGTTGTTCCTTGAGGTTTTCGATGATGAAGGTGTGACGTCAGTCCAGGCCTATGAGAGAGTATTTTTCAGACCTGACCAGTTACTGTTTACCTTGGTGATGTCATCCCCAGGCTTGTTTTTAGGAAAGCAAACACAGGGGGATGATCTTGGAGGCTCATTTAGACGTGGCACAGACCTCTCCACAGGTGTGCCTCAAACACACCACTGTGGTGTCATGAGGGTCACAAGTGGTGAAGTAGGGGTGTCCATATCCAGTATTAAATGAATCCAGATTCTGAAGATGCATCTTGGCCATTTCCACCTCTCTCTCTCTCTCTCTCTCTCTCTGTGTGTGTGTATGTGTGTGTGTCTGTGTGTGTGTGTGTGTGTCCGTGCTAGTGTCTTCTACTACTCTCCACCTGACTTTTTGAGACAGGGCCTCTCACTGAACTCAACGTTCACCAAGTGGCTTGACTGGCCAATTGGTTATCCACCTGTCTCTGCTCCCAAGGGACTGTGGATTTGAACTCAGGCCCTCATACATGAATGATAGGCACTTTGACCCACTGAGCAGTCTCTCTAACACCAATATATTCTTTATATTCCTTTTGGTTTTAGTGGTTCTTTTTTTTTTTTTTGAGTTGGGGTTTCTTGTATATCATGTTGGCCTTTAATTTGTAACTTTATAATAGCTTAGGATAACCATGAGCTTTTGATGCTCCAGCCTCCACTCCCCAACTGCTGAAATTATATGATTAGATATTCACATGATGTCACTCTTAGCTAGGCTATAGTGTGTGTGTGTGTGTGTGTATCTGTGTATGTGTGTGGGTACATGTATTCTTTTAGGAGGCTACAAGCTGATGCTAGGTTTCGTCTTCTCTTATTTTTTTGTCCACCTTATTTTTTGAAATAGGAAGCTCACCAGTTATAGCTGGACTCAGCAATAGACTGGGCTGTTTGCCAGTGAGCTAGCTCTAAGGTTCCACCTACCCATGCCACCTTGCACACTGCCATTCCCAGCTTTTATAGGCTTTCATGGGAGTGGGAGGAGACAGGGATGGGAACTCCAGTTCTCACAAGCACCAGGCAGCACTTTACCAACTGAGCTGCCTCCCAAGCCATAGCCAATGCATTCTTCTCTCTCTCACTCTTTCTCTCATTCTCTCATTCTCTCTCTCTCTCTCTCTCTCTCTCTCTCTCTCTCTCTCCTTTTTCTTTTCCATTATTATTAATTATTATTATTATTATTATTATTATTATTATTATTATTATTTTGGCTTTTTGTTTATTTGAGGCAGGGTTTCTCTGCGTAACCCTGGCTGTCTTGGAACTCACTCTGTAGACCAGGCTTGTGGGGAGCCATTCTGGACTCCCTGGCCAGCGGACAGATGGAAGTCTGTTCCAGGTAGTAAACAAGCCCATATTTGGTGGATGGCACGCCCCTAATCCCTGATTGGCTGAGCAAACCTGCCTGGTGAGGTGCTGTGACCTGTGGTGATTGGTGGGGGCGTGGTTGTGGCTTGAGTGGGGGAAAAACAAAGTGGACATACCCAGAGAGGCTCGGGGGAATTGGAAGGGGATTTTGTAAAGAGTAGCTGCCTGAGTAAACTGCTTTAAGAAGAACCTGTGGTTGCGTCTTGCTTACTGGTCAAGAGGGACTCGACACAGGCTGGCCTAGAACTCAGAAGTCCTCCTGCCTCTGCCTCCCAAGTGCTGGGATTAAAGGCATGCACTACCACTGCCCAGCTTCCTTCCTTCCTTCCTTCCTTCCTTCCTTCCTTCCTTCCTTTTTTTAAATAATGTACAGTGGTATTTTGCCTCCATACACGTCTGTATGAGAGTGTCAGATCCCCTGGAATAGGAGTTAAAGACAGTTGTGAGCTGCCATGTGGGTGCTGGGAATTGAATCTGGGCCCTCTGAAACAGCAGCCAGTGCTCTTAATTGCTGAGCCAATCTCTCCAGCCCAGCCAATGCACTCTTCATGCTAATTTTTAATGGCAGCAACCTAGAAATCATTTGAAAAAGGGTCTTAAATCGAGTGATATATATATATATATATATATATATATATATTTTTTTTTTTTTTACTAATGTGGTTTTGTTTATGCTTATTTCTGTTTTCTGTCGGTTTTTGTTTCTGTTTGCCAAAAATCTTAAAGAGGGGAAAATATTTCTAACGCAATTCTCTTCAGCCACGTAGGAGTGTATAAAGAACTAGCGTGTTTAATGTGGTCAAAATTCAGAGTTGTAAAAATATTTTAGTCTCTTTTCATCCTCACTTTGGATTAGGCTGGCAGTAATTTGGTGAACAAAAACATAGCCACACAGCCAGGGATTTTTTTTTTTTTTCCTGGAGGAACACACATATCTAGAAAGGAAGGTTTTCCCGACTTCTTGGTTGTGGTAGGAACAATTTTACTAAACATTTTCACGTGAAAAGGACTTGCCAGTCTGAGATACAGAGCTAACCTAGGTGGTACAAAGCCCTGGGTTCTGTCCCAGGGAAAGGCAAGCAGGACAGAAGGAGGGAGCAGTTCTTTTCCCAGGCTGCTGGACTCTTCATCCTCATGGCTCGTGTCTAAAAAGCTGTATTTCCAGATTTTATATCATTGATAGAGAAAAACAAAGCTTGCTGTCCAGGAGACTCTTCCTCAGTTGAAAGGAGTGAGCTACTTAGCGAGGTACATCTCCATTGGCTTGAGAGAAGGGCAGTAAAGGTTTGGGGTCTGGAGAGATGGCTCAGTGGTTAAAAGCACTTACTCAGAGGACCTGGGTTCAGTTCCCAGCACCCACATCAGGCAGCTGACATCTCCCTGTAACTCCAGCTCCAGGGAAATGCATTCCCTCTTCTGACCTCTGCAGACACCTCACCTTCTCCTGTACATAGCCACATACATATACACACAATTAAAAGTCACGACTAAAAGAAAGTTGGCGTGTTGAGAAGCGTCTAGCAGATCTTAACACCTTTGGTGTATGACTTCCGTTCACTGAACTCTGCTCCAGCAATGCTGTTTCTCTGGCCAGGAATCTACCACGATGACAACAGGACAGGCGTCAGCCTCTCACTTCCCTACAGATGCAAGAAGGCAGTCATCCTGAACCCGCTTCCTGGTGTACATTCCTGTGTATATTGCCTTGCCCAACCCAAACATGCCTCACTAGAGAAGAAATGAGTGTGATTACGTGATTAAGTGCTATTGTGTGTGTGGGTGTGTATTGCTGTCTTTCACATGATCCTGTGTGTGTGCTGTTGTCTTCCTCATCTGCGCTCACTCCCTCCTATTTTGGGTGCTGCTTTGTGACCATCTGTTTTAGTATCACCATGTGCTTTCTAATCTAGACCAGCACAGTCAGCTCCCCAGACGCCTGTGTTCCTTAAGGGGACTGATGGTCAGAGTAGGTGACAATCCCAGTGCTAGGAGTGCTCTTACTATTATATCAGTAACTTTGACCTTTTCATGGGACAGAACTAGAAAATGGGTATTTTAGGTTGCTGGGAATTGAACTCAGGGCTCTCCAGCCCCACATCTGTGTCTTCTAATTTCTGTACCCAGAATCCCACTTAGCAAGTATATTAGGGAACTCAGAATGTCCCATGATTATTCTTTATATTTGCCTCCCACTATGCTTCCAACAGATCCCGAGTAACAGTACTAGCACTACTATAGAAATAAGATAAAAAAACAAAAACAAAAACAAAACAAAAAAACAAAAAAAAAACAGGTGAGGGGGGCAGGGAGATGCCTCAGCAGGTGAGGGGGCTTGCTGCTAAGCCTGGTGGCCTGAGTTCTATTCTGGGGACACACATGGTGGAAACTGAGAACCTTGACATATGCATGCTCTCATCACACACACACACACACACACACACACACACACACACACACACACACACAGTAGGCCTGGGGAGGGTGTTGGAAGTGCAGTTACAGATGGTCATGAGCTGCCGTGTGGGTACTGCGATATGAATCCTGGTTCTCTGGAAGAGTATCCAGTGCTCGTAACTGCTGAGCCATCTCTCCAGGCCCCCAAACTAGTTCTCCAATGGATTTCTCAGAAACGATTCATTGGCAACTATATTCTTCCATGCTCCGGAATATTGTTATCACAGGTGCCTTATCTATTTGAAAGTCAGATGTGTTTGGTATTATAAACTGACATACTTTCCTTGAAAATCCAGAGATATTTTCTAAGTGGAAAACATCTGATGAGAAGAATTTTGCTGTCACCATAAATCACTTGTTTGTTTCCCCCTAAAATGCTCCCACGTTTTTTCCTCTAAAGTCTAGTAATTTTACTAGGCAATGTGTCAAAGTTGGGCTTCTGGATTGATTACTCTCAGGGATAAAACGGGCTCCTTCAACTCGTGGTTTGTATGTTCCCCGTAGTAGTATATTCTGTATTCTGTTAGAATATTCTGTACAAGGGTTCTTTGGTTACTTTGTCTTGTTTTTTTAGATTTATTATTATTATTTATATGTAAGTACACTGTAGGTGTCTTCAGACACACCAGAAGAGGGCGTCAGATCCCATTACAGATGGTTGTGAGCCACCATGTGGTTGCTGGGAATTGAAACTCAGGACCTCTGGAAGAGCAGTCAGTGCTCTTAACTGCTGAGCCATCTCTCCAGTCCACCAGTACTCTTAAATCACTGAACCGTCTCTCCAGACCTGACGCTTTAAGTTATTTTCTGAGTCCTGCTTCTCATGTAAATCTTACTATGTTGTTCCAGTCCCGTATCATTTTCTTATCAATTCTGGGAGCATTTAAAGCTTTTTTAAAAAATGTTAGCTAGGCTGGGAATAGGCCTCATTGGGTGAAGGAAGGCATATGCATCCCAGCCTGACAATCTGAGTTCAGTCCCTGGTCCCAAGGTGGAAGGAGATAACCTACCCCTACAAGTTGTCCTTTGCCTTCCACGGGTACACATGCACAAACTAAGTCAAATGTGAACAACTCTACTCTCTCTTATTTCAGTTTAGTTGATGATTACATCCCTTTTTCTTTCTTTCTTTCTTTCTTTCTCTCTTTCTTTTTATTTTTTAAACCCTTTGCTTCCAGAAGTACGATTTCCTAGGTGCCACAGGGAATGTGCAAACTATACTCCTTTTTTTTAAAAAAAATATTTATTTATTTATTATATGTAAGTACACTGTAGCTGTCTTCAGACACTCCAGAAGAGGACATCAGATTTTGTTACAGATGGTTGTGAGCCACCATGTGGTTGCTGGGATTTGAACTCAGGACCTTTGGAAGAGCAGTTGGCACTCCTAACCGCTGAGCCATCTCACCAGCCCTACAACCCTTTTTCTAACACTCACTAGCAAACATCCTCTAATATTCAACAAGAACACTTTCTGTTATTTCCTTCCTTCTAGAAACTCTAATCCCTGCTACACCTTATTTTTAAAAGTTATATCTTTGCTAGTGTGTGTGTGTGTGTGTGTGTGTGTGTGGTGTGTGTGCGGTATGTGTGTGTCTGCATGCACATGCATACCATTAGGAACTAGAAGAAGGCCTGGGATAGCTCAGACTGCTGGAGTTGCAGGAGGTTGTGAGTCTTCGGACCTGGAATCAAACTCTGGTTGTTTGCAGGAGGGACTGCCTGCTGAGCCATCTCCCCAGTTCCCCTGCCCTGCCTTCATTACAACTAAGTAAAGGAAAATTCTTCGAATGTTATTTCTCTTCAGTACTCCCAACCCCCCCCCCCCAACTTCCAGGACCAGCTGACGACTGCCTGCTCTAACTCACCCAGTTCCTTGGTTTCATTACACTAAACGGATATTTTGATTTAATTTCAGCCAACATTTTCTTTGTATCCTTCTTCTTTTCAGCTATCTGTAACAGTTGTGTTTTAAGTCTGTTACATTGTTATTGTATAGACTGCCTTGCATATGCAAAGTAAATTACCTACCTCAGATTCCTGACTTCCCTGCATCCCTAACTTGATGAGATCTGTGTTTGTTTATTAGCAAGAAGTCACGTGCATCATTCATGCACATGGAGGTCAGAGGCAATTCCAGGGAGTCTGTTCTCTCACTGTCCAGTTCTGGTTTTTGGAACTACTTTATTTCTTCCCACTTTTATTTCTATTCATTCATTCATTCATTCATTCACCCATTCATTCATTTATGTAGACAGTATGCCATGTGTTTTTTTCCTGAAGAGATTAAAGGACTTCTATTCATACAATAGAGTGCCACTGACAGACCAAAGAAAGAATCCACCCAACATGAGCTCAATGCACCAACAAATGTATTAGGGCTACTTATAGGAGCTACTTGCAGAAATGTGGACAGGAAAGGCAGCTGTGTTACCTAAAGTTTACAACAGCACTGGAGACAACTCAAAAAGGCTGCATCTGCCATCTGCCGCTGCATAACCCAGATGCAGCTCAGCTGGTTCAAAGTTCTCCTTTCCTCAGCAACAGTTACTGTATACAATCTTGGGGAAGGGCCTTGTGAATCTTGTAAGTTTCAGAAGTGTCTTAGTCAGGGTTTCTATTCCTGCACAAACATCATGACCAAGAAGCAAGTTGGGGAGGAAAGGGTTTATTCAGCTTTCACATTCACATTGCTGTTCATCATCAAAGGAAGTCAGGAACTCACACAGGGCAGGAAGCAGGAGTTGATGCAGAGGCCATGGAAGGATGTCACTTACTGGCTTGCTTCCCCTGGCTTGCTCAGCTTGCTTTCTTATAGAACTCAAGATTTTCAGACTAGGGAAGGCACCATCCACAATGGGCCCTCCCATCCTTGATCACCAACTGAGAAAATGCCTTACAGCTGGATCTCATGGAGGCATTTCCCCACCTGAAGCTCCTTTCTCTGTGATAACTCCAGTCAAGTTGACACAAAACCAGCCAATACAAGGAGCTTTCTGAGATGGGTGGATTTTATTTATTTTCTGAGATTTGCGAAAGTTTCACTTCTTGCGTCTACAGAAGCCTTCCTCCAGGAAGTAATGTTTCAATTTGAAGCAAGTAGCCTCAACAAAACACATGGTCTGGCTGTGAGGCCCCAAGTAGTCTCACCTCATTCTCAGGCCTCACACTTCAGAACTCCATAGTTACAGCTTGAGTTGCTGTCCTTGTTCGGGTTACTGTTGCTGCGATGAACCATTATGATCAGAAACAAGCAGGGAGGAAAGGGTTTCAAAGATCCATCACTGAAGGAAGCCAGTTCAGGAACTCAACAAGGGTATGAACCTGGAGATATAGGAGCTGATGCAGAGGCCATGGAGGGGCACTGATTTCTGGCTCACTAAGCCTGCTTTCTTACAGAACCCAGGACCACCAATCCAGGGGTACACCACCTACAACCACCTGCTGTCCCCCACCCCCATCAAGCACTAATTAAGAAATGCCCTATAGCTGGATTTTATGGAGGCATTTTCTTGGTAGAGGCTTTCTCTTTTCAGATGAGTCTAGCTTTTGTCAAGGGTCCATGACAGTTGTCTCTCCTATTTTAGCATTCACTCCCAGTGAGCCCTAACAGGAAGTCCATGAGAAGCATGTTTGTGTAGGTTTGCATGTCCACGGGTCTCTGTCACCTGACTCTGCAGTGCAATCTGGGCTGAGCTGACAGCTTTGTCCTGTGGAGCTTCCAGGGGTTCTGGTGAGACATCAAAGCCATACAGCACCAGAGATAGCCTGTCTCTCATCAGCCCCTCCCTCTTCTAACTTCTTAGAAGGAACTTCTTCTTTCTAACAATTTAAAGCTCTTCTCTTTATAAAGACTAACCTAGGACGTGCTTAGGCACGTCTTTTCCAACACATCCTGTCTGCCAGGAACACTGGCAGATTGCAAGTCTGTATTTGAGGGAAGGACATTTTCTAAAATCATTTGTTTAATTATCACTATTCTGTTTTCTCTTCCCTTTTCCCAGATAACCAGGGCTTGCTTTATCTTCCTAGTGACTTGTATTCTTCATCATAATTTCCATCTTATACGTGTCTTGCTTTGTGTTTTATGGTAATCTTCTCCAAGCAGGTGTGGTAGCACACACATCTTTAATCCCAGTACTAGGAAGACAGAGGCAGGCAGATCTCTGTGAGTTCAAGACCAGCCTGATCTGCATAGAGACTTCCAGGCCAGCCACATATTAAGACCATGCCCCTCTCCCAAATATCCTTTCCATATCTCAACCCATTAAGGAGGATTCAATTTCTCCTTCAACATATGAACATAGTTTTTCCTAGAAATCATGATTTGGGGGGAACAGAGGAAATAGCACTTGCCACTGAACATGAGGGTCCAGGTTGGATCCACAGCACCCACATAAAAGCCAGGCACAGTCAGATCCACTTGAAATCCCAGCACTGGACAACTGAGACAAGAGGATCTGTGGGGCTCGATGAGTGGCAGCCTCTTCTAATTGGTGAGACCCAGTGAGGGGCCCTTTCCCCAAAAAATCAAGGTATACAACTCCTAAAGAATGACACGTCATGATGACCTCTGACCTCCATATACATGTACATGCAGACACACACACACCAAAGAAATAAATAAGGATGTTCTTTCTTTTTTTTTTTAATTTATTTATTTATTTTACATATATGAGTACATTGTAGCTGTCTTCAGACACATCAGATGAGGGCATCAAATTCTATTACAGATGGTTGTGAGCCACCAGGTGGTTGCTGGGAATTGAAGTCAGGACCTCTGGGAGAGCAATCGGTACTCTTAACAACTGAGCCATCTCTCCAGCCCACATGAGGATTTTCTTGAGTATACTCATATGAAGATGTTTTGATTGTTTATAATTAATGCCCAGCAGTGGAAACAGCCTGCATACTCATTACATGTCAGGAAAGCAGAGACACAAAGTTCAGTTTACTCATTCAATCCAACACTCAGCATTAAAATGGAATAAAGAACAAACATATGCAACAATACTGATTTTAAAAATGTTTTACTGAAGCTGGGCGTGGTGGCGCACGCCTTTAATCCCAGCACTCGGGAAGCAGAGGCAGGTGGATTTCTGAGTTCAAGGACAGCCTGGTCTACAAAGTGAGTTCCAGGATAGCCAGGGTTATACAGAGAAACCCTGTCTCAAACAAACAAACAAACAAACAAACAAACAAAAATGTTTTATTGAATGAAAGAAGCCATGCAGTAATTTTAAAAATGCTGAAAGGATCTATCTATGTGAAGCTGTAAATCAGGCAAAACTAATTCATAGCTATAAATCTGGTGCCTGGGTGGGGTTGAAGAGATGCTGCTGAAATTACAAGTGAGTACTGCTCCCACTGTGGACCCAAGTTCCACTCCCAGCTTCCCTGGTTCCATGCCAGGCTTACACCTGTCAGTACCTCCAGGACCAGGGAGATCTAATACCTTTGACCTTCTTGGGCACCTAAACTTGTGCATATACCCACACATAAATGCACACATGCATGTAATTAAAAGTAATAAAAATAACATTTAATGTAATTTTGGAGCTGGTGAGATGGTTCACCAGATAAAAAAACATGTGGGCACATTCACGAAGATTTAAAACAAAAACACCCCCCTCCCAAGAAAAAGAAAACCTCCACAATTCTTAGTTTACATAAGCATGAGAGGAAAGCCATGCGTTGGATTTGGTTTATAAGCTTTCATGTGCCAACGCTGCTCTTGGGGATGCTCTTTTATTAGGGAATGGCTCAAGAAGAAGCACATGGGCAAGTCTGACCAGTGACTCAGGAAGACTTGTCATCTGAGGGCATGCTTAACTTGCTACCAAAAAGAGGTTCACGGGAGGAAGACCTTGGCTCTGTGGCCCACATGTGTGATTTGTGTGTGTTTTATGTGTTCCTGGGTACTAGCCATAAATCCTCAAGAACGAAGGCAAACCTTTCAGGATAGTTTCATGAACAACAAGAACTAGCAGATGTCTCTGTTTTCTATGTTTGTTTTACTTTGTTTTTTGAGTCAGGCTGACCCCAAACTCTTGACCCTCCTGTCTTTCCCTCCCAGGCAGCGTGCAGTGACTGAAGTGCACACTGCTGTGCCCAGATGTGCCTTTGAAGATGTCATTTTTCTTCAGAATTAGTCTAGGGAATCTAGCATTGAAAAATAAGAAAACAATACTTCGCCCTATGTACTTCACACAGCGCGCAGAGAGTCACCAACCATATGAACTGCTTTAGCTGAACTGTGACCTACAGTTGAAAGAAGTCTAGTGAATGTCAATATTGAACTACAATTAGGCAGCAGATAGCTTTGGGGGCAACTTTTTGAGTTCCCAAGGCAGTAATGCCAGCTCCATAATTATTTATTTATATAAGACGAGAAGTTTGATTGGACAAGGGATCAATCCTTTGTGTGCAACAGCTATTGACATGAGTTGGGGTTTTTTTTTTTGTTTTGTTTTGTTTTTGTTTTTGACAGGGTTTCTCTGTGTAGCCCTGGCTGTCCTGGAACTCACTTTGTACACCAGGCTGGCCTCGAACTCAGAAATCTGCCTGCCTCTGCCTCCCGAGTGCTGGGATTAAAGGCATGCACCACCACTGCCTGGCTTCTGTTGCTGCTTTTAAAAATTGTATTATTTTTTCTGAGACAAGTTTCTTTGTGTAGCCCTGGTCGTCCTGGAATCTTGATTCAAGGAAAAGAAGGAAACAGCGTGTGTGTGTGTGTGTGTGTGTGTGTGTGTGTGTGTGTGTCTTACTGAGAGATGCAGGCTGAGTGCTGGGTTCAAACTCCCAATCTTCTTGCCTCAGCCTTCAAAAAGCTAGCATATGGAGGTGGGCCACCCTGCCCAGCTAAAAGCTTTATTTTATTCTTGATTTTATATGAATTGTATTTATTTTTAAGATTTTATTTTCATGCATATCTGTGTATTTGTTTGTGCCCTCAGAGGCGTGAAGAGGATGTTGGGTTCCCTGAAACTGGAGTTACAGGCCTTGTAAGTCACCTGGTGTGGGTGCTGGGAGCTGAACTTTAGGTCCTTTACAGGAACGGTACCGGGTCCTAACCACGGTGCTAAGCACGGAGACATCTCTCCAGCTCCTTCTAAGAATTATAATATTCAGCGCAGAGTGTTATATATAATGCATCACTGGATACCACAGTTCTTATATTCACTAATGTAAAACTGTCATTCTCCACATACATTAAACACTATGTCATAGTGTGAGTTGTTTTGATCAGATTGCTGACACTGATAAGATTGTACTAGTCATTTTAGTTGTTGTAAAAAAAATCCACAGTAAACCCGGAAATGTTGCCCTTATTCCTTAGGTACTGTTTTGTAGTAGTGGTATCAGAACTGTGTCAGCTTGGTGGAAGGAACTCAGAATTTTTCTACCAGGGTGAGGTGTGGAGGTGGGGGTTATCTAAATTTGGGGCCTCAGTCTCTCTGCCTTCTTTCTTCTAGTGATGCCCCCACAGTACCCCCAGGAATACTTGGTTGGAAAGCGATACCTTTAACTTATCTCCCGCCTCCTCCGTGCGGTTCCCCAGGTAGTTTCACGTTGTAAGGCCTTTTTTAAATATAATATATTTTTTTTATTTCTTGGATTTATAAATATCCCAGGAAATGAAGAGATGACTGAATGCAAAGAATCCATATTGTATCAGTATAAGGTGTGTTGCAAGACAAATTATCAAAAATTCCCTTTCAAGGTAACTCTGCGTGCTCTCTCAGGAGCTTTTAGGAGCCCCTTGCAACGTTCACGTCTAAACCCCAACAGATTTATTAACATTTGAGAAAGGATGCGGACTCCCTCTTCACTCAGGCGCATCACCAAGCGGGGGCGCGCTGGAAACCGCACTGACCGAGGTTTAGTCACAAAGCCAGAGGCACGAACCCACTTGGTGTTCCCCGCCTTCCCTTTGACGGAGGCCCCAGGAGGAGTCACGTGGAACCCCAGCGCGCTCCCCCAGCCCTGCGCAAAGACGCGACTTGGGTTGCCAGGGGGCGGGGCGGGGCGCGGAAGGGGCGGGGCGCGGGCCGCCGGCGGGGGCGGGGCGGCGCGCGGGCGGGGCGGGGCGGCCCGGCGTATTATGGGATGCGGCGGTGGAATGGCGCTGGGCGCGTGATTTTGAACAAACCCGGGTCTGTGTTTCGGAGGCGCCGCCGCCGCCGCGGCTGCTGGGAGCCCGGGGAGCGCGGCGCGAGAAGGAGGCGGCGGCGCCGCCGGCTCGGGTGAGTGTCAGCTCCGGAGACCCGGGCTGAGCGGCGGGGACTGGCGCCGGGCCCGCGCTCGGGGAGGGCGGCCGCGCGGGCGGAGAGCGCCGGCCGGCCGGCTCCCGGGCAGCCCGGCCGGTGGGCCGCGGCGGACGGAGGGTTGTCGGGGCGCGGCCGCAAGCGGCGGGCGCCGGAGAGCGCGGCTGTCAGTCGGCGGGGCCGGCGCCGCCCGCCCCGCGCTCGGGAGGAAGGGCCGGGCGGCTGTTGACAGGCTCTCGGCGCGGCCCGGGAAGCGGCTGCCGGCCCCGGGCTTCTGGGAACCTGTTTTGCTGCTGTGTCATTTCGTACCAGCGCCTCCTTTCGCTGCTGCCCGGCGCCGCGTTCTTCCTACGCCCCTTTGTATGGACTCCTCTGGGTGTGTGTCCGTTTCCCTCGCGAAGCCCACCAGCCAAATGTCATAGTGTCCCCGCGGTGCACGGGGGAAGGGAGCGGGCTGAGACTCAGCCTGGCCAAGCAACGGTAAACAACCATCCGAGTGCCGGTGGACCCGGCTGTTGGTGGGGAATAAAGTTGAAAGATGGAGAAACTGGGAACCCCTTCCACGCTCAGCCTCTAGCGGGCTCTCCGTAGAAACGCGCCGGGAGTGGGTGGGAGACAGCCCTTGACTAAGCCTGAGCCTGCTGACTTTTGTATGGAGGTGTCATTCAAACAAGGTAGGGAGATGAAATGGCTTCTGCTTCTTCCTTATTCGTAGGGAAACTTAAGACAGTAGATTAGCCTTGTCCACAACCCTGAGATTCAGTTTGCTGGTTTCTGTTAGGTCTTTTAGAGCTTATAGTGTGACTGAATGATAAAGAATAAAGCTTTTGAACTGGCAATTAGTAAGGCTTTCTGATGTCAGACAGCTAACTTTTGGAGGATGCTGGTCCTATTAAGAAGCCTTGCAGCTTATATGTTCTTAATTCCTTACATGATTAATTACTTCTATTCCCTCTTGGGTACTTATTAGACCACACCATGAGAGGAACTGGAAGGGGGTGGGGGGTGGATAGGTTGTTCCGGAATCATGTTCTAAAGCAAGCTGGTCCCCCCCCCCCTGCATTGAGTAAGTGTTATCAGTAGCAGATGGTTTTTAATTTGGAAACTTAGATCCTAAAGTCAGTTGGCAAAGGGTTCTAGCGAAGAGCTGTATTTTCTATATGTTAGAAGTTGATGGTTATGAATGATTATACAGTTGAATCAGTAATTTAAATTTAGTAGCACCTGAGTATCTTAAACCAACGACAAATTGACATAATGTTGTTCATGGGCAAAAATGGTCAAAGTTGAGAGGAAAACAGTTCAGAACTTTATTCTTAAAAATGAAGGAGAGAGGAGACCAATGTCTGCATCATCAGCGCTTGTAATTTAAGGGTGTCCGAGAAGTCAGGCATGCATACAGAAATAGCCATACTGTCAGCGTAGTTCTATGGGTGGAGTAGAATACCAGCGTTGGTGACTGACGTTAAAGCTCTCCAGTGACTCTGAAATGTACGTGAAACATGGTCTACCATCTCTCTCAAGTGTGTTTCTGGAAATGAAAGTTTGAGGTTTTACTGTTCTTGTGTCAGATTCCACACGGCTTGCCTTCCTCACCAACATCCCGGCCTTGGAATCCCGCAGGTATCACAACTCCCCGTGGGGTTCCTGCGGGTCTCCCTGGTGCCGAGTGTTTGGTACTGGGATGTTGGGTCTGGCATGACCCGCCGGTGAGCCCTAGAACCCCTCCCTCCCCCCGTGTGTGTTTGAAGGTTGGCGGGGCGGGCGGGAGGTTTCCCCGGATATGTGGGTGTGCGCTGCACCGGAGGGCGGGCCGGGGCGGGAGCAGGAGGAAGGGGGAGGTGACTGGCGGCGGCGGCGGCGGCGGCTGGGGCTCGGCTGTCGGGGGAAGCTGCTGAGCTGTGATGGTGATGACGAGGTGAAAATGGCGGATCTTTCGAAATACAATCCCGGCCCCTGACATACCAGAGGCGGCGGCCGCGGCGACATCGCCACCCCGGCTCCCTCCTGGGTCCCCGGGTACCCTATAGCGCTCCATTTCGTGCAAACTGGGAAAGGAAGCAGCTGGACAGAGCTACGGTGCACAGGCAAAACAAGCACTGCCCGGGCTCGAAATTGCCCGGGACCTCTGGAGCCCGCTCCTCGGAGCCGGAGGGTGGAGAAAGCGGCAGCCTCTGGAGGTAGAGGAGAAGCGGGGTACCCGAGGGTTCTCTGTTTGCAGAGCTCTTTATTTGGGAGTTGGGGGAGGAAATGCTTTGGGGATCTAGAATGACTTGTCCGGAGGAGTGCAAAGAATCAGTAGCCTTGTAATGACATCAACGTTTTGTTGTTATTATTATTTTTTTGACTATCAAGAGGACTGAGTTTGCTTATACCTAAGGCTGCTGCTGAGGCCTAGAGGAACCGCTAGTACTTACCATGATTTCCTGATAGAATACTTAAAATACCCACTCGGTGGGGGTTGGCTGATGGTGTCCAGCAGTTAGGGAGTTGTGTTTCTTTGGGGAGGCACAACATTGGCATTTTCTTCTACATTTAATGTCGGTGACAGGACATAGTCTGGAACTTGTTGGGATGTGGGTCCTCATCTATTTTTGAACATATGGACCAGTTTTGTGGTAATCAAAAAAATTTTATATGGCTTTGTCATCTTTGGGTGGCACCTTTGATCCTGCCACTTGGCAAATAACAGTTGATACTCTAAATCATAGTTTCTGTTCATTTTTAAATGGAATTTCTTCTATGTCCCCACCTAATTTCATGAATTCAGAGAATGAAGTTATGGGAGATTTTATAATTGGCTGTATACTATAAGTGAAATTCTGTTTGGGAGCACGGTTGTGCTTATGAATTTGCCTTCCCTGTCAGAGATGTGATGATTGGATGAACGCTTTGGGCGTATATAGCTGATACAGACAATTGGAATCTGTTCTATTACAAATGTTGCTTCCTTGTTCAGTACCTAGAGCACTGTTACCTTCATTGCAAGGCTTGACTGACCTTAGAATGGCCCCAGCTTACTTTAGTCATCTGTGATCCATACTGGTTTGGATGTTATAGGGTCCTAGGTAGTCTCCCTATATCCAACAGGAATGATGTTGAAAGGGTTACATGGTCTATACAATGTTACATACTGGTTTGGGGCTCTCCTTTTTTCTTCACCTTAAGTGGTAGAAGGTTGGGTCAGTGACCTTGAATTATGAGTTAATAGTTAAGAAATGCCTACTAGTAATATTTGCAACTAGCAATGTTTTCTTACTCAGGTTGTTTACAAAGTGATACTATGTATTTCATATATTACCATGTGGTATATTGTGATATACAGGACAAATATTTTGAATGTGTATATATAGTTGAACTTTGGCTTTCACTTAAAACAACCATGAGAAGCCAAAGAATGTTTTACAGTAACTACCTGAGAAGTATTTAGAAGATTTAATTATTGTTGCTCATTAAACATATAACTTGAGGGGCCAGCCAGATGGCTCAGCACTGGGCATACCAACAGTAATTCTCTCTAACTTATTTTTGGCAAGTGTGCTCCCAATAAATAAGCGAAAAAATATTAAAGTTGTGGCTGAAGAGATAGCTCATCCATTAAGAGTGTCTCATGCTTTGAGGAGTTTTGGCTTCACAGCTGCTTTTAACTCCAGCTGCAGGAATCTGATGCCCTCTTCTGGCCTCAAAAACTTGCACGTAGGTGGCACATACACACATCTGCACATACACACATCAAAAATAACTCCTTTTATAAAGGAATTAAGCACTAAAATTTACACACATACATGCACCTACCCATATACATATATCTGCACACACACACACATGATATGATTTTGTGTTATTCAGTAGGAATTAGGTGGGTTGTTTTTGTTTTTTTGTTTTTGTATTGGGTTTTTGTTTTGTTTTATTTATGTGGCAACTATTTTGGTACACATCAGTTAACTTACTTAGAGTAAGAGTAAGAATTTTTAAAACTTTAAATGCTTGGTCATTTTGGTTTTCTGTTTGTTTTGTGATGGAGTCTTGCTATGTAGCCCAGGCTAGCTTTTTCGTGTGTGGGCATTTTGCCTGCATTTATGTCTGTGCACTACTCTGGAGCTGGGGATGCAGACGGCTGTGAGCTGCTGCCATGTAGGTACTAGGTTTTTGGAAGAGCAGCTGCTGTCCTTAACTGCCAAGCTCATGGTTTGTTGCCTTTTTGGTTGATTCTTAGTGATTATCTGTCTCTTTTGTCCTTTTTAGATAGTCTTTTTCTGTAGCCTAGGCTGACCTGAAATTCATAGCACAGCCTAACTCTAACTCAGAATGACCCCAGTGCTGGGATTGCAGGTGTGAACCCCCATGCTCTGTGTGTGGTTACCTTTTAAAGGACCTCTTCTCTTTTTTTGGGAATGGTGGCAGCTTGGAAACAGGATCTGTCTGTTAGCCCTGGTTGTCCTGGATGTCACTGTGTAGACAGACTATGCTGGCATTGAACTCAGAGAGATCTACTTGCTTCTGAGTGCTGGAATTAAAGGTGTGTATTGCCATACCCAGCTGTGATTGCTATTATTATTTATTAAATTATAGTTAAATCATTCCCCATTCTCCCTCTTCCCTCCAAAACCTCCCCCATATATATTCCTTGTTCTTTTTGAAGTTCATGGCCTTCTTTCTTATTCATTCTTGTTGCATAGGTGTGTGCGCACGTGCATGTGTGGTTGCGAGTATATGTGTGTGTGTGTGTGTGTGTGTGTGCACTCGAGGTTATTCCTAAATGCATGAGTACAGCCTACTCAGTCTGTATAATTGTAGTTAATTTGTTTCCCAATGTGAACCTTGAGAATCTGGAACACTTCTGATTCCAGACATTTTGGATAAGGAATAGTCAACGTGTATTGAGGGTTGTCTGTGAGTCCTATACTATGCAAGGGATATAAGTAAAATAAACATCATTGCCCCAGAGGGCTTTCTGTTTAAGACTCACTACAGGTAAAATTGAAATAATTGGCTGAAAGGGGCCTTACTGTACTAGGCTTTGAGTTGCAAACAACGTTTGAATAGAACGGCAGCCTCAGAAATGTACCTAGGGACATGTATCCAGTACTGTTTATGTAAGATGTACTGTAGATTAGAGGATATAAGTAAAGTGCCATAATATGCTCCAGGCTGTAGAGATTGGATACTGTTGATTGCAAAAGGATGGAGTAATTAATACACAATCTGTCAAAGATTAGAAAGATTTAATTTAATTAATTTACTGTTTTGTGTGTGAGCTCACATGTCCTGGCCCTTATGTGGAGGTCAGAGGACAACTGATGTTTGAGATTGGCTCTCTTCTCCCACCATGCGGACCCACAAATCAAGCTCAGGTCATTAGGCTTGGTAGCAAGCAAATTTACCAACTAAGCCATCTATCCAGCCCCAGATGAAAAGATCTGAAACTTCTGCATATATGTTATAGCTGAGTGGTTTGGTGTTCTTGTGGAAATCCTAACAGTGGGAGGGGTGTGTGTAGGGGGTAAGGATGGTGGTGGAGGAGTGGGGTGTGTGTGTGTGCGTGTGTGTGATAGAGTGAAGAAGTGAGGCTGTTCCTGACTCTTTGGTCTGCTTGTGGGACCAGGTTGCCTTGACCAGCCTTGATGTGATGGTCTTATGGTATGCAGTGTTTGGTTAATGTCCCTGGGAGGCCTGCTTTTCTCCTAGGAGAGGAGCTAGGGGGTGGATCTGGGGGAGTGGGAGGCTGGGGGGCTGGGAGGAGTGGGGGAGGGGGACTGTTGGGATGGAATGTATGTGAGAAGAATTTTTTTCTTCTTAGATTTTTATATTATTTAAATGTATTTTATTCATCAAACAATATTGAGTATTTTGAGAATCAAATAATACATAAAAATTGTTCAACTTTTATATGCATATCCTTTCATACCCTAAAAATATCATTGATGAATATTTAATACTATCCATAATTGAGGATCCTATATATTATATAGAATACTAAATTGTATTAAAACATACAAAATATTCTTTGGGAATTAAGGATAATGATCAGACTTAGTCCGTGGAGAAGAATTTTTTAAAAAATTAAAAATTATATCACATTTTGACATGCCTCATTGAGAAATATAAGAAATTAAGGGGTTAGAGAAAAAAACATGCAAATAAAGAGGAAAATGAGGAAATATATACAATGAATGGTGAAGAAGTGACCATAATAAAGGAGATGGTAGTTAGCTGAGCATGGTGGCACCAATCTTTAATCTCAGCACCCAGGAGACAAAAACAGGTGGATTTCTGCAAGATCATCTGATGACGATGACGACGACAAAAAAGAAGAAAAGACATTTGAAGAAAAATTATATGGAAAATATTGACCAGTGTTATTTTTCTTTAATTTATTTAGGACACACAATGATGGCCTTACTGGGTATCAGTAAGGATATTAATATGGGAATCCAAGAGGCTTGGGTTAGTATTTGTCTTAGTTTTGTTTCTCATAGCTGTGATGTAGCCTGCAGTTCCAGGTGGCTGTCTGTGGTTGCAGAGCAGTTAGGATGGTAGGAACCTGAGGCCGCTTGTCATAGCGTCCAGAATTTGGGGGCCACTTCTCAGATGACTTACACTAAGCATCCTTGTTTCACTCTGTCTTTTGGACAAACCATGGCCATTGCACGAAAGCCTCAGCCCCTGTGGTGACCAGCACAAGGCTGTTCCATCCGGGAAAGGTCCATCTTGGTGGGGAAGGCAGGGCAGCAGGAGCGCTGTGAGGCTGGCTGTCACACTGCCTCAGCAGTCTGGAAGGAGAGGCACTGCATTTGCTCATTGACGTGGCATCATGATGCAGCTGAAGAAAGTCACAGTGAGACAGACAGGTGATGCATCCCTGGGACTCGGATGGATGGGGCATTAAAGTGCATACACAGTGCGTTTCACAGTGTGCGCCCTAGAAGAGATGATTACAGGAGAAGCAGCGCCTAGAGCTATGGCTGGAAAATGGGTCTTTCTTTCTTTTTTTTTTTTTTTTTTTTTTTTTTTTAGATTTATTTATTTATTATATGTAAGTACACTGTAGCTATCTTCAGACACCCCAGAAGAGGGCATCAGATCTTATTACGGATGGTTGTGAGCCACCATGTGGTTGCTGGGATTTGAACTCAGGACCTTCGGAAGATCAGTCAGTGCTCTTAACCGCTGAGCCATCTCTCCAGCCCCCGAAAATGGGTCTTTCTACCTAGTAGAATCCTAATAAATAGCTTGTGTGAGATAAGGTCTTCCTACATAGTCCATGCTGACACTGAATTCAATATACTCCAGCTTTAGCCTTCTGGTATGTTCCTTCTGTGGTAACCCTCTGTAATAAATTCTTTAAAATAGCAAGATATAGCCTTTTATTTCCATCTATATTATTTTAAAATTTTGGATAAAGTTTACTTCTTTTTCATTGTCCCTGTGCTAAATCAAATTTGTTTCCCTCTGCTGTGGAGTTTTTACTGTAGCAGTCTTGAGCTGTTGTCCAAGCTAATGCTGTTGAGATGGTATTTTACCTCCTTGTCTGTTGGTTACTTCTAAACTCTTGAGGGCTTAATTTTCCAAATACTCTCAAAGTGAGAAAGTACGTTTAGTTAAACTACTGATAAAAGTGCAACTAGTTAAAAATTTAGACCTTGTAGATTTTTAGATAGAAGGTATTTTTAGAAGGTATTGTTGAAAAGCTTACTTGAAAATAGCTTTTCAGCTTGTTAGCATGGCTTATGGTGGGTTTGGATTTCTTATTGAAATCGTTGTGAAGTCCCAGAGCACTGTACACTGTACC
Organism: Mus caroli; assembly: GCF_978045245.1. Classification (NCBI taxonomy): domain Eukaryota; kingdom Metazoa; phylum Chordata; class Mammalia; order Rodentia; family Muridae; genus Mus; species Mus caroli. The sequence continues at coordinate 104,695,288 of NW_028227259.1, read as the reverse complement.
CACCTTACATTGATAGTTATTTGCAAAGCTTGCCATAAATAGTGGTAGAGTTATTCAATTTTATCCCTTCTCCACGGTTAATTTATTCATCTTTCAAATGTCTACTGAGAGGCGTTTGTGGTGGGCCCTGGGGTGAGAGGGTATGGTGGTGAGAAGGTGAACTCCTGTTCCACACTCTAAAGAGCTGGGGTGGGGGTGGAATCAAGCTATAAACGAACAGACAAGAACTTTGTAGTGACAGTGGATGCTGTGGCTGGGGTGGAGTGCCTCGTGGTGATGAGGGCTTTATTTAACAGGGGGCTTTAGAGTCACTGAGACAGTTGGAAATCTTTAGACTTTGAGTTGAGTGACTCTGCTTGGACTTAAATCATTCAACCATTTTCAGCTGTGAGGGACTTCCAGCAGCATGAGAATTATAGGTTATGTTCTGGGTTCTTCCGCTCTGTACACTGACTGTAACTCCTGTGCAGGTGAAGCAAACTGGCCTTAGCTTCCTTGGCCTGTGAAGATTCTCTTTCCTTAGAATAGATGTCAACATTGATGAACACACACACCAGCACATAGCTTCCATTCCTAAGGGATAAAATTAGGGGGATGAATCATGTAACTAAAGGGCCAAACCCTTTGCTTGCTATGCTCATAAGCTTTAGAGAATTTATTTTAGTGAGGTAAGTATGCCCTGCATGTGACCAGAATGGAAATCTATAAGGATATGAGGTGTTCTTCGGACTGCTGAATGTTTTCTGAGGTGTCCTGGCTCTGGAACTTTGCACAGTCCCTCATTACTTACAGGCTGGCCCTACCAAATTAGACTGTTACTAGAAGTTTGAACAACTTGTTCAGAAAGGCACAAACAGGCTCCTGTAACTAAGAACTGCAAATGGGCATTCTCTCTCCCTGTTCCCTTTTGCCTCTCCCCCGTTCTTCTCTTTCTTCTCTTCCTCCTTCCCCCACTGGTTACCCCATTATGAAGCAGACTCAGGCTGGCTCTGGAATGGTCTCAAAATGAAAACCCTCTGGCCTCCCAAGTATTGGAATTGCTAGCATGCACCACCATGCTGTGCTCTTCCAGGTCCTGTGCTTTCTTTTTTTTTTTTTTTTTGGTTTTTCGAGACAGGGTTTCTCTGTGTAGCCCTGGCTGTCCTGGCACTCACTTTGTAGACCAGGCTGGCCTCGAACTCAGAAATCCGCCTGCCTCTGCCTCCCGAGTGCTGGGATTAAAGGCGTGCGCCACCACGCCCGGCTTGTCCTGTGCTTTCTAATAGAAGAGCATCACCCTTTAAAGCATCAGAGACAGAGTGCACAGAAGAGACACAGTAGTCAAAGCCACTGTCACATTTAGGAACTTGAACACCCTCTCTCAGTGGTCGCTAAAACAGTAGAGCAGTTGGCTTTTCGTTTTTTCTCATTCAGCAAGTTGCTTTGCTTTTTTCCTTGCTATAGATGCCAGGTTCACCTGGCACTCAGCTGACTCTAGAGTTCTGGGGTTACACGAATAACTGTACCACCATGCCTGGCTAAGCATAAGTGAGGATGTGGGCTCTTCAAATAATGCTTAAAACCAACCTGACCTAACATTTATGGACAACTCCCTTCTGTAACTTCAGAATGAGAGTTCAAGTGCACTAGTGAAATGTTCACCAGGACGGATCATAACCAACTCACTCACAGCTGTCTTAGCTCAGATTATGGGAATGCTAGAGCTATCTTTTGGCAACAGAAGAGTTAAACTAGAAATTGATATAAAATACATAGAAATCCCAATGGTTAGGTATTAAGTGCTCTCTACTATTATCTGTGAGTGGAAGATGAAGTCCCAAGGGCTATCGAGGTGAATACATAATAGTAACACTGACCTTAGCGGAGGGCACTTAAAGTAGCACCGGAGTTCCTCTTGTTAGTGTTCTCCTTTTCCTTTTCCTTGTCTTAATGGCTTAGTTAGGTAGAGAGGGCTTGACCGTCAGTCCTCGTGCCTTGAGAGCTGTAATGCTGGGAGCCCGTGTGACCTTCAGCATGTCTGGGTTGTCCAGTTCCTTGCCTTTTGAGTATTTTCTTGACACTTTGGGGAAAGAAGAAAACAAAGCTGTGTAGTGCTCTGAACCACAGCTTGAAAAATTATGTCTTTCTGGAGAAGTCAGATAGCAAACATTTAATTTTACAGGCATACTTTTAGAAATGTAATTACAATAACAAAGATACCCTCGGGGAGAAATAACATTCTGGGCTTCTGGGCTGGGCTGCTGAGCCCTGATCCTTCTGGGCTGGGCTGCTGAGCCCTGATCCTTGTTGCCGTTTTAAGATTCTGGAAAAAGAAGGTCAGGTTACACCTGAAGCACTCAGAGGAAAGGAGGTAAAGCTAGCATGTAGCTAGGTAAAAATGAGAATTGAAACCGCTAGCCAGGTTAACTATGAAAAAGGGGTAGGAAACAAAACACCAGTGGGAGGAATGAAGAGAGGACATGCCTACAGAGCCTATAGACTATTATACATAACTTTAATTATATATACACTTACATATAATTATATAGTGCTGATAAATTTGGCAAGAAGAAATAGACAAATTCTTTAGAAACAGAAACTATCAAATACTAAAGGTGAAACATAGAGAGTTGAACAAAGATATTAAGTTTATAGGTTTCAAAAGCCTTTTTGTAAGCCAGGAGCAGTGATTCCTTTCTATAGAAGCTTGGCAGGCTGAAGCAGGGTCACTGGAGGCCAGTGTGTACAAAGTGCATATAGGACCTTGTCTCTAGAATAGAAACAAGAGAAAGCTTCCTATAAGCTCTGTGTCTTCACTGATAAATTCTAAGGAACATGGAAGAAGGAAGTAGACAGTTCTGGGCACACTTTTCCTGAGCAGGGAATGTGCCCACTTCGTTCTTATCAGGCTAGCGTCATTTCCAGGTAGATGTTACAAGAAAACTACAGGCCAATACCTTTCATGAATGTCGACAACAATACTTGTTAGCAAAATATTAATAAATCCAGCAGTTAACACAATATGTAATACATGATGGACGAGAATGTAGAACTGGATTGGTAATAAAAATTAGTTTAACTTGCAGACTAAAGTAGAAAACCATCTAATTTTTTGGTAGTTATAGAAAAAGCAAATGACAGAATTAAACGTGTGTGTGTGTTTTCCTAGAAATTGAACATTGGGCCTCATATAAACTAGGCCAGTGTTCTTCCAATAAGTTATGTTTCCATCCTTGCCCCTCTTTTGAGAGTGGGTCTTGATATGTATATAGGTGTTAATCGCTCTTCTGTTGCTGTGATAAAATACCATGACCAAAAGCGACCTAAAGAACCTTCGGGTTGTGGTTCCAGAGCAAGACTCCACTGTGGCAGGGAAGACATGGCACAGGAACACGGAGCTGGTTGAACACATTCCTTCCATTTACAGGGAGCATGGAGGGCAGGAAGGAGGATGTGGCTGCTTGAGGAGGCCTCAGCATCCTTCTTAGGGACGTGCTTCCTCCAGCAAGGCTTCACCTGTAAACGTTTCTATAATCTCCTGAACAGCCCAACAGCTGGAGATGCAGTGTTCATATGTGAGTCTGTGGGGGCCACTAATTTAAACCACTACCCAGGTTAGCCTTGAACTCACAATCCTGCCTCCACCTCCTAAATCTGTAGGTTATGCACATGAACCTCCATTCTTGAGTTCATTTAATTTTTTTATGGTTGTATTCATTTTTATTTCATATGTATTAATGTCTTGCCTGTGTGTATGCCTGTGTACCACATATGTACAGTGCCTTCAGAGTCTAGAAGAAGGCATCAGATCTCCTGGGACTGGAGACAGCTCATATGGTCCAATGCTTTTTAACTGCTGAGCCATTTCTTTATGTCAAGTTTATTTTTTAATTTATTTTGTTTGTTTTCTTTTCAGAATAGGCAAGATGGCTTTGCTGATAATGGTGCCTTTGGCCTACATTCAGTCCTAGTGATTGACATGTTGGAAGGAGCCAACACTCGCCCTTTGCTCTCCGTCCGACTCTACACTTGCACCACTGTACTTGTCCAGCACCCCACAAATGAAAGCATACATCTGTATTCATCTACATATCTGTATCTGTGTTCAGATGATCATTTGAAAGAGTGAAAACAGTGAAAGCTAACCCTTTCAGTTTGTTAAAGGAAGCCTGAGAAACCTACAGATAAACAGATGATACCAGGAAGCAGGCAAAGATGTCTGTTTTCATTCTGTTAAGTCATCATTTTGTGTGACATCTCAAGTAAATATAGAAAGGCAAAGGAAATACAAGGCGTGCAGATTAGAAAGGAAGAATTGGAGCCGGGCATGGTGGCATACTCCTTTAATCCCAGCACTCGGGAAGCAGAGACAGGTGGATTTCTGAGTTCGAGGCCAGCCTGGTGTACAAAGTGAGTTCCAGGACAGCCAGGGCTATACAGAGAAACCCTGTCTCGAAAAACCAAAAAAAAAAAAAAAAAAAAAAGGAAGGATTGCAGTTATTACTTGCAGACAAGTATTGATGAACATTTTCAGTAATCTACATTGCAAGCTACTACAGTGAATACGTGGGCTTAGGATGCAGGGTGCATGGACAGTAATTAAAACTCAATTCTATCTCAGTATTAATGATAGACACTTGGGAAGTAGGGAACATCATTTATAGTAGCATAAAAACAGTACTTAGGGGTAGACTGAGCAGCATCAGAGGTATACACTTGGAGTATGAAATGTTGATGGGTAGATATGCTTTTGCGAGCCTACTCTGGGGTCTTTGCATTTCTGTATGAGCTACAAGGGAGACAGTGGCAGCTCTGTGTGTATGTGTGACAGACAGACAGGCAAAAAGCTTTGTCTCAGACTCAGGACTATTGTGTTTGGGGGATGAAGCAGTAACTGGTACTGTGTTTCCTTGCTTGCAAATAGCCTATTTAAAAAACCAAACCTCCCACCTCAATTTGGGCTTTGGCTTCTGAAAAGGGGAAGGAAGGACATGGTTCTTGTGGGCTAGGTTACAGGCTGTGAAAGATTTTCTGGGCAATGAATACTCATCTGTGAGGTAGACAACTTGGGCAAGAGAGTTTTACCTGTTAGATCATATTTAGAGGCTCAGCTGACAAGTGTAATCGACTAGATGATGCTAGTTATTGTACACACTCAAGCCCATGCCCTTTGCTGAAAGGCAGTGTGAGTGGCTGCTGAGTGAAGGAACCCTCAAAACTTGGAGGGTGGGGATTTCCACAGGACGGCAGCGAGGGAGGATATGGAGCTGTGTGGTGGTGAAAACCGCAGGACTTGGTTGGGCTACAAGAGGAGTCCTTAGGATTGGAAGAAATGCCAAGGTGTGCTTATTAGTGTGCAGCCACTAGCTCCATCTGTGTCTTGACCTGAAGACCAAAGTTCATGCCTATGCGTCTGTGCACCATTTTGCACATTGTAAAGAAGAAAAGAAAATCACAGTTGGACTACTGTAAGTCAGGCCCTTCTGTGCTATTCACCTGTGGCATCCGAGAATTGCAGCGTAGGCCTTCCTCACATGTGTTTTGAGACTGATCTTTGCTGTTGCATTCATTACTAGCTCCCTTCCTTTTGACTGTTAAATAATATTCTCCTGCACAGATCTCCCACACTTTGTATGTCCATCCGCTTACTAACCGTCATTTGAACTTTCTCAGTTTGAATGTTATGGATAATGCTGCTATAAACACTAAGTTCAAGGTGTTATGACTACGTCTTTCCATTTCTTTTCAATAACTAGATATAGAATTGCTAGGTTTATTTTAAAGATTTATCTTTATTTTATGTGTGTGTGTGGTTTGCCTGCATGGATACACCATGTGCATGCAGTGCCTGTGGAGGCCAAAACCCACTGTTGGATCCCTGGGCCTAGGGTTGGAGATGACTGTGGCAGCATGTGGGTGCCGGGACTGAATCCACATCCTCCCAGTAGCCATCTCTTCGGCCCCACTGAGGTGGGGCTGGGGGGACATGAGATTGCAGTTCAGATTAGCTTCATTCTGGCTACGAATGACTTTGAACTTCAATCCTCCATCTCCTAAATGTTAGAATTACAGGTGTGCTGGTTTGTTTGGTGCTGGGCATAAAACCAGGGCTTCATGACTAAGCAAATATTTAAAAAAAAAAACCACATTGTAATTTTTTGTTTTTGAGAAAGGCTCTAATGTAGACTGGGGTGGGGGAGCTTGAACTTTCTTTGTAGACAAGAAGGACCTTGAGTTACTAATCTTGCCTCCACCTCCCAAGTGCTGGGCTCTTTGGCCTGTATCCACCCTTGGGTGTATGTGGTTCTCAGGACTGAGTCAAGGGCTTCGTGTTAGGAGGTAAGCACTCTGTCACCTGAGCTGCTTCCTGTGTAACTCACTACACATGAAACTTGGCTGTGTAACTCACCCACTGGCCTCTCACATGCTGGAACTAAAGCGTGAGCTACCATGTCAGCCAGCCTCTCTATATATGTTTAAACAATGAACTGAGTTGCTCTGTCTTCTTTTTAAAAAAGTAGTACCAGCGGTTGAATGTAGCGACTTGACATGCTACAGAAGAGTTGTTTTGATTTACCAAGTTATATCTCCAGTCCCTTCTGCATGTTTTTCTTTCTTCTTCTTTTTTTTTTTTTTTTAAGATTTATTTATTATATCTAAGTACACTGTAGCTGTCTTCAGATGCACCAGAAGGCGTCAGATTTCATTATGGATGGTTGTGAGCCACCATGTGGTTGCTGGGATTTGAACTCAGGGCCTTCGGAAGAGCAGTCGGTGCTCTTAACCACTGAGTCATCTCTCCAGCCCAATGCATGTTTTTCTAAAGTGTGTTTCCTGTTTCAGTAGGTGAGATTTCAGTAACTGAGATCATCATGTTAAGTGAAATAAGCAAATCAGAAAAACAAGGACATTTCCTGCAAATGAAGAGGACTCTATTTTTCTCCTGTACTTACTTGCTTGTCTCACTCCACCACTGACAACTGCAATAATAATGCAAACTCATGTGTGTGCGCGCGTGTGCGTGCGTGTGTGTGTGCGTGTGCATGTATGTGTGTGTGTGTGTGCACGTCTGTTAATAGCATGGTGGTATATGTCTGTATTGCAGCATTTGGGAGATAAAGGTCAGGGATTCAAGGCCAGTGTTTTCTTTTTGGATGCTAGCTTTTAGAATTGTTATTGTGCTGAATGGGTCCTTTACAGATGCTGAAAAATCATTGGTCTCAGTCATTTGTAGCTGGAAGCAGAGAAGTGGAGCAGGGTACAGGCACTGGACAGAGCCAGAGCCACAGACACTCCTGAACCAGCTGCATGGACTCTGAGGTTTACCTGCACTCACTGCACAAGCTCCCTCTACCACACACAGGAGCCCCACACACAGGAGCCCCACACACAGCACAGTCTCCACCACACACTGGCTAAAGCTTCACGCATAGCACAGCCTCCCCACACACAGGAGCCCCGCACACAGCACAGTCTCTGCATTTCTCCTACTACAAATTGTTACATTAATCTGGGTGTCTGTATCCACAGAACCATGAAAGTTTGGCTTGTTCCTCTCTATATATTGAAAAGAAATGGAAAGACGTAGCCATAACACCTTGAACTTAGTGTTTATAGCAGCATTATCCATAACATTCAAACTGAGAAAGTTCAAATGACGGTTAGTAAGCGGATGGACATACAAAGTGTGGGAGATCTGTGCAGGAGAATATTATTTAACAGTCAAAAGGAAGGGAGCTAGTAATGAATGCAACAGCAAAGATCAGTCTCAACACACATGTGAGGAAGGTCTACGCTGCAATTCTCGGATGCCACAGGTGAATAGCACAGAAGGGCCTGACTTACAGTAGTTCAACTGTGAAACTCCCCTTACCACCACCTTTTTACTATAGTGGTTCTCAACCTTCCAAATGCTTTGATCTTTTAATGCAGTTCCTTGTGTTATGGTGACCCCAACCATGAAGTAGTAGTAGTAGTAGTAAAAATAAATAATAATAATAATAGTGTAGGCTTACATGTTTTGCAGCCTACTTTAATAAGGGTTCAGGCCCTCTCTAGCCCCCCCCCCCCGCCCCCCCCAGCAGAGGCAGTGGAAGGAAGAGTCCTTAGGATGGGAGTGGACCTGTGAAGCAGTAGCTCTCTGGGGCGAGCTTGATCTTCTTTGGCTGCATTTAGTCCCATAGCAAACACCAAATACGACTCAGCAGCAGGCCAGTCCTCTAGGCTTGCGGACACCAGGCACAAAGCAACAGCTTCTGTCTAGTCCTCTCAGCAGGCAGGCATGAACCAGCAGCTGTAGCTCAATCCTGAAGAAACCGCCAGGCTAGCCAACCGGCCTGAGGTGTGGCTGCTGAGGTGTGGCTAGCTGCCGCAGGAACCTCACCAGCAGTTCTTTAGCGAGTTTCTCTCTGGTGTTACCACTAGTGGAGATCCACAACACTATGTAAGGCAAACCAATATGTGTGTGTCTTTAGCAAAGAACAGTGAGGCAGAGCAAACCAAACCAAGGCTCAGTGCTCTTCTCCCACTGTCTGTGGAGTCGTATTTATACTCCTTCATCATGGGTGCTTTCACAGGTTTGCTATATCAAAACATCCTCTCACCTGTGTCTGCTCCAGCAAAACATCCATTTACCTGTGTGCCCCAGCAAAACATCATTTGACATTACTGACTTTCCAAAGAAACTAAGAATTATTTTGGTTTTTCGAGAGAGGGCTTCTCTTGTACCTTGGCTGTCCTGGAACGTAGATCAGGCTCACTATGAACTTAAGCGATCAGCCTCCACCTCCCCAGTGCTGAGAGTAAAGGCCTGGCTTCTGAATCTTAGTGCAAATCCCTAGCGTGTGAGCTATTGATGTGGGACTCCTGTGAAAGGGTAGAGCCTGACCCACAGGTGGAGAACCACTGCTTTACCACTGCAAAGGTGGGGCTGGACAGAGGGCTCAGGGGTTAAGGTTAAGAGTACCTATTGTTCTTCCAAAGAATGGGAGTTCATTCCAACACCCGCATGGAGTGACCCACAACCGCCTTCTTTTCTCTGCAGGGGTCTGCTGCTCTGCTGTCTAGTTGTTTGGTAGGTGTTTATAGTTTTGATCTTTAACTCTGATAGTTCTTCTGGGGCAGCGTTCTTATGTTGAGGAGCGTCTGTACAGCATTCCCTATCCATGAAGATCTAGTATGAGCAAAACCGCAAGCTGTTCTGAAGGACAGCACGCTAGTAGTGTGGGCTTTTAGGACAGGGAGTTGACCCAGAAGGACCAGGCCTGTTGTGTTGTCCGTTTAAAACAACAGTGGTAAAGTGTTGATAGTACTATAGTTTCGCAATTAAAATGGCTAACTTTGGAACCATACAAACCAGGTTTCTGTCTCTCAAATTTGAAACAAACTCAAATTCTGTCTCTACCATTCACTAGTTGCTTAGGGCGATTATTTAACCTTTCTCATCTGTAAAGTAGGCGTGATAATGTTGCACATATCGGAGGATGGGGAGGAGAATTATATCATGCTTTCAATAGTATCTTCTCAGTACTGATGCTTTTTCTGGCAGCAGCAGTATTTGCCATTGCTCCTAAGTACAGTGTACTGTTTGCAGTTGTTCCACTTTTGTGTGTAACACCTGCTGCCCTGGAACTTGCTCCTCAGCCTCTCCAGGGCCGAGCTTACAGTTCAAGCCACCGTGCCAGCTGTACGTGCTGCTCTTCATTTTAGGATGGTTGTGTTTTAAAGAAGGTCAAGTGGAAGCCGGGCATGGTGGCGCATGCCTTTAATCCCTGCACTCGGGAGGCAGAGGCAGGCGGATTTCTGAGTTCGAGGCCAGCCTGGTCTACAGAGTGAGTTCCAGGACAGCCAGAACTACACAGAGAAACCCTGTCTTGAAAAACAAAAAACAAAACAAAAACAAAACAAAGAAGGTCAGGTGGAGGTGGGGATGCTCCCTGCAGTCCTAGTACCCAGGAGGCTGAAGGATTAAAGGGCAGGCTGTGCTAGGAGGTGAGAGGATACTATGTCTCCAAAAGAAGAAAAGTAAGAGCTGCTGATTAGGATCTAAAGGATTTTCCAAGTGCTCTGAGCAAACAGTAGTTTTTCCTGGTACATGCCACTCTGTCTTTATTACAATGCTGATACTGGACACCACTCCTTTGTTGGAAGTTCTAAAGGATTTTTAGCGAAAAGCATTTAGGCTGATTTGTTCATAAGCTAAACTTATTTTTTTCCTTGATGGGGGCTGGTTATACATCCTTTTTTTATTTTTTATGTGTGTTTTGCATGCATGTATGTATGTACACTGTGTGCATGCCTGGTGTTTGTGGCAGTCAGAAGAGGGCATTGAGTCACCAGGAACTGGATGCAGTTCCAGAATGTTCTAAGCCACCATGAGAGTGCTAGAAACTGAACCCTGGTCCTCTGCAAGAGCAACAATTGCTCTTAATTGCTGAGCCATCTCTAGACTTATATAATCTTGAATAGTTTCCCCTTTGACACTTTAAATGGCAGAGGATTTGAAAATCCAAAGAAAAATTCCTTTATAAGAAGCTACTTGATTAGACTTGGGCCACATAGTCCATTTGATCTCCATGAAGTGGATTGATCTAGAAACTCCTTTACTACTTAGTGAATCTTTATAAATAGGGTAATGCCATTTGTAGATAGGGCATTGATATATTTTGTTATTTACATTTTTCTTGAGTGTATTTTTAAACAATCTCCTTCAAAGCCTGGTAACGTGTTTTTCCGCTTTTCTTGCAGCACCTGGGCATCTCTGTAGAAGCGGTGCGATCATGGAGGTGGTGCCGGCCGAGGTGAATAGTTTGCTTCCAGACGACATAATGGACACTGCTATAACTTTAGTGGATGAGGATAGTATTGAGGCTGTAATTGTGTCATCCCCAATTCCCATGGAGACAGAGCTGGAAGAAATTGTCAACATAAATTCTACCGGTGACTCTACAGCCACGCCCATTTCCACGGAACCAATCACAGTGTACAGTAACCACACTAACCAAGTTGCAGTGAATACCACAGTTTCTAAAGCAGATTCTAATACCACAGTGAAACCAGCATTTCCAAGTGGCCTTCAAAAACTTGGTGCTCAGACTCCTGTGACTATATCAGCCAATCAGATTATTTTAAACAAAGTATCACAGACATCTGATCTTAAACTTGGCAATCAGACCCTTAAACCAGATGGACAGAAGTTAATATTAACAACTTTGGGCAAGTCTGGTTCACCAATTGTTTTAGCACTACCCCATAGCCAACTACCCCAGGCTCAGAAAGTTACAGCTCAGGCCCAGCCAGGAGATGCTAAGTTACCACCGCAGCAAATTAAAGTAGTTACCATTGGAGGGAGGCCAGAGGTGAAACCTGTCATTGGTGTCTCAGCACTGACCCCAGGAAGTCAACTGATTAATACTACAACTCAGCCCTCTGTGTTACAGACCCAACAGTTAAAAACAGTACAGGTAAAAACAAAAAAGGGCATATTACTTAAAATGCATGTTAAAAAGTTAAACTGATGCAAAGTTGTGTTTGTAGGGTTGTTAATTGCCTAACTTTTAATGAATTCTTTTCAATGTTTTAAGTAATTGTGTGGATTTGTTTTGTTGTTAAATTTGATATGTCTAATGCTCATGAAAATTTTTTACCAGAGAACTTATAGCAAACTAAGTTTGGTTTACTTTCATATCGTGTATTTATAGCCTTTTATGCATTTCATGCATACTGGCAGTTTGGCTCCAGAGTATTATTGGCTGGCATAAAGATGTCCAACTTACTGCAAAGCTATCATAGCAATCCATCGTTTTTTCTTTTTTCTTGGTTGATTAATGACTACAGAGTAGTAAACTTTGCTGTTCTGAGAACCCCGTGGAGCCACAGTGCTCACAGTGTTTGTCTCTTGTTTGAAACTTCCTGTCCATCCCCACTGTTCATGTTTGGAATGTGAGGAAGACACTGACTGGAACGGAGCAAAGTGCATTGTGAGTTGGACTGCTGGGTTTCAGTCACCTCTGTGGTAGCTGTAGGCTGTGGGACTGTGGTTAGTTTGCTCTCTCAAGTTTTTACCTTAGCTTAACATGGCTACTTGATCTTTTAAAACAAACCAAAATATAGTATTATATACTTCTCAAAAATACATCAAGGGCCCTTCAGAATAGAACTTAATAATACGAACAGTATAATAAAAGATCACCAGGGCATACATGAAATTTTTTCAGTTTTTGATGGCCCCAAAAGCCTCTTTAGTCCTTACAGCACTGAGAAATGCAGTGATTTCGTTAGAGGGAAACCACAGTACATTTCCTGTTTGGAAGAGTTGTCTTTGAAAAGAAACCAGGTGGCAGCCAGTCGTGGCTCCCCCCTTAACCTTTAACTCCAGCTCTCATGAGGCAGAAGCAGGCATATCTCTGGGTTCAAGGCCAGCCTGGTCAACAGAGAGAGTTCCAAGACAGCCAAAGCTATACAGAGAAACCTTGGGTGTGGGGTTGGGAGGAGAGACCAGAAGGCATGAGACAGAGTAACAAAGAGAGGGGTGTAAGGGGTAGGAAAGGTGGGAGAGCTTCGTCCTCTTAGCTGGCATTATGTTCAAGGTTTGGTTATTGTTTTGGGAAAGAATTAGAAACTATTCTCATGAGCTTTGTGATAAGAAGGTTACCCTTTGTCAAGCCTTGTAACCTGCAGTTTCCTTCCTCTTACTGTTTACCAGTTGATGCACCTTGCTTCCTCATGGTTGTCTCCCCTCACTTTAATTGGTTAATCTTTGCTGAGGCACTCATGAATGAGATCGCTGTGAAGCATCCAGTCCTGAGTATATTTAGACCTGTTGTGATTGGCCATGGTGATGGGTCATCATGTTCTCAAGGAACAGGTGATAGAAACCAGAATGCCATCTCTTCACTTCTGAGAGTGGTGTATAAACCATCCACTGATTTCTTACTTTAATTTCCTAAGCATTGACAATAAAAGACTCGGGTATAATACTCATTTATTCTATTGTTGTTGGCTTCATCAGATCTGATTCCATTTGTCTTGCTTATACCAGAGCCGGGCATGGAGGTGCGTGTCCTCCGCACTCAGGATAGTCTGTGATAGTCTGGTCTATATACTGAGTTCAGCCAGGGCTCCATAGTGAGACGCTGTCTCACACAACTCAGAAACAAGCAAACAATCAACAACGGAAAGCCAAAGAAATCTATTGAGAATATTTTCTAAGTATACAGTTGATTTTTAGGTAGCTCAGATCTTTCTAACTCAAAAGCAACTTATGAAAAACTTTGAAAAAAATAAGTTAGTAACTACACATCTATAGTTTTCTACATTAGGCCCCATGATATTTGGCTTCTTTTGAGGAATTTAAGTATACAAATCTACCCCACCCATAGCCCACAGCATTGTTGTTATTTATTATTATTATTTTGTTTTTTTGTTTTTGTTTTTTTAGAGATAGGGTTTCTCTGAGTAGCCCTGGCTATCCTGGAACTCACTCTGTAAACCAGTTTGGCCTCGAACTCAGAGATCTGCCTGCCTCTGCCTCCCAAGTGCTGGGATTAAAGGCATGTGCCATCACCGCCCGGACAGCATTATTTTAAATTTAGTCAGAGTGCTGTAGAAATGGCTCAGCGGTTGAGAGCACTAACTGCTCTTCTAGAGGTGTTGAGTTCAATTCCCAGCAACTGTATGGTCGCTCAGAACCCTTTGTAATGGGATCCAATGCCCTCTTTCTGATGACAGCTACAGTATACTCATGTACACAAAATAAATAAATCTTTTAAAAATGAGATCTGACTCCCTCTTCTGGAGTATCTGAAGACAGCTACAGTGTACTTACATGAAATAAATAAATAAATCTTTAAAAAAAATGTAGCCAGATTACTGAGGCTGTTAGAGTATGGACAGCAGGCAAGAATAAAGGAGCTCCAATTTCAAGCGTAATGAAAAAGGTCACTGTGTCACAGGCAGCGATAGTGGCATACACACGATAGTGGCCCTCATGATAGCAGTATAGTTATCCTTAATTTCAAAGAGCTAACCATAATAAGTAGCTAGCAGTCTAAGCAGCAGAGCTCCTTAGTGACCCCTGAGTGTGTCCCACATGATGCTGAAAGTTATTCAATGAGTTATTGGCTGACTTTTCTACCTTATTTGTAAGGTTTCTTTTTTTTTTTTTTGACTTAATCTGCTTATATAAATTTATTGAAAGTGACTTTAAAATTTTTAAGTTATTTGCTTTTGTATTATGTATTGTGTGTCTGTCTGTCTGTCTATCTATCTACGTGTATGAATGTTTTACCTGAGGGTGTGTGTGTGTGTGTGTGTTATATACCATGTGTGTTCCTAGTTCTTGGAATGTGCAGAAGACATCAGATCTGAGTCTGGAGTTGCAGAAGAGCTGTGTGGGTGCTGGGCGCAGAGCCTGGGTCCTCTGTGAGAGCAGTAAGCGCTCCTAGGTTACTGAGCTTGTGCGTGCCAGGCAGGCACTCTAGCAAACGAGCATAGCCCAGGCCAGCTCCCTTCCATTCCTAAGCTACCCGAGAACAACAGTAAGTAAAGAATCATTTTCAAGGGCATGCACAGTATCACATAACATAAGAACAGGTGTGGTGGTGTGTGTCTGTGACCCCCATGCTTGGGAGGTAGAGGCAGAGGAAGAGACTGAAGGAGGTCAAGGCCAGCTGGGCAATGGGAGGCCTTTTTTAAGAAAACCTATGGTTTCTTAATGGATCTGGAAATCTTTATTTTTAGCAGTGCTAAAGGGACACTACTGTAAGAACAAACGAGAGTGTTCATTTGAATAATTAATGTGCTTTTGGTTCCATTGTTTAGATCATTTTCCTGTTTGCTAAGTGTATAGCACATGATGGTGAAAGTCAGGAAGAGGGGAAATACTTTGAAGTCTCACTTTCTAGCTAAGGGTCTGTGTTTCTAAGACTCGCCACCTCTGTGGTCACTAACTCAATGTGTAGACGTTAAAATGTGTAGAAATTCCACCTTGCTTTAGAGCTTTACTGAGCACACTGGGGTATTTCCTTTTGTGTCTCTAGGGTATACCAACTTTCTAAAGTAGAGTTCATTTACTCAGGTATTGTCATGGTGTGCAAGCTGATTGTATTGATACCACCAGTGGATTCCTTGTGAAGAAATGATTTTATCTCATAGGTATTTGTGTTACTGATACGTTCTGAGTGTAAGAACACAGCACTGTGAGCGTAACTGTGTGCTGTCTGCAATTTGAGCACATAAAGCTGGTATTCAGCTGTGATCAATTCTGTTTCTGATGTATTGCTAATACTCATGTTAGTCTTGTTTATTTATGTGAGTCATCTCCAGTAATAAACAATACTTCAGGGTCTCAGTGTACATTTCTGCCAAAAGATAAAATCTCTAATGTTCCTCACACACTAAGCTCTGAGTTTTTGCCAGGTAAGTTTTTGCTCCTGCCTTTTAGCAGAAGGTCTTTGCATTTGGTGACAGTTGAAGTAGAAAAACATTGAGCTTTGAGTATGGTGGCTTGTACCTGTAATCTCTACACTTGGGAGTGAAGGCCTGACATTAACTGGGTCAGCCCCTCTCCTGGTATGTATGTGTGTGTGTAGCTCTAAGTCTGCTTAGCATGGTAGTTCTTATCTGTAATCTCAGTATTGAAGAAGCTGAGGCAGGGTTATTACCTTGAGTTCAAGACCAATTTGCAGTTCTTAGCTGATGAAAGAGAATGTATCCCAAACATGTAAAAAAGAGAGAGAAAGAGAAAAGAAGGACAATGTAACTGTAAAGTTGTAATTTACATTGGGTTCCAGGTAAATGTGGTCATGTGTATGTGTGCAGCAGTGCCTCATTATTCGTACTGTATTTTTAAAACTCCTTCTTTTTATTATTGAATAGCCTAGTTGGAAAACTAATATTGTGTGTCAACTCTCATTATTAAACATTATTACTATTAAACTTTACTGTTTTAACCATCAGAGTGTTTCAGAGAGACTAGGGATTTATTGGAAAGTAGAGGTGTAAGGACACATGCTCTTATACATAATGATCATATTAATATTTTGGTGAGTGGATTTATTTTAAATGTTTTATACTTTAATATATAGATATACTTGCTCAATGACCTGACTTTACTGTACTACTGTGTATGAATGCTGTCTCATTTTACTGCACACATGTTTTATGGAAACAGATATCTTCATGGTTATTTATGTTTCAGATTGCTAAGAAGCCTCGGACACCAACTTCGGGTCCAGTGATCACGAAGCTGATTTTTGCAAAACCAATAAATAGCAAAGCAGTTACGGGACAGACAACTCAAGCATCTCCACCCGTCGTCACAGGTTATCTGTCCTTATAGTTTGTCAGCCTTGTGTGTGTGTGTGTCTGTCCTAGATTTAGAAAAGGTTCTCTGTCACTTTAAAATGTTTTAGCATGGGCTGGAGAGATGGCTCAGTGGTTAAGAGCACTGACTGCTCTTCTGAAGGTCCTGAGTTCAATTCCCAGCAACCACATGGGGCTCACAACCATCTGTAATGGGATGCCCTCTGGTGTGTCTGAAGACAGCTACAGCGTACTTACATATAATAAATAAATAAATCTTTAAAAAAATGTTTTAGAATAATTATAGCTTATTTGTTTGGAGTTTTGTACTCTTTTTTTTTTTAATTGAAATCTTTTTTTATTCACTATATTTTGATCGTGGTTCCCCAGTTCCTCTCCAGCTCCTCCGCTCAGCTCCTCTCAGATCCTCTCCCCACAACTCCAGTCTTCTTTCTCTCTCTTAGAAAACAAATAGGCTAACCAGGACAAAGAGTAAGACAGCAAAGAGAAAGCAGAAGAAACACACAGATTCATACACAGAAAAAACAAAACCTATAAAAGCACAAAAAAGTGGGGCTGGAGAGATGGCTGAGTGGTTAAGAGCACTGACTGCTCTTTCAGAGGTCCTGAGTTCAATTCCCAGCAACCACATGGTGGCTCACAACTATCTGTAACAGGATCTGATCTGTTTTTCTGGTGTGTCTGAAGACAGTGGCAGTGTAAATAAATAATTCTTAAAAAACACACACACAAAATAGTTAATCATAGCCCAGTTTCTCTGGCTTCACATGAAATTCTTTATGAATGGGAAATTGTCATGTTATCAAATACTTGTTATCAAAATATAACAGAATTTAAGCTTTAGTATGTCTACCAGCACTCCCCTTAATGCTACCCAGTTCCTTTTTGTTATATACTTTAAAATGTATCATTACAGGTAACTGTATCAATTCAGATATGTAGATTTCAAATGCTCTGTTAGGATTGTAGTAGTTCAGTAGAAAGGTTGTGCCTCAGGCCTTGATATCAGTTTACATTAATAAAAAACAACAACAAGATCCCCAGCTGTGCAGCTCTCCCTGACTGTCGTGGACTACTGTCATGGGTGCTGTTGTTCAGTCCTTGGGTCATTTATGGCATTTTGCAAGTTAGTCCTGGTGTTGCCTTGTAATTGCAGACAAAATGCTCAATATCTGTTCTGTCTCTAGAATTGTGTGCACTAAGTTTAGTTTGCAGAGGGGGTGAGAGTCAGGATCTTGCTCTGTAGCCCTGACTAGCCGGTGCCCATTCTGTAGCCCAGGCTGGCTTTTGACTTTACAGTGGTCTGCTGATACAGCCTCCCTAGTGCAGTGGGTGCTTTTCCAGAATGTCTTAAGATGGATTTACCAAGGTATACCTCATTTCTCTAAAGGACAGATTTGATCTTGTCACACCCTTGCTTAAAATATTCTTTGCTTGATTCATTTCTTGGCTTGGACCTGTCAGTATTAAGTTTACAGAGAAGAAGGAAAGACCTGACCTCCAGGGGGTCGTCATCTGACTTCTACACGCACCTGGCCTGTGAACAGCCGGACTGAGAACACACTAAATGACGAGAGAGTAAAAATAAGAGGAAAATCGAGCAGATTCCCTAGAAAACAAAAGCAACAACAAACCCCTGGATTCCAAGTGTGTCATGAAATATCCCAATGCAAACTGAGTGTAAGCTCTGATGTGCCTTCGAGGATTTGTGGGGCTCACAGGGCAACTTGAGGCAGTCTCCTCTCTCCCACCACGTGGGGTTTGGGGTCGTTGCCTCAGGCCTGGTGCAGGCACCTTTACCCACAGAACTATCTCAGCAGCCTTAATAGACCTTAGGAAGAAGTAACGCAATTACAGATGGAGCCCAGCGAGGGATCCAGGAGACCTAGTCATTAAATGGAATCACTTTCCACTGAGGGAGAAGGGAAAGCCTCAAGCATGTGACACCATCATACTCCAAGCTGACATTAAATATTGTAAATAATAGTCCTTAATATAAGGCTTGTAGACTGGGCCATAATTTGGTGATAAAGCACTTGCCTAGAGTGTTAGACCCTAGGTTTACTCTACAGTAACCTAGGCCTCTACCCCAAAACAGTGAAATCTGCGAACAGGAACATCGCCTGGCACCAATTCCTAATTCCCACCCTGGGGCACTGACCATGTGGCCATCTTGCCCAGTTCCTGAGTTTAGGGTGCTCCATACCTCACAGCCCCTCAGCTGGCCCACTGGGTAGCTCACAGGGTCGCAGCTCCTATAAGGGGCTTCTGCTTTCACTTTAGTCCTCCCCTGAGTGCCAAAGGGATGATCTCCAGTTGGTCTAAAGGCCGGAAGGCCCCCTCAGCAGCCTCGTTTCCCAGGGAAGCCCAGCTCACAGTGGCCGGCCGCCGTTGCTGTGGTAAGGAACAGTAGTAGCACAGTAGATGGGAGGCCTTGTAACATAGAAAGCCTGAAGGAAGGACGTCTGCTTTTAGTTTTCTTCCATATTTAGAATTTGCTTTAAAATGTAAATGCTTATTGTGTTGGCGTGTGGAAATCAAGGGCAACTTTGAGAATTTGTTTGCTTCCTTTCTCGGGTCATCAGGTGTGTGTGGGAGGCACTTTCCCCTGAGGAGCCATCCTGCCAGTTCTTTGCTTCAGAGTTCATTTTAAGTGCCCCCCCCCCAAGTATTAATTATCTTCAATAATTGAGATTGTCTGTAAGAGTTTGGAGAGGTGGCTCGGTGGGTAAGAGTGCAGCTTGGCTCCAGCAGCCACATATGGCGGCTCACATTAGGCCCTAACTCCCACCCTCCTGGGCCCCAGGGCACTGCACTCACTTGCACAAACCCATTCTTAGACATACACAAGGCTGGAGGTGTAACCCTTTGACAGCAAACCTGTGAACACATACACATGTGCATATAGTTTTTACTTTGTAAGGAAATTCACTTAATGAAATTTGATTACATCTTCAGTCAGCTTGAACAATCATTAGGTCGTGACCAATCTCATTTCATAAGCCCTCATCCCTCCATCTGAGTATTGTTATACAGCAATTTCTGATAGAAAGTATTTCCCTGTAAACATTTCAGCCTTAATCTATACCATAAATAAGTATATTTTCACAAACAACCATTAGAGTGTCAGTAACCACAATAACTAGTGACTTTCATGGTAGTTCCTAAATAGTATAAAACAGCACTGTCAATCACAGTTTAACTGAAGTAATTTGAATGTTAGTATTTTGAAATACTTAAAGTAATAGTGTTTTTATTATTGACTATGCTGTTTTCAATTTTTAAAAAGATTTTATTTGTTTTATATATATGAGTACACTGTAGGTGTCTTCAGACACTCCAGAAGAGGGCATCAGATCCCATTACAGATGGTTGTGAGCCACCATGTGGTTGCTGGGAATTGAACTCAGGACCTCTGGAAGAGCAGTCAGTGCTCTTAACCACTGAGCCATCCCCCAACTCCGGAAAGAAACATTTAAAAATTACTTTAAAATAGTTTTTAAATGTTTAAAATGGGGCTGGTGAGATGGCTCAGTGGGTAAGAGCACCCGACTGCTCTTCCGAAGGTCCAGAGTTCAAATCCCAGCAACCACATGGTGGCTCACAACCATCCGCAACGAGATCTGGCGCCCTCTTCTGGAGTGTCTGAAGACAGCTACAGTGTACTTACATATAATAAATAAATAAATCTTAAAAAAAAAAAATGTTTAAAATGACATTGATTGTTTGTGTACGGTCACTTGTTTGGGTCAGAGGCCAGCAGAGGGCATCAGATCCCTAGAGGTGAAGTATAAAGAGCTGCAGCCTCCTGATGTGGGTATTGAGAGCCGACTCTGGTTTTCTGGAAGAACAGCATGTGATCTTAACCACTGAGCCACCTCTCTGGCCTCAGTAGCTGTTTCGTACGGGTCTGTGTGATTTTTGGTTTTGTTTTTTGAGTTAAGTTTTACATATTCCTGGCTGGTTCCTCTGTTGCTGAGAAAGTCCTTGGATCCTCAGGTGTCCTGTCTTGCCTGGCTTATGAGGTTCTCATGGCTCCCTGCATGCGAGGCAAGCACTCTGCCAACCAAGCTGCCCTCCCTGCAGAACTGTTGGTTTTAATTTTGCTCTACATGATTTAAGTTCAAATAGGAAGATAGCTGTTGTAAGTGTAAGAGTACAGAGACAAAGGAAACTTGGGGACCAAGTCCTGAGTTGTTCCAAGTGCTCGCTCTCTCTCTCTCTCTCTCTCTCTCTCTCTCTCTCTCTGTCTGTCTGTCATTGATATAGCTTAACTATGGTTCAGGGGGCACTGCTAGGTAATCTAGTATTAGGTATTATTAAGAAGTTTTGTTTTGTGGTCCCTATTGTTCATTGGGGTCTCACTTGTGTCTCTAAAGTCATATATTGATATATATGAAACTAAAATCCTTATATAGAGAGATCATCACTGTGTGAAATTTTTTTTGACTATTACTAAAACTCATCAGCTGACGGGTTCCCTCTCATTTGCAGGTAGGGTTCTTTCACAGTCTACTCCTGGAACTCCATCAAAGACCATAACAATATCAGAAAGTGGTGTTATTGGATCAACTTTAAATTCAACAACACAGACACCAAATAAGATAGCCATCTCACCTTTGAAGTCGCCAAATAAGGTAAAAAAAGAAAATGAGCCCCAAATGCCAAATATTGTGATTGATTCTTTTATTGTCTTACAAGTAACTTCTTCAAGTACTTTAGTTTTCATATATTCCTAAGCAGTTATTAATAGGTACTTGGTGAATATAGGATTCATTTACTAATCAGAATATTTTTTTTCTTTTTTGCTTGTTGGTTTGTTTAGGACTGAGTCTACTGTGTAACCTTGGGTGGCCTAGGACCTAAAATCCTCCTGCCTCTACCTCCCCAGTGTGGTTTCTAGGCAGGATGATCCAGGACTCCCAGCCTTGTTTATTAGTTTGTTTGGTACTGGGGTTTTGACAAGTGCTCTACCACTGACCTCTGCTCTCAACCACAAGCAAGGAGTTTTGCCTAGTGAAGATTTTACTTCAAACACTTGGCAACAGAGTGATCATTGGTGGCTTTTATGGCCTGTATGAATATAAATACAAGTTTTTAGTGAAGGATATATATGATGTAGTTAGTTACTCTTCAGCTAGTATTTAGCAAAATTACTATTTGGCTAATAATAAACAGATGTCGTGAGTTTATAGTGTAACATTGCTAAAGTAACTATGTATGGCAATGCCAGCTCCCGCTGGGTAACACTGAGGACTGGGAAAGGACTCAGGCGTGCTAAGCACACTCTCAGTGTAAACGAGGCGAGTGAGACTCACAAGCATCATTATGCCAACGTAGAAAAACATACAAAGCAGGTATATTATAAAGGTCACATCTTTCCTTTTCTGTTAGATGCCACCCTGTGTGTCTGGAAATACACCATCTCGTTGTCAGCTTCCTCCTTGATTTGTAGCTATTCATAAGTAAAGCCACATTGAACGTTTGCTCTCTATAATATATAAATATGATATCATACAGCTAATTAAAGTCGGCATCCAGATACAAAGTGGTATGTTCACATAGATGGTGTTTTCTATAACTGAGTGGACTCAGCTTCTTGTCTCATGCTTTTCACACGTGGGGCTGAATCCTAGAAGGATAAGGTTTTCATCTCCAGGAGTCCAATGCGAACATTAGATGGAAGCATTAGGAGCTCTTTGCAGAGTTTCAGTTATTACAGGTAGACTGGAACCTGTGTGTGTGCGTGTGTGTGTGTGTGTGTGTGTGTGCTTGCTACTAAGATTTATACAGAGAAGGCTATTCTTTTGTTTTGCTTTGCTCTGTCTTCAGAGTCTTTCTATAGAGCCTATGCTGGCCTCAAACTCCAGGCCATCTCCCAGCCAGCTCTCTAGCTTACCCTGACTAATCCTGGCATGATGTCCTACCATGTGGCTAGATCTGCCTCTTTCTGCTCTGCCCTGGTCCCCCTGTTCACTTCTGTGTCTGCTGGTGAGCCTCTTGGGTCCCATTTCTTCTCCTAGCATCTCTCCCTATGTAGGCTTGGTGACAACCTTGGTTTGTAACACTTCTGACAGTCCTCACTCTAATGTCATGGCTTCCATTGTAGAACATCAGAATGTTTGCTTTCTCGGCCCATTTGACCTGCAGTTGTCACTCCCTGGAGGACAGATTTCTTTTATTGCATTTTCTGAATAATCATGAATTTCATAGGTATTTATTAGACATGCAAGCAAACACTGAAGTCATGAAGGGATGTCTTTTTATTTCTCTTAGCTTTAGGTTTTACCAATTATATCCTCGTTTTTTTCTTGCTTCCAGTGTATGTACCTTTTGATGGGAAATGATAGTGTTTCTTTTTAGAAATGTTCATTATGGTATATTTCAGTTTCTTAAGCCCAGTATCTTAATGTGCAAAACTAATTAATTCAAAAGGCAGAGAGTGATTACGTGGAAGTTCCAATGAGTATGTAAAAGCCCTGATAATACTCAGCTTCTACTTTGGTAGCCCCAAAAATAGTATTCTCATAACTTAAAAAGGAAAAAATTTCCTTAAGATTCCATGTATTAGCACAGTGATAAGTACCCACTCCTGATACTTGTTCAATTCTGTGGATCTGAGTTAATGCCCAGTCAGATGAAATAAGGGATTAAGATGAGTATGAAAACTTATCACAGACCACTCATTAACATTAATATGTGCTGAGAGACCAAACCTTTTGGGTTCAGACTCCATCTTAGAGAACCTGATCTAAGGTTGAACTCAAATTAGCTAAGAGGCTGGTACCTAGCACCAGTTTCCAGGTTACCTCCCAACAAATCTGCACCCTCAGGTTACAAGCCCGCCCCTGACACTTCACTTCCTAACAACCACCAATCAGGAGGAAAGCAGAAGTCAAGTTTATGGTTTGGCTCTAGCACCAGCCAATTTTTTTCTTAAAGATTTATTTATTTATTATATGCAAGTACACTGTACACTGTAACTGTCTTCAGACACCCCAGAAGAGGCCATCAGATCTCATTACAGATGGTTGTGAGCCACCATGTGGCTTCTAGGATTTGAACTCAGGTCCTTCGGAAGAGCAGTCAGCGCTCTTAACTGCTAAGCCATTTCTCCAGCCCTTAGCCAATTATGTTAAAGGCCATAATGACACCCCACCCCACCCTAGTCCGACGTGTGTCAGGCTAGATACCTAATTCTTGCCTTTATAAATGCTTGCCTGAAACTAGGCTCAGGAGTCCACCTTTGTTCTGTGTCAGGGTTGGCAGGGGAGCCCAAGCTTGGGCTTGAATAAAGAGACCCTAATGGGATTGCATTGAATCGGCTCCTTGGTGATCTTTTGGGATTCACGAACATTTCCTGACACAACATATACAATACCACAAAATAGTGACCACAGTGGAACATTGGAATTAAGGTTTACTTATTACAAGGTAGCTGGCCATATGGCCGGTACGTGTTGTTGCTCCTGCTCCTGGACTGGGGATGTAGCTCGCTGATCCAGTGCTTGCCCAGCTCACAGGAAGCCCCTCCTTCTGTTCAGTCTGTAGCAGTGCACACCCCTGTAACCTCAGCTCCTGGGGAGGCAGAGGCTCGTGGCCACAAGTTCAAGGTCACCCGAGTCTCAGGTAAACATTAGCTTGAGATTCATGTCTTAAGAGAAAGATATGTGTGTGTTTGTGTGCCGTTAGCATTCCTTGTTCCCAGTGTAGAAATTAATTTGGTGTTGGGAATTGAACCAAAGGTATCACATGTTCTGAGCCTGTGTTTTGTCACCGAGCTGTATTAATCCAGCTTCATGTAATCAGTGGTTTATAGTTTTTATTGTAGAACTCTTTCACTTTTCTGGTGAAGTATATGCCTCAGTATTGTGGGGTTTGGTTTTGTGTGTTTGTGTTGGTGACTGTTGTGTGATGGCTTTCCTGATGTCTGTCTCAGATAGTTCTCTGCTGTTGCTCTCCAGCAGGACTGTGGCTTTTAACTGTTGATTGTGTGTCTTGACACTTGAGGACTTTGTTGTTTACCATTAGCTTTTCTGCATATCATCTACCTATAGTAACAATCTGACTTCTGCATTTCCAGTACGAATAGTGTGTCTTTTTCTTCCCTGGTTGGTCTGTGTAAGACTTGTAGCACTTTTATTGAGTAAAAGTAGTGAAAATAATCATTTTTTTCTTGAGATTTTTATAAAGTTCTTCCTCATGAGTAGAATGCTAGCTGTTGGATTTTTGGATATGATCTCACATGATTGAATATGTTCCTTCTGTGTGTAATATGGTCTCATATGATTATGTTCCTTCCATGTGTAATTTCTTGAGAGCTTTATCACAAATGGTTACTAAGTTTCATAAAACTCTTTTTGTATCTGTTGAGGTGCGCATGTGGTTGGCTGCAATCTACTTGCTGATGAACATGTCGCTCTTTGTGCCTTACTTTGTAGTCCAGCTTGTCTTGGAGCGTTGTGTAGCCGGGGTTAGCTCCCAGCTTACAACAGACAGTTCTCTTCTCTCAGCCCCTGTACTCTAACGGTGCTTCTAAGGTGTTTGTTTGCTTTTGGTGTCAGAATAATATTTGTTTTCTTATTTGCTTTTGGTGTCAGAATAATATTGGCCACATAGGATAAGTTTCGAATAATTCTTTTGTAGTTTTTGTACTAATTTAACCAAAATTGGTGTGTGTTGCAAATGTTTTAGTTGAAAGTTTTGCGTGGAAACTCTCTGGTCTTTGATGGGAGGAGCAAAGAAAGGAGTTGATGCTGATGGGGAAGCTGACTCAGCCTAAGGCTTGGTAGTGGTCTTTCCGCTCACAGGACGGTACCTGTGTTCAGGGTCCTGTGTTTCTTACCAGTTGTTTTTGTTGTGTTGTATAGTTGTCTATAATAACTCCTGATGGTCCCTTGCGTCCCTGTGATGGTGGTTGCAGTCCCCCCTTTTACCTGGCTGGCCTCATCCTTACTGTAGTAGCCAGAATAACCTGGAGTCCTCCTGCCTTGGCCTCCCAGATGTTAGGGTGTGTGTCTGCACATCACACCTGCCTGTGAGTCCAGAGTTGCTTCTGTTCTCCTGTCATATGGGTCCTGGGACTTGAGCTCAGTCTGCCAGGCTTTGGGAAGGTCACCTTGCCCACTTGTCTTCAGGGTCACTCTGTAGACCAGGTTAGCCTGGAACTCCTTTCAAGTGTTGGAGTTACAGGCCTGAGGCACAGCGCCCAGAAGTGTTTGTGCATTTTGTTTTTTCTTTTGAGACAGGGTCTCTCTGTTATGTAGCTCTGGTTATCCTACAGCTTGCTATGTAGGATATGTGTTGATGTTCCTGCCCCTGCCTCCTGGGTGCCCGGATCAAAGGCATGTGCCGACACACCCAGGTGTCTGCATTTTTGTCTCTGATTTTATTTGAGTCTTATCTTTTCTTACTCTACCTAAGCATTTATCAAATGCTTTTTTTTTTTTTAAAGAAAAACCAGCTCTTTTTTTTTTTTATTAACTTTTGTAGCTTTTAGTCTCTTGCATTTATTTTTGTTGTGATCTTTGTTATTTCTTTCTCCTAACCTAGGATCTGGTTTGTTCTGAGTTTCTAGTTCCTTAAAATGTAACATAAGTTGTGTGTTTGAAATCTTTCGAGGTTTTTAATGTGATATATTTCCATTTTCATTGTTTCAAGGAATTTAAAGTATTTTCCTCTTGGTTTCTATAATCTGTTATTTCAGAACAACTAGGCTGATGTGGTGGTGCACACCTGTATATAATCCCTATATTTAAGAGGCTGAGGCAGGAGGATAGAGAAGTTCAAGGCCAGCCTGGACTAAGTAAGTAGTAAGACTGTCTCAAAAAGTAAAATAAAAGAAAGAGAATATGTTTTAAATTTTTTATGTATTTGTATAGTTTCCAAAGTTTTATTTTCTTACAGATTTTTAGTTTTGTTGCATTGAGGTTGGAAAAGACTCTAGGTGTGACCTCAGGTTTACATTTTGTTGAGCTGTATTTTCAGGACTACATGGTTTGTCTTAGAAAATGTTGTACATGGTATTGAGAAAAGCATGTAATTTACAAGTCTGGGGGAAGTGTGTTGGTGTCTGTTAGCTCCTTTGATCTAGGGTGCAGCATAACCGATGCTTCTCTGGGATTTCTGTCTGATGCTGTGTGTGTTCTGGCAGTCCGGTGTGTGGTCCCTCACTGCGCTGCACTGCACTGCAGTCTGCCTCTTCCTGCTTTGACACCAGATTACTATATATTGATTTTTGTTTTCTTTTTGTTAAATTAACACTTCATCCTTTGACTCCTTGATCTTTTTTTTTTTTTTTTTTTTTTTGGTTTTTCAAGACAGGGTTTCTCTGTATAGCCCTGGCTGTCCTGGAACTCACTTTGTAGACCAGGCTGGCCTCAAACTCAGAAATCCGCCTGCCTCTGCCTCCGGAGTGATGGGATTAAAGGCGTGCGCCACCATGCCCGGCTGATTCCTTGATCTTAAGACAGTGGTCTTCCCTGTTTCTCTTTACCGTTTTTTTGAATTGAAATCTATTTTACTTAATATAAATAAGGCTACTCCTGTTTCTTTTGGGTTGTTTGCTTAGAATATCACCTTCTTCCCCTTTGTGTTCTCCTGTGTTAGAAGTGAAGTGAGTTTCTTCTGAGCAGCTTGCAGCTGGGCCTTGTTTTTTTTCATCCAGTTAGTCATTTCAATAGGACAGTTCTGCATTTAAGGTTGGTGCACTTAGGGAACCTGTTTTGTTGTTCTCTCACTGCTTGCTTGTTTCTCACTCTCTTACTCTCTTCCTTTTTAGGTATTTTATTCTAGCAATGTGTTTTGATTCCTTATTTTGGTCTCTATTGAAGAGTATTGCTTTGTGGTTACCATTAGGCCTACAGTAAAACTTGTTTTGATTATAACAAACTGTTTTGAAATGATGTCAGCTTAAGCATATGGAAAGTCATAAAAAGGAAAAGTTTGTAACTATACTGTTAAAAACTGTTCCTGGCATGGTGGTGCATGTCTTTAATCCTGTACTCTGGAGACAGAGGCAGGCAGAGCTCGGTGAGTATGAGGCCAGCCTGGTCTATATCATGAGTTTAAGGCCCGCCAGAGCAGCTCCGTTGTGAAACCTTGCCTCAAAATGAATAAATCTTTATCACTGGGGCCAGGACAATGGCCAAGCAGGGAAAGTCTTTGGTTTGATCCTCAGGACCCACCTGGGAGAAAGAGAGAACTGGCTTCTTCCCCAGGTTGTCCTCTGACCTCCATACACATGATGGTGTGTGCATGTATGTGCATGTGTGTTTATATCACACAAGTCAATAGCTGAATGAAAAACAATGTATCCTCGTACCTGGAGACTGAGAGAGGGATTGCCACACAATTAAGACCAGTTAACGAGGGCTACAGACAGTGTAAGACTGGTCTGCAAAACAAAGAAGGTATGGAGGTGTTATAGAAGAATTCCATGGCTAGAAATATACTTAACATTTCTCTCTCTCTCCCTTCTTCCCTCCCTCCCTCCATCTCTCCTCTCTCTGACCCTCTCTCTTCCCCTTTCTCTCCCTCCCTCTCCCCATCTGCGCCACCTCCCCACCCCTGCGTGTGTGTGTGTGTGTGTGTGTGTGTGTGTGTGTACTTGAGACAGTCTCATTTGATTTCTCTGTCCTGGAACTTGCTTTGTAGACCATGTTGGCCTTGAATTCATGGAGATCCCCTGCTTTTGCCTCCTGAGTTCTAGAATTAAGTGCAATGGCACAATAAACATTTTTAAAGGCTAAAGAATTTAAATGCAGGTTTATAGAGGAAAAGATTTGTGTTTGTGTTTCAAAGAATACAATGGATAATCGGTTCATTATCAACCTTACAATGCTCTGAGGTAGGAAGAACCGCCTTCAGAACCAGTCTGGGCCAGCAGGGAGACCTTTGTTAGAGAAGGGAGGGAGGAAGATGGCTTCTATGTTTAATTGAATGCACTTTAAAAAATGATAGCCATTTATATTTACATATGTGAGTGAGTACACTGTAGCTGTCTTCAGACACACCAGAAGAGGGCATTGGATCCCATTACAGATGGTTGTGAGCCACCATGTGATTGCTGGGAATTGAACTCAAGACCTCTGCAAGAGCAGTTTGTGTTCTCAACACTGAGCCATCTCTCCAGCCCCGCCATTTATTTTTAAATGCTACTAGTAGACTAGAAAATGGCTTTAGGCTATAATCTATAATTGGCTTCCAGACTTCCAGTGGGCTGAGAGAGAAAGACACAGGGAAGGCATGTAGTATAGAAAGGCTTCTTCATAGGAATTTGCATCAGTCACTTTACTAGGTGAAGTCATACAGGTCTATGACTTCATTTTACTCCAAGGGAAATGAAGATACAGCTGACTTTATGCTTAGGAAGTAGAAGAAAACACAGATATTTAGTAAAACCACCGATGGTCTTTGATATAATTATAGTTTTTACATGAAAGTGCTACATTCACGTGTTAATTGTCATTTATTAAGCAGAGGGCTGGGAGCTTACACACTGATAAGGGACTCCTGTCGTAGGAAACTATTATGCTGTAGTTGTCAGTGGCTACCTGGTCTGCGGTTTTGTGTGTGCTCTCCCGACACTATGGGAACGAATGATGAGCTTGCAGTTGGTGGTTGACACAACTGAATGCAAGCAAAATGCTAAGTACTGAAGTCACGTACTGTGCTGTGGCATACATGACATGACGCAAGAGTACAGGGAGAAGAGAGAGAGCCCTATCATAAGTAAGAGCCGTATCGTAACTTAGTGTTGGTGGCTGGTTTGCCACTAGTGTATTGCAGTTGGCTTGTTTATGCGCCCTAACAATGGCCATGCTGTAAATTAAAATGTTATTTATGAACTCATTTTCTTTATTTTGTTTTGTTTTTGATACTTTGCCTGCATTTATGTTTGTGTGTGCCCAGTGCCCTCAGAGGTCAGAAGAGGGGGTTGCATCCTGTGCTGCTTGGTGTTTGTCCCTGACATAAACTCAGACAGATATGGGAAGAAGGGCTCTAAAGTAAGAAACGCCTCCATAAAATTGGCATGTAGGCAAGTCTGTAAGGATTTTTCTCTTTTCTTTTTTTCTTTTTGAGACAAGGTGTTTTTATATAGCTCTGTCTGTCTTGGAACTCACTCTGTAGACCAGGCTATCAGGGATCTTCCTGTAGGGCACCATGCCTGGCTGTAAGGCATTTTCTTGATTAGTGATTGACATGGGAGGACCTAGCTTTTTTGGGGCGGTGCCACTCTTGAGTGGATTTAAGAAAGCAGGCTGACATTATCCGAGAAGACTCCTCTTGCAACAGACGGTAACAAATATGGAAACTGACAGACAGACAGTATGCAGAGTGAGTGTGCTTGGAGTACTTAGTTCTAAATGGGATGTCTCCATGAAATCTCCTCCCCTCAGGGCTCAGCGAACCCTGCAGAAAAGGAGGGGGAAAGATTGTAAGAGGAAGAGGGGATGCTTCACAAACACGTGGCAGGAAGTGGGCCAAGCAGGACAGACAGCAAAGCTGAACATTAACACAGAGCTTGATGAATGGCCCCTAAGGCAGTTGCTTATGCTCTGAAGCCCCTGCATTACTGCAGGATGGTAACGATGTCATTGGAAGGACTGAGAGCAGACCAGTAAGAGCAGGCTGCAGCTCTGGCTTCCATTGAGTCTGTTCTCTGGATTTGCATATTATTGGTGTTTAATTTTTACTACAGTGTATTTAGTGTGTGCATACTTGTGTTTCTGTTGGAGTATGATGGAAATCACAGAACTGTTTGCTGGGAGCCTCACCTATGGGCAGCAAGCCTTTGCTCATTGAACTGCATCCCTAGACCTGAGACAAAGATTATCAAACAAAAATGTTAAAACTGAGATTAAGAACGCAGCAGTTGCTGTTTTGGACAAAATAAAAGAATTCTGTTTTGAGGCTACATTCTTAACCCAATTAAGATTGTTTACGAGATCACATAAGACAAGAATATAATGTCCTTATTCCAAAATATTTTGAGGTATTGCCAAGTTTGTTAAAAGCTTTCATGGGATGTAAGCAATAATGTAAAAGATAAGACGAGGTTGTGAATGATCATCTGTGACACAGACATTGGAGGAGGAATTGTTAAGACTAGAATCTAAAAACTTTGCTACTCAGACGATAGCATTTATATAATTTTCTAGATTGGGATATACCTTTTATCTGCTGCCATTAAAGCCTCTTTGATCTGGGAAAAAAAAAAGAACACAGCAGTTTAGGTTCAGTTTCAGAACAAGAGCTCTCTCTTCCCTTCTTGCCTCCCTCTTTGCTTCCTTCCTTCCTTCCTTCCCTTTCTAGAATTTCCTGTCTATAGACCCACATATAAGAAAATCCAGCCAGGCGTGGTGGCGTGTGCCTTTAATCCCAGCACTCGGGAGGCAGAGGCAGGCGGATTTCTGAGTTCGAGGCCAGCCTGGTCTACAAAGTAAGTTCCAGGACAGCCAGGACTATACAGAGAAACCCTGTCTCAAAAAACCAAAAAAAAAAGGAAAAAAAAAAAAAAGAAAATCCCACAGTAAAATTCTTTTTTTTTGGGACAGGGTTTCTCTGTGTACCCCTGGCTGATTCACCTGCCTCTGCCTTCTGAGTGCTGGGATTAAAGGCGTGCACCACCACTACCCAGGAAGATTGTCCTTTGATGTGTGTGCAAGTCCTGCCCTTGTGTGTGTCTGTGCGTTGTACATGTGCATGGATGGTGCCCACGGAGGCCAGGAGAGGGCCTCGGATCCCTGGGACTGGACCTACACACAGGAAGGCTGTGCAGGAGCAGCCGGTGCGTCCAGCCACCAAACTAAAGGGTTCTTTACTTCTCCCCACACGCATGTAAAACCTGTCTGCTTTGTTTTTGCAGTGCTGGGAATCAAGCCTAGGACCTCTTAAATGCTAAACTAGCTCTGTACTGCTAGCTCTCCCTCAAGTGCCTATGAGATAGGAAGAAAGTGTGAAGAGAAAATTAAATCCTTAGCCATTTGACAGTTGTCTTGTGTGACCCCCCCCCCCTCTCTCTCTCTTCCCCGAGACAGGGTTTCTCTGTATAGCTCTGGCTGGAACTCACTCTAGACCAGGCTGGCCTCGAACTCAGAAATCCGCCTGCCTCTGCCTCTGCCTCTGCCTCTGCCTTCCGAATACTGGGATTAAAGGCGTGCACCACCACGCCCGGTGTGAGTGCTTTCTCTAGACTAAGTAAGGGTATGCGTCATCTCTTATGAAATCATCTTTTACAAGTGGTTAACTACCTTTCCTTTCTTTTATTTATTTATCTATTGTTTTCAATAAAGTTTCAGGGTGTTACCTACAGCATCCAGTCCCAGCTTCCTCAGTGCTGAGGTGACCATGTGTCCACCACCATATCCAGCTCACCTTTGCTGTGCTGACTATGATATACATGAATCATTCATAAATTAGGGGCATCCCATGAACTCATTGCTTTCTGGCTGCTTCTGATGTTTCATTAGCTTCCTGCAAAGTCTCAGCATACTGTCTGGTGAAGAAAATTATTGAAGTGATTATTAAAATTTGACTCAGATTTCTTACACCCAGAATTGGTTACTCTCTAGACAACCAAAATTGGGGTAATTTTGAACTGTATTTGGCATCATGAATCAGGGTGGTGAGTATCACAGCATTTCAGAATAGACTACATTTGATAAGAGAGCAGGATGGTCTTTCTCTTTTATAATATATTCAATAAAAAACCACTGTAGTTTGTTTGATAAAGTAACATCTGTATTCCCTTTTTAATTCTGGGAGTCAAAAATGATACTTTTCTCATAGTTTCATGACAGCAACAACAAGGTGTGTGTGTGTGTTTTTAATTTATTTATTTATATTATGTATATGGGTACACTGTAGCCAAACAGATGGTTGTGAGCCTTCATGTGGTTGTTGGGAATTGAATTTTTAGGACTTCTGCTCGCTCCAGTCAACCTCACTGGCTCTAGTTGGCCCCGCTCTGGCCCAAAGATTTATTTATTATTATATTTAAGTATACTGTAGCTGTCTTTAGACTCACCAGAAGAGGGTGTCAGATCTCATTAAGGATGGTTGTGAGCCACCATGTGGTTGCTGGGATTTAACCTCAGGACCTTCAGAAGAGCAGTCAGTGCTCTTACCTGCTAAGCCATCTCACCAGCCCAAGGTGTGCATTTTTTTTTTTTTTTTAACTTTTGAGGTTATAATATAATTACAGAATTTCTCCCTTTCCTTTCCTCTCTCCAAACTTTCCCATATACCCTTCCGTGGTCTGCCTCAAATTGTGTGTGTGTGTGTGTGTGTGTGTGTGGTCTGTGGAAGCTAGAAGAGGGCATTAGATCCCCTGGAAACTGAGTTTGAGGTGGATGTGGGCTGCCTCACTTGGATGCTGGGAACCAAACCCTGGTTCTCTGGGAGAGCACTTACCCCTGAGCCATCATGTCTTCAGCTCCAGCTGAGTATTATTTTTCATTTCTTTCCAAGCACGTAATTGAGATTTAAGAGCACTCTCTCTTACCTATATGACTGTTGTACGTTAACAGATTAATTGTAGGCATGTTGTTTTGTGTTGTTTGACAGACAGTGAAATCGGCTGTGCAGACCATCACTGTGGGAGGAATGAGCACCTCACAGTTTAAGACCATCATCCCTCTGGCCACTGCTCCCAATGTCCAGCAGATTCAAGTGCCTGGAAGCAAGTTTCATTATGTCCGACTTGTTACTGCCACAACAGCCAGTAGCTCAGCCCAGCCAGTCAGTCAGAGCCCCAGTGTAAACACACAGCCTCTCCAGCAAGGTTTGTATCCATTTCTCTTTGAACAGTAGTGAATGCTTTTAACATCGTCAAAGACCATTGCTGCTGCTTCTTCTCAAGCTGGTGTCTCCTTAGACAGTATGGATGAGTAGTGGTTACAGAAGGCGGGAAGTAAGGCCAAGAGTTGTATGTAACCATTTACTCTCTGAGAAGCTAGTTGGGGTTAGCTCGCTCCAGGAGAGCCAGAGTTCGGTTTCCAGCATCCCCGTGAGGCAGCCCACAACCCCCTGAAACTCAGTAATACAGGTAATCATGAGTATTGATTAATTGGGTAGCTGTTTTACTGCTTAGACCTCCACTGTTTATATCAATGGGACAGATTTAGTTAGAACCAAATGCTTTATTTCATTTCTGAACTGTACAGCTCTTTGCTAAGGCTTGGGTCAGTATATAAAGAATCCAACAATTATTTTAATCTTCTTTTGAATAGTACTTTAAAATTAAAATTGGCAAGGCTACTCAGTCAGCAGAGTGCTTGCCTTGCGTGCATAGAGCCTTAGGTTTACTCCTTATTAGCACAGCCTGGTTGTGGTTGCATACACTTTGTGTACCCAGTGCTTGGGAAGGACCAGAAGTCCAAGGTCCTCATTGTATGGCAGTTTCAGGGCTGGCCTGTGAGGAGACTCTGCCCTTCTTTCCTGAGGCAATTGCATGGACATGGGTAATTGTTCTCAGGCTTAGAATGGAAGGGTCAGAACAGCTTACAGCTTACAACCTGCTTTTCTTTGAGAAACTGCGGTACGATCCAACAATGTCAACTTGAAAAGATTAGTAGGTAGCTAAGTGGCAGAGTGCTCACCTTATGTGTAAGGCTTTAGGCTGGATCCCCAATGCCACACAACCAAGTGCAGAAGTGAACGAAAGAATCAAGCTCAGATAAGTTCAAATCTAACGTCATTGCGCCCTGTCACTGTTGTATTGCTGTGAGAGGCACCATGACTGTGGCAGCTCTTCCAAAGGGAAACATTTCATTCGAGCTTGCTTACAGTTTCAGAGTAGTCCATTATCATCATAGAGGGGAGCATGGCAGCGGGCTTTGCATGCATGGTGCTGAAGAAGTAGTTGGGAGCTACATCCTGATCTGCAGCCAGGGAGGGAGTGAGAAAGCCTAGTTCTGGCATGGGTTCTAAGAAGTCCACATCTCCTAATCCTTCTAATCTTTTCAAAGAGTTCCACAGCCTGGAGACTAAGTATTCAAGTATATGAGCCTGTGGGGGCCAGTTTTATTCAAATCACCACACACTGTTTATGTATTCTTTTTTTATTATAACTTTATTGAAATATTTTATATGCACCTTTGAATTCACTTTGCATTATCTTTGTGCATGCACACACGTGTGAGTGCAGATGTACTTGCCCCAGAGTAGCCCTGGAAATCAGAGGGCCTCCATGTCAGCTCACACTATGTTGGAAGCTGTTGTCTACTGCTCAGTACAGCAGACCTGCCGGCGCCTTAAGCTTCTGGGTGGCTGTCTTAGGTCCCATTTCACTGTGAATGAGGCATAGCACAGCATCTGGCTCTGTGTGGGTCTGAGGTGCTCATGTGTCTGTGACAAGTGCTCTATGCTCTGAGCCAGCTGTGTCCCTGCCCAGTCAGAGCCATGCAGTCACCACTGGTCACTGCTTTCCTGGGAACCTTCTGTGTATAGTGGTCACCTTGGACAATCATGGCTCTTTCAGCTACTAGCCTGCCAGTCTCCATCAAAAGTTTAAGAAAGGAAGAATCCCATTGATATCATGATAGCTTTTTTATACAAAGAAGGCCATTTCATTTATTGCTTAGAATGTTCTCCTCCCACTCCCCGCCCCCAGTATTTGTCTTTCTTTGAGACCAGGCTCCTGACTTTATTGTCACATACATGAAACACCAGGTTCAATCCTTCCTATCTTCCAATTCCCACACCCACTCCTTCAAGGCCGTGGAAGTGGCAGTGAGCGTGGCCCCGGACCGAGTTTAGTCTGTTGTCAACTGTTACCTGAGTGTGTCCATTGTGTCTGCACCTCAGGCTCTGTCCTCTGCCTGCCGGTCCTCCTGAGGCTCAAGCTCTTGCCTTCCTTGCTTGTGTGGCCCTGCAATGGCAGGCCTTTTCTTCCTTTTTACATGGCTCCAGCACATTGCTGAGGGGGAGCGGGTGTTGCCATCTCCTTTCTCATTCCCAGGTCTGGCAGGCTCTCCCTCACACCTGCCCCTAGCCACCCCTCCCCCCCCCCCATGCTTCTGCTCCTCTGCCTTATCTTGGTTCTTGCAACTTGTGTTGATTTTTTTTGTTTTTTTGTTTTTTTACATACTGCTACCAAATAAATTTTCCATTGTGTTGTTTCAGTAATATTTAAATACCTCAGATCACCCTAGAAACTTCTGATTGCCTATAGAATTAAAAATATAGATTAAGACTGGGCAGAATGGTACATGCCTGTAATCCCAGCACTGGGGTAAGCAGAAGTAGGCAGATCTCTGCAAGTTCTTGGCCAGCCTGATCTATATAGCAAGTTCCAGGCCAGTCAGGACTATATACTGAGACCTGTCTCAAAAATTAAAATTAAACTAAATTTAAGAATACAAGCCTGGTGTATGCTTTCAATCCCAGAACTTGGGAGGCAGAAACAGGAGGATCTCTGAGTTCAAGACCAGCCTGGTCTACTATAGTGAGGTCAAGGACAACTAGAATTGTGTAGAGATCTTTCAAACAAAACAAAACAAACAACAAATAGGATAAATGTTCACATTTCTGCCTTAAACACCAGGGCACTTAGCACAGTATCTGAAACCTATCTCTGTGTGTGTGTTTGTTTACCTTTCCCTGGGCTGCACCTAGACAGCTGTGTTTATTCACTGTGGTAGGCTTTGCCATCCCCGCTTATCATGCTGTCTGTCTGTCTGTCTGTCTGTCTGTCTGTATGGCCACGGTGTGTATTTTCTCTTCTTTGAAATCCCAGGACAGTTTATCTTCTTTAATAGTATGTTTTATTTCTTGAAATTAATCACATCATTTTTACTTTTCCTCTGTCTCTCCCTTCCCACACCCACTTCCTCTCTAATTCATTAGCTCTATTTCTTTAATTATTGTTACACACATACACACACACTCATAAATGTATCCTCCTAGTCCCTGTGAAGTCACTTGTAGGATTCCCTCAGTATTTCTGGGGGTTAGATAGACGACTCAGCGCACAGACAGCATGTGCTGCTCTTGCTGAGGACCTGGATTCCGTTTCCAGTACCAACATGGTAACTCCGCAGTCTTCTGCAACTCCATTCTTTTTTTTTTTTTTTTTTTTAAAGAGAGAGAGACATTTATTTATTATTTTATGTAAGTACACTGTTGCTGCTCCAGACACACCTGAAGAGGGCATCAGATCCCATTACAGATGGCTGTGAGCCACCATGTCGTTGCTGGGAATTGAACTCAGGACCTCTGGAAGAGTAGTCAGTGCTCTTAACTGCTGAGCCATCTCTCCAGCCCTGGAACTCCATTTTTATGGGATTTGTCACACTATTTGAACCTCCATAGGCAACAAACATGCTTGTGGTATACAGACATAATAGCAGGTGGAAAACACCGATACACATAAACTATAGAAGTCTTTTTTTAAGACCTGTTTTTTCTTTTATTTGGGTACTTGCCTAATCTGTTCAAGAGTATAATCTTGAGAGCAAGAGCTTTAATCTTGAGTCTCCTGGGGTACCCTGCCCTCAGTAGCATTTATATAGTAGCAGGGTTACAGTAATAGCAGTAGTGAATTTACTACTCACGTCACACACAAAGAGCCTACACACTTAAAAGTGGCAGAGCTGGGTCTTGAACCACTGGATCTTTTGACTTTAGAACTTTTTCTTTTTTTTTTTTTTAAAGATTTATTTATTTATTTATTATATGTAAGTACACTGTAGCTGTCTTCAGACACTCCAGAAGAGGGAGTCAGATCTCCTTGTGGATGGTTGTGAGCCACCATGTGGTTGCTGGGATTTGAACTCCTGACCTTCGGAAGAGCAGTCGGGTGCTCTTACCCACTGAGCCATCTCACCAGCCCTTACTTTTTCATTATTAGTAAGTGTGTGCATTCATGTGAGTATGTGTTCATGTGCATATATGCTCATATGTGCATGTGTATATGCATGTGTGTGCACATGTCTATAGTGACTGCTCATGTATGTGTAAGTTCATGGGTGTTATGTATGTGCACATGTGTGCACATGCACGTCTGTGTGTGCATGTATGGTGTGTTCACATGTGTGTGTGTCAGAGTTGTGGGAGTTGGTTCTTTTCATCAACCACATAAATTTCAGGGATTGAATTCTGTGCACTTGCTGAGTGAGCCATCTTCCCAGCTCAAGAACTCAGACTCTTAGCCTTTTTGCCATGTTGTCTTTTTTAAATACCTAGTTGTGCCAGCATGATCTTTTTTCTAGTGTAAAGAAAAACACAGAATTTAAAGGTAGTAGCACAGAATGGTGTGCTTAGCTGAACTTGTAAATGTAATGCATTTGTTTTCGGTATTGTATACGGCTCTAAGCGCAGGTTGAGGGATTTCAGTGGGAAGCTTTGAACCTGCACATAGTCCCTCCCCTGGGGGATTACTCACCTCAGATTCATATTTCCTGGGGGGAATAAACAACTGTGACAGGTAACTTACCTCTGCTGTTGTTGTTGTTTTTTATTGTTGTTGTTGTTTTGGTTTGGTTTTTATTGTAGCCTGGGCAGGCCTGGAACTCATTATGTAAGTCAGGCTGGCCTCCCAACTCACAGAGATCCATGGATCTGCCTCTGCCTCTCAAGAAAGGTAACTAACTATCTTTGATTAAAGATGCACAAAGTGAGAATCAGGTGGGATGCTCTAAGCTGGTTCCTAAGCATAGCTTGAAGGATAAGGATTCTTAAGTGTTTTCAGTACTGTTTTTTGTAAATATTTTTATTTATTTTTTTTTAAAGCAAAACCAGTGGTTGTTAATACCACCCCTGTACGGATGTCAGTTCCATTTGTCCAAGCTCAGGCCGTTAAGCAAGTGAGTATTGTGTAGCTTCTCCATTTTTTTCCCCAAAGGGCAATTTACTTTTTAGTTATAAGAAGCTGGGCATGGTGACACATTCATTTAATCCCAGCACTTGGGAAGCAGAGACAGGCAGATCTCTGAGTCAGACTTGGCCAGCCTGGTCTACAGAGCCAGTTTCAGGACAGCCAAGGCCATATAGAGAAACACTGTTTTGAAAAGCTAGAAAATAATTTGTATACTGGATTAAGCTCCCATAAAATTAATGGTTTGTATTATTTAGTCACAAATTTTCTTTTTCTTTTTTTAAGGTTGTTCCAAAACCAATCAATTCAACTTCACAAATTGTAACTACCAGCCAGCCCCAGCAGCGGCTCATCATGCCTGCCACACCACTGCCTCAGATCCAGCCCAACCTCACTAACCTGCCACCAGGCACTGTGCTGGCACCAGCTCCAGGAACAGGCAATGTGGGCTATGCAGTGCTTCCAGCTCAGTATGTTACTCAGGTACGTGCGGTGAAGGCCTATGCTTTGGAGCTGCTGTTTGCCCTTAGGGTGTCTAACTCTACCACGTTCTAAGTGCAGTGTCAACATCAGCTCTGTATTAAAATGGCTCTTTCTAAAATGTTATATTAATTGGACATCTGAATTTATTTTTGTTTAGAATTTAGAGCTATGTAGCAGAAATAAGATTTACAAGTTGGGTAGTTTGGAATAGTTTGCTGATAGGGCAAGACTATAGATAAGCATTTTACAAAGTTGACATTAAAAATCAGAATCCCGGTGATTTTAGGAAAGATTGTGCCCACACTAACATTCATCTGCACACACAGATATGATGCTGCTGGCTTGTGCTGGAAAGTAGTTTGTAAGGTACATTTCTTGAGGACTTTTTGAGACAGTTTAGTATAGGGCGGCATGGAGCTGACCATGCCTCTGCCTTGAAGGCTGGAAGGGTGAGCGAGAACCACGGCTCTCAGCAATGCTTCCTGAGCTCACACAGCAGTGCAGAGTGGATAGGAGCTGTGTGTGGGCCCAGTGCATTTCTCACTTAAGAGATGTTATTGTGGTATTGGGGGATGTTCACCTAGAATTTCCTATAACCCTGACATTGTCCTTTGTGAGGTAGTCTTTTTATATCTGTACCATTCAATGCTGTTAGACATTCATGCTATTTCACTAGTGTTGGTTGAGGTCTTTAAAAACGCGCCATCGGGTTTATATGAAATTCCCCATTGCCTTTTATCTTTGGGTAGTCATGCTTCTTATACATTGTTATGTCTGAGAGTGCTATCGATTTCGCAAATATGAACTTACTTTTTTGCTAATAGTTACAGCAGTCTTCGTATGTGTCTATAGCGAGCAACTCTAATTTTACTGGAACATCTGGCATCCAGACACAGGCAAGGCTTCCATTCAATGGGTGAGTATTTTGAAAATATGTAAATTGAATTATTAAGTCAGTTTAAGTGCAGCATTAAGTAGATTTATTTGAAATCTATTCCATTGGTTTTTCCCTTTAAAGCTCTGTATTTGTCTAAAGCACTCTATTTTGAGATAGTTGAAATGGACAAGTTTAGAGACCATCAGCAATGGATTCCCTCCTGTCCTTTGCCAGCTTTTCTGTGTTTCTCCACTCTCTGTGAATGTTTGTAAAACGATGTTTAGTGCTGTTCTTCACGTGCTGAGTGTTGGCTCCGTGTCATTGTTTGGCAGCTTTTGGCTGCCTTTGCTCTGTTGGCCTGTGACCCGTGCTGAGTTAACCAGCCCATTTGGTCCCACTGCCCGTTCTTCGCGCACCTCCTCCTCCTTATTTCTCCCTTCATGATGAAACCCCAGGAGCTTTTATAGCTTTTCAGCTTCGGTTCTCTCAGAGAGAAGAGGATGTGTGATGTATTTTTAGCAATTGCTGATAATATTTTTTAAAATGTAAAGGAGACATTCTAATAAAGTTTTGCTAGAAGTGGAAGCATCTATTAATGTTTTATGTTAGGCAGAATTTATAGATTGGAGGTTGTTTTTCTAGTTTTAAGTAACTAATTGATTTTTTTTTTTGTGTGTGTGTGTATGTGTGTCTGAACAGCATAATTCCATCAGAGTCTACCAGTCGGCCCAGAAAACCCTGTAACTGTACAAAATCACTTTGTTTGAAATTGTAAGTAGTTTATTACTGTCTGCTTATTTGATGCTCTTACAATTAGATGAAGCTAGTTGGGCATGGAAGTACAAGCCCAGTGGTTGTCACACTTGAAAATAGAGTCCAGAGGATGCTCTGCTCCACAGTGAGCTGGAGGTTGCCTGAACCGTGGCGGGCCCTGGAGGTTGCCTGAACCATGGGGGGCCCCCTGGAGGTAGATAGATGCTAGCGCTGAGAATTCCTAACAGATACATTTAATGAAGTCTAAATAATTAAAATAAATCTACATGTAAATGGTTGAACATATGTTGTAGCATAAACACTAGCCTTTTATTGATTCAGAAGATAATACTCTGGGCATGGTGGCCCATTGCCTGTGGTCCCAGCTCTGAGGAGCCTGGGGCAGGAGGAGTGACAGGAGTTCCAGGTCATTCTCAACTGTCTGTGATGTGAGTCCAGGACAGCCTGCGGTTAACACTCTGTCTGGAAAAACTACAACAAACACAAACAGAAGGACGTAATTTTAGAGCCTTCCATATACCAGCAGGGCCTAGGGACCCAGCAAGATGAG
Organism: Mus caroli; assembly: GCF_978045245.1. Taxonomy (NCBI): domain Eukaryota; kingdom Metazoa; phylum Chordata; class Mammalia; order Rodentia; family Muridae; genus Mus; species Mus caroli. The sequence goes on along the minus strand of NW_028227259.1, from coordinate 104,654,482 downwards.
ACCTGGGTTATGTCTCAATATTACTAGTTTGATCTTGTTTATGGCCTTATATGTGGTTCTCCTGAGGCTGGGATGCTTGCAGTTTCACGAGTCATTAGACGAGGGCCAGAGAGTTGACTCAGTGGTGAAAAGCACTTGTTGGTCTTACAGAGGAAAAGGGTTCCTAACACCCAAGTGGTTGCTCAAAACCATCTAACTTCAATCTTAGCGCATCTGATGCCCTCTTCTGCCCTCCAGGGGCACCAGGCATGCAAGTGGTACACATACATACATGCAGGCAAAACACCCATACACAGAAAATAAGCAAATTAAAAATAAATAAGTTGCCGGGCGTGGTGGCGCACGCCTTTAATCCCAGCACTCGGGAGGCAGAGGCAGGCGGATTTCTGAGTTCGAGGCCAGCCTGGTCTACAAAGTGAGCTCCAGGACAGCCAGGGCTACACAGAGAAACCCTGTCTCGAAAAACCAAAAAAAAAAAAAAATAAAAATAAATAAATAAATAAATAAGTTTACTGGATGAATAATTTTCTTAGGAAAGTACATGGACAGTCCTGGTCCTGTTGGGGATTTGGAACCAAGCAGCATGGTTCCAGTGTCTGTGGGTCCCTTGTAAGAATAAGGCCCAGCTCCTTCCCCCTAGGACTTTGAAATAACTCACTGAAAGGCATCTGTTCGTTGGAAAGATTTGTTGTTTTTTAGGATGAAATTGCAGGAGTTGGTGGCTCTCATCTATGGCTGACAATCTGTTGTGGGGTTGTTACTCTGTATCTAAGTGTCTGAGTACATTCTGATGTACCTCAGTTGTAACCTGCTAACTGCTAATTTTATTTTAAAATGTTTTAATTTTATTCTGATTTTATCTTCAGATACTGTGATTGCTTTGCAAATGGTGAATTCTGCAACAACTGCAACTGTACCAATTGTTACAACAATTTAGAGCATGAGAATGAGAGACAAAAGGCAATCAAGGTGATTATTGCAAGTGACTGACAAACATTCCTCTTACCCATTGTTAAAGAAGTCATTGCTTTATAACGAGAAATTCTAATTCTTTACCTGTGAGGTATTTAAGTTGACTCCAAATTTAACCTCAGTTGGTGTTTGGTCTGTTCCAAAGGCATGCCTGGATAGAAATCCCGAAGCCTTCAAGCCAAAGATAGGCAAAGGAAAAGAGGGGGAGTCAGATCGGCGGCACAGCAAAGGCTGTAACTGCAAACGCTCGGGGTGTCTTAAAAACTACTGTGAGTGCTATGAGGTAAGTACTGTTGAAGTGATTTGAAATTGGCAAATCACTGTGCTGTTACATTTGAAAATAAGCAGTTAGTGTAGTTAGCTCTTTGAAGAAGGCCTGGGTCCTTCTAAGCAGGGCTCATCATTCAGATGGAATTGGTTTCATCAGCTGAGATACAAGATTATAACTTAAAGGCCTTTCCTTGAGAGCGTGTAAATCAGAGCGCCAGTGTGCTAGTTTTTCACGTAACATATTAGCAGAGCCACATAGTAACCTCACCAGAGTTCTCAGCCATAGCGCAGCACTGTCCACCTTGTCCCGTGGGCTGCTTAGATATTTATGGACATCAAATAGCCTCTATGCTGAGGTAGCCCTGCATAAAGGCTGTCTCCCTTAGCACTGATCTGCAGGAGGAAGCACATGGGCTGCTGCAGATGAGTTACTGCTCTGAGCTCATGGAATCCCTCATTCCTCACTCACTGCTTCTGTTCCTGCAGCCAGCGGCTTCACTCCTGAGTGGGCTGACTCCTGGACAGTGTGTTTGCTGCTCTGTCCTCAGAGGTCATATGTACAACTACAGCTTCTTACTTCAGACAGTGTCTCAAACTGTCATTTTTTATTTTCAAAGCTTAAATGTAACAATCTGCCTGTGCCTGATAGTAAACTTTTGGATTGAGTCATTCCTATAGTTAGTTCTTCTATATTCTTTCAAATGTCATTTTCAGAGGGAAACTCCTCCCATATCCTATTTTGACAGAAAGCTTTTCTTAGTTAGGGTTTTATTGCTGTGAAGAGACACCATAACCAAGGCAACTCTTATAATGGACACCATTTAATTGGTGCTGACTTACAGTTTCAGAGGTTTAGTCCATTATCATCATGGTGGCAGGCATGGCAGCATCCAGGCAGACTTGGTGCTGGAGGAGCCAAGAGTTTTACATCTTGATGCAAGGCAGCCGGGAAGAAGGTCTCTTGTGCCTTGGGTGGAGTTTAAGCATAGGACCTCAAAGACCACTCTTACAGTTATACATTTCCTCCAACAAGTCCACACCCCCTCCTACAAGACCAGTGAAATGCTTTTTTGGTACAAAACAACAAAACAAGAAGAATGTTTACTGTTCTTCCAAAGGACTCAGGTTTGTTCTCCTGACAGGCAGCTCGTAACTACCTGTTAGTCTAGCTCTAGGGAATCTGACTCCTGGCTTCCTTCACAGGCATGGCATGCACAGGGACATACACAACACTTAATGAGAAGAAAAGTACTGAAAACAAACAGGCAGACAAAAATTTCCACTATTAATATGTCCCCTCTCTGAAAGGTCAGGGTTTCCTCTTCATCATTAGGTACTTGAGAAGTAGTCTTTTGGGAATCTAAGGACGTACGTAGCCCAGGTCCCTAGCACGATGGGTACATACCTATAATCCCAATACTTAGAGGCAGGTGGATCTGGAATTCAAAGTCGTCTTGTGTTGTGTAATGAGGTCAAGGCCAGCCTGAGATATATGATGGTCTATCTAACCCCCCAAACCAAACAGATATAACAACAAGAAAAACCCCTAAAAGAAGAGCCAAGTGTGGCATTGGAAACTTGTAATCATTTTGTAATCAGCACTCAGGACAGTGAGGCAGGAGGATCACTGTGAGTTTGTTTATTTTTGTTTTTGTTTTGTTTTTTGTTTTTGGTTTTTTGAGACAGGATTTCTCTGTGTAGTCCTGGCTGTCCTGGAACTCACTCTGTAGGCCAGGCTGGCCTCGAACTCAGAAATCCACCTGCCTCTGCCTCCCGAGTGCTGGGATTAAAAGCGTGTGCCACCACAGCCCGGCTGATCACTGTGAGCTTAAGGCTGGCTTTGAATACCTACTGAGATCTTGTCTTAACAAAAAGGGTGCTGGGTGGTCACGGTGGCACGTAGTTTTAATCACAGCTCTCAAGCTAACCTGATCTGATATTGAGTTGTAGACCAGCCATTGGTACATAGACAGACCCTATCTTAAAGAATAAAGACGGGGAGGGCAGATGTGCTGGCTCGTCTTTAATCCCAGAATTTAGGCAGTAGTGGCAGGTGACTTTGTAGAAGTTCAACACCAGCCTGCTTTACATAACTTCCAGGCCAGCCAGAGGTACATGGTGAGACCTGTGTATGGAAACCAAACAGAAGAACAAAGGCCAAAACTTGAAAAAGAATTTACAAGTAGGCTGGAGAGATGGCTCAGCAGTTAAGAGCACTTACTGAATTTGGTTCTTAGTACCCACATAATCACTTTATAATTATATGGAACTCCAGGTCCCTATGGCCTCTACAGACATCAGGCACACACGTGAGGAAGAAAGATCTAGCAGTGTCCATATCTGCCATTCCAGCATTCAAGAGGATTAACTTGCTAGATTCTATAGAAAGGACAGAGCTTTCTTTATTTAGTTAACTAGACATGGACTTATCGAAGAAAATGCAGCTCAAAAGCAATAGTTAAATTGTCCAGGAGTTAAGTGTGAAAACAGTGTGCTTTGCCTTTTATAGTCTTCCCCATTACACTGAAGTTCGGCACTGTGGTGCGAGCCTTAAACCCAGCACACAGGAAGCAGAGCCTGGTAGATCTCTGTGAATTCAAGAATAGCCTGGTTTACATAGTCAATTCCAGGACATCCAGAGCTATATAGAGAGCTCTCTATCATCTCAAAAACAACCATTATATTGTTTTGGGAAATAATAAAAGAGTATAGTGCCCTCTCTTTTTTTGTTGGTAACCTAGGGAAGCCTTAGTGTGCACATTGTTACTGAGGGAGAGGTGTTAGTCTGCAAAAGCAACCTAACCATAACACTTAATGAAGTCTCTTCAAAAGAAGTCTACTTCAGAGAAATAGAAGCTGTATTTAGACATTTCTCTTTACAAAAAAACATTATGAATTGCTTTTGTTTCCCATGAACTATAAACAACATGCACACCCATTATTAGGTAAATGAATGAGCCAAAACTGTGGCCCCTGATACCAGGGATCCTGCTGTGGTAGCTGGAGAAGGAGTTTCATGAAGTGTGGGGCGAGGGCACACTGAAGTAGGAGGGCCATTTTGTAAAACAAGCTAAAAGGGAGAGTTCTGTATTCATTACTTGCTGCGTGTACCCAAAGTCTGGGTTTTCAAGATTATTTTTTTGTTCTGTATGTGTGTATTATTTTGCAGCAGGGTCTCAAGTAGCCTAGGCTGGCCTTGAATTCACTCTATAGCTTAGGATGGCCTTGAACTAGGGACCATCCTGCTTCCATTTTTCAGGTGCTAGGATTATAGATGTGGGCCATCAGCCCTAGCTTCAGTCTGTGCTTTCATGTAAGCATACTTTATGTTTTTACATAGGCGAGCACACTGGTTTATGGATGAGTTACTGAAGGGCTTGGGAAACTGGTTCAGTGAAGGAGGACACTAGAGTGCCTGAGATCTCCTTTCTCTTTGTTCTGATGAGATAAGTAAGGTCTCACAGTCTTTCTGCCTTGTCTGTACCAAGCACAGCTATGAAAACTTTTAAATGTGCAATTATGAGTTTGTATATGTGAGAGGTCACAGTCATGTTAATGGTGATTTCATTGAGTGGAATCTTAGTGACTTTTTAAAAATATTTTTATGTCTTATATTCATTCGGAAGAAAAATGTTAGTCCTGCATGGGTGAGAATATGTCATCAGTGGGAGAGATTGGGAAGGCCTGAGGTGAAGCACTGTTCTCAGTTTAATCCTTGATTTACCCACAGGCATAGCCATTGTGAGCAGAAACTGCTTCATCTAAGATACCTGTTGACAAGCTAATGCTATTATTTTTCTGTTGAGGAATCTACTTACAGTGGTATTTTCTGCTTTTGATTTGGAAACTTTCCTTTTGTAAATCTTTCAGGCAAAAATAATGTGTTCTTCCATATGCAAATGCATCGGCTGTAAGAATTTTGAAGAAAGCCCAGAACGGAAGACATTGATGCACTTAGCAGATGCGGCTGAAGTAAGGGTCCAGCAGCAGACAGCAGCGAAGACCAAGCTGTCCTCTCAGATCTCAGACCTGCTTACAAGGCCAACCCCAGCTCTCAACAGTGCAGGAGGAAAGTAAGTCAGCGTCACCCGGTAACCTCTCCCTAGCTGATGCTCACACGGCCCTTGTAAGGGTTCTTTCTAGGGTGACAGAGTTAATTCCGCTCTCTAAGCTGTTGCCAGCCTGAATCTTCCATTTCCTTCCATCTCACTTACTGGGGCTGGAGAGATGGCTCGGTGGTTAAGAGCACTGACTGATCTTCCAGAGTCCTTAGTTCAATTCCCAGCAACCACATGGTGGCTCACAACCATCTGTAATGAGATCTGATGCCCTCGTCTGGAGTGTCTGAAGACAGCTACAGTGTACTTACATATAATAAATAAAAACTAAACCTTAAAAAAAAAGCCAGGCATGGTGCACACACCTTTAATCCCAGCACTTGAGAGGCAGAGGCAGCGAATTTATGAGTTCAAGGCCAGCCTGGTCTACTGAGTGAGTTCCAGGACAGCCAGGGCTACACAGAGAAACCCTGTCTCAGAAAACCAAAAAAAAAAAAACCAAAAAAAAAAACCAAAAAAACAAACCAAACCATCTCACTTACTGTTTAAGTAACTTGAAGAGCAATAGGAAACCCAACACTGTCAGATTCTGTGCTGGTCCTGCATGCACAGACATGCTTTAGTCTGCTGTGGGTGATATAGCTGGATTGCTCTCCACTAAACTGCCGTGAGTCTGCAGATTGACACACTCTTAAGAAAGCCAGGGCTGTGTACTTCCCTCAGTGTCTGCTCATTTCCTTGGCCTGGCTGTGTTCTCAGAACACTTCTCCCGCCCTATCACTGGTCTCCCATCACACTGCACTATGGGAGTCTCATAGTTGTGCTTCTCCTGTCTGTCGAGCGAGCTCTGGAGGAGAGGCCTGACCTAAGGCAAGCAGCATTCACTGGAGCTGCCGATAGCTGCTCAGGAGCTGAAGCAGCAGTCATTTGGAGGTCCAGGCAGCCTGTGCACTAGAGCATGACTCCATCTCAAAACAAAACAGAATAAAAAAACAGCTTATTATGGTGGCTCAGACCTTTAATCTCAGCACTCGGGAGGCAGAGAGACATTGGGTTCCTGAGTTGAGGACAGCTTGGTCTACAAAGCAAGTTCCAGGGCTGTTAGGGATATACAGAGAAATACTGTGTCAAAAAAAACCCAATAAATTAATTAATTAAATTTATTAACTATGACAAAATTAATTAAATAAAAATAAAGGTATTATATGTAAAGTGTATAAACACACAGTTAACTGGAAAGAATATATACCAAAATGTTTAAAATCAATACTAGGAAAAGGACAAAACTAGGCAGGCCTGTGCTTCCTGTCTTGAGTTCCCTCTTAGTCTGTGGGAAAGTGCTCTGTCTCTGGACTCAGCTATCCGGTATCTCAGAAATCCTACAGAAAGTATGTCTGTTGCCAGTGTTTCTTAAGGTCTGCTGTTACATAGTAATTTGGAATTGGATTCATTTTAGGCAGTGTATTAGAGGTGAATTTCAGAAGTTATCAAGAGAACAAACCTTGTAAATGATATATTTACAGTGGTTCTTGCTCAACCTGGGGGTTTCACCCTGTGTGGGGATCAAATGACCATTTCGTAGGGCTCACCTAAGACGATCCTGCAGATGAGATACTTATTATTATTATTATTATTATTATTATTATGACTCGTAGCAGTACAGACATTATAGCTATGAAATAGCAACAAGAATAATGTTATGGCTGAGGTCCCCACAGTGAAGAACCCCATCATCTGGGAGGGGAGCTGCTCATCCCTGAAGCGCTTAAGTGAGGAAGGTGCACTGTTTGTAACAGGAGGGGCTTTGTGGTTCACAATGCTTGGCTTATTACGGTTGCTTTCTGTCCTTTTTATTGTTACAGATAGGATCTTACTTTGTGGCTCAGTCTGGCTTTGTATTTGTAGCTCTTCTTCTTCTTCTTTTTTTTTTTTTTTTTTTAAGATTTATTTATTTATTTATTATTATATCTAAGTACACTGTAGCTGTCTTCAGATGCACCAGAAGAGGGCATCAGATCTTATTACAGATGGTTGTGAACCACCATGTGGTTGCTGGGAATTGAACTCAGGACCTTTGGAAGAGCAGTCAGTGCTCTTAACCATCTCTCCAGCCCCGTAGCTCTTCTACCTCAGCCCCAGACACACAGACACACAGACACAGACACAGACACACACACACACACACACACACACACAAAATGTAAGTGCACACTGTAATTAAAGCTATGCTTTTTGAGAAATTGTATACAGCTGGGCAAGATGGAGCTGATTGATCACCAGAACACACGTTAGAAGGCTGCGTGTGAGCTTGAGACAGGCGAATCCCAGGGGCTGACTGCGTAACCTCCTAGGTGAATCTCAGGTCAGCTGCAGCTGAGCCCTTCTTCAAAAGACAAGGTAGACTGCGCCCAACGAGTACCATCCAAAGTTGTCTCCTCCACTTGTACCCACACGTACACGCATATGTTTACAGTCTCTCTCTCTCTCTCTCTCTCTCTCACACACACACACACACACACACACACACACACACACACAAATATACTAAGAGAAAGACAAAAACAGTAGGGTGATGCCAGCATGCTCACCTAAATTTGTGGGTGTCTTTTTTTTTTTCCCTCTCCTTCCCATTTTTTAATAATATGAGCATTTTTGTTATTATTACTATTATTTTACAATTTTTACTGTTTTGCTATTTACTATTATTACTAATATTTTATTATCACTAATAAGATAAATTATATAATATTCTTACAGTAAAACATTTCAATCCCCCCCAAGTTTATAGTAATATTTTCTAAAGTGCTTTTTTAAAAGTTCACTATTCCAGTTACACGTGTGTGACAGGCTGAGGTTCAGTTACTCTTGGGCCTTAATTTCTGACTTGATGGAGTGTCAATGATCTGCTAGGACTGCTACAGGATGTTGTCAGTCCTTAGATTGTTAGTTACCTGAGCTAAGTTCTCTCAGGCTTTGAAACTACTTGGCTACACTGTAGCAGCTTCTCAGAGGAGTCTGTTTTGTTGTGTGTCTGGTGGTGGAACAGGGCTTTGGTGTGCTCTTTTTCTTTTGTTTTGCTGTTTGAGGCAGGGTCCTATACATAGCACTGGCTCTCCTGGAACTCACTTTGTACATCAGACTGGCCCCACACAGAGCTCCTCCTGCCTCTGCCTTCTGAGTGCCACCCACATAGCTTTTGTTTGTTCTTTTTACATCATATGTAGTGTTTACTAAAATGCCTCTGTGTCAGAAATGAGTCGTCAAACCAGGACAGTGCTCCTGGAACAGGAGAGATTTAATTTAAGTGGGAGGTTTAAGTGGCAGAAACACCCAGTACCTAGGCAATCACATCTTTTATTTAGCTGGATAACATTGACTGGGAAGTAAGTCATTTATGTTAAAGGTTTTTCCTGGTAATTGTTTTTAGATTTGCTCCCTGAGACCAAACTCTCCGAGTCTTAGGCTCTCTCAGAGCTGATTCCTCTAGGCTGGTGCAGCATACAGGACCAATAGAGTTCCCAGGTCAACCGTGATCATCTGTGTTTCTCTCTTGAAACTCATTGCAGATTGCCATTTACGTTTGTAACTAAAGAAGTAGCTGAAGCCACGTGTAATTGCCTTCTTGCTCAGGCAGAGCAGGCAGACAAGAAGGGGAAATCAAAGGCGGCAGCAGAGCGGATGATACTTGAGGAATTTGGACGATGTTTGATGAGCGTCATCAACTCTGCAGGAAAAGCCAAAAGTGACCCCTGTGCCATGCACTGCTAACTCTTGCACAAAAGACTGAATGGAACTGTACAGAAAATTTAAGGTGCCGGGACACTTGATATTCTAGAAGATAGCTTAACAATTACTGTATTTTAATTCAGCCTTTGTTTTAAGAGATCTGAAACAATAATATTGAAAGAGAAGAAATTAGTACATTTAAAATCTTAGTTAATTCTGCCTATGCCCCTTCTAAATTTTTTTTTCTTTAAAAATTTTTCTTTTATGTATTATATATATTTTTTAATTTGCTTGGGTTTCTTAAGAATTAGATGTTCTGTCCTGATTCTATTGACAAAGAACATTCATAAATTATAGTGATATCATTTATAATGTATGGTGTTGTATGACTTTGTTCAGTAGAAAAGGCCAAAGTAGCATGGGTATTACCCATTCTTTGGCTACAGAGCCCGAATATTCACAGGTAGAATGTCCACATAACCAGATTCTAAATGAAACATATTTAGTTTTATTTAGTTTTGTTTAGAAAAACACCATCCTTTAAAAAAAAAAAATCAGATTTTTAGAGTGGATTCTGGAATGCTGTCTGTGGTCTCTTTGGGAATATCAGAAGGGGAAACAATCCCCACCACACTTTTCAGATATAAACATTATACTTTCTTTAAAGAAAGCAAAACATTAAGGGACAGTAGTTTTCAGAGGACAGGCTGTGTCTCTGATGAGGAATGGCTGACATGGTCTGGGGCGTCTTCATTTTCTCTGAAGGAGGTGTGGTATGTTTTACAATAATTGTGAAAGTGATTATGGCTAATTACTAAAATGTGAGAATGAATTATAGTAAACATTTTGTGTCATGATGACAGAACTCATACGCACCAAGTCTGAAGTCTGGCTCGCTGGAGAAGTGAGGACTCAGAGCTGGGAGGTTATGTATGGTGGCGCTTTATGCACACACTTCTCTGCAGACCTCTGGACTGAGTTCAGTCAGTGTGTGACTCCTACCTGGTTTACTGAGATAAACGCGCCTCCTAGCAGCTTCTAGAACTGCAGCCAGCTTTTTATAAAAGAAGTTTTAATACAACATTGTTTAAAACAGTGATTTGGTAAGCTGAAGTATGTGTGCTCTTAGACCCGCAAAAAACAACCTCTATATTCTTCAGTAATTAGAAACCGTGTGAACTCGGGAGCCTACTATGATAGGACTTGAGTTTATGACAAGCAGAAAACTAGGTTGGGATTGAAACATTTTGTAAGGTACCTTAATCCTTGGTAATTATTAGCATATGATTATTGCCCTTCCTACAAGGTCTCTAGCGTTGTAAGTAGTAAGTATGTATATATGTTCATATGAACATGAAAGATATAGACAATAGAAATTAACCCCAAGAGGATTCCGTTACTCATTTAAGTATCCTCCATTGAAAATGGTTTTATAAGATGACAGTGCAGTAACTTTAAATGTAGATAATGCAGGCATCCTTAGCACCTCGGTCTAGAGTGTTTAAGTATACTTTGTATAAATGTAAATTAGTCTAAGAGGACAAAATAATATCTAATCAAGTTATTTTTCAAAAGACTGCAATAAGTTTTTGGTCTAAACCTAAACTTTGTTCATTTTGTATATATTATGTGTTAATTCTAATAGCACCATTGTGATGTGTATTTATATAAAGTGTGCACAAAATGTTTGTGAATTTTTTATTATAATTGTAGATTATGTATGATGGCATTGCTTAAGATTGTTTTGCTTGTAAAAATTTGAAGGTGCAATCAAAGCTACGAGTTTGGATTTTTAAGAAGCCTTTAACCTATCAGCCCCTTTCCTTCTGTGTGGTTCCAACTGAACAACTTTTTGTATTAGGCATTTGCATCAAATTGCTGAACAAAGTTAATAGCCACATTAAATCACCAAGTTCAAAAGATTATTTGGGGAGGGTTTGGTCTATAATTTTTAAGCCCTATTTACATCCTAAAGTAGAAAGATTATATTTACTAGAGCTATTCAAAAAGTACACTTTTCTATATTGTAAAAGCAGGGCAGAAGAATAAATCATACAGAAAATAAACATTTATACTATTCTGTAAAAAAAAAGTTTTGCATTTTTTCTTTAGTTTAACAATACCACTTTTAACCATTTGCCATGCAGGGAGCCTTTTAAGTCACCTGATTTTCAAGTTCATTTGACTTCTGAAAAAATTTTAAAGATGACATTGCCAATTCCTTAATGTGAATTGCATTGAAATGAGAATATGTCTGCTTTTCCACTGCTAAGGCAGAAATGCCTCTACTTTCTTTTAGCTACATGATGCACTCGCGACTACTCTTAGTTCTTGTGGCTCTGAAGAGGTCAAAGCAGCCTGTGGGTCTTCTCTGTGAGAGGGAAGGGTAGTGTTGTAGGTACTCACGTGAGCTTAGCCCTGGGTGAGGAAGGAGGGTGGGCCGTCATAGCCTCACTGTCTTTTGATACTTCATAACTGAAACTGCAATCTTATGTAAAATGTGAGTAAAAATAGCTTCAGAAAGGTTTCCATTTTTGCCGTGTAACACTGACTAGAAAGGAGGTCTCATTGGGTCATTGAAGCTTACCTGCGACCTTCAGCTCCACCTCAGGGCAGATGGATCCCTTAAACATTCTGATGTGTTTTGGGTTGTGCAGATGAACTCGGGACCTTGGGTAGCCCAGGAAGCACTCTGTCCCTGCACTGCGGCCACAGCCCTGTCGTAAACACCTTACACAGTGTTTCTGAACCATCCACTCCAAGCCCCAGAACCAACTAGACTTTTGTATTGCAGTACTTCCTCCTCTTCCTCCCTTCCCTCTCTTCTTCCTCCCCTCCCCCTCTTCTTCCTCCTCTTCTTCCTCTTCTTAATTATTTCGCTTCTGTCGGGAACTGAGGCTAGGACTTCATGAATGCTGGTTAAGCATTGTGCTGTTGAGCTCTGTCTCCCAGTCATAAAGCTGATTCCTATTATATAAAATACTTAAGCTCACCTCCCAGTTCTTGTAACAGTTTCTTTAATACTTAATCTATAGATCAGATGTAAGGTTTTTGTTTGTGTATTTGGGTTTTCTTTCTTTTCTAGTTTCTGGACAGTGTCTTCCTAGGCTGGCCTCAAATTCATGATAGTCCTCCTGCCTCAGTTTTCCATAGTGCTAGGAGGAATTATAGATGTGCGCCAGGCACCTTTTTTGTGTGGTTTGGTATTTTTGAGGCCTTGGCTCATGCAGCTTGGGTTGCCAGAAGGAAGGATGCTTGAACTCCGGCTCCCCTCTTCTACCTCCCATTCCATGACATGGGTGCCACCATACTCAGTGTCTTGTGGGTTGTAGTTCCGGGGTGTTTGTTTGCTTGCTTTTAGAGATTTATTTTTAATCTTGTGGCTAGGAGATGTGGGGAGAAGTATGTGAATGGATCTGAACGTCACCTCCCCTCACCCCAGAGCTGCAAGGTCCCCTGCCGCTGGGGTTACTGGTGGTTTTGAACTGCTCTGACCCAGGTCCTGGGACCAGATCTCAAGTATTCCACAAGCTCAGAACTGCTGAGCTGTCTGTCTGCCCACCCTCAGCTGTGTGTGGTTCTGTCTTTGTGTCTGTCCTCCTTTAAGATTTATCTATATATTTTATGTGTACACGTGCTCCAACTGCGTGTATGCCTGCACATCAGAAGAAGACGTCAGATCCCATTGTGGATGGTTGTGAGATACCACATGGGTGTTGGGAACTGAACTCAGTCAGTGCTCTAAACCTATGACCCATCTCTCCAGCTTCTTGTTTTTTAAGTGGTTTTTAGACCCCTGATTGAATTCAGGTCCTTGTACATGCTAAGTAGGCAGTGTACCCTACAAGGTAGGCTTCAAGATCTAGCCATATGAGGTATTTGTTTTTTTGTTTTGTTTTGTTTTGTTTTGTTTTGTTTTGTAAGACTGGGTCCTCACTATGTAGACCTTGTTCACTTGCAGGCAGCTCATCTATGTAGACCAGGCTGGCCTTGAACTCACAGACCTCTGTGTGCCTCTGTCTCTGCAACTTCTGAGACTAAAGATGTGCAGTGCCATGCTGGCCAAGGCTTTTAACAACAGATTATGTATTTCTTAAATAATAAATTTTTTTGTGGCACCATTTAAGTCATTCTTAATTTCTGCTAAATACTAAATATTTTAAAGGTATCAGATCACTGGGACTTTTGTAAACTCTGTAATAAGCAAAGGAAAACCAACAGTATATAAACCAGGAATAAGAAGATGAGCCAGTATTTTAATCAGTAAAATTCAATATATATATGAATATGAATGATCATCCCATCTTTAACATTGCAGGAAGTGTTGGTGAATATAGAAGAATTTTAAATTGCATACTTTTTATAAAATGAGCCTTATGAAATGTGAATTATATTTCAAAAAAATTTTATAATAAAAAAGAAACCTTTTTAGTAAACTAAGACTGACCAGATAAATAGCGCTTACAAAATGCCACAGTGAGCCACACTCGTATTTTCTCTGTGAGACTGGGAACAAGACATTTCTAGTCATTGCTTTGTAGAGGTTTTTTTTTATTTCATAAGGCAAGGTGAGAGACAGGCCCACAGACTAGAAATGAGTGAGAAGCCTGTGCTTAGATGATGAGATTGCCTGTACAGAAAAGTCAAAGAATTGAATGAAAGCTGTCGCCTAGCTTAGCAAGTATGCAAGAGTCAGTTGTATTTTTACACGAGCAATAAACATTTAGAAATGGAAGTTTTAAAATGACCATTTATAATAGCATCAGAAATGAAATATGTGTATGCACATACAATCTATATGCTGAAAATTACAAAATATAGATTTAGAAAAGAAGATATGCCATGCCTCATATTATAAAATTCAGTGTGATGCCTTTTCTTCTCAAATTCGTTTACAGTTAGAGTGGAACTCCCTGCAGGAGTTAATGTAGATATCAACAAGTAGATGGTGAGGAAAAACAAACAAAAACCAGTATCCAAAAACGATGTGTAAGCAGGCAGTTGGAAGACTCATATCTGATTCCAAGCCTGATATAAAGCCACAGCGGTCAAGACTGGTGTTGGCAAAATGGCGGCCCATAGAGGGATAGGACACACACAGCAGAGCGGAGAGAGACTCGCGTGTTTATGAATGTCAGTGTGGAAAGCAAGCAGTCTGAAGCACACAGAGCTGGGATGCCTGTGCTTTACATGTATGCCAACCCCTTCTTTACGTCTAAGTTAACCAAAGGGGAGTTGTAACTTTGTGAGCTTGCTTTCCATGACTGCTGTAAAACATTGACGAACAGCAACTTAAGGAAGAAACGGTTTATTTCATCTAACATTTCCAGGTAACAGTAGTCTGTCACTGTGTAGGAACTGAAACAGGCTGTGAGAGGACGTTGGCAGCACCCCATACTCAGGGGTCAGCTGTCTTTTCTTATATTTCCCAGGACCACCTGCCCAGGGGCCATGCCACCCGTAGTGGGCTGAGCCTGGGCTGAGCCCTCCCAGGTCAAGCAGCAATCAAGAAAATGCCCCAGATACTTGCCTATGTCTGATGGATGTGTTATCTTATTTGAGATTCCTTCTTCCGAGATGACTCTGGCCATGTCAAACTGACAAGCACAAAATACGGTGACTTAAGTGGAAAACCTAAACTACTAAATTGTAAGAAAAAAAAAAAAAAACATGCCGGGCAGTGGTGGCACCCGCCTTTAATCCCAGCACTTAGGAGGCAGAGGTAGGTGGATTTCTGAGTTCGAGGCTAGCCTGGTCTATGGGGTGAGTTCCAGGACAGCCAAAGGCTACACAGAGAAACCCTGTCTCGAAACAAAACAAAACAAAGCAAAAAGAGTGAGCAGACATTGAGAGAGATGCAATCATGCTGATGAGAGACTGCCAGCATTAGCCAGTAAGAAAACAAAAGGCACAAGGTGCGACACAGGATGATGGCCATGAGTTCTGGATCATCTCACCTACAAAGATATCTCTGGGCTAGCCAGGCTGCATACCAAGACCATGCCTTAGCCGGGAGTGTGGGGGAAGCTAGCTGAAGCCTATAATCTCAGAATTTGGGATGGAATCCGGAAGGACAGGAGCTCAAGGCACTGTTGGCCATGGGGGGAGTTCAAGGTCAGCCTAGACCTCATGTGGCCCCATTTCAAAATAAAACAAAACCTGACAGAGCCTTTTGTAGTGGCATGTGCCTTTAATGGCAGCGCTTTTCAAGGCAGATGCTGGTGTTGCTATAAGCTTGAGGCCAGCCTGTGCTGTGCTGAGGGTTTGCGGACAGCTAGAGCTCATAGAGAGACCCTGTCTCAAAACAGACATCGGACTAGAATTATGAACTTTATCTTGGGTAGCATTTTCTTTTTTCCTTTTTTTTAACTATAGAATTCTAAATCTTGTTTGAGGTAATCACTGTGGAATTTTGTTAGGTTACAGATCAAGCCAATATGATGTTTATCTCCGGGGTCACTACTCGCCCAGTAAAAAGAAGACTTGAGCCAGAAAAAAGTCTAACCATTCCAGGGAAGTGGAACGCCACACATCTCTGGTTCAGATGCAGACTACATATGGCCACTTCAGAAACACATTGACAGTAAAATTACATTCTCACTCCTCCCCTTGACACAGCACATCTTCCTGCTCACTCATCCTTTCATTAGTTTTGTTTTTCTAGAGTCTGGTTGATAATAACTATTTTGTTGATTTTTGTTTTGAAGATAAGGCTTCTCTGTATAGCCCAGGATATCCCGGAATTCTCTGTGTAACTCAGGCTGGACTCAGACTCAGATATCTACTGCCTCTGCCTCTTGAGTGCTATGATTAAAGGCGTGGCTCCACCACACCTGCCTGGTAATAACTTTAAAATTCATATCATGTGTATCTAGTGTCTTGCTGCATCTAAGTATATGAATCATGTGCATGCAGTGCCTGAGGAGGCCAGAAGAGGGCATCAGATCCCCTGAGACTGGAGGGAGGATGGGTGTGAGACCACATGTGGGTGCTGGTAACTGAACCAGGAGGTCCTTTTCAAGAGCTGCAAGTATTTTTGTTTTTTAACGAAGCTTGTGAGTAAATGTTTTGTGCGGACATGTTTTTCAGTTGTATGCCTGGAAAATGGCCAGGTGGGAAGTAACCGTTTAAACCTTTGGGGGACCTGTGTTGTCTAGATCCTCTTCCTTCCGTTGTGAACATGGAAAGGGGAAGGTATCATTTTCACACAGGATTTACATGTGTGTGGACATAGGTAGTGCCTGTGGAGGCCTGGGGTTGATGCTGGTGTCTTCTTCTATCACTCTAGCTCTAGCTCCCTAGCGACTGGCCAGCAGCCCCAGGGATGTTCTCCTGTCTGCTTCCCCGGAGTTGGCATTGGAGGCCTGCATAGCTGTGAGCAGCCTAAGATTGTGGATGCATTTTAAAGGGGAATGGCTGGGGGCTGGAAAGGTGGCACCATCAGTAAAGTCCTGCCACCTAAGCATGAGGACCCACGTTTGGATCCTCAGTACCCACAAACGCTGAGTGCAGTGCACACACCTATAGCCCCCAGCTGGAGGGGTGCAGACTGGCGGACCCCTAGAATCATTCCTTGGGTGGCTATTCTAGGCTAGTGAGAGATGCCACAACAAATAAGGTTGAGAACAGTGTAGCTTCAAAGACACCTGAGAGTGGCCTGTTGCCACTACATGCACATGCATCTTCACTGGCATGCAGCTATGTATGCACACACCCACATGAACATGTAAGTACACCACACACACACACAACACACACAACACCATGCTTATTTTGGAAAAAAAAAAAAAAAGATGGAAAGCAGAAATTGTAAGCAGTTCCTCTGACCAAATCTGAGTATTTATGTCCCTGTGACTCACACTAGTGGATACAATCCGGTTCTGAAGGAAGAATAGTGAATTGGACTAAAAGCCACAATAGAAATATTCTCATATTCAGCCTTTTTCTACCCAGCTTATCCAGCATCTAAAGGAATAATGCAAAACACTTTTTTTTTCAATTACAGAATATGTAAGTACACAGCCATATGTGACAAAGATCAGTAAACACAGATGTCAGCCTAGCTTTAAAGATTATGCACAAAGCTCCCATTTATATAGGCAATAGATTAAAGATGGCGATTCAGAAATCCAGTAGACCCGCAACTTTGAACTTCGGCAGCTTGTCACGTAAGTGGAACATGACACTGGTTTAATCTTTCCAAGCAAGCTCTTGTTGGGGCGGAATAAATAAATATAAAATATGTTTTAAGGGGGATTTCAATTAAAAGACTCAACTTTTCCGGAAATCTTTTTGCATTTTTAAGTTTTCACGTGCTAATATCCACTGAGTGGCAGTGACAATGTGGTGGAGCCGCGCGTTTAATCATAGCACTCAGTGATGTACAGTATACTGGTGTGCTGTTCCTTCCTTACCCCTTGGCGCACTCCCTTTGTGAAGGTGAACGGACTTGTCCACTCTTCTGTTTGTCCCTTCAGATTGCGTGACAATGGAGACTGTCCAACTTCAAATTTATACCTCCAGACTCCTGGAGGGAGCTTTCTAAGCTATCTTTAATTGTCCGTCTTTCCTCGGTTTATTAAACACATGCTGGCATGGCTTTGTATGACTATAAATATGTCGTATATTTACTGAATGCGTTTCTCATTTCACAAAACCGAGCAGACCCCAGATGTAGCAGAAGTTAAAGGCTTCTGCCTGTTTTCTGCTGAACATTGGACTTTCCTAGGAGTCGTCAAGTAAGTATCCTCCTGATTATAATTCTTAGAAGGAGCGTTTCAAAGCCCGGGGGCTTGACCGTGGACTATATAATCACCTGCGCTCTGCATTCCCAGCTCCTCTGCAACATAGCGAAGGTTTTCCTGGCATGAGGCTTGCCTTTGTCCCACTACTGTTTTTAGTTCAGGGTACCCCAGGATAAGAGGACTTTATGGCATTTGATATTTTTTTTCTGAATTTTCAGACCATTAAAGCCTAAGTTTTCACATTAAAGCAAAATTATACTCTAGGCTTTATAGACATTTCATCAATATCTGAGTGTGTGTCTGTGTGACTAAATGTGTATGATGTATATCTATATGATGTGAGATTATATATATGATGTGTCTGTGACTATATGATATATTATATGATATGTGAGAATATACATATCTGGGTCTGTGTATATGTTGGTTCTGATTGTGTTTCTATGTGTATGATATATATGTCTGTATATGATGTGTCTATGTATAATGTGTGTCTGTTATACTATGTTTATGTTGTGTCTGTATGTGTGGCTGTACGTATATATTTTGTCTGTGTGAATTCTGTGTGACTATGTGTATGTTGTTTAGGATGTCTGTGACTGTAGAAGATTTGTCTGTGGGTATAATGTGTCCACTAGACTGTGCATATTGTGTTTATGTATATGATGTGTGGCTGCATATATTGTGTGTGCAGGTGTGTGTGTGTGTGTGTGTGTGTGAAGGTCGGATGATAACTTTTCAAGAGTTGCTTCTTGCCTTCTGCCTGTGAAGAAGGGTCTTCTTGTTTCTCTGTGGTGCCACATGCCCCAGGCTGGCAGGCCCAAGAGCTCCCAGTGACTTCTGTACCTCCTGCCATTGTGTAGTAGCCATGAGAGGATTACAGATGCATTCGACCAAGTCCAGCCTTTCAGAGCTTCCAGCGGTCTGAACTCAGATCATCAGATTTGCAAACTGTTAGTGGCTTTTTAAATAAGTGATTTAGTAAGGGTTTCTAGTTTTTCAATTAGCCTGGCTAGCTAGCAAATAATTGAGACTGGACCACTATATTTTTTTCAGCACGTTTTAAAGGCACAATAACTGAGCAGTTATTACTGCATTGTAATCCTCTGTGCCAGCATGGCTACCTCCTAGCCAGAGTCCCTGAGATTCTTGCATTTTATGGCTTTCTCTGCTTGAGCTGTTTGCTAGTGCTTTCCTGACTCTCCCCTGGCTAGTCCTCGGGTCCTTTCTCCTGCTCCCCCTTCCTCTGGCTCAGAGGAAGTCCTGCCTTATTCTCTCCCCTGCTCAGTCACTGGCTAACCAGCTTTTATTGACAATTCATAGAATAAATGGGGAGCAATGCTTACAGAGGACACTTAGAATAATAAAGGTAGCAACCAGATACAGAGGCACAGAAGTCAGCACTTGAGTTACACAGTGCACCGCAACATTATGTCTCCTGCAAAGCAAGCACATCCCGCAGACCCATCTCCTGGCCCCGGTATTATCCTCTTTAATGCTTTGTATTTATTTTATGTGTATGGGTGTTTTATCTGCACGTATGTACCCTGTATGTGCCTGGTCCCCTCAAGGGCCAGAAGAGCTCATCAGATCCCCTGGACTGGAGTTACAGATGGTTGTGAGCCAACATGTGGAAGCCTTTGGAAGACCAGCCAGTGCTATTTATTATCCACTGAGCTGTCTTCCCCACTCCCCACCCTCACCCAGGATTGTAAACTGTCAACCCAAGCTTTTTATTTATAGAGAGTCAATGTCTCAGTTACTCTGCGTGGTTATTTAAGCAGGTTTTAAAAGGGCCTGACATTGAGTATGTGTGAGATTGTGGAAGAGTGAGACAAGGATGCTTTATGTGCTGTTAAACAGGTTTAGATGGACACACACCTTTACTCCCAATACTCAGGAGGCAGAGGCAGCCTTGTCTACACAGCAAGCTCTAGGCTGGCCAATGCTAATAATGATATCCTGTCTCAAAAACATAAGTTTTGAGAAACATGTTAAAAGATCTGCTCACGAGCCGGGCATGGTGGCGCACGCCTTTAATCCCAGCACTCGGGAGGCAGAGGCAGGCGGATTTCTGAGTTCGAGGCCAGCCTGGTCTACAAAGTGAGTTCCAGGACAGCCAGGGCTACACAGAGAAACCCTGTCTCGAAAAACCAAAAAAAAAAAAAATAAATAAATAAAATAAAAAAGATCTGCTCACACTTCTGTCTTACAGGAATCAACTTCACACCACCACCGGACAGTTTTTTCCTCCCTTTTGGAAAACTCATATTCCAAGCAGGTGATACCAATGAGTTTATCATATGAATAGGTCAGACATATAAACCCATCCACTGAGATTGAAGAAGTTATAAAATAAGCCAAAAAAATGTGAACTTCCTGATAAGGAGAGACTATGTGCCGTGTATAGGCATGTGTAACATGTAATAAAATGTTTGTACCAGCACACAGCAGCGGAAGGCAGTGTGTGTCTCTCAAACATGATACTAATGTGCTCACTCAACCACAATCCATAATACACAACTAAAGGCTGTAGCCCTGAGCCTACACTGAGAATTAGATTTCAGATTACTGAAAACACTGCAAATAAGAACCCCTTAGGTAACTGTTCCAATCAACCGTACATTTTGGGGTTCTCAAATGTTTTTGTTATTTTATCATAAACTTCATCCTAATGTACAATTAATATTCTTTTTAAAGATTTGTTTATTTTATGCATATGGGTATACCACCATTGCTCTGTTCAGACACAGCCACCATGTGGTTGCTGGAATTTGAACTCAGGACCTCTGGGAAAGTAGTCAGTGCTCTTAAACTGCCGAGCCATCCCTCCACCTCATAACTAATATTCTTTTTTTTTTTTTTTTGGTTTTTCGAGACAGGGTTTCTCTGTGTAGTCGTGGCTGTCCTGGAACTCACTCTGTAGCCCAGGCTGGCCTCGAACTCAGAAATCCGCCTGCCTCTGCCTCCCGAGTGCTGGGATTAAAGGCGTGCGCCACCACGCCCGGCCTAATATTCTTAAGTACAAAGAAAAGTGAACTTTAAAAAGTGTAGTTGAGTGAACACTCATAAAAATGTTAACACACTGTAGGTCTACAGTGAACACATTGATAGTTACTTTAGCAAATTGACATTGCCAAACTTGAACTTCTGTATTCCAAGAAGGATAACTAGTATTTCTTGGCAAAAGTTTTTTTGTTTTTTTTTTTTTTTTAAAGATTTATTTATTTATTATATGTAAGTACACTGTAGCTGTCTTCAGACACTCCAGAAGAGGGCGCCAGATCTCGTTACGGATGGTTGTGAGCCACCATGTGGTTGCTGGGATTTGAACTCTGGACCTTCGGAAGAGCAGTCAGGTGCTCTTACCCACTGAGCCATCTCACCAGCCCTTGGCAAAAGTTTTTAATTCTGAATGATTTTTTTTTTTCAGAGACAGAGTTTCATGAAGTCTTCACTGGTCTCAAACTTACTGTGTAGTTAGAGATACCTTTGAGCTCCTACCTCCACCTTCTGAGTGCTGGACTTTAGTGGTGTGCTGCTGTGCCCTTCTCTGAATGATGGTTTAAGGGATGCTAAACTACTTTTAGCTCTGACATTCAAGAAACTGCTATCTAGGTCTTTAGCAGCTCGATGACGTGACTGATGGCACACATTTCTCCATCACAGGATACTCATTTCAGTCTTTAAGAGGTAAAGATGCCAAAGCTTATGGGATATATTTTTCAAAATGACATCTATTTAGTGTGTGCGTGTGCGCACGCATGCATGTGTTCTATGGTTCATATGTGCTAAGTCAGAGGATAACATCTGAGAGGCAGTTTTTTTATCAAGCATACTCAGATGGTCAGGAATGTGTACATGTGTGGTAAGCATGCATGTTTGTCTGCACATGTGTGGGTGAGGGCCCATGTATGTGTGACTGCTCCTGTGTAGAGACCCTTGACTGTTGTACACTTTCTGCAGTCTTTTAGTGAACTCAGAGTTTGCTAATCTAGTTAGCTAACTTGTCCTGGGGATCTCCTGTCCTCCTCTCTGTGCTGGGATTACAGGTGGCTACCATCTGCTGAGCTTTCTGGGTAAGTTCTGAGGGTCCTTTAGAGAGCCGCTGAGTCATTTCCCATGTTGCTTCTTTACTTCTTAGCTGTCACCTGAGCTCTATAACATTTATGTCTTCACCTATAAAAACTAAGTTCATGTTTGGTAGCTAGTCAGAAATTCATAGGCTTGGAGGTGTTTGAGAATGGACCCCTTCCTCTCCATTAGCAAAATGCAAAACCATTGACTGAAATTGCAGGGCTCTAATGAACAGTCTAAGGAATGGGCTTTCGGTGCCCTTCGTGGAGAGGCAGTTCCAAACTGCTCAAACGGTCATAAGACCTGTACCTACCAGAGGTTTTGTGGTAAAGAACACAGATAACCACTGTCCTATCCTTTTACTTTTACTTTTATTTTATTTTATTTTTGAGACAGTGTGTTAAGGTTATCATTACTGTGATGAAACACCATAGCCAAAAGCACGTTGAGGAGGAAAGCATTTATTTGGCTCACACATTCACAGTAAAGTCTATCACTGAAGGAAGTCAGAGCAGGAACTCAGAGAAGGTGCTGATGCAGAGGCCATGGAAGGGTGCTGCTTACGGACTTGCTCTCCATGGCTTGTTCAGTCTGTTTTGTTTTGTTTTGTTTTTATAGAACCCAGCATCACCCGCCCAGAGAGATCCCCACCCACAATAGACTGGGCCCTCTCCAGTCAGTCACTAAATTAAGAAAACGCCTTACAGGCTTCCCCCACACAGCCAGGTCTTCCGCAGGCATTTTCTGAGTTGTGTCATCCCTTCTTTTGATGGCTATCTCTTGTCAAGGTGCCATAAAACGAGCCAGCACACAGGATCCTGGAAGTGTGTAGATAGATCAGGCTGGCTTTGAACACAACAGCTCCCCCTGCCTTTGTCTCCTGAGTGCTGGGATTAAAGGTGTGCACAACTATGCCTGGTGTCAACACAATGTACCTCCCCCTTCCCAAAGCTACTCCAAGTGGGCCTGTCAGTCACCTGAGGAACAAAACAACCACAACACACACACACACACAAAACAACCCATCAAAACCAAACCAACTGTTTGTTCTAGAGACATTTGAGTTTTAAACCCTTCCTAAGGATATAGGCTGGCACCATGAATCTCCTTGGCCTGTGTCCGTTCTTGCCCCTTGTCTTTTATTTATTTATGTGTATGAGTACCACCATTGCTCTCATCATACACACAAGAGGACATCGGATCCCATTACAGATGGTTGTGAGCTACCATGTTGTTGCTGGGAATTAAACTCAGGAGCTCTGGAAGAACAGTTGGTGCTCTTAACTGCGGAGCCATCTCTCCAGCCCCATTCTTGCTCCTTGTGAGCAGGCTTTTATGCCAACAGTCTTTTTGGCCATTGTTTCTCTCTCCTTTGGGTTCCTTCACTTTCCAGTACTAAAAGCCCATTTATCTCCACAGTGGCGCTCTTGTGTGCCTCATCTGAATTATTTCATTGACAATCACAAGAAATGAAGAGCTCAGGTGAGTTCAGACGGAGAGCCAAAGGTCTCAAAGTTGCAGGTCCAGAGCCAAATTATCTTGTGCTATCTTTACGAAGAGCCAAGAACTCTACTCATCCAAAGCAGCACACAGATCTGGTCTAACACACATCTCCCGACTAGTCCCGAGAAGCTTGAGATTTTCAGGGGGTTGAGGGTGGCGAATGAAAACTGATTCAAGAAGGAAACGCTAACGTTTGGCACTTAGGATGGTACTCGCATCACGTGTGAATTTATTGTTATTCAACAAACTCTTTGGGGGGGTGGGTATGGGGGACTTTTGGGATAGCATTGAAAATGTAAACGAGGAAAATATCTAATAAAAAAATAAATTAAAAAAAAAAAACCTCTTGACATTGTAAGAAAATGCGACCACGTCTCACGCATAGTGCAGGGCTGGGTCTGCGAAGGCTGATGCAGCAAGATCCCAAGTGTGAGGCCAGCTTGGACTACACGTGTATTCTCGGGTCAGGCTGATATAAAAGGAAGACAGCACCCCACAAACCAACCAAAAAGGTTCTCCTTGGGAGCTAGTGTTTAAGTAGGGATTGATTTTGCCTACTTTTCTCCTCAGTATGCCTTCAGCATGGTATGACTGACTCTCACCAACACCTCAGAAAGGCTGAGATGACTGGTGCTCACCAAGTCAGACGCCCAATAAACGGCAAAAAGAAAGCATTCTGAGTAACGTCCCTCAAGCCGGAAGGCAAATGCGGAGCACCAGCCAGGTCTGGTTGCACACGTCCGGCGACACTAGGCGATGTGCCGCCGCCCCACCTTTGCAGTCCCATAGCAGTGCCTGGGCTCGGCGGCTGGGATTGCCCACACGGCCGGAGGACAGGTCGGGACACTCCATGGGCAGTCCCAAGGCGGCGATCCCCTGGACAGCAACTTCCGGCTATCCTACCCTGTCGAAGTCCCTTTTCGGGGCTCCCGCGAGAGCTCGAGTCGCGGTAAACTCTGTTCCGCATGAGGACTGGGCGGCTTTACCGGAAGGGCGGGCTTTGGACATGCGGGACTCCTGCCTAGCCAATCGCAGGCCATGCTGTATCGAAGCAGCCAATCGGAGAGGCCCGGCGCCTTTAAGGGCCTCCGTGGGCACGTTCTCGCTTCCACTCGGTCCTCCTTTTGTTAGCGCTCTGGCTTCCATCAGGTCTACGCCTGCTCCCGTGCAATCCGGCGCCATCGCGCTTTGGGCGAGCATGGCAATGGGGAGTTGAGAGGTGGGAACCGAGCTGACGCCTGCCTGGCCCTGGCGATGGTGGTGTGCGCCGGGAAAGGACTGATTGGAGAATGGTGCCTAAAGGGTAGGGACAGGTCATGATATCCGCGGAATGTTGTGTAGCAGGCGGGACAAAAGAGCGATCTCAGGCCTCATCTCGTCTCTTTTGTAGGATGCCGAGGGGACGCAGGAGCTCTCGGTGTGACCTGGCGCTGTGGATGTAATACACATCAGCTTGAGTGGGGCTGCTCCGCTGTCCTCATGAGAGAACCCTTTTTCTGAAGATGGGAGGTGGCTAATGAAAGAAGGTGAGGTGTCTCGTGCCCTTGCTGTCCTCCTGTGCTGTGGGAGCTGCACGGGTACGGAAACTTAGGGCCGGCAGATCTTTGTTTGAGTTTGGGAATAGGGCATCGAGGGTGGATAGCTTTCAGGACTAGGCGATTTTATTGAAGCCCAGTAATTGAAACCTTTGATTTCTTTGTATCCTTCAAATGATACAAAATTCAATTTCAACAAGTTCCCCCCACCCCCCATTATACTGAGAATTGAAGTCACCGACGTAATCAAGGAATTAATTTATTCATGTCTTTTCATTATATATGCTTTTATCTTATTTGGATGAAATCAACAGTTTTGCTGTTTTTTTCCTTTTATTTTTATTTTTAAAAGTAAAACATAGCCCATGAACTTGTCAGAGATCGAGTGCTGTGGTGCAAGTGTTTGCTTGACTGTCAAGAATACAAGGCTTTGTGTTTTGCCTTAAGTGAGGATTTTCAAAATTGGCAATGAGTTAAGTGAAGTTTAGAATAGTCTCATGTAAGCAGCTCTCAGCACATCAGGGTTTTATCTTTCAGTGCTGGGACTCAAGCCCAGGACTTGTTCATGATTTCAGCCACTGCATCACCAACCTGGGCTTGTTTTTAGAACAGGTAGAGTTTTATTATCTTACTGAGCTGGGCTTGTCTCCTAGAGTCGGTTTTCAACCTGGGGGTGATCTTTCTGAATGGGTCTCCCATGAAGCTGGGAGTAAAGGTTCAGGCCAGTTTTAGAGAAGAGGTCTAACCTCACCCTGTAAAAACATCATTCATTTTGTTTTTTTAGACAGGTCTCATGTAACCCGGGCTAGATTCGACTCGCTGTGTAGCTTGGCATGACTGTTCTATTGATCATCTTGCCTCTACCTCCCCAGTGTTCCTGCCAAGCCCAGTTAATGTGCTGACGGTTGAACCTTAGGGCTCTAGGAACACTAGGCTTTACCAACTGCACCCTATCTCTTGTCCAAAGAAACTCCATTCACATTAGCTGTCCCTTTGTCCCCCAGTCCCTAGAAGCACCTGTACCTGTAGATTCTGTATGATTCACATAGGTGGGATAATAGGCTAGTACATCGGATTTTTTTCTTTAGTACATAGGATTTTTGTGGCTGGCTTTTCTCCTACAGAATAATGGTAAGAGGTTATCCTTATTGCCAGCAGCGGTGGCAGTGTGTGCCTTTAATCCCTGCAGAGGCATCGGATTAAAGGGCGGAGCACTTGCCAGCCTGCTCTACAGAGTGAGTGAGTTCTTGGACAGTCAGTCAGTGCTACACATAGAAACGCACAGGTAAAACAGCTATACCTAAAAATAAAATTTTCAAAAAGTATCAAGGTTATGATTGGAGAAAATTCTGTGAAGTGAATAGTACCCGAAGAGTACATTGGTTTTCCTACATTGTTAACATAGCAAAAGAACATGAGGTACTAAGTGCCACGCCACTAGGCTGTGAAGACGCAGCATGAGCACAGCAACTCTTGCAGGAAGCCATCATGCTGGGGCTGGCTTACAGTTGTAGGGGTTGGTCCGTTATACTGGGGCAGCCAGGCTGGGCGCCATTGCTTTACATCTGCTTTGCCCGCAGAGAGCAAGACTCACTGCATGGGCTTTTGGTTTCCAACAAGGCCACACCTCCTAATCCTTCTCTGACAGCTCACCTGGGGACAGCATTCGAATACATGAGGGGCCATGTCAGACCACCACACGGGCTAAATGGTTTCAAATCTGCTGAGATACAAAAGGGGGTGCTGCAGCTGAGCAGAAAGCCTGGGAGCATCTCAGTGAGATGCCTGTTTAATTGGGTGCCTGCTGCTGAGGGTCTCCTAGGAGAGATGCAGGGCTCCTGAGAGTCCCTCTGATGAGCCCTGTGGCCATGATGCTCTGAATGTTTCTGGTCTCATCTGGTAATGTGATACATTGTAATACCGACAGATGGGAGGGGGACTGCAAAAGGCATTTACTTAAATGTCATAGACCTTTAGATAAAACAGCAACGTTAAGAGACATTGAGAGAATGTGGTGGACATGGAGTGGTCTGTGAGCTCATTCCTATTTCCGCTAGTGGCTGCATATCCGATGATTAAACTCTTCACTGCTGTTCACATAATGAGCCGTTGTGATTATTGAGAACTAATGAGGATATGTAAGCTTTCCGGAAGGAGAGGCTGTAGCAACAGGCATCAGCCCCTGGCACATGATTTAAGATACAATCTTTCTTTCAGGAATTGTGTTCTCGGTGATGTCCTGAAGAGATGCGGGATGATGGAAGATGATGATGAAATGCAGGAGAGGTAGAGTCATCTGTTTTGTATATATTAAATATTCTGAGTGATACGCTCTGGGAAAGATGATGAAGTAAAGACTGGAATCCTAAAGGCTTTGGGGAAATCTTAATTACCTATTTTGGGGGTGGCAGAGAATTTTTATTTTGACAATCATTGTGTCCGTGTTGGTGTGGAGGTCAGAGAACGACTTGGAAGTTTCTCCAACCCAGGCCTCCTGTCTTAACGACAGGCCCTTTATTTACTTTCTGTGTGTGGGTGTTTTGCCTGCACGTATGTCTGCACCTGTGCATACGTGGTGCCTGAGAAGGCTGTAAGAGAGCATCAGATCCCCTGCCACTGCAGTTGGAGAGTGAAGCTGTCATGTGTGTGCTATGAATCGAACCTCAGTCCTCTTAAGCAGTCTGTCTTAGTCAGGGTTTCTATTCCTGGACAAACAGCATGACCAAGAAGCAAGTTGGGGAAAAAAGGGTTTATTCAGCTTACACTTCCACACTGCTGTTCATCACCAAGGAAGTCAGGACTGGAACTCAAGCAGGTCAGGAAGCAGGAGCTGATGCAGAAGCCATGGAGAGATGTTCCTTACTGGCTTGCTTTCCCCTGGCTTGCTCAGCCTGCTCTCTTATAGAACCAAGACTACCAGCCCAGAGATGGCACCACCCACAAGGGGCCTCTCCCACTTGATCACTAATTGAGAAAATGCCATACAGTTGGATCTCACGGAGGCATTTCCTCAACTGAAGCTCCTTTCTCTGTGTCAAGTTGACACAAAACTATCCAGTACACAGTCTCCACAGCAAATCGCTCTGAGTTTCAGAGATGTGCTGTGTGCGTGTGCCAGGCATTTTGCTGCAGTTTGAGCTTTTATTTTCCACACTTGTTTCTCACAGTGGCCCTGTGGGCGGAACAGTCCACTCCACTGTAGGGTTAGCGCTGTGCCTCTTGAGCACCTGACTATTATCAGATTCCTGGCTAGTTCGGTCAGCACCATTAATGCTGTGCCCTACTGTAACTCACTCACAAGGTTCCT
The DNA here is from genome assembly GCF_978045245.1 of Mus caroli. Taxonomy (NCBI): domain Eukaryota; kingdom Metazoa; phylum Chordata; class Mammalia; order Rodentia; family Muridae; genus Mus; species Mus caroli. The sequence continues at coordinate 104,626,290 of NW_028227259.1, read as the reverse complement.
GTTTTAAAGATGCCATCCTTTGCCCCATAGCCAGTATCTTGGAGGTTGACTATCGGCTAGGATCCAGGACTGAGTATAAGAGCATGCATGTCCAAGTAAGTGGTTCCTTAAAAACTGTTTCTGTGTATGGGTGTTAATGCCTATGTGTGTCTTCACCCAGCTCATGCCCAGAAGAGGGGCGCAGGTCCTCTGGAACTGAGTCAGCAGGGCTGTGAGCCATGTGGCTGCTCAGGGCAGCTACTCAGAACTGTTGAGCCAGCTCTCCAGCCTAGTAGGGTGTTCTTCCAACCCCAGCTTTGGCTTTTCAAGGCAGTCTGCATAGTCCTGGCTGTCCTGGACCTCACTATGTAGACCAGGCAGGCCTCCAATTCACACATCTTTCTTGAGGTACTCGATTTTTTTTCTTGCCTATGTTTGCATATAGTTTATGTATGTGGAAAGTTCCTGGGGCATTTAAAGTGTTTGTAGTCAGGCTGTGTTGCTTGTTTTCCTGGAACATTTCTACTTAATTATGGAGGTAATTGAAAAAGCTGGTGGAACTATAATAAAATTAGGTCTCCCCATGCCTAGTACTTTTTGGAGTGGGACTGTGGTCCAGTTGTACAAATACTTAACATTACTGAAGTATGTTTACATCTCCCCCAAAGCTTGGTTACAGAGTGTGAGAAACATAGATATACACAGTACTTGTCCCCTCGGTGGTGCTTCCTTGCCCCTTTGTGGGCATTGGCTTCTCTTCATGAGCAGGATTGACTATCAGGAAGTCAGAATGCTGATACTCTTCGGGACCGTGGGTGTGTGGGAAAGAAGGGAGTGGGAGAGAATCTGTCCTGCCAGAGTTCCGGTGCTCTGGGCAGTCAGACTGGGAGGATTGCCGGTCGCTCTCCATGCAGCTCTGGGTGGGCATCTGGCTTTGTGAAGCCACTGACCCCACACAGCGGGGAGTGGACAAGAACCTGGTACCAGGTTCTCAGTCTCCAGCATCCCACGCTGGACACATCGGAGGAGCTGAGAACAAAATAGGGGCTCCGGGGCGGCACTCAGCCCCAGAGATTCGGGAAGAGAGGGCAGGGGGAAAGAAGGACACTGGGTGGTTCCCATGCAGGCAAGTGTCTTAATCCGGGCCTTGATGAACAGAGACAGTCTATGGTTTTAGAGCTTTACTGTAGAAAGGCAGGGAGAAAGAGAGGAGAGAGGGAGAGGAGACCGGCCATGGCCAAGAAGAGAGAAGGGGGAAGGGAAAGAGGGTTAGTAAGAAAGGTGAAGGCTTAGAGAGAGAGAGAGAGAGAGAGAGAGAGAGAGAGAGAGAGAGAGAGAGGTAAAAGCTTAGAGAGGTGGTGGGAAGGGGAAGAAAGGAGCTAGAGAGTAAGAAAGGTGAAAGCTTAAGAGAGCAAGGAGGGGCTAAACAGCCCCTCTTATGGTGGGCTGCTTATCTTGCTGTTGATAGGTAACTAGAAGAGTCTAGCCAGAAGGCCAGAAGCTTGGGACATTGTCTACATCACTGTTAGCCACATGCCTCTCTTGTGGAGGCTGTGGGGGCAGTAACTTTGACAGGAGCTAGGGGTCCAGGAGACATGATCTAACGCCTACCATCCCATGTAGGTGGAAATTACCACCCATCAGGTACCACTGAGGTTCAAGACCTCAGCTTGACTGGAGACCGGGCTGTCTGCATAGCCCATTGCCCCACAATACTCTGTAGAATACTGTCATTAGTCTGGGTTCTTTAAAGGCACAGAACTGAAAGGATAAATGGATATACACATACAGACATGTATATATCAAAGACAGATTTACTATCACGGCTTTGGTCCAGCTAGCTCAACAATGAGAGGCCAGGAAGCTGGTCAGGAAGTCCATGAGTTCTGATATGTTAGAGAAACAGTGGAATCTGCAAGAACTTCTGATTCCAGCAAGAGGTGTGGGCAAGCTGGTAGAAAGCGAAAACTTCCATGGATCTGTCACCAGAAGGTGTGCCCTTCCCACCTCCAGGGATCCAGTTAAGAACACCTCAGTTGTGCCTAGCCGCTTGGGTTTAGGCTGATGACCCAAGACTGGCCGACACATTAGGAGCCTGATAACTGCCTGTCCTATGGCCTTTCACTACTCTTCCTGTCCATAGAACCTACTTTACTCAAAAATAAGACTGACTTTGAAGTTGAGGCATAACATGGTCACCTTCAAAGTTGATGCATGAGAGCAACATAATTGGGCTATCAAAAACAAAACCACATATGACGTTAAGTGTGATTGCAACTGTTGGGTTGCACTCATAGGTATTTTCAGGTGCATGGTGTTGCATCTGGGTTACAGGCTGGCCACGCCTGCTCGGAAGATCTTAGTTGGAATCCTCTAAAAAATACTTTGTATGGTTAAAGCAGCTGGAGAGGTGGGCGAGTGGTGAGAAGCACTGGTAGTTCTTCCGAAGACCTGGCTCACTTCCCAGCACTGGCATGGCTGCTCACAGCCACCTGCACCTCCAGTCCCAGGGGATCCAAAGCCCTCTCTTTGTGCACAAGCATTCACACAGGCGAGACACTCTTGCATGCAACATAAAATAAATACTCACAAAAGAAGCAGTTTTATTATATGATGAGGTAGGCATTCCCATGTGCCGTTCGCTTGATGAGAGGCTGCACTAAGATGACATGAGATGGTCTGAACAAAGTAGATAATATAATAATAATATACTTGGCTTGGCTTTATGAATTCTTTGACATGTTTTACATTAGAGAATTGATACTTGTAAAAAAGCTTTTCTAAGTAGAGCTTATATTCAGCAAGTGCAGCTGCCTGAGACTAGCTTTCTCCATTGCTGTTTAGAGTCAGGGTTTAAATATGTGGTGTCATTTTGCACTTATTTGTCCGTTTTTCTTGTAGGAATGAAATCAAAGGATGTTTTTTGTAAGAGTAATGCTTACAGAAATATTCATTAATTTGAAGATTTATATAAGGTAAGGGATTTGTGAACTTACTAAGTTCTTTATGTAGAGTTACAAGGCTGGCCTTCAGCTCTAATTATGCCTCAGTCTTTTAGGTGCCTGGGATTTCTGTGATTGCTGGCTTGGTTTTTCCCCAGTCCTGCTGTGTATAAATAACTTTGAGGGGCTACAACCAGTAGAAAACATGACTGGGGATCAGTGTGACTAAACCTTTGGCTGTGTAAGAGCCAGTAACTGTCCTCCCTGGTGTCATCCATGCCTGGGCATTTTCTTTATGTGTGGAAGGAAATATGCCCACCAGCCAACTGGACGACATGTACTTGTACCCTGGCCTAACTCACCTGGGTATGCATTACTGTAGACAGGCCACACCCGTTAGTTGGATTAGGAGTCAGGGCTGGGGTGGGTATGGTGTACAGGGGTACATTTTTCATGGCCATGGAGGACCAAATGGACTGTGATGTATTACAAAATGGGGGGCTGGCTGGGGGCCAGACCTGCTGGCTGCTAAAAGGGCTACTAATCTCTTTCTAAATGAAGACTGTCACTTGGACATTAGAAGGTATGGCCCAGCAATTAAAGGAACAAATTGCAAAGGGGAGATGGGAACTGCCAGCCTGCAGATCAGTTTCTGGCTCCTTCAGTGAATGACCCTCTCCTTATGGCATTCCCGCCTGCCGTCCTGGTTTGTCCCTTCTCACCAGAGAACCTAAAACTACAGAGACGTCTCTAAAGTTAGTTAAAATTTAAGGAAATGATAACTTAGGGGGCTGGTGAGAAAACTAGAATCAGTTGGAAAGCAAAACCATAAAATCAATGAGACACTTGGTTCAAAACAATCTTTTTCTGCCAATGATGAAAAAGTAAAATGTTCTACACCAAATGGCCTCTAACAACACAGTGACCTGACCCGTGGACCAGAGCCAGGCTCTCGGAGCTTACTCACCCACACGTCTGCACTCCTCCAGGGCCTGTGCTTTTCCTGCTCTAACAAACCTGTTCTTCACACAGGCTTGGTGACCTCCGTTAATTCCTGGGACCCACAGTGTGGAAGAAGAGACCTGACTCCTGGAAGTTGTCTTCTGACCACATGCACACAATACGTAAATAAATGTAATTAAAAACAATCAAAATAGTAAAACTGAAACATTAGAATGTTGTGTTTTATTGAAATGTAAACATGGTGCAAAGGATTATGGAACAATGCTGCATGCTTTGTGACAGAACTTTATCATGGTTTGAAATGAGAAAGGGATCAAAATTGTCAAAAGAATTAAAGTCTTTGTAAACCTTTTCCTTTTTGGTAAAGATTTATTTGTAATGGTAATGCTGTTTGCCTGCAGTGCCCTCAAGAGTGCAGCTGGAGTTACAGGCAGCTGTGAGCTGTCTGAACTGGGTGTTGGAAACTTAAACTCACCGGCCTCTGATGAGCCACAAGCTCTCTTAACTACTGAGCTGGCTCACCAGCCCAACTTTGAATGTGAATTTGAAGTCTCTGCGTTGTGGAGAAAAAGCAAGAGTGCTGTGTTGGACTGATGTGACTGCAGCCAGTCAACTCAACTGTAACTTCCTGTTCACGTTGCTTTCTGTGGAGGGCTAGCTCAGGCAAACAGAAGTAGCCTCATTTACATTGCAGGGCCACACTACATGACATAGCTGCCTAATAAAAACAGCCAGTTTGTCCTCTGACAAATCAACTCCACCAGTCTTAGCTGCTGGTCATCTGTAGTATACTAATATCAGTGTTTTCTCCTGCTCTGACTTGGTGAGCTCTTTATTGCTTGCTGCTCCAAACCATAGCATTTGTTGCCCATATAAGGGTGTGGGGAAAGCTGAAACTCCTCTTTTCCTCTGAGTTAGGGCTTTCCTTCAATCAAGTGGTCAGGGCAACTTTCTGGTGATACCCAAAGGTCCCCAGCAGGGGTGTTGGGAACCAGTGCTCCTGGTCTTTGTAGGAGAGTTTATCATTCCTGCCTGTTAGTTGTGTCTGTAGTATGTCAAACTGCCTTGCTTTGTCTGGTAGGGACTTGCTGTCCCCCTTGTCAGGCAGCTTGTCACTTTCCTAGTCTCCTTGGGATGGCAGCCACTGAGGGGTAGAATCTCTGTGTACCCAACAGGCTGTACCTCATCCAAACCTCCATCAGTTCTTTTTTGCTGCACTGTCTTTCCCTTCTGGCCTGCATCACTGAGACCGATTTCATCTGAGGACTTTATGACATCTGATCCAGTAACTGGAACCCAGGGTTCATGACCTTGTCAGGAGTCTTCCATAAGGTAAAACACCCCTTTAAGAGGGTTGTCCCTTGGATGTCGATTGGGCCCTTGATCTCTTGGAGATGCCCTGTTAGTTGGGGTCACTGATCCCCTTTCTTCCCAGGGGTCAGGCCTCTTCTATTGCTGTAGACTCAGCATTGGGAGGTAAGTTTCTGGAACTTCCTTAAGTGCTATCATTTCTTCACAATACAAACTCCAGTTCTAGGGCTGACTTAATAGTAATAAGCTACTTGTGTTCCTCAGCTCACTGTACGCTGCTATGTTTTCTCAAGAGAATGCCAGCCCAGGCTGAGCATGACCTCCAACTTGTCTTTGTGCCTCTCTCCCACACACTGGCATTATAGGCATGTGCCACCATGCCTTGCTCTTTCCCTCTTCCTCTGTTGTACCCATCTTCTAAAACCCAGTGAAACAAAATAACCAGTTGCTGACATGGTGCTTATATAACTTAACGCAGGAGGCTCCTAAGGTTGTCATCTCCTTTCTGGTCACATTTACCCCCTGAAGTCAAAGTGCAACTAGCTTACATAATTGGAGCCCAATGCCCATCTTGGCAGTTGGATAAAAGCCAGTCATGGCTGCTCCTGTTCCCTGACAAGTTAGCAGGAGGTAAAGACAGCTTCAAGATTTCATGTAAGGGCTGGAGACACAGCCTAAGGGCTAAGAGCTAATGTTCTTTCAGAGGAACCGAGGATGAACTGACACCTGGATCAATGTCCATCCCACTCTCCCATAGTTAAAAGTAAAAAGATTTCATGCTGCCTGAAGCTCCAGAAGAGACCAAAACAGCCACGACCAGGCCTTTCTGAGGCGCTGCAGGATGTGTGACAGCAATGCCACAGAGAACACTAACCAGTCAGACCTGATCTTTGCATCTCAGGAATCAAGAGCTGTGCGACAGGCAGCACTGCCACCTCTCCCTACAGTGTTCTATCTGGTGAATTTTATTGACTATCCACCACATAGGTGTTTAGTTACCTCCATTCCAGCTTCAATGAGTAGATCAGTCTGGAAATGAACTTTCTGAAAGTTTCATTCTCATCGAACAAGGCTTGATTAATAAATTGGCTGAGATGAGCTAAAAGACTTTTGTGGATGGTACTAGGTTTTCCTTGATAGGGGCAGGTGGTCCTTTGCAAACTCTGATATTGTACAACTCTCACTTTACCACCAGTCCCCCACCGTCAACCTGGTGGTACAGGACTGTGAATCCCAGCCACTTAGACAGTTTAGCAAGTTCATGGACAGCTGTTGGTTATACTGGGGATCACTGCCTGTCTCCGTCCCTCTGCTGCTGGAGTGACAGATGCTGGCTGCTGCCCTAAGCTGATACATAGGTCCTATCCTCATGCTGGGGTGGGGTCAGGTGGGGTGGGCCACCATTTTCTCAGCTCTGTAAACTTGCTTTTTAAAGTGAAATACATATAGAACACAGAGGGGGCGAATAAAAGACATGTCCACTTTCTAGTACTTCTGACTACCAGCTTGTTGCTAGGGATCAAACAGCTTTGTGTGTGCTATGCAGAAAGCCCTACTATAAAGTATACCCTCAGCATGGAGAGACAAGGTGTCACCATGCAGTTCAGGCTGGCCTCACAGTCTTCCTGCTTCTGCCTCAAAGTCCAGCTTGCTGATAGCCTGGGTTCAATAAAGCAACATCAGTAGCATTACTCTCAGCCGGGCGTGGTGGCGCACGCCTTCAATCCCAGCACTCAATCCCAGCACTCGGGAGGCAGAGGCAGGCATATGTCTGAGTTCGAGGCCAGCCTGGTCTACAGAGTGAGTTCCAGGACAGCCAGGGCTACACAGAGAAACCCTGCCTCGAAGGAAAAAAAAAAGCATTCCATTCATGTAAGGAGTCTATAAGCAAGGTGTTACAGGAGACTTGGGTGTGGTCAACAAGGGTAATATGTTAGGAGACCTCAGTTCAGTCCAGGTGCTAATAGTTTATGACAAGTGATTTTCATCTGGCTTGACTTCACTGATGAAATAATCCCACCTTAAATTGAAAGTACAACCAGGCAGCACATCCGTTAAGGTTGGGAGCTCTAAGGGAGATAGATAGATAAAGTGTCTGGGACCAAAGGGTCCCAAACCAACCTCATTTTGTTAGAATGTACAGAAATGTACTAGAGCTAGCTTCAGTTGGAATAGGGAATTTCAGCACCTAATTTCTTTTGTTGTTTATGGTTTATTCACTTTTTATGTGTTGAGTGCCTGTATTGATGTGTGTGCTTTATTGCATGCAGATATTGCTGGAGGTCAGAAGATGGTGTAGGGTCCTTTAAAACTGGAGTCACAAATAGTTGTGCACTGCCATATGGGTTCTGGGAAATAAACCCAAGCCCTCTGTAAGAGCAGCAAGTGCTCTCAACTGTTAAGCCATCTCTCCAGCCTTTGGTGGCGTTATATTTTCTTTTGTTTTTCGAGAAAGGCTCTCTTGCAGCCTAAGGTGACCTGGATTTAGACTAGCCTCGAACTCCTGATCTTTCTGCCTCTACTTCTTGAGTGTGGTGGCATCATATGCATGGGCCCAATTCAGCACCCATTTCATTCTTTTGCTCTACAGACCAGCTTCTACATTTCCAGTTACTGGTTTATATCCATATATATATCCCCAAACGAAAATCTCAGTGCTCCAATCTGAGAGCAACACACACACACACCCACACAAACACACACACATATGCTTATTTTGTTCCGGTAGCCCAGGGGGAGTGCTAATAGGTCTGAATACCATGGATAGCTACTGAAATATTAAGAATATGAACTTAATTCGATATACCTCACTCAACGCAGCTAAGCCTCTATAGAGTATAAGCCTTTGGGTGTGTGCGACAAAATCACGTAAGTTCTCAAAGGGAAGACGCAGAACCAATAATTAACTTAGCCGAGTCACAAACTGAACCGGTCCTTGCAGCCCAGTTTTCGCCCGCCTTGTCTAGTGTGGGTATTGTCGCCAGCAGCTGCTGACGCTTCACAGGAGTGCTACGTGGCGTCCTCGCGGTCACCGCTCTCCTTTCCCGACGGAGACGCCCAGCGCGACTTCCCCTTGATCTACCGCCAAGCGGATGCATCCAGAAGTTAAGCGCCTCCTCACGCCGCGCAGCTGAATCCTCACCTCCGGCCAGACTAGCCTACCCGAGTGGCTGCTCCCGGAAGTGGTGTCCCGCGGGGTGGGAGGAGCGAGCCGCTACTCCCGGAAGTGCCGGCCGGCCGGGTGGGCGTGGCGACTTGCCGCACCCGGAAGTGCCGGCCCGCAGGCGGGGCTGCGGCTGCCACGTTGGAGCGGAGCGTGGAGGTGGCCCTGGGCCGCGGAGGAGGGGCGGCGGCGGCGGATCCGGGGAGAGGCCGACGCTCGCCGGCTAACGCAGGACAGGTCGCTGAGGTCCGCCAGGTGTGTCCGCCGTTTGTTTCCTGCCCCTCGCCAGGTTCGGTGTCCGCTGCCGAGGCCCGAGGCCCGTTCTCCGCTGACAGCGCGCCCCCGTTTCGTTTCGGCCCCGCCGGGACAACGCCTGGAGTCGCAGCAGGCGGGTGATCGTGCAGGTCATCCTCTGCCGACGTTTCCAGGCTGCCCTGCTCGGGAGTGAGTTTGAGGTTAGCCTTTCAGACGCTGTGCACAAAGTGGTGCGATCCCCAAGGGCATGGAAGGGAAACAGACCTCGGGATGATTTCTTTGACTTCACTTAGGTTGAGATTTTTGTGTTGTGTTTGAACTGTTGCCAGATTTAAAGGTTCATAGATTTGAAAGGAAGGCTACTATCGTTTAACTAGGATCTGTATTATTTAGCGACAGCAGTCGCTAATCACAGCCGGTGCTTCAAAAGCATATGATTTTGCTGCTGTTGTATTAAATTACATTGTGAGGCAGTTGTAAAATAACTGCCTGGACTTGTGGGCATATAAACTTTTCCTGTGAGCTCGTAGAACGAATTCTGCAGGTCTTCCTGGAAGTTGCAACAGTTTTTTTTGATAGTTCCTCCAAATTGTTAAACTATACAGAGTTGAAACTTGGCTCTTTGTCTACAATTGTAACTCTTTTATATATATTTATATGTATAAATAAAATCAGAAGCTCGCTCACGTGACCGTATCCCCTATATCCTGATTATTCAGGAGTTGGCTAAAGTGTACTGCCCTTTTAAGTAATTCTGTCCTTGTTTCTCTTTGTTACAGCAAACCAAGAAAGGTTTGTAGGGAATAAGAACTTTTGGATAATTTCTATCTTAATTGTGAATATTACACATTATGGAGTATGGAAATGTGAGATTTGCGTTGAGTTTTGGATTTCACTGGTTAATTTTGTAAACAGTTTTTTTCCCCTGAAACATGTAAGAGTAGAAAGACATTTGTGAACTGTAAAAAGCAATGATTATCAGTCTTTTGGCATTTTCATACCCCTTTGTAAGCATTGGGCGATTTTCCTAGAAAAGCATGTGTACACTGTATGCACATACCTGGGTAGAATTTTCTGTGTAATTTCATGAGGTTCAAAAACCCCACATTAAAGACTTGTCAAGTGATACAGCTAAATTAATTTCTTTTTGTTTCTCCCTCTCTTCTTCCCCCTTTCCTTCATTCTTTGAGATAGGGTCTTGTGGCCCGGAGTAGTCTCAAACTTATTGATTAGCTAAGGATGACCTTGAATTCTGACCCTCCTTCTCTAACCTCCAGAGCTGAGGGATTTCAGGCATCTACCACCACACCGGAAGTATTTTCTTTTATTGTAGATTAACTTTTTCTCCTAACATTTTATCTTGTAGATTTATAAGATAATATGCAGTTCTGCAACCGTGGTTGATTTTTTTTTTTTTTTTTTTTTTTTTAGTTTGGTTGAGTGAAGTGAGCCTGGAACAGCTGATAGCGCTAAGGAGCTTTTGGAGAACAAATATTCCTGTCCTTTGTGAGTTATTCACGTGGACCTTTACTAAAAATGGTCCCAGGCAGGGATGTGCACTCTCTATAAGAATCAAAGGTGCTGAGTTCGTCACCTCTGACTTCATACTTTCAGAGGTGTGGGGCAGCTGTTTGCAAGGTTGCTGTTTTTGACAGAATAGTACTGTTGGCTTTCATGTTGCCACATAAAACTTGCAATGTGAAAATGAGTTTAGGACCGCAGAGGTGGCTCATCAGGAGCACACTCTGCTCTTCCTGGAGAGCACCCACATCAGGTGGCTCTCAGTCACCTACATATACACAAACACATATGCATATGATTTAAAAATACTAAAGAAAGTCACTAGAAAGAAAAAAGTTTCCACCTAGTTCAATGTAATTATCGTGGAGAGAAAGTGAGTTAAAAAATAGATAGAAGTTCTTGTCTGGAACATAATGTTCCTCGGATGTTAGGTTTTGGGTGGTTTTTGTTTTGTTTTTTATTGATGGGAGAAAGACCCAGGACCTTGGATATTCTAGGTATGCACTGTGAGCTGCACCCCTAACTCTTGCTTTCTTTGTTTGTTTGCTTGTTTTTTTGAGACCTTATCTGTTTAGCACAGGCTGGCCCAAAACTGCTGACCTCCTACCTCTAGCCTCCAGCACTAGGGTTACACTCCTCTGTGTGCCACCTCACCTAGCATGGAGATGTATTCTTGAAGACTTGTTGACGGTTTAAATTGTGAATTGAGAACAAGAAGCATCCTTAATGGATAAGCCTTTTCTCCCATCCCTTTAAATTGTGATTTCAGAATAGTTAGTTGTATTTATTTACTATGAGCTAGACAGTGTCGTAAACACTCTAAAACCTCATTTAATTCTCACAAGCTATGATGTGGGTAGCTTTGTGGGGAGGAGCAGAACCACAGAGATGCAGCGGCGTGAGTGTTGGAGCTGAGACTTAGGCTGGGGTTTCAGCAAAGGGCGTCTGTTCCAGCCTCAGTCTATCTACTGCGCTGTGATACTGACTTGCAGGTGGCGGGGATGAGCTAGCGAATGTCCTCAGAGTCCTCATTTCCTGTTCTAGTATGATTATGTTCTGGATACAATGCTTTAAATGAATTATGCGCAATGTGAATATAATCACGTAGTATTGAAAAGCTACACAAAACTATAAAGATTGATTGTCATTGAGAAGCACAGATGGCTTCATTCTGTCCCTCATGTTCTAAGAAAGTCATCTGCAATTAAATATTTGTAACAGAAAATCCAGTGAAACTAGAAACTTAGTTTGTAAATACATGGAGTAGGCTATTCTTGTTTAATTTGACTCATAGCTGACTGCATAGGTGTAGGCCGTCATTGTAACAGGGCTTTCTTTCCAGGCAGCTGCACTGAAACTTTGTTCTGCATAGGTTAATAAGAGGAATAGTCTTTACTAGAACATTGAACATTAGAGCAAAGAAATAGATACACTTAGGAGTGCTTTGAGTTCTGACTTAGCCATTTTATGTCCCCGTGGTTATCTCTGTGTTACACATTAACTAAACATTCAGGAATTAGGCAGCCCTTGGACCTTTGCTGTCAGTAAGTATACTGTAATTCTAGTCAGAATATCTATCTGTCTGTCTATCTATCTAGAGATTTTAGGGCTCTGTGTGCTTTACTAATGATTTCTAAACCCAAACCCCAGCTTAAAAAAATAACAATTTGTTTTCCTTTTAGAAATTATTCTGAAATTAACTCCTACCCACTCCTTGCTAGTATTTTTTTATGAGATTATATAAGCAGTTAAAATTAATAAAAAGGATTTATCTGACACTTTTTTTTAGCTTATCTAGGTCATTATTGCATTTGTTTCCCCGTGTATATAATCATAAGAAGTTAAAACAAAACGTCCATATACTTTTTCCATACCTCAGAACTTGCTCCGTAGTGCAGGAAAGACTCAGATCCGTGAACCTTCCTTCCTTCCTGAAAAATTAGAATTACAGCACAAGTGTATCCAAACATTAATCTATGTGTAGGGCACTTTATTTGGTTCTCTATAATCCATGCTATGCTGTTTAAATTTCATATTATCTGATGAGGTAGACACCTTTTACAAGTGTAGAAACAGGGCCCAGAAGAGCTAAGCAACATCTAACAGCATATTTAATAGTAGCAGAGGCCGGCTCCCAAACCTGGGGGGTGAGGTGTTGACTACAGTCTACCCAGGAAGGGCAAGCATGTAGCCTACCTTACCTAGCGCCTTTGCTGTGTTTTCTCCCTGTTGATTGATTGTTGTGTTGTTTTGATTCTGGGTCTCACTCTAGCTCTGGCTCTCCTGGAACTCACTGTGTAAACCAGGCTCTCCGTCCAGGTTTTTAAGATGGCCTTTTGTGGCTAGGTTGGCCTGGCACTCCTGACCTCCTGCAGGCGTGTAGCACTGTGTAGCACTGTGCCCAGCTTGTCTCTAGCACTTTGTAAAAAAAAAAGGGTTTCTTTTCTTGTTCGCTTTCTTTGAGACAGGGTCGCTGTAGCTGAGCTGGCCTCACACTTGCTCTGTAGTGGAAGATGACCTCGAACTCTTCTTCCTCTTGCTTCCGCTGCGGAGCGCTGACCTGACAAGTGTGGGCCATCACACCTAACTTCTAAATTGAGCTTTTTGTCTCTTAGTGTCCAGGAGCTTGAATGTTGGTGCATCACTGTGATATCAGAATAATAATAATGCTTTTATTTTTAAATTAAAATGATTACTGTCTGTATGTGTGTAGCATGGGTGGGTGCAGGTGTGCCCTGTGTGCAGGTGGGGTCTGAAGACAGCTTTGGTGTCCATTGAACCTGGGTGTCACACTCAAGGTCAAACACAGGCTGCTGGGTTTGCCTCCTCAACCTTAATCCACTGAGCTACCTTGCCTGCCGTTCTTAGTATTTTTTAATGTAATATTTTTTATTGTTGTTGATTTAAAACAGGGTCCCGTGGACCTAGTCTGTCCTGGAAGTAGCTGAGGCAGAATATGTCCTTGAACTCTTGATTGTCCCACTTCCTCTGGAGTGCTGGGGCTACAAGGGCCTGTGGCATGCTAGGTTGGCACTCTAACCACTCAGTTATAGCCATATATATGTGTGTATGTGTGTGTATACTCACATTTTGATGCCGGTGATAGAAAAACTGAATACTCAAACATAGGCAGTTTAATTTTGGAGTTAAACTTCTGAACTCACACTTGGCTGTTTCTTGTCACCTAACTTTTTTTTTTTTTTAAAGATTTATTTATTATATGTAAGTACACTGTAGCTGTCTTCAGACACTCCAGAAGAGGGAGCCAGATCTCGTTGCGGATGGTTGTGAGCCACCATGTGATTGCTGGGATTTGAACTCTGGACCTTCGGAAGAGCAGTCGGGTGCTCTTACCCACTGAGCCATCTCACCAGCCCGTCACCTAACTTTCTATACCTTAATTTTATGATGTATAAAATCTTCAAGTAGAAACAATGTGAATGCATACAACTCAAGTCTGCATCCCTTTTATAGAGGCAAATGAAGTGGCCTTGCTCCTCTGAAGGGCACCTAGGGCCCTGAGTGCAGAGTGCAGCCACAGAGCACCGAGAGCGTTTCCTCACTAGAGGAAGGGTTCCGAAACGCAGGCAGGGTGAGCTCTTGCACGCAGAGAAGGGGAAAGTGGGTGTGAGAGTTGGTACATTTCTGTGTCTGTGATGCCCCGGAGTCAGAGGACATCTTTCAAAGCTGACAAATGCAAGCATATTTAGCTACACGAAGGTAAATCCTGAGGGATGATGCTCCTGACTTAACCAGGATCACGAGAGCAGCAGGAAGATTATGTGAGCCAGGGCTGGAGAGATGGCTCAGCAGTTAAGAGCACTTTCTTCTTTTGCAGAAGACCGAGGTCTCACAACCACTTCTAACCCTAATTCCAGTGACTGACACTGCCCTCTGGTCCCTCTGGTCACTGTGTATACATACACAGTATACAGACATATGTGCAGGAAAAACATCCACATACGTAAAAATAAATTTAGGTAAGATTATATGAGCTAACTTCATATGTACAGCTAGAGTTAATGAATAAATTGAGGACTAATGCCATTAAATAAAATTATTTAAAATTACAAAGAACCTGAAGTATATTGAAATGAAAATCAAAACGTTTTAGAAAAAAATAATAGCTACACAAAAAGAATGAACAGAAGCAGAATACAGGTTATAAAACTAGATAACAAAGTTGGTCACGACGGCCTGCACTGAAGAACCCAGTGCTGGGGAGGTGGCGACAAGAGAACTCCTGGGCTCACCACCAGACAGCCTAGCTGGAGAGATGGGCTGGAGAGATGACTCAACGGTTAAGAGCACTAGCTCCTCTTCCAGAGGTCCTAAGGTCAATTCTCAGCAACTACATGGTGACTCACAACCATCTGTAATGGGGTCTGATACCCTCTCCTGGTGTGTCTGAAGAGAGCAATGGTGGTGTACTCATATACATTAACTAACTAACTAAATAAATCTTTAAAAAAAAAAGAGAGAGAGAAACACTATCTTACAAAAGAAGGTAGATAGCTTCTCAGGTGCATTGCTGGTACACACATATGCACACACTCATGTGCTTATGCATTTTATACACACTAACACACATGATATATGAATAGTATTCTACAAGGTGGTTTCCCTAACCTTAAATCTGCATTCTGCCCTCTTTTCCCTCCGCCCCTCCCTTCCTTCATATATACGTGGAACTTACATACTGATTTTCTCTCTCTGTCTCTCTCTCTCTTTTTTTTTTTTTTTTGGTTTTTTCGAGACAGGGTTTCTCTGTGTAGTCCTGGCTGTCCTGGAACTCACTTTGTAGACCAGGCTGGCCTCAAACTCAGAAATCCGCCTGCCTCTGCCTCCCGAGTGCTGGGATTAAAGGCGTGCGTGCGCCACTGGCCTGAAGATGACAGTACTTGCATTCATGCTAAGAGGTATTAAGGCTAGATTCCTTCATAAAGCTAAGGACATATTTGACATGTGTGCTCAGTCTCTGTGTGATCTGTGGGATAAGAACGTGACTTAATGAAGCTGCGGGACTAGCAGGAGGAACAGACAAGAACACAGGAGTTGCCTCCTGGCAGGAGGCTGGAAAGTCTTTGCTCTGGCTCAGGATCGACAAGAAGACATATGGATATGAAAAACAAATAGTTTGGACAAGAAAGTATTGATTTATATACCACTGTGGGCCCTGAAAAATAGATCATACCCTTGTACACGTCACAAAAAAATCATTATGTAAGTTTCATGTATATAGGCAGGGCAGAAAACAGCCTTTCGGTTAGGGAAACTACCCTGTAGGATACTGTAATGGTAAATATACCTCATAATACACTTTTCAGAACCATGACGTGTACACTGAATGTGTAGCCTAATATAAATTGTGGATTGGATGGCAGTCAGCATTGGCGCGTGGGTTGGAAGAAGTGTTCTGGGTGTTAGAGGGGAGGGGCAGTTGTTGTGTCTGTACTTTTTATGCATTTAACAAACCTAAAACTGCTCTAAAACACAAAGCCTGATTTTTAAAAAAGATTTATTGCTATTATTATTATTGGTATTATTGGTTTTTGTTGTTGTTGTTGCTTTGTTTCTTTTTTTTTTTTTTTTTTTTTTTGGTTTTTCGAGACAGGGTTTCTCTGTGTAGCCCTGGCTGTCCTGGAACTCACTTTGTAGACCAGGCTGGCCTCGAACTCAGAAATCCGCCTGCCTCTGCCTCCCGAGTGCTGGGATTAAAGGCGTGCGCCACCACGCCCGGCTTGTTGCTTTGTTTCTTGAGACAGGGCCTCACTATGTAGACTTGGCTGGCCTGGAGCTCACAGAGATCTACCTGGCCTCTGTCTCTTGGGTGCTGGAATTAAAAGCAGGTACTACCACACCCAGTTATTTATTATTCTTTAGTCTATAGGTACGTGTATATGTTTGAGTGCATATGTACCATATGTCATGGAGGTCAAAAGACTGAGTTGGAGCCCCGGGACCCAGACGTGGTGGTGGTTGTGAGCCTCTGTATGGGTGCTGGGAACTAAACCTGAATCCTCTACATGGGAAGTAAGTGCTCTTAACACCGAGCCATCTCTTCAGCCTCATAAAGACTGTTTTTGAAAATCAAAATTATATATGCACAGTTTAGACTTGGTCTAAAGTCACTGAGTTTATTTATTCCTTTGAGGGGCTCTCCTCACTCTATAGCACAGGCTGTCCTGGTTCATTGTGTGCCCATGCTGGCATTGACCTCTGCATGGTTCTCCTTCAGCTGGCTCAGTGCTAGGGTTATAGGCATACACCACCACACCTGACTGTGAGAATGATTTTAAAACAGGTTTAGTCATTGTGTAATCACCCCAGAAGATCATCTCGTTTATCATGTTGGGTTCCTTACTCCCGACAGATAAGCTCCTGTCAGTTTGAGAAGTGTGTGTATAACTTTGGCTAATTGTTTTTATTCTCCTGGGGTGTTTTATAGACTGTTTTTTTAGATAAGGGACAGTAAGTTGAGCATACTTAATTGAAACATTTGAAGAGTTTCATATTTGAAGCATTTGAAGATTTTTGTATATCTGCTCAGCCAGTAAGGGGTGGACAATACTGCAGTAGTTGAGAACCTCTGAAGTCTGAAGCAGTCTGGTCCTGCTCATTTCAGACTGCAGGCACTCAACTGTATGCTCTGTGAAGAATTAGAATAATAGAATATTTGTTCCAAAAATAGTTCCTCTAATATTGGACATTTCCAACATGACACAGTTGTATTATTGGTATTTGGGCATTATTAATACTGTAGTGGTTTGTTTGTTTCTATGTATTTTTTTTTTAATATTCTGGGTTATATGCTCAGTATATTTCTCTGTTAAATGTTCATTTGGCAGAATGAAGTTAAAGGAGATAGATCGTACAGCTATGCAGGCATGGAGCCCTGCCCAGAACCACCCCATTTACCTAGCCACAGGTAAGCTCAAGAGAGAAGGCTGAGTAGCCTGTCTCGGTGACTGTCATCTTCTTATTTGTTCTTAAGCTTCAGTTACAGCTTCATCTCCTGAAAGGTTTGTCACTCTCCAGCAAGATCCCTCCCTCTCCCTTTCACTTAATTTGGTGGCTGTGCCTTGTGCCTCTCAGCCTTGGTCATTGTCACATAGCGTTGTTCCCAGTGCGTGGGAAGCATGTTCATCTTTAGCCCACAGGTAGTTGGAACAGAAATGACAAAGTTTCAGTGAATGATGAGCAAACTTGACAGAAGCATTTTTAAATAGAGAGCTGCTTTTTAAAATTCTATTTATTTACCTTACATGCTGACTGCAGTTCTTCTCCTTCCTGTTTGCCCAGCCCTCCCCCTATACCCCAATCTACTCCTTAGTTTCAAGAGAGCTGCTTTTATGAGACTTAAAGCAGATACAGTACATCATGAGACTGTTACTCCAGATAAGCTTCTAAAATATCTACAGTCTTCAAACAGTTGTCTGTAGCTACCCACTCTTAGCCCCGTGTCAGATCTTAGTGTTGCACTCATTTAGCCATGCTCAGGGTTGTATGTGCTGCGGTCTCATCACAGATGAATTCATGACATCAATTAAAAGCATGTTTTTAGTTTCTCTTTCATGCCACTCTTGAGTCTTTATTTTGCATCTGTAGTTAGCATCCATATGTTTTATTAGGAACATCTGCCCAGCAGTTGGATGCGACGTTTAGTACCAATGCTTCCCTTGAGATATTCGAGCTGGACCTTTCGGACCCATCCTTGGATATGAAGTCTTGTGCTACGTTCTCCTCTTCTCACAGGTATGAGACTCAGCCTTAGGTTCACGTTATTATTAAATAGTTTTTATTTTATTTTATTTTAAGGCACGGTCTCTTGTAGCCCAGGCTGGCCTGGAACTCACTAATAGCCAAAAATAGCCTCGAACAGTGCTCTTCCTGCCTCTTTGTCATGAGTGCCAGGATATAGACAAGCGCCACCATGTGTGCAGTGCCTGTGGCTGAACCCAGGACTTTGTGCGTGCCAGGCAAGCACTCTACCAAGTGAGCTACATCCCAGCCCTGATGTCTACTTTTGTCTGTAATTATGATTATTAGAAAGTTTAAGAAATAATGACAGTGACATGAAAAACTTGTAAAAAATTGTGTAATTGCATTTTTGGGCAAGTAAAGTATACTTTTAAAGTTAATTATGAATAAAGAAAAGAACACACACACACATAGACACTTTTACCTTTTTTTTCTCTGAAGACAGGATCTCTCTGTATTCCTGGCTGTCCTGGACCTAGCTATGTAGACCAGGGTAGATTGAACTCACAGAGCTCCACTTGGCCTCTGTCTTGTGAGTGCTGGGATTAAAGGTGTGCACACCATGCCTAGCTATCATGCCTAACTGTCATGGCTGACTGTGTTTATCTTGTGGAAGTTTATGTGGAGAGGGGTGTGTGCACCAGAGTGGGAAACTTGTAGGATTTGGTTCTCAACTTCTGTGTTGGTCCTAGGATCAAACCCAAGTTGTGAGGATTGGCAACAAGTGCCTTTGCTTTCTGAACCATCTTGCTGGCCCACTTACTATGATGCAGAAAAAGGACACGTAATTTAAGAATGAAAGAAACTTTGTATGTTTTTAGTAGGTTTTAAAGAATCAAGAAGGATGAGTCCTGGCTCAGTCCTCCCATGTTTTGGGGAGCTTCTGCCTATTATAAGACCCCAAGATGAACTGTCATGTACTTCTGTGCCTCTCCTAACTTTATCTCCACCCAAGACTATACCATTACCCCCTCCTAGAAATAAGGCACAGAATTTGGACACCTTGTCTTCATTTAGAAAATTTCCAATTAATTTTGACACTGTATCTCTACTTTGAAGATTTCCAGTGACTCCCTTAGCACTTTTACTGTTTCAAGGTTGCAGACTAGTATCTTTGGAAATAGATTGGTTTTATTTTCTCAGAGAGCACTTGGTTAGCTCTGTTTTGCAAATGTTTGCAAATAATTGAATATTAAGTTGCACAGTTTCTAAATGATAAAAGTCAGTATTAAGCTCTCTTGCCATGCAAGTGACTTTCTATATACTCTGTTACTCTTGTAAAGTCTTCACTGTTTAAATTTCAGGAAATCAAGTATAAACATACAAGTAAATAGTAAAATTCTATTTTACTGATTGCATAATCAGCAAGAGTCAAAGAGAAACGGATTTGTATATAGAGAAAGATATAGACAACAAATATAATTGAACAGTTTTGGACACTTACTTGACTTATATGTTTTCTCCTTAAGGTACCACAAGTTGATCTGGGGACCTCATAAGATGGATTCCAAAGGAGATGTTTCTGGAGTTCTGATTGCAGGTGGAGAAAATGGAAACATTATTCTTTATGATCCTTCTAAAATTATAGCTGGAGACAAGGAAGTTGTGATTGCCCAAAAGGACAAGCATACTGGGCCAGTGAGAGCCTTGGATGTAAACATCTTCCAGGTCTGACTTTGTTTGGCATTCATTCATAGTTCTTAAAATATGTCTTTGTCATTTGAAATGACTTTATGAGTATAGTAGGATTCAGTATTGGGAATGAAAGGTAAAGACTTGAACCTGTGAAGTTCAGAGTTGAGATTAGAAGCTGGCCATGGTCCCTTGCTGGGTACTTTAGCACTTCAGGATTCAGGCAAAGGAGTTTGAGGCTAGCCTCAGCTACATGGTGAGTTCAAGGCCAGCCTATATTTCAAGAGATCCTGTTTCAACAGCAACAACAAAAGCCCGCAGGGCTGAGGAGAGAGTTGGTAAGGTCTTTACACTCTAAGCAGGAGGGCCCTGAGTTCCGTTCTCAAGAGTCCCTATGAAAGTGCTGGTGTGGTGCTCTGTACTCGGGAGCTCAGTGCTGAGGAGGTAGAGGCAGGGGGATCGCTGGGACTTGCTGCCCAGCTAGTCTAACCTGTTTGGTGAGCGCCATGCCAGGGAGAGCTCCTGTCTCAAAGGCGGTGGACAGTGCTTCTGAGGGTGACATTTGAGGTTGTCCTCTGACTCCATTTGCTCCTGTGTACACTCACACTTTACATGTGGGCTCACACAACCAAACACACATGAAAAATAAAACCTGCCCCAAGCAAGGCTGAGATGACGACACTAGAAGCATCCTGCCATCTGTCTGGGCACCTTTAGATATTAGGAGCCCCACAGTTTGGAAGCTTTAAGGCCTACGTTAGGCCAGCTCCTAGCGCCAGTTGATAGAAACCTAATAAACATGAACAGTAGCAGAGGAGGCCAGTTTTAGGGTCACTTTAACCCAGGAGATTTGAGTAGAAACCACCCAGGAATCCTCCCTGCAACAGAACTATGTGCCCATGAGCCGGAAGTGCGTGAGTGAGAACAGAGGCTGCTTTTCCTAGGTGTCCTGGGTCAGTTCTGGGTGCTGGCTGGAAGGTCTCCAGCGAGACACAGTGAGTAGGTGTAGGAGTTGAGTAGTTGCCCCTGTTTTGTCTTCTGTAGTCACCTCGTCTTCCAGAGATGCAAATCCACCAATACAAGCACCTGTGTGGCTAAGGTGATTGCGTCTCTAACAATCTAACCGTGGAACGGTCCCTTTTTTGTAATGTATTAGATTTTAAATGAATTTTATTTTGAAACCTTCATTTGAAAAGTTTTATAATGTTTCTCTAAAAAAGTTAAGTTTGATGAGTTATGGATAATTAGGAAGTCACACATGTGATCAGTTTGATCAATAAACATGTATGTATTAAAGTTAGTGTGTTGGTTTTAGTTATTTGGAGTTTTCAGTTATTTGTAATTAGGTCATTGTTTCTTTTGCAGACCAATTTGGTGGCCTCTGGTGCTAATGAATCTGAAATCTACATTTGGGATCTAAACAATTTTGCAACTCCAATGACGCCGGGAGCTAAAACACAGGTATCATGTTAATTGATGATTAATGTAATCAAGGAACCAAAAAGCCATTCTTTTAAATGCATTTATGTTAATTTTAAGTTTTTTGAACACAGAGACCAGTATTTAAATATCATTAATTTTTAGTAGTAAAGTATTGATAAATGTGTTTCTCTTGTAAGGTAGATGCAGGGAGAATTTGAAATCAACTTGGAATATAGAATGAGATCTTAAATAAAATGCTGTGTGTGGTGGTGCATGCCTTTAGCCCCAGCCCTCAGCAGGCAGAGGCAGGCAGATCATGCCAGCCTAATCTACATGGTAAATTCCAAACTAGTAACTAGGGCTACATCGTGAAACTTGTCTCAAAAAAATAAAACAAAATATAGTGTTTCTTTAAAGTATCCATGATCTTCGAGTGGTAAGCAGTCACTCAGCACATACCAACTGCCATGATGTGGTGCTGGGCCTCAGGAAGCACACAGAACAGACAAACACTTTAACAGCTGCTCACAGTGGCATGCTCGGATCAATCCACTTTTCCTGTGTGCCTCCTGTAGGCATCATAAGAGCCTCTTCTGCTCTGTTTTTGAATTTCTCATTGTTGTGTGGATCCCCAGTTGCACTGGCCACCCACTCTACCTGCTCCTACCATTTTGAGACCTTGAACAGTGGTGTCATGATCTAGTCTACTCCTTACAAAGGTGTTTATTTCCCTGTGGTCCAGCTGCTGTTTGTGTCCTGCCTGCTTGTAGGACACATCCAGTACCCATAATTGTATAGTCTGTGGTCTCTCTTGCACCAACATCAAATAAAGAAACTCCTTGGTTTAGAGCAGGAAGTCAACAAATGCTTGTTGGATGAGACAGTGGTAAACAATAGAAAGTATCTGAAGTCCTGTATGTCTGTGATTTAAACAATATGGACATGTTGTGAATGTATGATAGAAAGGAAATCAGTGGAATAGATGGGTCTAATTCTTTTTTTTTTTTTTTTTTTTTTAAAGATTTATTTATTTATTATATGTAAGTACACTATAGCTGTCTTCAGACACACCAGAAGAGGGCATCAGATCTCATTATGGGTGGTTGTGAGCCACCATGTGGTTGCTGGGATTTGAACTTCGGACCTTCGGAAGAGCAGTCGGGTGCTCTTACCCACTGAGCCATTTCACCAGCCCCTAATTCTTAAGTAATAGATGATTTTTTTTAAAAATAAAGGATCAGCCAGACATGATGGTATATTCCTTAAACCCCAGCAGAGGCTGGTGGATCTCTGAGTTCTAGGGCAGCCAGAGCTACATAGTGACACCCTGTCTGTCTCAGAAAAAGGAAAGGAAAGGAAAGAAAAGGAAGAAATCATAAATGAAGAATTAGAATTTATAGTTAAATTTATTTTTTAGTTTTTTGAGGCAGAGTCTTACTGTGTCATTCTGGTTGTCCTATAACTCAGTAAGTAGACCAGGCTGGCCTAGAACTCAGAGATTGCCTGCCTCTGCCTCCAGAATGCTGGGACTAAACATGTACACCACCACATCCAGCTTTATAATTACATGTGAGTATAGCAATGCCCTAGCTACTGTCTGTTGCTGAGACTAAACACTGCCTAGAACCAACTGGGGCAAGAAAGGGCCTGCTTGCCTTCTGTGTCCACACCGACGTCCATCGCCTTGCTTGCCTGGCTTACTCACTGCTTCAGGGGCAGTACTTCCCACTGTGGGCTGGACACCTGTGTATCAGTCATCAGTCCAGAAAGTGCAGACGTGCCACAGAGCCCTCTGGAGGCAGCCTCCTCTCAGTGACTCCAGTCTCTCAAGGTGACAAAAACTAACCAGCACAGTAGTGAAGTGGTTTTTAATGTTTGTTCCTTAATAGCCACCAGAAGATATCAGCTGCATAGCATGGAACAGACAAGTTCAGCATATCTTAGCATCAGCCAGTCCCAGTGGCCGGGCAACTGTCTGGGATCTCAGGAAAAACGAGCCTATCATCAAAGTCAGCGACCACAGTAACAGGGTGAGTACAGGAGTACAGGTGGTGAGCATGTGATGTTTCTGCTGGAAGTACGCTGTCCCTTGTTTTAAGGAATCACGTTTTTGTAAAATTAAAATCCTGTCTTTTTATCCATCAGTTAATGGTGGAAAGATTGTACTCCCTTAGTGAGAATAATTATAAACCCATGGTGGATATGTTTTTAAGCTTTTAAGCACTTTATTAATTTTGTGTGCATGTGTGTGTAAGTGTGACTACACGTGTGCCATGAAGCACACATTGAATTGAGGGGACAGCTTTTGTGAATCTGTTCTCTTTTTGCCAGGTGGGTCCCAAGGATCAAACTCGGGTTTTTGGGGACTTAGTGGCAGGCACCCAGTGAGCCTTCTAGCTGGCCTGATTTCTGTTGTTGTTGAAGTTAAAACTTAAATATTGATTGTGTTTATCTATTTCTGTGTATGTGTTCATGTGGCAGGATGGATGTCTTTGTCTGGCGTCCACACTCCATTGTGCACTTTGTTGGTGGTCCCAGAACAGCTTGCAGGAGTTGGTTCTCTCCTCTTACCTTTGTGGGTGCCAGACATTAAACTCCGGTTTAGCAGCAAGTGCCTTTGCATGTGGAGTAATGTGGCCTGGCTAGAGATCTCCTAAAGCCATGGTGGCTGGATCACAATGTGTATATCAGTTTAAAACGCCGCCACACAGTTGTTGAAAAGAACCTTTTTCCAGATTGTTATAGTTTAAGTGATGAGAACTTTTAAAACAATAGTTTCAGTGGAATAAAACATACAAAAATAATTTTAGTCATCATGTGGAATATTTACTAGAATTTAAATTTCTAGGTAATCCCCAATAATCTTAATTGTCTCATGAAACTTCAGATGGTAGCTGTTGCTTAAGACATTTTTCTTTGATTTTTTTTTCTTAATTTCTTCTTTTTAAATTGATCCTTTTTGAGGAAATGTTGCTTTTATTTTCATTTTCAAAAAATATTATATTTGAAGTATATATAAAATATTTTTTAGTTACAGTATTGGCATCAAAATTCATTTTAGATAGAAGTATTATTTTGGCTCTGAATTGCTTTGTGTGCATCACATAGATGAATAGAAAGTATCTGATGTTAGAGTTTGAGGCTGTTGTTTAACCCTGAAAATGGTGGTTCTCAGCCTGTGGGCTGCGATTCCTTTGGGGGATGTCTACTGACCCTTTCACAGATGCCAAGAACTGAGAAAAGGGGTGTTTGGGAGTGCCAAAACCACTGACTTGAAGTCAAATTGTGGGTCCAAGCTGGCGGCCTATGTTCTGCTCAAGATGGCTCCCTAGACAGCTCTGTAGATAGCTCTTGGTTCTGTAGTCTGCTCGAGACAGCTTTTTCTTGCTATTCTAAAAAATTCTGTGTTAGAGACCACTAGCTTTCTGCTCCAGACAGACAGCTCTCTGGTTGAGACAGCTCTTTCTGCTAATAAAAATTCTAAAAGCTCTCTGTATAGCTCACTGGTTTACTGACCAAAGTCTAGTTTTTTCTGACAAAGCCCAGTTTTTTTTTTTTTTTTTTTTTTGGTTTTTCGAGACAGGGTTTCTCTGTGTAGCCTTGGCTGTCCTGGAACTCACACTGTAGACCAGGCTGGCCTCGAACTCAGAAATCCGCCTACCTCTGCCTCCCGAGTGCTGGGATTAAAGGCGTGCGCCACCACGCCCGGCTCCAGTTTTTTATTTACGTATCAATAAAGTTATTTATTCCAGACTCCCTCTTGAATGACCATCTCAGGAATCAGCATTCTGTGACCTTAGCTCTTTGACTCTTAGGAAGAGACTGCAAGCATCAAGCACAGATAATAAGATAGCTGGGCAGTACCATTCAGACCACACCAGGACCTAAATTCAACCTAAATTCCCTCTGTCTCAGGTTGACTTTGAACTCAGGAATCTGTCAGCTTTTGTTTCTGCCTGTCTTTGTATCCTTCTGATAAGCTGCCTCATGGTATAACTGCCTCTGTTCTTTTGATCTATGAAGACCCTTATATAATTCATATTGCATCCTCTTATTTTTGCATAGTTGAGAAAGTATATATTTTTGAACTCATGTTTTTAGAGTTCCTCTTCACAGCCTTAAGGGTTGTCCTGAAGGTCCCAGCACTTACCATTTTGTTACAGACAGACACACACTCAGCTCCTGGACATGCTGTTTCTAATTATCATAGAGTCATTAAGGTTAGCAGGGTTAACATTAACATTTCTCAGAGGAATGTGAAGATATGTACATTATTATACAGACAAGCCTTCTACCCATAGCAGCTATCGATACTCATGGAAGTCAATGCTTGCTGTTCTAGGGGTGGGAGCCATGTCCTTCCACCCCTACCAAGACCATGCCAGACTCCAAACACAGGAGTCTCCTGATACTGTTGGAAAGCACAGATAATTACATTAGGATTCATACCTGTAGCAAAATTACAGTTATGAAGTAGTAATGAGAATAATTCTATGTTGGGGGTCACCACAGCATGAGGAACTATGTTAAAGGGCTGCAGCATTAGGAAGGCTGAGAACCACTGGTGTAGAAGGTTCGGAGCTGATCTTTCATTCAGTTCATTTCCTGTTTATTTCAGTAGTGACATAGTCCTCACATTTTATTTCTGCTTCATAAAGTAACATGCTTGCTGAGACATGAGCCTTCCTGTCTGCAGATGCATTGCTCTGGGCTGGCGTGGCACCCTGATGTGGCTACTCAGATGGTCCTCGCCTCTGAGGATGATCGATTACCAGTGATCCAGATGTGGGACCTTCGATTTGCCTCCTCTCCTCTCCGGGTTCTGGAAAATCATGCCAGGTACCACGCTCCTGTTTTAAGGAACTTTGTTTCTTCAGATTTTGTTCTAAAACATATTTACTCATTTTTATTTTAAGCAGTAATCATGATTTTCTCTCCAAAGTGGAGGAAAGATCATGTCATACTCACATGACTCCTTTGTTAAAGATTTTCTACCATTTATTTCAAACAATGAAGCAGGAGAGAGATGTGTACCTGTCATCCCAGCACTTGGCAGGTGAGGCAAGGACATGAGGAAGTGAGGGCCCTCAACTACACAGTGTGAGCGTGGCTAAAAGTCACCAGAGTAATCAGAACTGAGTCTGTCAAAGCACCTGAGCGCTCTTGACTCGGATTGTGCAGTTAGTCATCAGCCCTAAGACGATGGGATGCTGCATGGCTTGATTCTGTTTTCATGTAAACATGAAATGAAACATTTCTGAGCCATTAGGAGGCCTTCTGCTCTCAGTGGTCGCGAGTATGCTGAGTAGGTATTCTGAAAACGGGGGTTTTCTCATGTTGCCGTGCCATTACATTTCATTACTTTGGTAAACTGCTTGTCATTGATACTTAGGTAGTAGCAAGTTTATTTAAATTCGTTAAATTCCTTTTAGTCTTGTACTGGTTTTCTCAGGACCTTAGGAGTTTGTGTTCCTCCTCTTTAGTGGCAGGCAGACTGAAGTTTGAAGTCCTTTTCCACTCTCCTGAGTAGTAGCTTGTAAAGGAGAAAGCCCTGAAGTTTGTGACCTGTCCCGTGCTCATAAATGAAAAGATCCGCTCAGAATGTAGTCTTCATTAGAAGTTATACATTAGTATTTTTATTAAAGATTTATTTATTAATTATATGTAAATATACTGTAGTTGTCTTCAGACACTCCAGAAGAGGGCGTCAAATCTTGTTACTGATGGTTGTGAGCCACCATGTGGTTGCTGGGATTTGAACTCAGGACCTTTGGAAGAGCAGTAGGTGCTCTTACTCACTGAGCCATCTCACCAGTCCCCCTTTAGTATCTTTTATAGCAAGAAAAGATAGTTCTGAGGAATCTTAATGTTTTTTATTCTTATTTAAGATTGAGTTTATTATTCAGTAAAACAGGCAGAATTCCGACCTGTTTGTTACTTTCCTGTTGCTGTGAAGAGACCACAACCAAGGCAACTTAGAAAGGAAAGCAACAGGCATGGCCCAAGAGCAGGGCAGAGAGAGTCTGGCCCCGGGACCCAAAGTGACACACCTTCTTCAACAAGGTCATACCTCCTAATCCTTCCTTCCCAAATGGTTGCAACAGTAACAGACCAAGCATTCAAAAGTGTGAGGCCAAGAGGCCAGTCTCATTCAAACCATTGCACTACCTTCAGGGCAAACTCTCCTAACATAGACAATGTGCAGTCATTTACATGATTCCATAGGCAGTCAGTCCTCATTACAGAACTGGCTGTAGAAATGCCGATGCATGTCTTAGGCCGGAAGCTCAGCGAGGTTCAATTGTTCAGGGTCATAGATAACCAGCCAAGTGCTGACCTCCAGCCCAAACCCCAGTCTCAGTGTTCCCCTGGCACTGCACTCTACCTCAGAGTTTGGGAGTGGGCTGTCATAGTTTAGTAAAGCACGGTGCTAGATGGGAGAAACAAGGCAATCTCAGTAGTTAGCCGTTTCTTACACTACTACAAGGTAGATTGCTTGATTGTAAGGTCTCCCAGCCTAGAGCTCTATGTTTCTTTAATAATGTTTACATATTAGGCAGGAAAGATGACTCAGTAATCAAGAGCTCTTGTTGCTCTTCCAGAGAATTCCAGTTCATTTCCCAGCAGGCACATGGCAGCCCGTAGCCATCTCTGGCTCTCTAGCTACATGGGTCTGATGGCAATAGCTGCCTTAGGCACCCGCACTCATGTGAACACACACACACTTCAGAAAAAAATTGTAAAAATGAACAAACTTTGACCACTTGTTGTTGCTATGTTAGAGATCAAACTCAGGGCCTTATATATGTGTGCTAAGCAAGCGCTTACCACTGAGCTAAACACTGAGAACCTCCGGTAGTGTGTGTGCTCTTAAGAGTGATTAAAACATAATTCTGGTTTCTCATAGAATCTCTCAATAACATAGATATGATTATAGAAAAGGCAGAATATTGTCTTTCTCTAAATAGAGTCCAGAAGATTTTGTGTTTGTGTGGTATATGTGGTGGTGCACACATGTTTGTGGAGGCCAGAAGTCAATGTCTGATGTCTTTCTGAGCATTCCTCAACCTTATGTTTTGGGGCACCAAACCTGTAGTCACCATTGTATATATAGCTAATGGCAAACTTTTGGATTTGGCTTTATGCACCTCCCTAACTGGGATTATAAGTGTGTGCTCCCATTCCTGGCATTATGTGTGTGAGTGTGAATGTGGGTGTGGGTGCACATATGCCGTACTTCACACATTGTCGAGCTCAGAGTAGCCTGTGGGAGTCTGTGTCTCATGGGACCCAGGAATATGGGACTCTATGTAGGTCATAGGGCTTGGCAGTGGGTACCTCGACCTACTGAGCCATCTCATGGGCTGACTTGGTTAGGATGCTGTACAGCAAGCACTTCACTACTGAGCAGCCTGCCTTCCCAGCCCAAGGCTCACACTGTCACACTCATACAGCCCAAGGAATCCCGCTTACTGATACCTGGAGTAATGCTTGCAAGTACTGCTCTTCTTCAAGGTTACAGGTGTCCTCAGTCTAAGACAGTCAGCTCTGCTCTTCTCCAAGGTTACAGGTGTCCTCAGTCTAAGACAGTCAGCTCTGCTCTTCTCCAAGGTTACAGATGTCCTCACTCTAGAAAGACAGGTTTCTAATTGCCTTGAAGCATACCTAAGGTTTTCTTGTCATTATACTTGATGAAGAATATGTCCCTGATGGCAGAAGCTAAACCATAGGACTGAAGATGCAGACTGGTGTTGAAACACTCGCCTCCCATCTCCCATGTACAAGGAGGCTTTTCTTTGCTATTTTATTTTATTTTACTTTATTTTATTTTATTTTATTTTTTAAGACAGGGTTTCTCTGTGTAGACCAGGCTGGCCTGGAACTCACAAGAGATCTGTCTGTCTCTGCCTCCCAAGCTGGATTAAGGGTGCATGGCACCACAGCCAGCAATACAAGGCACTTTTATCTCAGTGTTTTCTCATAAAACCTAGCCTGTGACATTATTTCTAGTCGGTGTGGTTGGGTATTTGCTTTCATTCTTACCATCTACAATGCTCTGCACAGTGCTGAGCGCCCCGTGTCTGTGGCATCCATTACCAGATTTCTATTAGCAGTACGTGAATCCTTGAGCCTGCACAGGCCGGACTGGAAACTTGCTTTCCTCAAGATTGACTAATCCTCAGCTCTTTGTGGGTCTTTTTCGTCTGTGTCTGTGTGTGTGTGTTGTCTCTGTG
The DNA here is from genome assembly GCF_978045245.1 of Mus caroli. Taxonomy (NCBI): domain Eukaryota; kingdom Metazoa; phylum Chordata; class Mammalia; order Rodentia; family Muridae; genus Mus; species Mus caroli. Next base: position 104,597,107 of record NW_028227259.1, on the reverse strand, counting down.
TGTGTGTCTCTCTCTGTCTTTCTCTTCCTTCTTTTCTTGCTAGGCTAACGGTTTGGACAGTAAACAGAGGTGAGTTCCATCAGTACACTTTGTTCTCATTTGTTCCTCTCTCCCGCCTATTTTTTTTTATAGGGGGATTTTGGCAGTTGCTTGGAGCATGGCAGATCCTGAGTTGTTGTTAAGCTGTGGAAAAGATGCTAAGATTCTCTGCTCTAACCCTAACACAGGAGAGGTAGGAGGAGGGGTGCTTCTCAGCCTGTCAGCCCTTGGAATATCTTACTTCTGCCTGAATAAGAATTTTCCATATGGATATTAAGCACATAATTATAATTAAAACCATTGGAGGAAGGTGACAGATATTAATCCATCAGAACTCTGTTAGAAACATTACCCAGGCTCATTTCCTTTAATCTTTAAAATTAATCTTTCTCTATTGGAACATAGATTCTAGCTACAGTCTTCTTTTAAAAATCACTTATTTTTACTTTTGTGCATTGGTGTTTTTATGTGAATTGGTGCTTTGCATGTATGTGTATGTGAGGACGTCAGATCCCATAGAACTGGAGTCACACACAGTCGGGAGCCAACATGTAGGGGCTGGGATTTGAACCTGGGTCCTCTGGAAGAACATGGAGTGCTCTGAGCCATCTCTCCAGCCCCAAGCCGTAGCCTTATGTCTATGCCTCTTCTCTATTAAAGTAAGTAGATCAATCATTGCAGGTGCATTATAGCTGCTCTGCTGGAAAACTAAGACAAATGTGAATGGCTGGGGCTGCGATTGTGGCTCAGTGGTCAAGCACTTGTTTAGCCGGTGCCAAGTTTTAGGCTTGGTTTCCAGCACCATTAAAAATTGTCTTCTGGCTGGCAAGCTGGCTCAGCAGTTATGTCTGGAAACTTGTTTGATTCCTGGAACCCTCATGAGAAACAGGATGCAGTGACTCCATGCATAGCCTCAGCACCCCTCCAGCAAGGTGGGAAGCACTCACCTCTGTTAACTTGGGTCTGCAACAGCAGAAAGGAGAGAATTCACTTCCACAGGCGGGAGGAGAGGGAGGGCTGACTCCTGAACTTTGTCATCCACAGGGTACTGTGGTGCATGCCTCCCGCACTTACCCGTCATGCACACGCACATGCACACAGAATACAGAATACGTGAGGAAATGTTTCAATGCATTTCCCTCTCTTAGGTGTTGAGAGTGAGCACAGGGCCTCAGATGCTGGGCAGGGCTATATTCCTGGCCTGTCAGTAGACTTTGATCTGTCTTATAAAATGAAAATAAAAGCAAGTTCTTTAGTTCCTTGGTTTCCAGTTTAAAGTTTTAGAGTACAGAAACCTTAAGGTTAGGAGGCTGAGAACAGAATTAAACCAACAATAAATTCTGCCTGTGGGATTTGAAGCCAGGAAAAAATTCGTGTGCTTTTTCCCTTTATCTGTTCACGTTAGGCCATGTTCTTGGAACATACTGTTCTCTTACCATTTTCTTAGTTATCAAATAAACTTTTGCATATGGTTGTATTTTATGGAATTTAAAGGAATTGACTTTTCATTATATATAGAGATATATATGCGACAACTAAAATAACTAGATTTTCTAGTTAAGTGAAGTTTCAGGTTACAAATGAGCCAGTGCAAGCATCAAAGACGTGAGCAGGCTGGAAGCTTCTTCACTGTGTGGTTGGGGTTTTGTGTTTGCTTGGTTTTTGTTTTGTTAATTCCATACAATACCGAAGTTAAAGTCATTTGGCTTTTCTTAAGGCCTCACACGCATGCTCCTAAATTTCCCCATTATCATCACACTCTGGATCAGCAGAATTCTGATAACTTTTTATTTATTTTTAATTTCCTCTGTGTGTATATGTTCATGTACATACAAATGCATGTGCACTTATGTGTGTATGACCTGGCTGCCAGAAATTGACAGTGTCTCTTTGTCCGTTGCCTTGCTACCTGTTTTTTGAGACAGGATCTCTGTTTGGCCTGTCTCTGCCTCCCCAGCTCTGTGGTTACAGGCAAGTGTGGGTGCATGTCCTGGTGCTTTACAGATAGCACCAGATCTCCTCAGCCCTGGAACAGCGTTCTAAAAGTTGTCCATGGCCCTTTCCTTTATGGGAAACCGCTGGGATTCCTCGGCAGTAGGAATGGCATGTGCTTGTTTTCCCTTAGCCTGAAAGCTAGAGTTGGCAGTTCTGTCTAAGGGTGTGGCTTACAGGGTATCGTCTTTTTTTTTTTTTTTAATTTAATTTAAAGTGTTCTTTTACGAATACATCCTCAGGCCAGAAGAGGGCATCAGATCCCATTACAGATGGTTTTGAGCCACATGTGGTTGCTGGGAATTGAACTCAAGACTTCTGGAAAAGCAGCCAATGCTTCAATCACTTAGCTATCTCACCAGCTCATACAGTTTGGTCTTTAAATGACCTAAATATAGTTATTTAGATCTCTCCAGGTAAAACCAGTTGAGGTGGGGGGGGGGCGCATTAGAATTTGGTAAAATGTTCAGTTTGCCTGCTCTTGACATTTTAGGAAAACAGACTACCGAGTAGCACTCCTGTCCTTAGTGGACCATCCCAGGGTCACTGTGCTGTACGGAGAACTTACTATTGGTTTTCTTGGCTAAGACTCTTTCTTAAAGAAAATGTTCAGCTGCACGTATTACCAGCCTTACTTTTTTTTTGCTTATGACCTGGCTATACCTTTTTCTAACTTTTACGTATTTTATTTATGTCGGACTAGGTATTATATGAACTTCCCACCAACACACAGTGGTGCTTTGATATCCAGTGGTGTCCTCGAAATCCTGCTGTCCTGTCCGCTGCTTCCTTTGATGGACGGATCAGTGTCTATTCCGTCATGGGAGGGAGCATAGATGGCTTACGGCAGAAACAAGTTGACAAGGTAACAGGCAGTATTAAGGCTTTTGATGGTTGCTACCAAGAAAGAGCCATACATGTGCAACTATTTTTAAAGTGATTTTACCAACCAGCAATGTCACTTTACTCGATAATTGTTAGATATTTTGTTGTTGAAAGTTACAACACGGTTTGCATAGGTCACTGTTTTTTGTTTTTTTTTTTTAAACTAGCTTTCATCATCTTTTGGGAATCTTGATCCTTTCGGCACAGGACAACCTCTCCCTCCATTACAAATCCCACAGCAGACTGCTCAGCACAGCATAGTACTGCCCCTGAAGAAGCCTCCCAAGTGGATCCGGAGACCTGTGGGCGCTTCCTTCTCAGTAGGTGGATTTCATTTATGGTCAGGGCAGCGTGCTACTGAGGAATTGTGGGACAGCACAAAGTACTGCCTATCCAAGGTGGCTTGTGCCAACTGCACGGGACAGCTGAAGGATGGATAGCCTGAGGCTCTGGGTTGTGGGGGGCCTGTCCGTGGGGCACAGTTTTGACTTCAGCAGGCTTCCGGAGCCTTGGGAGCTCAGCTTAACGGCTCACCAGCTCATTTGTCCTTCACAGTTTGGAGGGAAGTTGGTGACTTTTGAGAGCGTTGCAGTGCCGCTGCAGCAGGGAGCTGAGCAGCAGCGACGGCAGCCTGTGTTCATCAGTCAGGTGGTGACGGAGAAGGACTTTCTCAGCCGGTCAGCGCAGCTGCAGCATGCTGTGCAGTCTCAGGGCTTCATCGGTTACTGCCAGAAAAAGATTGAGGCTTCCCAGACCGAGTTTGAGAAAAATGTGTGGTCCTTCTTGAAGGTAAAGTTGGGTTTATTTTTAATTTTTGTTCCTGTGTGTGTGTCCATGCATGTTCATTTTACAGTGAGCACATTTATTTGCTTAGCCATTTCTCTGGCCCTAAAGGTAGTGTTCATTACCAGTGAATTATTCATATTATAATCAAAATCTGTTTTCCTTTTCAAGAAACATTTGAGATAGTGTGACTTCAGAAATACAAGATGAAATTCAAGAAGCCCAAGCTGGGCATTGGTAGCACACACCTGTAATGCCAGCACTTGATTGCCAAGGTCAAGGCCAGCCTGGCCTTACAGCAAGACCTTGTCTCCGAGGCCAGAAAAACTTAGAAAGAGAACACAACGTGATCTTTTACATCATTATAAGCTAACGAGTGCGTAAATAACTTAAAGAAGAGAGACATCACTAAGCAGACTTAACATTAGAGCCCGAGAGGGACCATAATAAAAACATAGAGTATTTGGTATCTGTCTAGACCTGGCTTAGTGAGCATGGGGAGAGGGATGGAGGTGCAGGTCAGAGGCATTTCTCTTCCTGATGATACAGAAGAGCCAGAGGGGAAAGCCTTTCAGCAGATTGTCTCTTCATAGCAGACTAAGAGCTTCCTTTTTCACATTTTGCTTTCACAGATGTTTCTTAATACTGATTTTTTTCAAGAAAACCAATCTTGAATACAATAAGGTTAAATTCTATAATTCTACAATTAAAATTTTTTGGTTAGGAGTAAAATTTTGTTTCTGTTTGAGACAGGGTCTCTCACTGTGCATGCAGTTCTTGTGTTGACCAGGCAGGCCGCAGAGCTACCAGTCTGCTTCCCTAGAACTTCAGTTACAGGTGTGGGCCACCATGCCCAGCTTAGGTGGGAGATTTGAGAAAGGTTTTGGATATTGAATACTCTGTTTTACTTTCTTATAAAACCATTGAACGTGAATTACTTTGTATTTAACAAAATTATACATAAAAAACAAAACAAAATAAACAAAACAAAACAAGCCTCACTTATCCAGAATGGTTAGTTACACATTCCTATCTTTAAAACATAGCTGGCTTATCCAGGCCTGATGGTCCATGCCTGTCACCCTAGCAGCTGAGAGTCAGAGGCGGGACGGTGAAGTTGTCAGGATTCTTGTTTGCCACACAACGCATCTGAGTTTGAGGCTTGGGCTACCTGAGATCCAGTGTCCAACAAACAAAACACTAGTTTGTAAAAGAATTTATTTAGGGATGTGGTGGCACTCAGGAGGCAGGGACAGGTGATGCTTTGTATGTTCAAGGTCAGCCTGGTCTACATGGCAAGTCCCAGGTCAGCCAAGGCTATATAGTGAGCCTCGGTCTGAAACAAGCCATTCCTAGTCTAGAATTGTACGGGAGAGACAGCTCTTCCAGACGGACGGAGCTGGGCTCCCTGCACTGGGTTAGGGACCTCAGCCTGCTGCAGCCTCAGCTATAGGGAACTGGTGTCCTCCTGACCTCTGCCAGCACTCAATTGAGTATGTTCAGACCAACACAACGGGCACACAGTCTTACATAGGTTAAAAAGCAGCTTTTAGAGTTACTAGTTTAAAATGTAGATCTTTGTTTGAAGATAATGAAGATAATGTCTCTTTTAAAAGGTAAACTTTGAGGAGGATTCTCGTGGAAAATACCTTGAGCTTCTGGGATACAGAAAGGAAGATCTGGGCAAGAAGGTGAGTCCCTGAGAAAGTCAAGTGACTGCCTCAAGTAAAACACTTATGTGCTTTTGTTTTTATCAGGTTCTATACAGATTTTATCAAATCAGTCAGTAAACATTCAATAAGAAGTCATACTTGTTTTCAATATGTTTTTCAAATGCAAAACTCCACTTTCTAGCTGGATTTAGAAGCTGTCAGAACCATCTTTAACTCAGACTGAATCATCAGGAATACTTTGGCCTTGACAGAGAGTCCCACACACTGGAGTTTTATTGGGGTGTTACCTGCAGTCTCCCACCCTAGCTTTTCAATGCTTTTCCTTTTTTTTTTTTTTTTCTTAAAAAACGTTTTCAAAAAAGGGTTTTTCTGTGTAATCCTGGCTGTTCTGGAACTCTATGGACTAGGCTGGTTTTAACTCACAGTGATTTGCTTGCCTCTACCTCCTGAGTGCTGCCACTAAAGGTGTGCACCACCACGGCCTTACCATCATGGAGGGTCTTTTTTTTTTAAAGAGTCATTTATTTTATTTATTCAGACATACCAGATCTCATTACAGATGGTTGTGAGCCACCATGTGGTTACTGGGCATTGAACTCAGGACCTCTGGAAGAACAGTCAGTGCTCTTAACCTCTAAGCCATCTCTCCAGCCCCATCATGGAATTTTTAAATGGCTCATTGTTAGCCAGGTAACAGGAATGGGGCTGAACTGTCCCAGGCCTAAGTAAACAAAGTACAAGTCACTTGCTTTTGTAGTTTTGAAAGAATTGAATTCCCTTTTTGAGCGAGAAAAACACATTATAGTTTTGTCTTCTCAGAAAGGGTCTCAGCTGTGTCCGTGTTGACATGAGCAGCAGTAGTCGTGAAAACAAGCCACAGAGACCTTGAGAACACTTCGTTTTCTGGCCTGTCACCACCTTTGCAGCAACTGAACTTTTCTGTAGAAAACACAATTACCTAAATGGTGTGAGCTCTCTAGGTATCCGCCCCTCTGAGGGCACGTGGGATGGAGTCTCATCCTGGCCACACTGCTGGGGTCTTTGCTTATGCCTTAAGGTGTTTATTTGATTTTATCATTAGTGGTAACTCCTTCATGCTCTTGATTTTTCTCAGTTTTCAGGAAATTTAAGTTTTACTTGCATGCCCGGAAGCAAAAAGTTAGGAAATAGAATCCTTATCAAAATATTCCTAAAGCAATTTGTCTTTTTAAAAAGTATAAGCCAGGCAAAGTGGCACAGGCTCTAAACCCAGCCAGCACTCAACTCAGCAGGCAGAGGCAGTGGGTCTCTGAGTTCCTGGCCAGACAGGGCTGTATAGCAAGCCCCAGTTAAAGAGCAAACAACAACAAAGCATTACTTGTAGTTACTTAAAAGAATGAAGTACAAGAAAGCATGTTTCTTTGAAGGCTGATTTTGTGATTAGACAGCAGAGCTGAAGAACATCTGAGCAGTAGACTTCCATGTAGATGGAGCTAGAGCCAGTAAAGCCAGCTCTGCACAGATCTCTGCATTCTCCCTGATATGAATGTGGAGGTCTGCTGAGCATGGGGTAACACTAAACCTTGCTGTTCGCCCTGAACTAGAGTTCCGTGTAGTAGGTGAGTTGTTATTTTCATTTCAGATTGCTTTGGCCTTGAACAAAGTGGACGGATCCGACGTGGTAAGAAGGCCGTAAAAATAGCTGTCTTGTGAACGTTTGCTTAGATCTTGACAAGGAAGGGTAACTTGAGAAGTTGATGTCTTTTGCTTGCTGGTTTAAAAAATACCAGTTCTAAGTATTTTAGTAAGTTGATAATTGCCACCCTAAGTTGAGCTGTTAAAGCATGTCACTCTTGATATATTTGGACTTTATAAAGGGGAAAACTGTGTCAGTGCCTGTTCAGATACATAAGGTAAAGCTCGTGTATGTCACATGACCTGCGGTACCTGGAAGGAAGACACTGGCCGTGATAGTTCTTGCTCTCCTGTTAATGTTGTTTCTGGAATACATTTGCCTGGCTGCTCCCTCCTTATGATCAAGCTCTGGACGTGGTTGGTTGGGTCTTTGTCTCTCTTGTCACTAATAACCTTTAATGCTGCATTCTTCAACTCCTCTGATTGTTTTATGTACCAAAGGCTCTTAAGGACTCTGACCAAGTAGCGCAGAGTGATGGGGAGGAGAGTCCTGCTGCTGAAGAGCAGCTCTTGGGAGAGGTACTGATTTTTTATATTCTTTTGGACAACTGTGTGATAATTGTGTATCTCACCTGAAACTTTGGACATTGTTGACTAATTGTTGCCAACTGTGTTTGAATGTATTGTTTCCTCAGGTATGTTTAGGTAAGATTCTGTTCACCTCACTTAACAGAAGAATCTCTGTGCTCTAGTTCCTTGGCCCAGCTTCTGGATTGTATGGCTTAAAATTAGCAGCAGATGTGAGATATCCTTAATTGGCTCAGAGGCTGCCAGATGCTAAACCAAAGAGAGATTTTATTTGAAAATGCAGTTGCCTTGCATGTCAACTTAATGCTGTTTTCTTGGCACATTAATTTGTATAGCTCACTGTCAGTGATAGAGGCTTCTACATTAGTCCTGCTCTTGGAATACCAGTAAAGAGTATTTTATAAAACTAAACCGACTGTGCTGACTTACTACGTGTCCTTCCTGAAGCTAATGAGAAGAGACCTTGAATACAAACTTGTATCATTAATTGGTTTCCGTTTGATTCTCTTTCTTTCTCCCCCAACTAACAACTAACTCTAGAATTTACTGGTTTTGCTTTTTAATTTTATTTAATCTTGGAAAATTAATCAGGTTCTTATTTCATATCTAATCTTTGACTTTTCCATTGCCTTTTATGATAGGGGAATATCTTGACTATGAAATGCTTACAAACATAATTCATGAATGTTTTGGGCTACTACAAACTGATTATAAAATATGTTTTCTATTGAAATCAAGTCTTAGAATTTATGAAGGAAATAAGCTTTGTAAAATCTTCCTCAACCTTTGAACTAGTTTTGGAGCTACTTAGGGAAATGTATAGATCCCTACAAGCACGTTCGTTTGCATATAGACGGATTAACCCACTTACAGATTAAAGGCCTGCTCGGTCCTGCACGAAGCGTCATCCATCATGAGAGGCTCACTTAGCCCAACAGCTGTCTTCAGTGCAGACTCTGAAGGCTTGAAACAAACGAGGCAAACGGGGAAAGACTCTTCCCTTCTGACTTGATGATATTGTTTGCTTTTCAATATAGTAACTTGTATATTTGAGCTTTTCAGTACATAAGAAATTATGCATTTGGGGCCCTCCTAAGACCTCAGGAATTCATAAGTAAAGGTTTATTAGTTGTGTATAGAAAGCACATCTGAAAACACTAAGTTAGAAAAAGGAAAAACGATGTTTGTAGGGTCCTGGGGACTGATCCCAGGGCCTCATACATCCCAGGTCTGTATTTTTCCCATTGATGCGTACCTCCAGCCCTGAAAGTACTGTTCTGGGAACTTGGTGAACAGAGATAGTGAGGGTGGATAGCTGGCTCACCCTTCAGCGTGGCTAATGTAAACTGCCAGTGCTTTTCTAAACGTTAGATACTGAAGTGGGGAGGAGGGAGGACTGGCCTCCTGCTGTAAGAGCAATGAGTGCCGTGCCTTAGATGAGCCTGGGCTGGACCCCACTCGAGGATGTAACATTCTGGAGTGTAGGCAGCGCAGATGCAGGTGTGGATGTTTGATGTCATGTAGGATAACTTTGTTTTCATTTAAAAGCAGAGACTTGGGATGTCTGCATAGTTTTTACAAGTCCCTGATCTGAAAGTTTGGTGTTTTGAATTTCAGATCATTTTGTATTCAGATTTTTAATTGAGTCACACAGTTTGTTACCTTTACAATAGGATTATATGTACACACATACACATACAACCAGGCTATGTCCTGTTCCCATATATATATATCTAATTTAAAGGAAAACGAGATGAACAATTTAATTTTGTATATTTAAAAACAATGTTTATATTGCCTTTTCTGTTTGGTGTTGTGGCTCTGGAAACCACAGCTCCTGGCTGGGCTTATGCTCTGTAACTGAGTCGGCTCCAGGCCCTACTTTGCTTTTTTACTGAAGACACCAAGTGATTTGTTTTTGTGATTTAACTTTGACAAAAGGATTTTGTAGACAAAACTGTAGACACTAGAATTAAAAGCATGTCTATTTTGCATCCTTGAAGTGATCAGGGTTGGGGGATCTAAAAAAAATCTTGTTTACTTTTGACAGCATCTTTTCCTATAGCATATGGCGCATGTGCATCCCTGACTTGGTGTCTTGGATGACTGGGTTGTTTCCATTTCATATGTGAATTTATGGGTCAGGAAGGCCCCGATTCTAGTCTAAACTTGGATGTGGGAACTTTGTGAAACAACTTGGTGTATCATCTTCTACGTAGATTAATAATCACACAGAATTTTTAGCAGTAAATTATTTTGGTTTCCATTTTGCTAAATTGTGTCCTTTTATCTCTTTAGCGCATTAAAGAGGAAAAACAGGAATGTGACTTTCTGCCCTCGGCGGGAGGGACGTTTAACATCTCTGTCAGTGGAGGTAAGTGCAATTGGCGTAGTAGATGTAAGAGTGGTCATCTTCCAGCTTAAATTAGACAGAGAAAGAGAGTGTGAGTGTGAACAGCAGACCACTGAGGATTTCCAACTCACAATCCTCCTGTCTCGTCCTCACAGGACCTGGGATTTCAGTTGCCTACCAATAGGCATAACTAGAATGTGTTGTCGGGAGGTGGGGTTAGGAAAGAACTTGTCTTGGAAAGGGTGGTGAGTTCTCACCTAAGTGATCTTTACTAATACAGAGAGTGCTGCAGTGTATACTTGACCTGGTCTGTGGGTCAGTCAACAGGGTCTGCAACAGAGAGAGTGGGGACTGAGGGGCAAGAAACTTGAAGAGTGAAGACTGTCTGCTCAAATCTCAAGTCTCGAGTCTCCTTTATTGACAGGCAACTATGGGTCTATATGCAGTCACTGGGGGGTGCAGCTGGAGACACTTAACCACAAGTCCAGGATGTATAGAAGAAAACCAAGATGTTATCAGAGTGTGTTCAGATGTGGTGGGCTTCTTTCAAAAACATCATGCTAGGAAAACAAGTCTCTTGTCAGGGTGGAAAAGTACCACCTGTATGTAAGTAGCCCGAGATGGCTGCAGAGATGAGAGTCCCTTTCTGCTAGGAGTCAGCTCCCAACATATACTTCCTGGTTTACTTCCATAACTTGCATAAATACTAACAGCTTGATTAGAAATTTAGCCGGGTGTGGTGGCGCACGCCTTTAATCCCAGCACTCGGGAGGCAGAGGCAGGCGGATTTCTGAGTTCGAGGCCAGCCTGGTCTACAAAGTGAGTTCCAGGACAGCCAGGACTATACAGAGAAACCCTGTCTCGAAAAAACAAAAACAAAAAAAAACCAAAAAAAAAAAAAAAAAAAAAAAAAATTTAATCTGCTAGCAATACATTAGCACTGTGGTCTCCGCTTGTCTGTGAATGAAATCTGTTAGACATAGCTTTCCTGTAATTGTCTTTGGTAGCAGACTCTTTTTAACGTGGATGCTATGTTTTCTTGTTACAGATATTGACGGTCTAATTACCCGGGCCTTGCTGACAGGCAATTTTGAGAGTGCAGTTGACCTTTGCTTACATGATAACCGAATGGCTGATGCCATTATATTAGCCATAGCAGGTGGACAGGAACTCTTGGCTCAAACACAAAAGAAATACTTCGCAAAATCCCAAAGCAAAATTACCAGGGTATGTTATTTTTCAAAATAAACAGTAGCACACGCACACACACACTTAAATACAGATGTACTTTACAAAATTTTATATTAGCTGGGAATGGTGGTACATATCTTTAATCCTAGCACTTGGGAGGCAGAGGCTAGTAATCTCTGAGTTCAAGACCAACCTGGTCTACAGAATGAGTTCTAAGATAGCCAGGACTACATAGAGAAACCCTGTCTCAAATCTGCCCTTCCCCCAAGAAAATTATATTTAGTTTTCAGCTGGGGTCTTGCTGCATAACCCAGGCTTTCCCTGTGCCTTCAATCCTTCTGCCTCGGCCTCCTGAGTGTCAGAATTATAAGACTGTTATTCTGTTTATGAAGGTGGGGTCCTGTTGTTGTTATTATTGTTATTATTATTATTGTTGATAATTGAGATACAGTAAAAAATTAAATTGTTTGACACAGAAATAGGAGTTTATGTTTTGATGTGAAACAATTCCAGTGTTTTGATTCCCTTCTAAAATATTAAAACATTTCCAGCGGTTTAATGTAGAAAATGTTAAGGTAAACATTGTAGCTGTCTCTTAACCTTTTCCAGAAGTTGGTGCGTGTCTCCCCATGCCTTTCTGCATGTCTTTCGACTGTTCCTGATGTAATCGAGATCACACATAGATGCACGTGTCATCGTTGTGTGTGTGCACACATCAGCATGAGCTGATTCTCCTCTACCAAGGAGGCCACGGGGGTGACCTTGTGCCCTTAGCCTGGGTCCTCAGCCTGGCAGCAAATGCTCCCGCTTTGCCTTCCCACTGGCCCTGCCCTGGTCTTTGACCTTTCTTTATGAAGTTCCTTGTCCTTCCAATAGTGTCTCCCAGGATGCCATGCTTAGACAACATTTCCTGATTCATTAGACCCAGGAACATCTTCCTGTTTTCTTCGTGTCCTATGCTTTCCTCTGAGGCCCTTTATAAAATACATTGATGCAGTTTTCTTTTCGAAGGAAAACAGTGTCTGTTATTTGGTTCAAAGCATGTGTCACTGTGCTGCTGTTTGATTTGTCATGAAAACCATAGGTAGTCACTGTGAAAGGTATGGGACACGGCGGCAGTGGCTGCCCTCGGTTAGACCACAGCGCTGCAGGGCTGTAAAGATTAGCTCATCCTCATGTCTCCTGTTTACTTTTCCAAGCTTATCACTGCAGTGGTGATGAAGAACTGGAAGGAGATTGTTGAATCCTGTGATCTTAAAAATTGGAGAGAGGCTTTAGCTGCAGTCCTCACTTATGCTAAACCAGACGAGTTCTCGGCCCTGTGCGGTAAGAAACAAGCTGCAAACAAGCTGCCCATGCAACTGGAACATAGGCGGTAGCCGCGCCACACTCACTGTTCAGGGGTTTTAGTCACATATAAGAATTGTAAAATACAAGCCAGGCAGTGGTGGTGCACGCCTTTAATCCCAGCACTTGGGAGGCAGAAGCAGGTATATTCTGAGTTTGAGGCCAGCCTGGTCTACAGAGTGAGTTCCAGGACAGCCAGGGCTACACAGAGAAACCCTGTCTCAAAAAAACAAAAAAAGAATTGTAAAATACAAAGGTAGGCAGTGCTCACTTATTGTTTAACATATTCACGGTGGTGAATTTGATTCTCAGTAGGTACATGCAGGCAGACAGACAAATGGACGGATGGAAGGAAGGGTGGCAATAGTGAATATGTCATTTAAAAGTAATTTCTTCTGTGATGTATTTTTGGTCAGAGCAGAATATAAGGCTGGCCTCTGCTACTTAGTAGCTGTGTGAGGAGAAAGGATCATTTCCTAAGCCTACGTGGCTCTCAGTAGACATTAGTTGGAATCAGTGTCTAATTGTAGCAGTCAGGAGTATTCGTCATTGCAGGCCAGGCTAACTTGGTGGCTGAGGAAGCACCGACGCTTTCTTGCTGGCATGAATATTTACTGTGGTGTTGTGAAATCTTGTATCTGTGGCTCATGAGGCACCACCGACAGTTTCTTCTATGTATGCGTTCAGAGTTTTTGGTTCATATTTTCCCATTTATTCTTTCTAATGTACTTGCTGGAGAGCAGAGCAGTTCTGTAGTTAGACATAGGAGCACGTAGGATGGTTGTTTTTCTCTGGTCCTAGACTTTACTGGCTGTAAATCTAGTCATCTTACATTGCCTTTCTCTTGATTCACAGATCTCCTGGGAACCCGTCTGGAAAGAGAAGGAGACAGCCTCCTGCGGACTCAGGCCTGCCTCTGCTACATCTGTGCAGGGAATGTAGAGAGATTGGTTGCTTGCTGGACAAAAGCTCAGGATGGCAGCAGCCCCTTGTCTCTCCAGGCTAGTGTCTTTGCAACCAAAGCTGCTTTTGTTTTAGCATGCCCTCAGCTGACCAAACGCTGAGCTAGAAATGCTTTTGTTCTTGAAACTTGCTGCTTTCACCTGACTTATAGCTTCTGGATGCATCAGTGTGTGTGTGTTCATTGTCATCTTCGAAGAAGCCAGGTGTGAGATGGTGGGCTAGTCAGGTGTGGATGAAGCCGTTGGGTCAGATGGTGTGTGGCAGTTTACTGGAGCAGTAGGTGGTGGGAAAACTGAAAGAAGCCCAGGGTTACCTGCCCTCCCTTTAAGCTCCTCCCTCTGGCAGAGAGCAGCAGTATGGGCTGGAGAATGGGATGCACCCCAACACTGAGGGGAGTAGTGGTGATCAGGGAGTGTGAGGTTCAAGATAAACTGAGCCCAGGTTAGCTCTACCACCCAGGCTAGAGAGAAAGCCAAACTGGAGACGGTCCTAGGCCTCAAGTAGAGCTTAAAATTTCCCCCAAGGCACCTAGTGGGCAGTCTTGCGGTATCCTTGCGGTATTTTTGTTTGAAAAAAAAAAAACCTATCCAGAGTCGTCGTTTTAAAGATCTTTTTTTTTTTAAACTAAAAGTCAGATTTGTTTGTTTGTTTGTTTGTTTAAAGCAAACTTTTCCTTCCAAGTGCTTCTGAGAAGTAACATGTTTCCCACCTGTGGATTGAGGGGAGGGGATCCTGCACACTCCCTCAGAGCAGAGCTTCCATTACAAGGCCTACTCTCCGAGAACAGTTCCACAGCCTTTGCCACAACCATATTAGTCAGTCTGTAGTATTGGAATGAAATGACTGGACCAGTTGACTCTTACAGAGAAAGGGCTTTATTTGGGCTCATGGTTTGGAGAGTCCCGTTAAAGGTTGGGTAGGTAGCCCATGGCTTTGGGTCTCTGGCAAGGGCAGGATATTATAGTAGGAGCACATGGCTGAGCCACAGGAGGCAGAAGAGCAACAGAAAGACCTAAGCACACAGCTCCCTCAAGGAGTACCCTCAGGGACATAAGGGCCTCCCTTAGGCCACACATCTTCCAGGTTCTGCCACTCCTCAGTAGAGCCAGCCTTTGGAGGGGCATTGAACATGAACAACAAGGGAGCCCTTTGGAGGTCTTGTGCCTCTTGTGAGACTGCGAAGTAGTGATGTTGCAGGAAACATGCCATGCACGCTTGCACATGGCTCCTTCTCTGCTTGCCAGGAGACAATTCTGTTGCTGGGTACCTGCCCATCACTTTTAGTTTGGATTTTTTGTGTCTGAGATCATTGGACAAGTGTCTGGCAGGTTGAGGACTGTCTATGAGAGGCAGGCTTCCTTCTCCTCCTTCTTGCTGGCCGTCATCAAGATGGTGCTTGGCCCTTGAGTGCTCTTCAGATAGGGGGAGAGCAGGCGCTGTCCTTCTGGTAGACCCTGGGAAGCTTGCCGACTCTGTTTCTTCTGATTGTCTCCTCCTTTGCTTTTCTCTCATTTAGGATCTGATTGAGAAAGTTGTCATCCTCCGCAAAGCTGTACAGCTCACCCAAGCCTTGGACACAAATACTGTCGGAGCTCTTCTGGCTGAGAAGATGAGTCAGTATGCCAGCTTGTTGGCAGCCCAGGGCAGCATTGCCGCAGCCTTGGCTTTTCTGCCTGACAACACCAACCAGGTAATTAGTGTCCATTTTCTTCATTGTTGTTTTGTTTTTGAGGCAGGTCCCTGGCTATCCTGGAGTCGCTTTGTAAGCCAGGCTAACCTCAAATTCAGAGATACCGTGCCTCTGCCACCCTAGTGCTGGGATTATGCCCAACTCACTTTTATTTCTTTTAAAGAATCTCATGTTTAAGTCCAGACTGGTCTTGAACTTACTATAAAGCTGAGGGTGACCTTGAACTTGAGATCTTTTTGCCTCTGCCTTCCCAGGGCTGTGATTACAGATATGTGCCACTGTGCACAGTTGGTCTCACTGTATTGGTGTATAAGAGCTTTTACCTTAAGACTGGCTTAGACCTCTAGATCATCTAAGCATAAAATTAAACCCTGCATTTTTACTAAAATTTACTATAAAATTTACTTATAATTATGTATATTTTCTTGTATTTGTTTTGAGACAAGACTGAAAACTGTGTGTAGTGAAGGCTGGATTTAAATTCCTTGCCCTCCTGCTTCTGCCAAGGTAATCACATACTTTAATAGTTAATGAGAGGAGGCACAATGCATGTGTTGGGGCCCATGATTGAGATCAGAGGTCGTCGGCTCACTCCACCCATGTGGAACCCAGAGGGCAAAGTCAAATCTTTGGATTTGTTGGCAAGTGCCCTTAGCTGTTTGTTGAGCCATCTTGTGGACTAATCACATGCATTCTCTAGATGCTATTCCTTATACTGCTCTCTGGGCTTCAATGAGCTTTACTGAGAAAGAACCTTAGTGCTGATAGCACTGTCTCCTGTGAGTCTCAGCAGGCTGGCTCTGCAGACTTTGTGCTGCTGTTGTGTACCTCTTCCCCATACATACGGAGTGTACCTTATAAAGTGTGGCTCTCAGAGGGGCTTCAGTGCAAGCATGGGGGGCACTCACTGTGCCGTGTGCCTGCTGAGGGTATCTGAGGCTGGCTGCCAGCCAGTTTGTGTGATCACAGAACGCCTGGTTCAGTGAGTCCCTGTGTGTTGGTGTGAAAGAGACAGAGGCACACAGAACACAGGTGCCCCCAAAGCCAAAAGACAGCATCAGGTCTCTTGGAGCCAGAACTGTAGGTGCCTGTGACCTGCCAAACATGGGTGCTCAGAACTGATTTGGGGTCCTCTGGATGAGCAGTAAGGCTGAAGTGTCTTTACAGCTCCCCTCCCCAGCAGCCTTAAACGTGTAACAAGTTTATTAGACTAAAGCAGGAAAAGGTGGCTCAGCTGTTAGGAGCACACACTGGACTTCTAAACAACCCACAAGGTAGTCCACAACCATCGGTTCCTCCATTTCTAGGGATCTGACACCTTCTTCTGACCTCCTCGGGTACTATAGGACACGGTGTATAGACATACATGCAAACAAAACACCTGCAAGCATAAAATAAACAAACTTTTTTCCACTTTTCTGAGACGTAGTCTCTCTGTGTAACTATAGCTGTTCTGGATCTTTCTCCATAGACAAGACTGGCTTTGAACTCATAGGGATCTGCCTGCCTTTGCCTCCTGAGTGCTGAGACTAAAAGCAGGACTGAAACTGTTTCTGGAACCTTGTAGCCCATAGCTTTTAAATTTTTGTCAATTTCTAAAAATATGTGTATGTATTCTCTCTCCTCTCTCTCTCTCTATCTATCTATCTATATAGATATATGTGTATGTATATGTATATACACATACACACACACACACATATTCTATAAATCTATATAGTTGTGAATCCGAAAGAGGGAGGTCCAGATTTGAACTTCACGACGTTGCAGAATGTCTCTTAGCTGATGTATTGGCTCCTCTTCCCATCAGCAGCTATGGCAGCTCATGCGCTTTTTCCAGTTGTGTTTTTACAGTAGTCCTCTGATTTGGGAGTACTGTTACTTTGCCATAAAACAGCCAAAGAGCAGTGTTGATTCGGCATTGAGCAGGTGTTCTAATCAAGAGGTGCCATAGGTCCAAGCCCTGCCTCTCAAGTGATAAGTTGTACTGTGTGTCTCTGTCCTTTGGTGCCAGTCCAAGATGTTGACTCACGAGTAGCAGTGTCTTTTCTAGAATGTTCAACATAAGAACCTTGAAGGGGTCTCTTGAATGATCAGATTACTTCAAGAATAATCAACATGCTCCCTATAGCTGGCTCAATTCACAGTTTTGTTTTCTTCTTCCTACAGCCAAATATTGTGCAGCTGCGTGACAGACTCTGTAGAGCTCAAGGCAAGCCTGTGTCGGGACAGGAATCTTCTCAGAGCCCATATGAGAGGCAGCCACTGTCCAAGGGCAGGCCTGGACCAGTTGCTGGCCACTCGCAGATGCCCAGAGTTCAAACTCAGCAATATTATCCCCATGTGAGTGATATGGTCCAGGTGACGTGGGACTGAGTGTGTGCGTCTGTCCAAATGGATGGTTTAAATGTGCTTGGTAAAAGGTGGAGTGAAGCTACACAGGGCAGAGTGTGCTGCAGTTGCACTCAGTGGACCTGCTTCTCAAAATCACCTCTTTTGTGCAGTTGTTTCTGTTCAGTTTAAATTGGTTTTAAATTTCCCTAGCAAGACTGTTTCTTCAGTCTCAGTCAGACCTCCCTTGTACATGTATGTACCTCTACTAGCCTTATTTACCAAAGTATGTAGGGAGAGTGGTGAGAAGGGGTTAATGACTTGGCTCGTCTTAAGAAGGCCTTTTCTGAGCCTTCTTTTTTCCATCACCAAGGTAAGTTCATCCTGTCCTCTACATCCACACACTCAAGAATAACCCAACGATGAGTGAACCACGTAGATTTTAAAGAGAACTGACCGAAGGCTGTGAAGAGTTGGGATAGGGTTATTAGTTTTATTTAATCTTGTGTTTATGCCAGTAAAAAGTGATGCTATTTGTTTTTACAGCTTCATATAGAAACTGTATTTACAGACCAGCAGATAATCTTTTTTTTTTTTCCTTTTCTTGACAATGTCTTACCAAGTAAACCCTCGCTGACCTAGAACTTAGTATGTAGATCAGGCTGGCCTTAAATTCATGAGATCTGCTTGCCTCTTTCTCCAGAGTGCCGGGGTTAAAGTGTGTGCTGTCACACAATGAATGCCCTTCCTTCATGTTCTTAAATGGAAGATACTTTTTAAAAATAAAGTATAACTAGTCTTTACTGATAGTGAAGTTGACATTTCAGCTAGAACAACTTGGTGATAGAATTAACAGGGTTTTTGTTTGTTTGTTTGTTTCATTATAAATCTAAAGTCTTGAGAGGCCTGGATCAGTTAACACTCTCTCTCTTGTACTTGGGGACAAGATCAGAGCTTAATCAGACTGTATGCAGATACAGTGTACTGTGTACTTTACTCTGTAGACCACTGTTTCTAGGTTGTTTCCCCCGTTCCCTTTGCAGGTACTTAGTGCAGCTCTCTCTGAGTGCCTGGCATTAGTCTTGCTATAGGGATTGTCCTGGTAAACAAGCTACACAGTTTCTCTCCCTTACAGACATTGTGCTTACAAAGTCTGCCATGGAAATGGGGGTGGAGTGTTGACCAAGACAACAGAGAGGTGGGATGTCACAAGACTCTGCAGGGTTCAAGGCCCAGAGATGTCATCTCTGTACTGCCCAGCTGGCTGAAGGCTAACCTTTGGTTAGAATTTTCAGTCAGCTTGTGTTTAGACTGAGATGTTTCTTGAGGTACTAATAAAGCAGGGCTTGCTCTGCACAGGGAGAAGAGAACAGTTACTCTTGGTGCCTTTGCCTTGTCTCTCTCTCTCTGAGAAATGCTGAAAGCATTTAAAGACTGTTGAATTTCTTGGGCATAGTAGTGCACCACTTGAATATTTACATTCACTTGGGAAGCAGATGCAGGTGGATTTCTGTGAGTTGGAGGCCAGACTTGTGGCCATAGCAAATCTCAGGTCAATCAGATATCAAGATCCAGTCTCCAAATAAAACAACAACAAAATCACAAAATAATTTACCAGTCTTGTATTTTAAGAAGAGCAGGTAAAGTCCAGCAGTGAGCGGGGTTTTCTTGCTGGGTGGGTGAGGACAGTGGTGTGCAGTTTTAAAAGTAGTGTTTGCAGGTGGAAGGGGAGGGAAAGAGGAAAGTTATTTTATATGCTTATGGCTGTGCTGGAGTGCTGTAAAGATTCGCATACCAAAAGGATTTTGATGGCTTAAAACGGATTTAGGAAGGCCTGGAGAGATGGCTCAGCAGTTTAAGAGCACTGACTGTTCTTCCAGACTTCCCGAGTTCAATTCCCAGCAACCACATGGTGGCTCACAACCATCTGTAATGGCATCTGATGCCCTCTTCTGGTGTATCTGAAGACAGCTACAGTGTACTTACATATATAAAGTAAATAAATAAATCTTTACAAAGGAAGGTTTTAGGAAAACGTTTAGACAGAACTTGAGAGTAGGCAGAACTTGAGAGTTGAGGCCGGCTCAGTCTCAGCCATCGCCACTGAGTCCTCTGGACCTTAGGGTCACCTCTTAGGAAAGGCTGGGCTTGGCTGGATGCCATTGAGTCTTCTGAGGGAAGTGTAGCGTCTGGTGAATGGCCTGACTAGCAGCATGGAAATGGGTTAATCAGGCTCCCTCCCGAGTGTCTTCTCTTTCTACCTAAGGACCTCTTCCCACTTACACCTTTTATTATTTACTTATGCATTTATTTATTCATTTATTGTGTGTTAGTGAATGTGTCACCTGCATGTACACCAGTTCCCCTGGGGCTGGAGTCACAGATAGTTGTGATCTGTCCTATGGGTGTTGGGAATTGAACCCTGGTCCTCTGGAAGAGTAGCCAGTGCTCTTAACCACTGAACTACCGCTCCAGCCGCCTCATACACTTTGGGCTTGTTTCTGTGCTGCCTGAGATTTCGCACTGTCTGTCTTCCCTGCCTCCCTGCAACTGTTTTGTTGTGTTTTCCCTTTGGAGCCAGGTGGCCCGCGAGCCATTGCTTTGCTACATGTGATCTTACTGCTTTCACTTTTTGCTTTGCATCTTGCTATTAAGCCCTTTTGAGTTGTTTGTTTCTTCTTTTAACGTTTTCATTTTTTATTTTCTGTGATTGGTATTTCTTTGTTCAATTCAGGTTAGAATTGCCCCTACTGTCACTACCTGGAGTAACAAAACTCCCACTGCCCTCCCCAGCCATCCACCTGCAGCCTCTCCCTCTGACACACAGGTATATCTGCTCACTGACTATATATAACACTATATAGAACTATCACCTGATTATATAGATGATTATATATGCTCTCGCTTCTTCCTCGTTACTCTCCAGTCCCTACTCTGCATTCATCTGCCTGCTCGATGCATCTTATTGCTTGTGGGATACAGGTGGCAATTTTTAGTACTATTAATTTATTCTCTTATCCTTTCTCTTCTGCAGTTCTAAATTTACTTGAGCTAGAAAAATCTCAACCAAGGTTCAAATAATAGTTTTAATTGAATTTTATGAAGATGTTTCTCTGTCTTGTAAGCATTGCAGAAATGGAAGAAAACCAAAAGTCCCCTTATGCTATTTATCCTGAGTCCGGAGCAGTAAATGGAAGTTAGTAGAGATGAAACTTCTGGTGTTACCACAGTGTTGCCGACCCTGTTATGAGGCCATTGCTGCTGCCATTCACTGCAGTCATTTTGGACCTTTCGATCACTCAGACCGTTCTGAGCAAGATAGTATAGGCAAAATGCAGCTTTCTCATATAATAGCTTAAAAAAATAAACACCAATTCCATTTCAGAGACTGCAAGGCTATTTGGTGAGACTTGATCCCAAATATAATTTTCCTTTTTACTCTGTTCTCATTTTCCAGGGAGAAAATCCCCCACCTCCAGGTTTCATAATGCAAGGCAATGTCATTCCAAACCCCGCTGCCCCGCTGCCCACGGCTCCAGGCCACATGCCCAGCCAGCTGCCACCTTACCCACAGCCACAGCGTGAGTAACCATGGAGCCTGCCTCCCCTCATTGCCTAGCCGCCACAAAACCATGCTCAGTCAGTTTTGACAGATAAAATCAGGGGGCTAGGGTGTCACTCAGTGCCAGGGGGCTCGCTTAGAGTGTTCAGTTTCTAGCACCCACAGAGAGTGGGGAGGTGGGGAATAGACACACACAAGAGAGACACACCGACATACTCACCCACACACAAGATACAGGGCACCCACGTGCTCACCCACACACAAAGTACAGGGTGCCCACACACTCACCCACACAGAAGATACAGGGCACCCACACACACCCATGCCCACCCACACAGAAAGTACAGGGCACCTACACACACCCACACAGAAGATACAGGGCACCCACACACTCACTCACACAGAAAGAACAGGGCACGCACACACTCACCCCTGCACACACAGAAAGAACAGGGCACGCACACACTCACCCCTGCACACACAGAAAGTACAGGGCACGCACACACACCACACAGACTCTTTGCATCCTGAAGCGTGGTAGTGTATGTTTTGCAGTAACGAACAAATGATGCTGTCTTGTGCCAAAGCCCAGACTTTATGTGTGTACACTCTTAGATTTGTATATTCTGTGGACTTTGACAAAGGGAGCAGTTACACTTGAAAAAAGAAGTGCAATTAGGAGTGGGGATGCAGGCCTTCAGTCCCATCCATGGTGGGTAGAGGCAGACTAACTGTTTCACATCTACAAACAAAGAACCTAAGTAAAAATGGGGAAATTATAAGATTAAATAACTATTAAAAATTAAGAACCAAGGGCCTAAACAACTATTAAAGACGACCCTAACCACTGATCCAGATGAGGCCTTCTGAGCTGCAGGGATTCTTCACATAAATCTACATTTCACACAGTGCTTAGTGCTGTTTCTGGGTAGCAGATGCCCCGGGTGGACACTGCAGGGCCTCTCCCTGCCTCTCTCCCTGCCCTGCCTATGCAGTGTTAGGCTCTGTCAGGAGGGTTGAGTGAGGGTGGAGGCTGAAGTCAAGCTACCAACACACTATAGGGTTTTCCAGAAAAGTACTGGCCTTGTGTCCACAAGTCCTCATGGCTCCATCTGGTGGCTCATTGCTGTCTCTGCAGTCTTCCCAGGAACAGGCGGTCTCAGAGAAGGGCCAGTCCTGTCGGCTCTTAGACCTGATGGCCCATGTTTCTCAGAGGAAGCATGCTAAGGCTTTGTGTTGTTACTGTTTTTTTCTTTATTTTTGAGGTGCTGCAGATGGAACCCAGGTTTCCCATGCTAGGCAAGTGCTCTGTCACTGAGCTACACCCCCATCATGAGTGCTAGCTTTGGTCTTACTGTTATAAGATTAATGATTAAAACCATCTTCCTATGATACCGTTACTTGTTCCTCCTACTTCCGTGTGAGTAAGTATGTAACTAACGAAGGATTTCTGTTTCTTCCCCTTGATGTAGCTTACCAGCCAGCCCAGCAGTATTCCTTCGGAACAGGGGGGGCAGCAGTTTATCGACCTCAACAGCCTGTTGCTCCTCCTGCTTCTAACGCTTACCCTAACACCCCGTATATATCTCCTGTGGCTTCCTATTCTGGGCAGCCTCAGATGTACACAGCCCAGCAAGCCTCCTCACCTACCTCCAGCTCTGCTGCTTCTTTCCCCCCTCCCTCCTCTGGAGCATCCTTCCAGCATGGCGGACCAGGAGCTCCACCATCATCTTCAGCTTATGCACTGCCTCCTGGAACAACAGGTACACCGCCTGCTGCCAGTGAGCTGCCTGCGTCCCAAAGAACAGGTCTGCGCTTGGAAGGGGTCTGCTTGGGCCTCCTGTTTCATGAGCAGCGGGGTGGCTGGAGGGGCGGTATTTCCAAGTGTTTGTGAACTGAATAACATGGGGTATTGGTTGAATTTTCAATAACAAATTCTAAAACTTTGCATGAGTGTGAGCCCCCCCCATAATGAATGTCAGCTACTAAATGAAGAGAACAGACTAGCGCTTTCAAACACTAAGACTATGTAACCCACTGCTGCATGTACTTTAAAAGGTAGAAAATTAGTTGGCAAGACGAATGACAGTTGAAATCAGATTTAGTGGATACTGTTATGTGAAATACAGAACTTTAGAGGGCATAGCATCCTGGGAATTGAACGTAGGCCTCAAGTGTTAGTGAAATGCTAAGCTGTATCTCCAACCATTCCTTTACTTGGCTGAAGTGTGCTCAGTGTTCTTAAAATGTTGTTGCGGGCTGGCTCAGTGGGTCACGTGGGTCACTGGCTGCGAGCCTGACAAGCTGGTAGAAGAGACATGGCTTCTGGAGTTGTCCTCTGACCTCCATAACTGCAAGAAATAAATGTAGGAAGATAAAGAAATCTTAGAGTAATGTCCCAGTTCATCAGCATTTGATAGTACCTGCTTCAGATTATAATGGATGTTCAAACTAGTGGGGTAAAAGGATGGAGTTAGACTTGTTTAACCCTGAGCTGGAAGATGTTCAAGGAAAGGCTGTTCTATAGTTTTCTGATTTAAATGCTAAGAGTAACTCTAACTGATAAAAGTATCGTAAGTCTGTGGTAGAAGCATTCTTTTCAAATAAATACAACAATAAATATCGATATAAGAGATTTTAAAAATATTACTAGTTCTAAAATCTTATAATTGATTCTAGAATTATAAACATACCTCTTTCCCCATTTTCTAATATGCAATATTAACATTCAAAGAGCAAAACTTACATACTACAAGGATTTTGGAAACTTGCATTGTCTTGGTTTATCTGTGGAAGCTCAGCCGATGTTTGATACCATATACCACCAACCCCATGTGTGATAAACTGGTTATTAACCAGGAATAATAAGGGATTGACAGTAACTAAAAATTAAAACTGCAGGCTGTAATAACTTGCTGCCATTGATACAGTCTTCACTTTGGGGCCTTGTTAACTGAGGTAAGGGTAGTCTATCTGGCGGGTACACTGGACAAAGGGACAGCTTGTACCCTTCTGTCTTGAAATGAGTGTATCAGACTTCTCAGCTATTGCTTACGAATGTTTAGCATTCCTTTTCATAACTGTGGACAAAGTTGACCATGGAAGTGAAGGGGAGCCTATCATACACACTTCAGTTAATACACCACAGACACATCCTAGTAGTTTGATGGTTTAGAAGTGAGTGCTAGCTCCTAGACTTCAAAAAATACCCTTTAAACCTAGGTAAGCAACCATTCTGAGCAGCCGGGGCCGATTCTTCAGTAAGGACAGTGTGGGTTCAGATGAGCGCCTGCTCAGTGCTGCAGGAAGTAGAAGAGCAGCTCACTGTTGCTAGAATGTCCTGGGCTTGACCTCGAGTTTGCTGTTTGTCTTGCCTTCAGTCCTCACAACCCTGAGAAACAGAACCGCTTTATCTTGTTAAGATCTTAGATGAGGACACTGGAGCTTCTAAATGCTGCAAACAATCTCAGAGCTCACAGTTGTTCCAGTTTAACCTGGTCTGTGTCCTCGCTGCTGGTTCTGTGCTGGTTGTTGGAGTTCTCGTGTCCACATAGAAACTTCTCAGTGGAGGGATTACAGGACTTCGCCAGCACCACCCCTGGAGGCTTTTGTCACTTTTTATAGTAAATAAGACAGTGCATAGCATTGTTTTCCGCCTTAGGCAGAAGAGCATTTGCCATGAGGGTCTGTGCGCTGTGCTAACAGGAGAAGCGTCCACACTAACCTTCCCTAGGGTTCAGCATGCACTGTGTATGTCGCTGCCTGGCCACCTCCTGCATGTAACCTTCCTGTACACCTTAACTGCAGTCAGCTCACCGTGCTTTCATTTTGGATTTCCTAAAGAGTTTGTTGAAGTTACATAATTGTGACTAGAAAGTTTGTTATATTGTAATGTTTGTCTTAGATCATGAGTTTGTTTGAGATTTAGAAATTCCAGTTGACCAGTGGATAATCACTGTTAGATCCTACAGATTTCCAAGCTTCCTGTTGATATATGAGATGGTGTGGCAAAGGCTCAGAGAGATGGATGTTGCAGTTAGTAAAACATTTATCAGTCAGTTCTTTTTTTTTTTTTAATTTATTTATTTTGTTTGAGTGTTCTATCTGCATGTACACCTGCATGGCAGAAGAAGGCATCAGATCCCATTACGGATGGTTGTGAGCCACCATGTGGTTGCTGGGAATGGAACTCAGGACCTCTGGAAGCGCAGCCTGCGTGTGCTCTTAACCACTGAGCCATCTCACCAGCCCCTATTCAGTCAGTTCTTAACAAGACCTACTCTGTAATTAGAATTATGGAAGAAGTAGAGAGGCAGAAAAGGACAGTGTATCTCTAAGGAATAATGAGTAACTCCTAGAAATTAAATTTTGTATATGTGTCAAATTTTGAATAGCCTCGTGTAGTAGAATAGGGACTGTATAGTTCATACAATAAGAAAATAAGAGTCTCGTAGAGATCCTGGACTGCTGAGTGGGGTGACCTAAGTGTCACTTTCAGGAGAGTACTCTGGAAGCTTCCTCACGGGAGAGATTGTGACACATGCTGACCACAGTACTGGGGTGGAGTGGCAATGGTGCAGGTCCCTTGTGGCAGAAAGTGGTCCCTGGGTCACTGTCTAGGATGAGTGGGTGCTGTTTGACTCTTTTTTTTTTTTTTTCCAGTCCTTGGTTTACTTTGTGTTTCTAAGAGAAAAACTTTCAAAAATATGATGGCCGTAGAGCTAGCCAGCTGGCCCGCTCTCTCCCCAGAGTCACAGTGCGCATTTGATTCTGATTTCTGATTTCACTGCTAACTTTGAGTCTGACTTTGTTATGACCTCCGTGCTGTCACTAAGGGATCATGTGAAAATTGCTATTCAGACTTCCTTGTGCTGCAGCTTAGTGAGAGCAGATCACTTGCAGGCTCCTGCTTGGGAGCTGGAGAAGTGGTCTTCGTCCCTTCCCGGTCCTGTGAGCTGGGTGGGGCAGAGGTTGCATAGCTCAGAGCAGTTGTCTTGGCTCCTGCCCTCCCACTGGAGCTGCATGGGTTCTGAAGGCTGTGTGTGCAGATGAGTGTGCCTGCTTCTGTGCCGTGCTGGGCCACAGTGGACGGGGTGTGTTCAGTGTGTACTCTTCCGCACTGCTGGAGGCTTGACAGCAGCGCTGTGTCACCTAAGAACCTGCTGGACAGAGAACATTCGGTCCTACCGTAGCCTCACTGATTGTTCTGCTTGAACAGGTCCTCAGTTGCCACGGGTCCACGGCTTTGAGTGATGCTGGCACGGCGCACTTGCCGGCACGTGGCATGAGTGGTGCTGGCACGGTGCACTTGCCGGCATGTGGCATGAGTGATGCTGGCACGGCGCACTTGCCGGCACGTGGCATGAGTGGTGCTGGCACGGCGCACTTGCCGGCACGTGGCATGAGTGGGTAGATGACAAGTGCTGTGTGCTTAGGGTGTACGGAGCGCCATTGCCAGGAGAGAAACCGTGAGGGTAAGAACCAGGGAAACACTGAGGGCCCCATTGAGAGCAGGCCAGGCTATCTGGTTAGAGACTGCCAACAAGTAAGTTTTGACAAAGTGTGAGGTTGTGCTCCTTTGACATTAGTTTGCTTTTTCTGGATCCTGTTAAGCAGGGAAGAAAAAGGATAAAGTGATAATTTTAGAATGTCTTCCATATTACTATCTAAGTGACTTTTACATTTTATCAACAGAAAATCAATCTTTCCAAGACCAGGCGTCTATATTGGAAGGTGAATTGGTTGTAAAACATACTTTAGTAAATAATTTAATCATTAAATACAGCTTATGAATGGGCATTAACAATAATGCATGTGATCGGTATCATTTTTATTTGGCTTCTTAATTGAATTAAATTTTAGAAGTGATTAAATGCATATAATGACTCCCAGTTTTAATCATGGACGCTGCCTATCTTAGTAAGCATAAGAGAGTACTGGAATGTGCAGCTACAAGCATGAGGTGGTGGGCGAAGTTTCAGTGATTCCTCTGTGTGGTGGGACAGTCAAGAATTTGTTAAGCAGGCGTGACGCAGTAGCTTGGACCAGCTCCCGACTGTCTTGTGCTGAGCTTGTAGGCCGTTCTGTTTAACAGCAAAGCAGCTAAGTCCACAGTGCTTAGGGAAAGAGTGGTTTGCCAAGCAGTTCTGTTGTGAAATAATATTCATATCAGCTCAGCAAGCAAGGGAGGGACGAGGGGAAGGTGTCTCCAAAACCAACGCACTTCCTGTCTTCATATGTTCACGCACACACCTGTGCTTTAGCAACTGTCTGCTTCCACGGAGCGGTGTAGGGTAATCACCTGTAATTTGGAAGCTGTCTGATTTCAGCATGTTTTGTAATATGCTGGTACTAAAACAGTGAGCTCTACTGATGGCCATTTCTAACTCTGCGATGCCAGCATACTGGGGTCTCAGTTCTGAGGAAGCTTGCTGTACTTGACCACAGTTTGACAAGGCAGGGAATGCTGAGAGCTACTTGCTCTTCTGCAGTTGGGTCTGCTGTTGTTTTCTTGTTTGCCCTGTGTTACTGGGCATGGAACCCGGGCCTCCCATTCTGGGCAAACATTCCATCATTGAGTTGCTCCTTGGCCTGGAAAGGTTTTTATAAACAATAGACCCATGTTCCGCATCTGTGCTGGCGTGCGTGTTGAGTTGCTCCCTTGCCAATAGAGGGCTCTCTCCTTTCTTTTTTGGACATCGAGTATGACAGAGCTGTGCAGAAGCACACTCAGCCAACCTATTTTCCCTTTATCAGGAGAGAAGAGAGAACTTTGAAGGCTGGGGGTCAGTTTAGACATAAGGACTTAGGCCTGAAGCGTAGGACAGTCCCTTACATAGCAGTACTATCAGGATATGTTGTCTAAGGCAAGCCCTGTGTGACCCCGGTTGATTGGTGGAGCCTGTGTGGCAGTTACCTCACAGTTAAGGAGAATGTTTAGGGTTCTGAAAGAAAATGTCTTCTATTGTAGGTCCTCAGAATGGTTGGAATGATCCTCCAGCTCTGAACAGGGTGCCGAAGAAGAAGAAGGTAATGAGAAGTTCTCTACCTGTGCGTGTCTTTATCTGTACCACCTGGAGCACAGCACGCTTAACCCATGGCTTTAAGGGCAAAGCTTGCCGGTTATTGTATATAAAATGCATCATATCAAGTTTTCTTCTAATCCATGGTAAAAGAAGGGAAGCTAGAGTGTCGTCAAAGCCTTACTCTGCGCTGTGACTGACACAGCTGTAGTCCCCATGCTTGGGAGGATGAGGCAGGCCAGCAAGGGGACGATGGCTCAGGAACCCTGGCCTTCCTTGGCTTGGCCTGTGCTGTCATCTTCTAACAGTGTGCTTGGCAGCCTGTGACACTTTGTGCGTGTTCCATGTACAAACTTCCCCTCTGAACAACGCACGTAGCAACCGAGGGCCTAGTCCTGCATTGAGCTGCACATATACCCCACTCTGCACATATACCCCACTCTGCACATATACCCCACTCTGCACATATACCCCACTCTGCACATATACCCCACTCTGCACATATACCCCACTCTGCACATATACCCCACTCTGCACATATACCCCACTCTGCACATATACCCCACTCTGCACATATACCCCACTCTGCACATATACCCCACTCTGCACATATACCCCACTCTGCACAGTGCAGTCAGTTTCTTCTCCCCCCTTCATGACCACCAGACTTGGACGATTCTATCCAGTCATACTCAGGTTCTGTTCAAGTACAAAAGTAGAAAGGCTGACCTGGCGTTGGGTGTACGTGTGATAAAGCAGAACTATGTCCACAAGTCAACTTTTCCCATCTATGTCTACACATGTAATTTAGCTTTCATGTGATTAAAACCATATTCACAGTGGAGAGATGATAAATAAATTAACCTATCAGTCAAAATAGAGAACAAAAGCTCCTCTGCTTACTAGCCAGGCCCCTGCCTTTGGACTCAAGCAATACCAGCAAACCAAGCAACCTCATTCATGTGTCCTGCTGTCTGTTTCTACTCCCACCCCAACCCCCCAACCTGTGACAGCGTTTCTCCTTGTGCTTCTAGCTGTCTTGGAACTCATAGAAATCCTCCTTCCTCTGCTTTTTTTGCCTTAAATAAAGTTGCTTTACTGTGGTCCCTTATTTCAGTCCTTAGAATAAGAGGCCAAGGCCCTGGAAACAAACAGCCCAGATCCCAGCCACAGTGAGGCCGGTCTTGGCTTAGCTCTGTAGTGAACACCTGTACCAAATGACCTTCCCTACCTAACCCCACCCAGGGGTTAGGGAAGCCTTATTCTGCTGACAGTGGTGTGAACTGAAGCCGCTTTAAATTTGTCAGCCCCCTACAGGCCTCTCAAGCAGGAGGAAGCAGAATTTTTGGCTTTGCTGTTGAGTTTTAGAAGTTTCTTTGATCCTTTGGTATTCTAGCAATAATCATGATTATATTTTATAATCAACTGTACTTTATACCTACATTTTAGATTTTCGTTTACAATGTTTTTTAATGATTTATTTTATGTGTATCAGTGTTTTGCCTGCATGCATATCTGTGTGAGGTTGTCAGATCCCCTGGGACTAGAGTTACAGACAGTTGTGAGCTGTCATGTGGGTGCTGGAAACTGAACCCAGGTCCTCTTGGAAGAGCAGCCAGTGTTCCTAACCACTGAGCCATCTCTTGAGCCCTTGCAATAATGTCTTTAAAAATGTTTCTGATTTTTTTACTCCGTGTGTGTGTGTGTTTTTTTGCCTGTGCCAACTACACACTCATGAGTGTGCCACAATGTGTATACGTCAGGAGACACTTTGTTGAAGTGGGTTTTTCCTTCCATTGTGTGAGTCTCAGAGATTGAACACGGGTTCTTGGGCTTCCTGGCAATGTCCACCCAGCCATGTTGCTGTCCCTGCCACAAATGACATTAAGTGAAGAAATACCCTGTATGTAGCATTGTTTATATGTCAATAATGTTTACAAAGTACTGAATATAAATGGTACTTTTTTCCTTTCTCTGAAGCTATATATATTGTAAATTCTTGATGATTTCATTCTCCAAGAATAGAGGCTAGAACAGAACACTGGGAGACATTAAGTCAGTAAGGAAACCCCAACAAAAAGCCAGTCATGATCTGAAACTTTATCTGCTGTTTCTAGTGCCAAGTAGCAGCTACGTAGTGATCTGTGAAACTGGAATTACATCCTATTGTCATGTAATGTGCACACATGGTACATTGGTTGTGTAGATGAAATGCATGTTTTGGGGAGTCTGTGAGAGGACAGGGAGATAACCCTGAGTGTGGTCCTCATTCATGCTAGGTCTACTGCGATGCTTTACTCTGGAATTCTGCATAACATTTCATTTGAGAAAGTATTGTGCTGAGAAACGTTAACCTGGGGTCCTCTCAGGCCTTCACCACTTTAGCCAAGGAAATGGTTGGCTTTCCTCTTCTTACTTTTGCTCCTTTAACTTTCCCGTTTTTTTTTTTTCTTTCATCTTTTAAAAGATGCCTGAAAACTTCATGCCTCCTGTTCCCATTACGTCACCAATCATGAACCCTTCAGGTGATCCCCAGTCACAGGGGCTGCAGCAGCAGCCTTCAACTCCAGTGCCGCTGTCAAGCCACGCCTCCTTCCCGCAGCAGCACCTAGCGGGCGGCCAGCCCTTCCATGGCGTACAGCAGCCTCTTGCTCAAACAGGCATGCCACCGTCCTTCTCAAAGCCCAACACTGAAGGGGCTCCAGGAGCTCCCATTGGAAACACCATCCAGGTATCAGTAGAACTGTAGGGGTGCATGGGAGATGGCTTGGTCAGTGTGAACTCAGTCCTTCATGTTAGCTTCAAAATGGCAACTCCATTTTAATAGACTGTACATGTATATTACTTTTTAGTGGCATGGCTATACGTAAGCTTTCTAGACAAGAGTTACATATTTGGGGAATGTATGTTTACTATGGCTCAGTAACTACAGTGTTTTCTTAATCTAGTCAGTGCACAAGTTAAGATTGTCTGAGTCACCACTGTATCCGAGGCTGTTTTTATAGGCTTTTTTTTTTTTAAATGCTAAGTAAAAATGTTACGAGTTATGTCATTTAGTGTGTACTACCTACCCAGAAGTTAAAAACTCATAGCACACACATAAAAATGTAAAGAGCTGGGTCAGTGCTCACTGTTGAGGAACGAAGCAGCCAGCCTGGGAAATGCTGGTTCTGCTGTCCCGTCTTAGCCGTGCAGACTGGCTGAGAGAGTTCCTGCTTCCAGTCGCTTTCAGGACTACAAGTGTGACACCTGTTTGCTCTTTCCCAGAACATTATGGCTTCCTGTTGTTAATGGATAAGGACCAAATAGTTAGCGCTATCCAGAACTCAAATAGTTAGCGCTATCCAGAACTCCTGCACTCAGAGTCCTCTCTCTCTGGTCCAGTCTTACTGGCCTCCCTGTGTCCTCGTGTATGCGCTGTGTCCCTTCCTGTCTATGTTATTCCTTTGTCTAAAATGATTTTCTCCCCTTACTTAAGTGGTTAGCCAAATT
Source organism: Mus caroli (assembly GCF_978045245.1). Classification (NCBI taxonomy): domain Eukaryota; kingdom Metazoa; phylum Chordata; class Mammalia; order Rodentia; family Muridae; genus Mus; species Mus caroli. The sequence continues at coordinate 104,565,582 of NW_028227259.1, read as the reverse complement.
CATCTTATGTATTTGAGTTATAGTTTCCTGTAAGCGTTAACTTTTTAAAAACTTTATTTATTTTTATTTATTCACTTGACATCCCGATCACTGTCCCCTTCCCAGTCCCCCTGCCCTGTCCCTTCTCTGAGAGAGTGGAGTGTCCTCCACCCAGGTATCCCCCAACCCTTGCACATCAAGTCTCTGCAGGGTTAGGCGCTTCTCCCACTGAGGCCAGACAAGAAAGCCAAGCTAGGGAAACAGGTTCCACAGACAGAAAACAGCTTTAGGGACAGCCCCTGCTCCAGTTGTTTGGGACCCACATGAAGACGAGGCTGCCATGTGCGGGGGTGGGCGGGGGCTAAGCAGCAACCCACTGTAGGTACACTGTCACATACCTTGGGGTGGGAGGGGCTGAGCATCAGCCTGCTATAGGTACACTGTCACATACCTTGGGGTGGGAGGGGCTGAGCATCAGCCTGCTGTAGGTACACTGTCACATACCTTGGGGTGGGGGGGGCTGAGCATCAGCCTGCTGTAGGTACACTGTCACATACCTTGGGGTGGGAGGGGCTGAGCATCAGCCTGCTGTAGGTATACTGTCACATACCTTGGGGTGGGAGGGGCTGAGCATCAGCCTGCTGTAGGTATACTGTCACATACCTTGGGGTGGGGTGGGGCTGAGCATCAGCCTGCTGTAGGTACACTGTCACATACATTGGGGTGGGAGGGGCTGAGCATCAGCCTGCTGTAGGTACACTGTCACATACCTTGGGATGGGAGGGGCTGAGCATCAGCCTGCTGTAGGTACACTGTCACATACCTTGGGGTGGGAGGGGCTGAGCATCAGCCTGCTGTAGGTACACTGTCACATACCTTGGGGTGGGAGGGGCTGAGCATCAGCCTGCTGTAGGTACACTGTCACATATCTTGGGGTGGGAGGGGCTGAGCATCAGCCTGCTGTAGGTACACTGTCACATATCTTGGGGTGGGAGGGGCTGAGCATCAGCCTGCTGGTGGTACACTGTCACATACCTTGGGGTGGGAGGGGCTGAGCATCAGCCTGCTGTAGGTACACTGTCACATACCTTGGGGTGGGAGGGGCTGAGCATCAGCCTGCTGTAGGTACACTGTCACATATTTTGGGGTGGGAGGGGCTGAGCATCAGCCTGCTATAGGTACACTGTCACATACCTTGGGGTGGGAGGGGCTGAGCATCAGCCTGCTATAGGTACACTGTCACATACCTTGGGGTGGGGGGGGCTGAGCATCAGCCTGCTGTAGGTACACTGTCACATATCTTGGGGTGGGAGGGGCTGAGCATCAGCCTGCTGTAGGTACACTGTCACATACCTTGGGGTGGGAGGGGCTGAGCATCAGCCTGCTGTAGGTACACTGTCACATACCTTGCTAGTTTTAAGCTTTGCCTCTTTCTGCATGGCCTGTGAACCTTCTTAGGACTGAAGTCATTTCTGTCCTGGCTCACCGCTGTGTAGCTAGCTCCAGTGCATCACTGCCTGGTGTCCTGTGAGTAAGTGAAAGGATGGGCACAGAGGGGAGTCCCTGCTTGCCCGTCTATCGCTGTCACTGTCACAGGTTTTCTGTAATAAACACCCTTTAAGAAGAGTAAGAGAGTAGTCAGGGGTGGCCCACATTGTAGCACTTTGGAGATTAAGGTAGGAGAATCCCTGTGATTTCAGCTAGCCTGGGTGCTACAGCAAAGCCATCTCAAAAAACAAGAGGAATTGTAAAGGGGGTAGAAGGAGAGCAGAGTACCAGAGTTAACACTATGAGGGGCTGCGTGTGTAACCAGTCAGGTGCTTCAGGGTGTGTGTGTGTCTAATGCAGGAATTGATCCCTGGGCCTCGTGGTTATTGGACAGCATTCTGCCACTTATACAAACAGAAGCTGTCCAAGGAGCACGAGTGCTTCCTACTGGTCTCTTACCCATTTCTTCTCAAACCCCTGAGTTCACATGTTAAACCTTCATTTTATTTTTAACAGATCTGCCTCCAAGGCTGTTGGTTCTCTTCACATAGAATCAGAACTTTGGATATAAAGCGCTTTCTGGTCCTTTCTCATTGTTTTTATAACATTAATTCTTTCAGCACGTGCAGGCTCTGCCAACAGAAAAGATTACCAAGAAACCTATTCCGGAGGAGCACCTCATCCTAAAGACGACATTTGAGGATCTTATCCAGCGCTGCCTCTCCTCAGCTACAGACCCCGTATGGACTCTGCTTCTCATAGTTTACTTAACTGTAAATACGGCCTGGGGCTGGAGAGTTGGGTCAGCACTGTCACTATTGCAGCGCCCACGTGGCAGCTCACAGCTGTCTGTAACTCCACTCCCAGGACCTCTGAAGGCACTGCACACATGTGGCGCACAGACATGCAGGGAAATGCGTGTATAGTTAAAACTGTAAAATACATTTTTTTAAAATCTTCTTTTTAAAGTCCCTTGTGGCGCTCCTCCATTATTGAGAGAGCTGTGGTCATAGTTACCCCCATTGCCTTGGTAAACAGAGGCCTGCAGCATCCTCGGGGCAGCGCTCAGTGTAACGCCTGTTCTTCTCCTCCTGTAGCAAACCAAGAGGAAGCTGGACGACGCCAGCAAGCGCCTGGAGTTCCTCTACGACAAGCTTAGGGAACAGACAGTAAGTTTTTGGGAAGCAGAGGTCGATTATAACACCCATTATTCTTTGTTGCTAATGAAGTGACTCACCAACACTGTCACTCTGTGTGGGGGATGGCAAGCTTGTCGTGAAAGGTACAGGATGGTCTTCCCAGAACCCATTTGTGCGAGTTGGGGGAGAGAACATAAGAGGTGAAATTAGCCCTTTTTATAACAAAGATCAGAAATGCAAACTGGACTGTGTTGTGCCCAGGGTAACTGGCCTGATGCTCATTTAACATGGCACTTGTATCAGAAACCAGAGACGAGGCAGGTGCCCTGTTTTCTAGAGAAGAATTTGTCATCTCTCTGGAGTCTAAAACTCTTGATCCTTTACTCCCACAACAGCTGATATAGAAGGGCAAAACCAGATGTTGCTGCTGGTCAGGGTGCTGTTCTGTGACTGAGAAGTCACAGCAAGGAAGCACTGTGGTCCTCTTGAACTGACCTGCTGCAGCCTAGGGTAGCAGCATGGGCCAGAGACCCCAGCTCCTGCTGAGAGGATCACCTGAGCTCAGGAGTGTGAAGCCAGCCTCAGCAACACAGCAAGAGCTAAAAAAAGGAAAACAAATTTTTTAATGCCAGTAGAGAAGGTAGACTTATAAAAGTATTCTAGCCCGGGATGTGGCTCAGGTTAGCGCTTGTCTACACATTGGAAACCCCGTTCCACCCCCATCATCACAAAAGATGGGAAGAAAAACTAGTTCCGAGCTGGTGAGTTGCCTTGTGTGGCCAAGCCTGTTGCCTTGAACTCAGAAGAGACAGAAGGTTCAGAGTCTCCTGTAGAAAAGGCTTCAAGTAGCTGGGTCCCAGCTTTGTGGTGCCTGATATACAACCTTCCTGGACGCAAGGAAAATGTTGAAGGCTCTGCTAACGTAACTGGAGAAGGAAGGCTCTTCATTGGAAAGAGATGTAAGCAGATCAACTTGCAGGAGGAAGTCAGTAAGGAAAGACCTGCTCTACACCATTGTAATTCATAAAGGACTTGTCACATGAGGTGTCCCCATCAGGCTTCTACATTTAAGTGTAACTTTCACTTGGTCTAAAGTCTTTGTTTGGTTTAAAACATTCCAAAATGCTAACTAGTTAGGCATTTGTCAGGAGTGTCTCCGGCTCCGGTAAGCCTCTGGGTTGAATGCTTGCAGAGTGGTGGCCGTCCTCAGGTAACTCCTCCCTGCCCCGGCCTTTCTTTCAGCTCTCCCCGACCATCATCAACGGTCTGCACAGCATCGCCAGGAGCATTGAGACGAGGAACTACTCGGAAGGGTTGAGCGTCCACACTCACATCGTCAGCACCAGCAACTTCAGTGAGACCTCGGCCTTCATGCCCGTCCTCAAGGTTGTCCTCAGTCAGGCCAGCAAGCTGGGCGTCTGAGGACGGCAGCGCTGCCCGCTGACATTGCCACTTCTCCAAAGAAAGCCATGCTAAGACTGGGACCAACCCCTCGTTAGCATGTCTCCCTGCCGCCCGCCCACCCGCCACCCAGGAGCTTTGACATTATTTCTGCCGCCATACTCCCCTAGAACTGCTCGAACCCCGTGCTTTCCTTTTTCTTCATCTCCTTTTGCCCATTATGATTTTCCTATTCTGCAAATACTGTCTTTCCTGGATTACACATAGTGTGGTTTCCTGAGGGATTCTGACTAATGTGGTTTTTAAAACTTGGGTGTACTTTTTAGGAAAATTGCATCTGGCTATGTATAAAACAGACCTAAAATAAATTTCTTTGATGTCTTCCCTACTTTCTCCACATCAATCAGATTAAAGTGTGTAACCCTATCTTACACAGTTAGTCTTTATTTATTTATTTTTTACCTTTTTACTGCCTTTTCTTGATTTCTAAGTGTGTGGATGTGGGCATGCCGCTGTGTGTGGAAGCCAAAGGTCAGACAGCCTGGAGGACCAGTTCTCTACTCCCTCCATGTGGGTCCCAGGCACAGAACTCGGCTTGCCAGGTTTGTCAGTAATCACTTCTGCCCACTGAGCCATCTCACCAGTCTATAGTCTTTGTAAAACAGGCTGCTGACTGTAGTCTGTGGGGGAGCACTTCTTGGCATATGTAAGGCAGAGAACTGAGGCAGGAGGATAAGAGCAAAGTTAGTCTGTATGTACTGTGTAGAAGGTACAGTCTTTAAAAAAAACCTCAGGCATACGAGCGGTTACTGTCTACGTTTGGAAGATACGGCTTCCTCAACACATCCATCATGTGCGGTCAGCAGTTCCTGTTTTGTGGTCCCAGACATGTTGAATTTTCTTGTTTTGTGCTTTTATTTATTTTAATGCAGTTCTAAGCAGAGGAAGGGTTCTGAAGGAATGTGGTCTGTGGGGCTTGGTGCTGGCTTCTGGGTTAGGATTGTTTATATTAGATCTCAACTCTACCTCTGCCTTTTATTTTATTTTATGTATATAGGTGTTTCACTTGCATGCATGTATGTGCACCACATGCATTCCTGGTGCCCACAGAAGCCAGAAGAAGCAGAGCTGGAGTTAGAAGCAGCTGTGAGCTGCCATGTGGGTGATGGAAACCTCAGAGCTCTTAACCACTGAGCCGTCCTTCCAGCTCCCATCTCTACCCTTCTTTATGTTCCTTGGGTGTGGAAAGCGGACCTACTCCACAATGAGATGAGATGCGTAGCTGATGGGGCTGTTATCCATAGGATTTGGGGGCAGCTTCTCTACACCTTGCTATTGAGAGCCTCAGAAGTCATTTAGATTCAGAAATTCCCTGGTGTGTTGGAGGGTTTCTCTTGCAAAGTACAGCAGGAGGGGAGTTAGGAGCCAGGGTTTTAGACTGGAGAGAAGTCTCAGGTAGTGGTCTAGCCTAAGAGTACAGTTACTACAGAAGAACAACAACCAAAGGTTGCAGTGCTGTGCCACTGATCGAGCATGTCTCTCTGCTCTGCCTCAGTTTCCCTGGCTGTAAAACAAGGGAGGTGGAGCAGGATGAGGGCTCTGAGTTTGCTTAGGGCTCCGGAGCCTCTGATCCATCTGCCTTTGCTACCGTGGCTTTGTATCTGACCTACAAGCCTCCTGAGGGAATGGCAACTGAACTTGGCTTTGGCGAAAGATGACAGAAACAGCTATTTGATTTCCAGTCTGGAGGGAAAGAAATGCATCCTGTACCTTGAGTGGAAATGAGTGGGTGGCCCAGAGGAGCCGACCTGTGATCTGAGGACTGCAGGCAGTGTGTCTGTAAGCAGGGAGCCCCCTCCTCGGCCACGTGCTTGTATTTCCCCAGTCCTGTGCATCGTTTCTCATCGGAAATGGGCACCATGAGTGCCAGCTGCTGCCAGCCAAAGATGCCATACTGCTTACCTTCCCTTTGGTGCTGCAAATCTGGGTCACCCTTTTGACATTCTCCTGCCCCCGTTGGAGAACAGCCTGGCCTTAGCCTTTTAAGGGCCTGTGGTAATTGACCCAGTGGGGGGGGGGTTGGGGTGGGGAGGGAGGCAGTTGAAACGGAAATGGCTGCAGCTGGTGCTGAGAAAGTGGAGGAGCTCAGGGTTAGGTTAGGGGCTTTGCCCCTGGAGACCGAAGCAACCCTCCAGAAAGAAAAGGGGGCGGATGTTAGTGAGTCGGGAACCAGAGGGCAGGGAAAGTTTCTGGGCGGCTGGTGATTCTGTCCTTGCTGTCTGTCTTCAGTCACAAGCATAATTTATTTCTGAGAGCTGGGTTGTGGCAGCAGGTGGGCTAAGTAGAAGGAAGAGGTGAGTTAGGTTTGCAAACCTTGTTAGCTATGTGCTGACCAACGGGAACACTTACAAAGGTCTTAAATGTTAACTGCCTTGACCAGGTCTCGTAAGGACGGCTTCTCTGTAGCATTTAGAGTCTGTGGGGTACACTACCTATTCTGATTGGTGGCCTGCCCTATTGTGCTGTGGGTTCCCAGAGCCTCAAGCCACACATGCTACTTGTAGTGAAGTGCATGGCTTCTAGAAGAGTCTCAACAAATATATATTGTAAAATTATTAACTAATTTGTACTCAAAACTGGCACAGTGAGCATGTCCATTGAGGTAAGAGGATGCTGGCACAGTGAGCATGCCCATCGAGATAGGAGGATGCCTGGGACCTGAGGAGTTCAGGTCAGCCTTGAACTAACCTCCTCTCTTCCCTCCCTTCCTCCCCCTCCCCTTTTCTCTTTCCCTTCCTTTCTTCCCCTCTCCTTCCTCCCCTGTCCTTTGCTTTTTGTCTTCCCTCCCTCCCTCTCTCTAGTGGGGTTAGACTGGGTCTTGGCTGCTTAGACAAACTCCTTACCGTTCATCTACGTCCCCAACCCTCTTTAGTTTCTACTGCAGAAACTTTTTGTGTAAGTTTAATTTTTTTGTTTTTCGAGACAGGGTTTCTCTGTATAGCCCTGGCTGTCCTGGAGCTCACTTTGTAGTCCAGGCTGGCCTCGAACTCAGAAATCTGCCTGCCTCTGCCTCCCGAGTGCTGGGATTAAAGGCATGCTCCACCATGCCCGGCTTAAGTTTAATTTTTAAAACTGGCACACAACGCAACAGGTGTATGGTGTTTTCACACATCCTTGGTTTCGGTTGGCCTGGCTCTTCCCACCTCTGTGCCTCCCTCCCTACGCTGCCCTTCTCCCCTATCCACTGTCAGAGCATGCACAGGACTCCACCCATACTCTCCCACGTGATGCATTGTACAAAAGCTAGAAGTTAGCGTCTGCACACAACACAGAACTCACATTTCAAGGCCAGGCTACCTTCCACTTCCATTCATCAGTTTACGACGGTACAAGTTATCCCAGCACTCTGAGGCTAAGGGAAGACTGCAAGTTTGAGACCACCCTAGGGTATGCTTAGCCATAGGGAGTGCCACCATTGGAGTTACGGCCTTGTTGGAGTGGATGTGGCCTTGTTGGAGGATACTTGTCATGGGTATGGCTAGGAGGTTTCAAAACCTCAAGCCAGGCCCAACGTCATTCTCTTCCTGCTGCCTGGGATCCAGATGTAGAAAGAACTCCCAGCTGCTTCTCCAGCACCCTGCAGCCAAGTTCCCCACTATGATAATAACGGACTGAACCTCTGAAACTCTAAGCAAGGGTCAATTAAATGCTTCCCTTTATAAGAGCTGCCATTGTCATGATGTCTCTTCATAGCAATAAACATGGATTAAAACAAGTTGGCACCAGTGAGTGGGGTGTTGCTGTGACAGGTCTGACCATGCTTCTTGTTGGTGGGATGTGGACTTTGGATTCAGAAAGCAGCTGACCACTTTAAGCAGGGCTTTAATGAGCCATGAAAGTAGGAGCTGGAAGACAGTGGGGCTGAGAGCATTGTAGATTATGATAGTCAGATATTGTAGGTATTCAGGGAAGAATTTTAGGAAGTGTCCACGAGACTGTTCTTGTGATATTTTGGTGAAGAATGTGGCTGCTTTCTTCTCTTGGCCTGAGGCTAGATTGAAGGATTTTACATTAATGGCATAGGCAAAAGAGACTTCAAGACAACCTAGTAGTGACTGTGTCACATGGTTATTAGTGGTCGTCACTCATGTAGATTTATAAGGAAAAGGAGTAAACTGAGTGAGGAAAGATAAAGCATTTGGTTTAATGAGAAAATAAGCACCAGGGAGTGTAATGGATCTGGGGTATAAGGTGATTAAAGGTGTAAAGAAAAGCCTCTGCTAAAGGAAGACAGGGATTGGTGACCACAGGGCAGGACCCCACCCAGCTCAGCTTCCAACCTGTGAAAAGGAACTGAAGAAAAGCAGTGAAGGAAACCATCAACAACAGAAAGCCTGTAACAACGTATTTGAATGCAGGGTCCAGTTCCAGCCACACCAAGCTGCAGAACCGCTTTGGCCGCATGGATCTGGCTGTAGAGTCAAAGATAAGAAGGGACTGTAGAAGACTGTCTAAGAAAAGGCTGCAAAGGCCAGAGGTGCTTCAGAGTGTCCCTGCCTGCAGGCCTAGAGAGGCCATTGAGCAAAACTGAAAGGTGAAGCCTGGGTTGCCTTAGAGACCTTAAGATGTTGGAGATGTCGAAGCCATGTGTACCACCAGGAAGAGCTGCAGACCAGGTATACAACCATCCCAAGAGAGAAGAGTGGGTTGCAGTCACCAAACATGAAAAGAGTTGGAGATCTGCAGTGTATTTTGTCATCAGACATGGAGATGTCATCAGACATGGAGATCAGTTTGGAGTTGGCCCAGTTGGTTTTGAGTCTTGCTTTGGTCCGATATTTCTTCACTATGTCCCCCTTTCTTCTCTTTTGGAATGATAGTGTATATTCTGTGCAATTGCATGTTGGAAGTATATGATAGGCTTTTTGATTTTGATTTTACAGGGGGTTACATTAAGAGGTTGCCTTGAGTCTCAGTAAACTTTTGACTTTTAAAAAGTGTTGAAACTAAAAGACTGGAGATTTTTGAAGTTGGTCTAAATGCATTTTGCATTGTGATATTGCTATAGGCCTAGGGGGGCAGGGAGTGTCAAATGTGGTGATTTGAAAGAGAATGGCCCTAATAGGCTCATAGATTTGAATGCTTGGTCACCAGAGAGTGGCACTATTTGAAAGGATTAGGAGGTGTGGCCTTGCTGGAGTAAGTGTGGCCTTGTTGGAGGAAGTGTGTCATTGTTTTAAAAACCTCAAGCCAGGCTCAGTGTCTTTCTCTTCCTGCTGCCTGAACATTTGTTTGTAAAACCGTCAGCTACTTTTTCAGACCGTGTCTGCCTGTGTGCTGCCATGTTCTCCAGCGTGATGACAGTGGATTAAATCTCTAAAACTGTAAGCCAGCTCCAGTTAAATGCTTTAAGAGTTGCCATAGTTGTGGTGTCTCTTCACAGCAATAGGACAGTGACTAACACACCTTCCAAGTCACCTACATGCCAGGTAGAACATTCTTCGAACCTTTGTTTGGACTTAGCACCTCTGCCGAGTCAGCCTGTCAGGGTCTGTTTGCTGCACGACCTCTGGGAAGCTTCCTGACCTCCAGGCCGGATGCTCCTTTAAGCTCCTTCAGCGAACATGGTTCTTGTAGGTAGCATGATTGCCAGCTGGCCACCTTCTGTCTCCTGTCTTTTCTACCAGAAACAGTCTGCAGCTAAGGCACGCCAGGCTTGCCAGCCATGGTGGTCCTTACCCTGTACTCCTCCCTGCTGCATCCATTAGTAGTTTGTTTAGAGCATTCTCACTGTTCATTGGCAAGTTGGTCCTTGCCTTTCTGGAAAGCTGCCCCCTCCACACACTCCCACTGGACACCCAGTTCACAAATGGCTGCTAACTCTGGCCACTGCTCTGTAATTCAGTTTCTTGTCCTGGCCCTACCCAGTGTACCTCAGCCTCCTTGTTTCTAGTGACCGTCTCTCTTGTGGTCCTGTGTTCTCCTTTTGGGGCTTATCCTTGACAACTCTTACTACTATAGGCCCAAGTCCCAGCCCCTGCCCTTGGAGCACAATAGCCATTTCTTCCCCTCTTATCACCTAATATGGAGCACATTGCCCTCGTCCCTCTAAGTCCCTGCTGTCTGTCACCCTCCACTCACCATGAGATCTTGACTTTCTCCTAGTGACATTTCCATTCCCTGTTACCACCTGGATTCTGCACCGATGTCTCTCACAGCCCCTCATTTACCTGGGTACCTTGTCCTCTGATCAGGCTCACTCACATGCCCCCACACTTCTCAGTGAGGCTGTCCTCAGGCTGCTGAGTGGAACTGTGTAACCCTAACGTATTCCCTGAAACCTGAGAGCCCGTGGCCTCTAGTTTTAGTTAAGTCAGTTAGGCTGGTGTTGATAAGCACCATGCCCAATAACCAATGCAGAGAGAAGCAGAAGGTAAATTGATGGTTGACTGCCAGCAGCAGCTAATCATGTTACAGACCACAGTAGCTCTCCAATTAGATGTTTGCCAGGCTAGAAACACTTACCCCCTCGCTTGCCACTTTCTATAAAACCTTGCCCCATAAGTGTTTGGGGCTTTTCTCCACCAAAACTGTCCTGCTGGTCAGTGGTGGGCTGAGCCCAAGCTAGCTCAAATAAAGACCCTGTGTGATTGCATTGTATCGGCTCCTGACTGTTTTGGGGGGTTCACAAACATTTCATGGCACAACACTGGTTTGGATGCAAAATAATACAGCTGCAGGAGAAGCAATGTGGTTGGGGCCTCATCAATTCAGTCATAAAGTCCAGTAATACCTTGAGCGTATGTTTAAAAATTTATCTTAGAGATATTTGTACACGCATGATCATTGCAACTTGCTCCTATTGGCTGAAAGGTGGCAGCAACTGGAGTGTTTATTAACAGGTGAGTAGATTGTCTATTAACAGATGAGTAGATTGTGTGAAGGTTAACTGTTACATTGTCTATTAACAGATGAGTAGGTTGTGTGAAGGTTAACTGTTACATTGTCTATTAACAGATGAGTAGGTTGTGTGAAGGTTAACTGTTACATTGATGCAATGTAGAATCATTGGGAAAATGGGCTTCTGACACACTTGTGTTGGATTATCTTGTTTACATCAATAGTAACAACAAGACCTGCCTGGCACTACTCTATAGAGGAATCTTAATCCAGCAACATGGTAACTCTGGCAAAGGATCATGTTCAAAGATTTGGGAAGCCATTCCGGACTCCCTGGCCATCCAGCCAGCCAGAAATCTATTCCAGGCAGTAAACAAGCCCATATTTGGTGGATGGCACACCCCTAATCCCTGATTGGCTGAGCAAGCCTGCCTGGTGAGATGATGTGACCTGTGGTGATTGGTGGGGGGCGTGGTTGTGGCTGGAGTGGAAAAAAAAAAAAACAAACTTGTACCCAGAGAGGTGGGGGTTTTGAAGAGAGAAGCTGCCTGAGTAAACTGCTTTAAGAAGAACTGGTGGTTGCGTTTTCCTTGCTGGTCGAGTTGGATGCAACAAGTGGTGCTGAAGAAACCCGGGACCCGATTCCCCCACTGAAGAGGTTCAGAACTTTCTGCAGTCAGGGTCTGTCGACAGGATGAGTACGGTAAAGTAAGTAACTCACTATCCCGGGGTTGGGATTAGGCTCTCAGTAAAGAGACAATAAGGCTCTCCAACTCTGGAGATGAGAAAGTGAAAGTAAGAGGGTAGAGAAAGTAAGAGGGTAATAGGGACAGTCTATGGGTTACTTTCTTTTTCTAGCCATTTGAGTAATTTTTCTGAGCCTTTTTTGTTGCTGTGGCGACTGTGTGGGGTGTGAAAGACTAGGTATGGGGTCGTCACAGTCACACCCAATTTTTTTAGCGCTCAATGAGCTGCTAAGAGCAAAGGGTGCAAAACTCAAAAAGCATACCATTCAAGCCTTCCTCGAGGAGTGTGACAAGGTTGCTCCTGGTTTGCTGTGTCGGGCCATTTGACTCCTGCTAGCTGGGGTAGGTTGGGAAAAGACCTAAATTTCTCCTGGGAGCAGGGTGTCCTTAAAGAAGGTACTAGAGCAGTGTGGAAACTAGTGAATAGCTGTTTAGAAGATGAGTGCTGTTGTCAAGCAGTGGAAACAGGCAAGCAAGCACTAGAACAATTGAAGGAAGAGAGATCATTAAAGTCCAAAAAGGAGAGCTCATCGAGCTCTGAAAGTAGATCAGAGGAGGATATAGAGGAGCTAGCACGGGAGTTAGGAAGAAGCTCCTTGTATCCTGATTTTACAAGATTAAAGAAGGAGACAAGTGAGGAGCGGAGGAGTAGGGATCAAGGCAAAACCTCTAGTGCAGACCTTAAAGATTACAGATGAGAAAGGAGGAGGGAGGAAGTGACCCCTACAGCTCCCCCGCCCTATCAAGATTTGGGCGAGACTGGCAACTCATTTTGCCCTGATGCTTTGAAGGAGGTTAGATCCTCTTTGGGTTGCTTCCCTGTTTTCCTAGATCAACAAGGGAATTGTTACCATGAACCATTGGAGTTTAAAGTTATTAAAAATCTAGCAGAATCTTGCAGAGCCTATGGAGTCTCTGCCGCCTTCACCACAGTTCAGCTAGAAGTGCTACAGTGCTATTGCCTAACACCCAGTGATTGGGCAGGGTTGGTGAAGGCATGTTTGTCTCCTGGACAATATCTGGATTGGAAGAGCATTCCTGATTGAATTTGCTAATGAGCAGGCCGCTGCTAATGCGGCTGTGGGGAATCAATTCTGGGATAGAGATATGTTACTTGGTCAAGGTCACTTTGCTCAACAGCAAACTGGTTACCCCCTGCAAGTTTATGAGCAGATTAATCAGATAGGAATTAGAGCCTGGAAGTCTTTACCAAATAGAGGAGAAGTGAATGGGAATCTAACAAAGATTATACAGGGAGCTACTGAGCCTTTTGCTGACTTTGTGGCTAGAATGGTTGTGGCTGCTGGGAGGATCTTTGGAGATCCTGACACTGCCATGCTGTTAATAAAACAACTGGTATTTGAGCAGTGTACTAAGGAGTGTAGAACAGCCATTACTCCCTATAAGAATAGGGGAATTGAGGCCTGGATGAAGATTTGCCGAGAGCTTTGAGCAATGCTGGACTGGCCACAGCGGTGATGCAATTGCAGGGGAGAAAAAGAGGAACTCCTGCAGGAGCATGTTTCCGCTGTGGCTGGGTGGGACATGTTAAAAGGGATTGTCCAGAAAGAAGCGCAACACAAGGACCTTGAGCTAGACAGCCAGGACTGTGCACAAAATGTAGGAAAGGAAACCATTGGGTCAGTGAATGTCGATCTATAAAGGACATCAACGGGCAGCCCCTTGTCTCCTCTAATTCAGGAGCTCGGCCAAAAAACGGCCAGCAGGGCCCCTGTCCTCAGGGCCCACAAATATATTGGGCAGTGAGTGTAGAGAGCCAGGGGGAAACAACCTGGCCTCTTCTATATCCTCCTCGAAACCGAGGAGAGCAACTGAGGGTTCAGCGGGATTGGACCTCTGCTCAACCACCAGAGTCGTATTGACTCCACAGATGGGAACCCAATTAATAGACACAGATTTTAGAGGACCCTTACCCAAGGATACAGTAGGACTGCTCTTGGGGAGATCCTCCTCGGCCTTGCGAGGTCTTATAGTCCATCCACGAGTGATCGATCCAGATTATGAAGGAATTATCAAAGTCATGGCCTCCTCGCCACGAGGTCTGGTAGCTATTTCTCCAGGGGATAGGATAGCACAACTTTTAATCATCCCTAGTCTTCATGGCTTATACCCAGCCGCATCACAAAAAAGGGGAGAAAACGGATTTGGGTCTTCAGGCACCCAGCTTACCTGTCTGTCATTACAAATGGATCAGCGTCCGGTACTGGAGTTACAGGTGGATGGAAAAATCCATCTTGGGGCTTTTAGATACGGGAGCTGATAGGTCCATAATTGCAAGGAAGGACTGGCCAAAAGGATGGCCGATTCAGGAGTCAGAACAAATATTACAAGGCCTGGGCTATGCAAAGAGCCCAGACATAAGTGCCAGGATGATCCCTTGGAAAGATAAGGAAGGGTATGATGGGATGTTTAAACCATATGTGCTTGAGCTGCCCATTACCTTATGGGGCAGGGATTTGTTGAAGGATCTACAATTAAGACTTACTAATGAATATTCTGATGCCTTCCAGAAGATGATGAAAGACATGGGATGGCACCCATCCTTTGGGTTGGGAAAAGGGTTGCAAGGAAGGAAGTCTCTGATTCTCTCAATTAAAAGAAAGCCTTGGGAAGGAATGGGTTTTTCCTAGGGGCTGCTGGGGGATGCATTCCCATAACCTGGAAAACTGAGGAGCCGGTGTGGGTGTCTCAGTGGCCATTATCCTCAGAAAAATTACAAGCTGCTAAGGAATTAGTTGAAGAACAATATCTTTTGGGTCATATTCAACCTTCTGTATCTCCATGGAATACCCCAATGTTTGTTATCAGAAAGAAATCTGGCAAATGGAGGTTATTACATGATTTGCGAGCTATTAATGCACAGATGCAGGTGATGGGCTCCATTCAGAGGGGTCTGCCTCTCTTATCTGCCCTGCCAGAAAAGTGGCCTCTAATAGTAGTTGATATTAAAGATTGTTTCTTTTCCATTCCCTTGGATTTGAAAGATAGTGTTAGATTTGCTTTAACTTTGCCCTCCTGTAATCATGAGGAGCCTGATCAAAGATTTGAGTGGGTGGTGCTGCCTCAAGGAATGGCTAATAGTCCTACCATGTGCCAGCTTTATGTAGGAAAAGCATTGGAACCAATTAGGAAAGAATATCCCAAACTTCACTGTGTTCATTACATGGATGACATCCTGCTTGCAGCAAAGGATGAAAAGTATTTGCAGGAAGCCTATGGAAAGATGGTGGAGAGTTTGAGGCAATGGGGTTTGTATATTGCACCAGAGAAAGTGCAACAAGATAAAATAGTGTCCTATTTAGGAGCAAGGATCGCCCCTACGGCCATTTGGCCTCAAAAGATACAGTTGTGGGTTGATTCCTTGCATACTTTAAATGATTTTCAGAAATTGTTAGGTGATATCAATTGGATTCGGCCCTATTTGAAGATCCCAAATGTTAAATTAAAACCTCTGTTTCAAATTTTAGAAGGAGACTCAGAGTTAAGTTCCAAAAGGGAATTAACAGCTGAGGCTAGAAAGGCCCTTACCCTAGTGGAAGAATTGATTAAAGCCCAGCTTCAGCGCTGTAGAGAAGGGTTACCCATCATTTTGATAATATTACCTACTGAGATGCAACCCACAGGATTATTGTGGCAAGAAGGCCCATTATTATGGATCCATTCCAAAATATCCGCTGGGAGGACATTAGATCATTACCCTACAACAGTGGCTTCTTTAGCCTTGTTGGGAATTCAGCATTGTTTACAATTTTTTGGTATAAACCCCAGCTCTATTGTAATCCCTTATGATGGGTATCAGCAAAAGGTCCTAACAGCAAATATTGATGAGTGGGCGATTTTAGCCTGTATTAATGAGGGCCCATTTGATAATCATTATCCCAAACATCCGTTAATGACCTTTTTTAAGGAATATACAGTCATTTTCCCTCAAGTGGTGAGGAAAACACTCATTAAGGATGCAGTTAACGTGTTTACTGATGGATCAAAAACCGGATGTGGAATATATATGGTAGAGGGGAAAGATCCTGTGGTCAGGCAGTATTATCCCTGTACTCCACAGATGGTGGAATTACAAATAGTTATTGAGGTCATTAAGGATTGTGATTTTCCTTTTAATCTAATTTAAGATTCACAATATGTAGTTAATTTAGTTTTATCCCTAGAAGTGGCTGGCCAAATAAAAGCTCGTAGTTCCATCCAAGCCTTGGCCTTACAATTACAGAGGTTGCTGTGGGAAAGACGCCAACCATTATATATTGGACATGTCTGTGCCCATAGTGGGCTTCCAGGACCCTTAAGTAGGGGGAATGATATTGTGGATAATTGTACTCATATAGAGTTCATATTTTTAGCATCCCCTATGGAGTTAGCCTCACAATTTCATTCTAAATTTCATGTTAATGCTAAAACTCTGCAGAGAAAATTTGGAATCTCTAGAGCACAGGCTCAGGATATAGTCACTACCTGTGGACGTTGCCTTGAGTTTCAACACCCACCTTCTTATGGAGTGAATCCTAAAGAATTGCTCCCTCTACAGGTGTGGCAGATGGATGTGACACATTTTTCAGAATTTGGCAAATTGAAATATGTTCATGTATCAATTGACACATGTTCAGGAATAGTTTATGCATCTCCTATGGCAGGGGAAAAGGCCTCCCATGTTATACAGCATTGTTTGGAGGCCTGGGCAGCTTGGGCTAAACCCCAACAATTGAAAACAGATAATGGCCCTGCATATACTGCCAAAACCCTAGTGTCTTTTTGTCAACAGATGGAAGTACAAGTTAAATATGGCCTGCCATATAATCCTCAAGGCCAAGGAATCATTGAACGAGCACATAGAACCTTAAAAGAATTATTAATAAAACAAAAAGGGGGAATAGGCTATAGCCATACCCCAAAGATAAGACTCTCCTTAGCTCTTTTTACCTTAAATTTTTTACAATTGGATAAGGAAGGTCACTCTGCTGCTGAACAACATGCTAATACCGGCCCCAGTAAACTGGGGTATGCTAAATGGCAGGATGTGCTTACAGGATCATGGAATGGTCCGGATCCCGTATTAGCCTGGGGGAGAGGGTCTGTTTGCATGTTTCCACAGAATCTCACAGAGCCAGTGTGGGTTCCAGAGCGGCTAGTGCGATGCTGTCAAAATGAAGAAGCTGATCTTGCTGGTGATGAGCATGTGTCTGCCCCTGATGGGTGTGGAACCCAGATGGGGGATACTGTCGGTGTTTAAATTGGACTGCAAATTTTGATGACAAGATGAATGAACTTCGCTCGGCGATTGTCACTGTGAATTCTACCCGAGTGGATCCTGGCTTGGCATCGGGAAAGAATGGACTGGGATAGGTGCCCTCGCTGTGGCCCTTGTTTTGGCATGCATGTTGTGTGTATGGTGTATGTGTTGGTTGCGGAATGCCCAGGTCCGCACTGCCACCATGGTGGTGCAAGCTTTTGCCATAGTGGAAGCAGGGCAGTCACCTCAGATTTGGCTTGCTGCCATGAAGAATGAACAATGAAGCCATCGCTCCGCAGGGTTGTAAGGCTAAGCACTGCACAGAGGTGAGCCTAAGAGTCAATCCTGTACATGGCCCCTATTTCTGCACACTGGGGATTAGACCTCTATCTTCACCCACGGAGTTTGTTCAAAAGAGTATAAAAGGGGGAATTGTGGGAAGCCATTCCGGACTCCCTGGCCAGCCAGCCAGAAATCTATTCCAGGCAGTAAACAAGCCCATATTTGGTGGATGGCACGCCCCTAATCCCTGATTGGCTGAGCAAGCCTGCCTGGTGAGGTGATGTGACCTGTGGTGATTGGTGGGGGCATGGTTGTGGCTGGAGTGAAAAAAAACCACTTGTACCCAGAGAGGCGGGGGATTTTGAAAAGAGAAGCTGCCTGAGTAAACTGCTTTAAGAAGAACCGGTGGTTGCGTTTTCCTTGCTGGTCGAGTTGGACGCAACACAAAGACATACCCAGCTTCAATGCAGACAGGCCACAACATTCTAGGCTGAGATTAGCAGACCACAGCTGGAAGCTGAAGCCTTCACGGTCTGGGCTTACAGAAAATTAGATTAGATTGTATGGAGGCTAAAAGTGCATGTGCATATTTGTGTACATGTATATGCATGTGTACATGCGTGTGTATGTGGGGGGGGCATGTGCATTATTAAATGCCAATCATATATACAGGTGGTCCACAGGAAGCAATATAAGTTGTTAGAGTTCACTCCTTATCCTGTTATATACCCTGCTGTGTAGTTCCTGAGGCCATGGCTCAAGAGATGCAGGGCCATTCATACACATGCACTCTCGTGGCACTTGAGGATGTAGCCTAGTGGCAGAGCACTTGCACAGCATGCCAGCAGGCCTTGGGCTCACCCCAGGGTCGGAGGTTTATAATGTGTTGGAACTTCTTGACTTTCTAAGGTCATACATGTGATCAGTCTTGGCTTCAACATGGGGAGCAGGAGACCAAACCTTGAGCACACAGGAGTTAGGGTATCCTGTGCTATTGCCTTGCTGGTTATTGAACACTGTGACGTTTATTCTATCCCAGACAAATGTCCTCTCAGTCTACAGTGGCAGCTCCAGAAGAAGCCAGGACTCCACCAGTCTCAGAGCTGCCCTTGGTTGTAAATTAGACCTTGTTTTGTTGTTGTTGTTGTTTTGTTTTTTTGAGACAGGGTTTCTCTGTGTAGCCCTGGCTGTCCTGGAACTCACTCTGTAGACCAGGCTGGCCTGGAACTCAGAAATCCGCCTGCCTCTGCCTCCCAAGTGTTGGGATTAAAGGCGTGCGCCACCACCACCCCGCCCGGCCTAGACCTTGTTTTATCTGGCTGATGGGACCAGATCTGCTATCAGTGAGAGCCTGCTGTGTAGTCTTTTCAGGTGTTCAGCCTTGGGGAGTTTGTTGTTGTTGTTGTGTTTGGTTTTGTTTTTTTCCTCTTTAGGAGTCTTGGACTCTTCTAATCAAGTAATCAAAATACCAGCTTTAAAACAAAACAAAATGACACCTTCTCAACCTTTCAACAAGCAACAATAACCAAACCAAATCAAAAGCCATCAGCTTGAAGGTGGAACCCAGAGTTCCTCCCCCACTCCACCTGCTCACCCGTCCCCCTGCAGTGGCACTTCCTGGGGCACCCATTCACCCTCTGTGACTCCTTGCACCTTTGATCACTCCCACCCTCCGGGCAGCTAGAAGTCTGCATTGGAGGGGAGAAGTGGGGGATTTTCATAGGTAAGTTTTTCTTGGAACACTCTCTGAGATCTTTCTAAAGCCTGGCTCCTCGAGGCGCTACTTTAAGGTTCTATTCTGACCGGCATGGGGAAGAAGCCTGACGAGGAATTCACCATCAACAGAACTGCAAACTGAAGCAGTGCCTCTGCTGTGTGTAGCCCACTAGCCAGCCCCAAATCATCTCTGTATCTCCAAAAGGTATTCACTGACACTTACTGTATGCTTACGTCATCCATGGCCACCTCACAGAAATCTGCCCGCCTCTGCCTCCTGAGTGCTAGGATTAATGGTGTCTGCTACCATGCCCAGCTGTCTCCATTTTCTGAGCAGATGAGATGTCAAGTGTACTTGCTACCTGGAGGTCCCTAGGATTATGAGTTTCGTGGACCCCCCCCCCAAAAAAAAAACCAGACAAACAACAACCCACACATAAACAGCTGTGGAGAAATTGCCACCTAACAGGGAGCCCATAAAAGCGTCACTTTGAGCCTCCTCTTAAGGCAGAAAGGCAGTGCATTGAATCTCTCGATATCACAGTATCAAAGCAAAAGTCCTGGGGCTACTTCCCAGGACGCTGAACAAAGACAATTTGTCTTCTCAAAATTTGATGGATTCCCTCCAGGCTATTGACGGCAAGGACTGGCAGGAACTTTTCTGGCTTCCCCCTAAATGTCAGAGTCTCCTAACCACACCATGGAGACATAGTGATTTTTGTTTTCACGTTTTAGTATGTGGATGTATACTGTGTGAGTGTGCATGTGCCATGACTGGAAAATGGAGGTGAGAGGCAACTACCAGGGGTCGGTTGTCTCTTTCCAACATGTGAGGTCCTGGTATGGAACTCAGGTTTTCAGGCTTGGCAGCTAGTATCCTTATGTGCTGAGCCATCTCACCCACTCCAGCATAATATTTTGTTCTTCAATGCCGTACCACGCATGCAGTGCCATACCACACATGCAGTGCAGTGCCACGCATGTAGTACAGTGCTATGCATGCCGTACAGTGCCACGCATGCCGTGCAGTACCAAGCACACAGTGCGGTACCACGCATGCAGTGCGGTACCACACATGCAGTGCAGCACCATGCATGCAGTGCGGTACCACACATGCAGTGAGGCATCATGCATGCAGTGCAGTACCATGCATGCAGTGCAGTACCAAGCATGCAATGGAATACCGAGCATGCAATGGAGTAATTTGCCCTCATTCCTCTCAATGGCACCTGCCTTTTACTGTGCCCCAGAATACACATAGCCACTGTGAAGGCAGATGCAGGAGTCCCTGGTGCCCCTCTGTGCTGGAAGCAGTGGTTATCTGGAGTGGATAGCTGGAGTGAGCTCCAGTCTGTGGCAGGGAATATAAGGAGTGTGGTGGACAAAAAGGGCAGAGGGAAGAGGCGTTTGGACTGGCTGATGCCACAGTCCATCTCTAGAATGATGTAAAGATGAACAAGCTGCACCCAGACCTTGGGGTTCATTGTCTTTGTTGGCTTCTTTTCCACTGAGTCCCTCAGGTTGTGGAGGAGCCTCCCAGAGCATCTGAAGCACCTGAAGACAGAGCATCTCTGTCTTCCCTGCAGGTTTCCTCGGGCAAGCAAGGCTTAGGGGACAGGCAGCTCTGCACGGGATCCCTGAATCTGTATCAGCTGCACAGCCTTGGACAAATTCACATCTGAGAACCCGTGTTTCCCACCTGTAAAAATGAGTATGTTAATACCACATTCTCATAAAAAATATGAAGATAAATTAAGTGAGATTATATATATATATATATATATATATATATATATATATATGACGCATCAGGCCCACAGTGCCGTCCCTGGCTCTTGGTTGGCATTAAGTAACCACAGCGGTCATAGCAGCCCCTTTTATAGTGGGCCAGGCTTATCTGGCTGTTGCTAGGTAACTGTGGGGTGGGGGTGGAGTTTAGACAGAATGCTAACAGTATTGTTGGACCTGATGCTGGCCCCTTGCCTTTAGTGAGACCCTGAAAGGCTTCCCTGAGCATGATCAGATGTGCACAGAGCTCAGCTCAACTGCCTCTCTTGTTTCGGCGTTAGAAATAAAGGCTCCTTCTCAAAATTCCCCAAAAGGGATGGGCACAACCCCTCTGTACCCCCTCCTTTCCTCAAAGTCTTCTCTTTCTCTCCATCTTCCTCTTTCCTTCCTCCAAGTGATCAGCAGTACCGGAAGTGGAGGGTCGTTATGCTTGAGTGACAGGCTACTTGGCTGATGTCATCCTAGTCTAGAGAGCATAGACAGTAACAGTTGCTGTAGATACAGGGCGGGATGGTTTCTTTGGATCTCTCAGGCTCTTAGCTTTGAGTTGTTTGCCTACCTCCCTTCTCCCAAGTCATCACTTAAGAGAGACCTTTAATGCTCAATGAAAGCGCTAAAAATGGAAAAGCAGGGACCACACCTCCCTTTAAGGCCTGCCAGTCCCTGGCTGTTAGAGCAATCCCTGCATTTTTAATAGAGACAAGGATAGAAGCCAGTGGATTACAGCAGAACCAGAGGTGACAGTGTGCATTTTTGCTGGGTGAATAGTCCCAGAAAGTATAACTATAGATTGAGGCTGACATTAACTTAAAAGAAAAACCTGAGGAAGGTTGTGGTGGACTACTCTGTAATGAGGAAGCGAAAGCTGCACAGAGAGAACCAGGGTCGGAATCCCCACCTTACTGGTTAGTGCAGCTTTGGATTCTTCGATTTATAATTGAAAACCTCAGCTTCTTTGTCTCTGGAAAAACAAACAAACCAACAAGAGTAGTAATACAGAGTCGGCTATGGGGCATATGTCAAAGTGCTTGCCAAGGACAGCCACTCAATCCTATCTACTATTTTACCTCCAAATAAATGGGGACCAGGGGAGAGGGGACTTCATGTAATTGTAAATCAAGGAGAGACGTAGCTTTAAAATTTTTAAGTTCAAATATTTGGGCACAATTGTGACGTAACAGTTGCTCGGAAAAGCCAGCGATACATTGGGTGAAAGGTGACAGACACAGGTGTGTTGCCTGTTTTGGTTTTGTTTGTTTGTTTGTTCGTTTGTTTGTTTGGTTTTTTTGTTTTGTTTTAAAGGATCTACAAAACAAAGTGTGCTCAGGTGGCATTTTCTCCTGCATTTATTCCAACTTTCTGTATTCTCTACCTTCTGGTCCTTCTGCCCTACATTCCACTGAAATGACAAAGTCTTGTGGTTAGAGTATGGGCTTCAAGCCAGGGACATGCCTGTAGCACTTGTTGGCGTGGAAACAGGAGGATTGTGAGTTCAAAGCCAGCCTGGGCTATAGAGTGATCTGCAGACCTGACAACTATATATAAACCCTGTTTTGAAAACAAACAAACAAACAAAGAGTGTGGACTTTGAGGGCAGAGGGTCTGGGCCTGGAAGTCTGCCCAGAAAATGTAGCCAGGGCCAAAAACTTCTCCCTCTCCTTAGTGTCTCCAGCTATACCATGGGACTGGCATGAGATCACAAGAACCAGGCTGCAGCTGGAATGAAGTGAAGCAATGCAGCCAAAGTTGGGCCTGCTGTTCGTTCGTTCCACATGGAACAGCCCACCTTCTGGGGCCACTCATGAAGTTCTTCCCTCACTTAGCTGGGGTGAAGGCTTCCTCTGGAGGGTGAGGTTTGCAGCCAGGTCCCCCACCCCGCTGGGGGAAACCCTCTGCGTGTCAGGAAGCCTGGTTAATGGCAGAGCATTTGTTTCTGACTTCATTTCCCTGGGCAATCGTTTGGGGACCTCACTAGGCAGGCCCTGTCCTCCTAGGCGCTGTTATGTATGAAGGATAGTGAGCGAGAACCTCACATGCATACACGTGCAGCTACATGTAAACTACTGATTTGTCTGCTTTCTTCTCTCCTTCTTCCTTCCTTCCTTCCTTCCTTCCTTCCTTCCTTCCTTCCTTCCTTCCTTCCTTCCTTCCTTCCTTCTTTCCTCCCTTCCTTCCTTTCTTTTTCTCTTTCTTTTGAAAGAAAATAAAACTTGAGACCTGTGATTCATGTAATTTATGTCAAATAGCCCAAAGAGTTGTTTGTGAGCTTTAAAACCTGGGGCTGAGAACATAGCAGAACAGGCCAGGACATGCCCAGGCAGGCCTGTCATTAAGACATTCCTGAGGCTGCTTGGCCATAAAGATAGAGAATGACATGCCGGACTGGCCTGGCGCCTCCCTATCTCCCACCCTTCTGACCTAAGTTAAATGTTATCTGCATGTACAGTCTGCTGATGTTTAAATGAACCAATCATGTGAAACAGTGCCAATTCCTCCCCCAGCCCCAGCCCCTTTTCTTTAAAAACCCCTAGCTTCCAAGCCTCGTGGTCGAAACCACTGTCTCCTGCATGAGATACGTTTCGGCCCGGAGCTCCGCCATTAAACTACCTCGTGTTTTTACATCAAGACAGTCTGTTTGTTTGTGATTCTTGGGTGCACGCTGAATCGGGAGTTGAGTGGGGGTTTCCCCACTAGGTTCTTTCACTTTCTTTCTTCCTTTCTTCCTTTCTTTCTTTCTTTCTTTCTTTCTTTCTTTCTTTCTTTCTTTCTTTCTTTCTTTCTTTCTTTCTTTCTTTCTTCCTTCCTTCCTTCCTTCCTTCCTTCCTTCCTTCCTTCCTTCCTTCCTTTCCTTCTTTTTATTGAATAGTTTCTTTATTTACATTTCAAATGTTATCCCCTTTCCTGGTTTCCCCTCCGAAAAACACCCTCCCCCTCCCCTCTCCTCCTGCTCACCCACTCCCACTTCCTGGCTCTGGCATTCCCCCACACTGGGGCATACAGCCTTCATAGGACCAAGGGCCTCTCCTCCCATTGATGTCCAACTAAGCCATCCACTGCTGCATATGCAGCTGGAACCATGAGTCCCACCATGTGTGCTCTTTGATTGGTGGTTTAGTCCCAGGGAGCTCTGGGGGTACTGGCTAGTTCATATTGTTGTTCCTCTTATGGGGCTGCAAACCCCTTCAGCTCCTTGGGTCCTTTCTCTAGCTCCTTCACTGGAGACCCTGTGCTCTGTCCAATGGATGGCTGTGAGCATCCACCACATCTGTATTTGTAAGGCACTGGCAGAGCCTCTCTGGAGAGAGCTATATCAGGCTCCTGTCAGCAAGCACTTGTTGGCATCCACAACAAGTTCTGGGTTTGGTGGTTGTAAATGGGATGGGTCCCAGGTGAGTCAGTCTCTAGATGGTCATTTCTTCAGTCTCTACTCCACACTTTGTCTTTGTAACTCCTTCCATGGGTGTTTTGTTCCCCTCTTCTAAGATGGATAGAAGTATCCACACTATGGTCTTCCTTCTTCTTGAGTTTTGTGTGGTTTATGAATTGTATCTTGGGTATTCCAAGCTGTCTGCTTTCTTTTCTACCCCAGTGCCCCAGTGGCCGGCCACCCATCCAGATCACAGCCATAGTGTTAAAGTTTTTTTGTTGTTGTTGTTTTTGTTTTTTTCAGGAGCCCATCTATATCCTACCCTGCTGCGCTGGAATCTGCCAGCATGGTGCTTGTGTTTCTGTCGCTGAAGCACAACCAGCTGCAGAAACAGTATTTACTATTTAGTAACTGGGTAAGGGGTACGGTGCACATGCCTGCTAACCCCAGCACCTGGGAGAGTGATTGTCAACAGGAGAATTGCTGTGAGTTCAGGGCTGTCTTGAGCTACACAGTGAAATTCTGTCTTTAAAAACAAAACAAAACCCAAATCAATATATCACCCACTCTACCCGCCAGGCCCTGATAGCGAGACTGAGGGTTGCTGTCTAAAGCCACAAAACAGCTTGGTGGTGGTGAGGTGGTAGAGGGGGCGACTCGGAGTCCCGTGTGATTTCCTGGACTGACTGGGCTTTTAAAGGTGTCTGGTGGGGATGTGGACTGTTTTCATCTCCCTCCCTTGCTGGAGCTAGCCTTAAGGCAGTAAATCTTATCTCCCTGAGTGCCAAGGTCACACAGGAGGGCTCTGTGGGCCTACAGTTGCAGGCTTCCTTCTGAAGACCTCCAAGATTTAGCATATGCCCTTCAGCTCCCACCCCCACCCCCAACCTCTAGGCTTTAGGAGCCTTCTGGTGTTTTTGATTAACTCTAGAGAGTTTTCGGGATCATCTCTCCAGATAACTCTTCCACACACCAAAAGCAACACTCCTAGTTCCAAGCTCCGCCACCGCTAACAATTTAGAAGCTGAACTTGATAGGACTTTCCAATTTTCCCTTTTAGTGGCTTCCTCTCCCTTAACACCGTTTGACCCTTCTGATTCCTATAGCTTATTTTAGAACGTGTCAGGCTCCTACCTTTCTAACCAGCAAGAGGCTGTTGCTGAAGTCTTTTAACCTGCACCAATTGTGATGTTTAATTCATAGGCATGAAAATTAATTTTATTCTTGTGAACAGAGCCAGGGGAAATAACCAAGAGACCCTGTGCATGGCCCTTGGAGTTTAGCAAGACTGTCTGCACTGAGAACAGTGAGGTGTTCTGAAGAGAGAGCCTCCTACAAATCCAAGAAGCCCACCCCTATGCCTGCCAGTGGTGAATGAAACCCAATGCACAGCAACAAATTTTATCATGAAAGTTTGGCCATCTCTCTAGCACCCTTATCTTTTCTTTAACACACTCGCACAGGCGCACATGAAGACACACACACACACACACACACACACACACACACACACACACATTGTGATGGTTTGTATATGCTTGGCCCAGGGAGTGGCACTATTAGGAGTGTGGCTTTGCTGGAGTAGGTGTGGCCTTGTTGGAGTAGGTGTGTCACTGTGGATGTGAGCTTTGAGACCTTCATCCTAGCTGCCTGGAGCCAGTCTTCTGCTAGCAGCCTTCAGATGAAGATGTAGAACTCTTAGCTCCTCCAGCACCACGCCTGCCTGGACACTGCCATGCTCCACCTTGATGATAATGGACTAAACCTCTGAACCTATAAGCCAGCCCTAATTAAATGTTGTCTATGAGGTACCTTGGTCATGGTATCTGTTCATAGCAGTAAAACACTAATATATATATGAATTTTAAATGCACATTTAACAGTTTTCTGCTGTTATCACAAGGATCAGCTGCAAGTGGTTTAGATTACAAGGAAGATTTCTTTTCTTTTTTTTTTTTTTAAATAATCAGATTAGGAGATCTTTTAAAGATTTATTTATTTATTATATGTAAGTACACTGTAGCTGTCTTCAGACACTCCAGAAGAGGGCGCCAGATCTTGTTACGGATGGTTGTGAGCCACCATGTGGTTGCTGGGATTTGAACTCTGGACCTTCGGAAGAGCAGTCGGGTGCTCTTACCCACTGAGCCATCTCACCAGCCCGGAAGATTTCTTTTCAAAAAATTTAAAATTCTTCTGCAATTATGTCTCTGTGTGGGTTCATGCACATAAATGCAGTACCCTTGGCTGCCAGAAGAGGGCATCTGACCCTATGGAAATGGAGTTGGAAGAGGTTCTGAGCTGCCTGACTTAGGTGTGGACTCAGATCCTTCCCAAGAGGGTCACAGAGCCATCTCGCTCACCTCATATAAGGAAGATACCTTATTTCATAGTAAGAAATCTTGAGGTAGGCACAGGGGTAGAATATTTATCTGGCATAAATCCTAAGAGAAGTTTTATTTCCAGCAAAAGAAAAAAAAAAAGTCCAAGAAAAGGTACTTCTGAGCAACCTCGCAGAAGAGCCTTTGTCTGCAGAAGGGAGAGCCTGTCCCTCTTGGAGTCTCATTTAGTCATAGTAAAAACTCTTTTCTGATCCCCTCGGTTCCCCTTGTAGGGTTGGGTTGAACTCTGGCATAGCAATGGATTAGCATGGGCCGTTCAACCTAGGCAGGAGTGCCTTCTATCTCTGTAAGGCATCGGGTAGCTTTGAAACAATTGAAATTTACATCTTACAGTTCAGGGCTAGGAGGATCAGGGCGCCTGCAGAGTGTGGTGTCTGTGGAGGTCTGCTTCTGTCCTGGCCTGTACCTTTTTTATCTTGCCCACTCACGAGGGCAGAAGGGGTGAAGGGTCTCTGGGGCTTCTCTTTTGAGGGTATGGATCCCGTTCCATAAGGATACCACGGGGTGGTTTGATCCTGATGGCTATGCCTTCTTCAACTATCATGAGGAGTTGAGGACCCTGAGAGGAAATTCAGAAGGACACAGATAGTCAAACCATAGACGCTACCTCAGGCTGGATAAGAGAAAAAGAAGCCGGGCTCTGCAGGAAGGAGGAGGACACAGCTGCTGGGACACTTCCTCTCTCTCTTGTCCTTGGGGTCACCTTCTGTGGCCCTGGTTGCCTTGTTTTTCATAACAGCCTGCTCTGTGCATCCCTGACTATTGACTGCGATCTCTGACCTCATAGGAAAGGAAGCGCTTCTCCCTCCGCTGATTCTAGAGGCAGGCATTTGATCACAGAGACACAAAGTAACACAAAGTAACTAATACAAAGGTCTTTCTCGACCCTTGGAAATCTTGCCTTTGGGCCTGTCTTCCCTGAGATCCCTCGTCACCTGGAGGGGAGACTGAGTCTCAACAGCTTTTCTTGGCTTGGCAGGGTGCATTCTCCTATTCTGCTGCTGGCTTTCGTGCCTGACCATTTTCCCCTCATATTTGGTGACACAGGATCCGCCATGGCCTTTTGCAAACAGGCTTTTTGTATTTTCCTTAAGGAAGAGACATTTAAATCTCCGGTTCTCATTTCGCTCCATTCAGCAATTTTTGATACAACATTTTATTAACTTTCTGAAAACTTCACGCACATATAGAATGTATTTTGATCATATCTGCCCCCTACTATTCACCCCTGTTTATTTGTTTGTTTGTTTGTTTTTAACCTACCCTGTCCAATTTGTGTTCTCTGTGTACTGAAGGTGGCAAGGGCATCCCCTGGAGTCTGGTACCTTTAAAGAATCATGATTCCCCTTGCCCTGGATGTCATCAACTGTTAATAGCTCCTTACCTAGAGGTGGGAGCATGGGAGATCTTTCCTGCTCCATAGTGGAGCGTTGACCTGCTTGATCCGGTTCAGTAGCTGCTTTGAGTCCATGAGTGCAGTGGTCCTGTCCTGTCCAGGCATCACTTTCCCTCTGCCCCACTCCCTGACCTTCCCTGACCCCTGACCCTCCCTGACCCCTGACACTCCTTAAGCAAAACAATGGGAGCCTTGGCTACAGAGTCTGGAAAGCCACTTTTGCAAGTGTAGACTTGCAGAACAAGACCCCAAATGTAGCTATTGTGTAATTGTTTCAGCCCAGCGTGCATACAAATCACCTACTTAAGGTAGGTGCTAAATGGATATTGGGTGGAAGCTTGCTGGATCTCCCTGACAGCAGATACCTAATGGTGCCTCTGAAATGTTTCTGATAGAAAAGTCCTCTTTCCATGAGCTTGACAAGAATAGAGATGAACGCTCAGGCTTAACTTTATCTATATTACATCTAGGACACAAAGATTTACAATATGAGACAGGCTCTAATGTATAGCCCAGAACAAAACTATATCACTTAGGCTAGCTTAGAATTTGGAGCAATCGTTCTGCCTCGGCTTCTCAAATGCAGGCATTACAGGTGTGCACACCTTGCCCTTCCTACCTGGTACCTGAGAGGAGCAAGTCCGATTTCTCCCCAACTACGGTTTTCAAGGCAGTTGTGGAAATTCCACACACGGAATCAGACCTATGTCTCAGAAGTGAATCCGCTCCCGTAACTCACGGCTTTTCCACATGGCTAGTGTGAAACCCACCTCTTCGCAGCCTGTGACTCCTGAGAGTGTCTCCAGCATGTTGGTTTTTTCCCCTGGACTCTCTGTATGCAAATGGAGCCTTAGCCATGTGCACAACGCCCACCCGAGAACAATCTCACTCTGCAGTCCAGGCTAACCTGCAGCTTACAGTGAACCTGTTACTTAGCCTCCTGACTTCTGGAAGTTTCTAAAACTTGAACTTTGGGGATACATTCAAGCCAGAGCATCAAGGACATAGACAAGCCTGAGTTCCTTTTCATGTTGAATTTTGCCCTCCATATTCCGAAAAGCAGACGCACTTCTCAGCCATTCTGGGACTTTGTGAAATATTGAGGCATATTCAGCTCTTCCTTGAGGAAATCATTTAGGCTTCTCTTGTTCAGGGACGTGAGTGGAGAGACAGGTGGTGAGTGCTGAGAGCCCAGGCGACCCTGCTTCAGGGAAAAAGCGACTTACAGTATGGGGAAGAGCAGAGCAGCCCCTCCGGCCCCTGCCACATCCCTGACCATGGCCGCCAGGGTGGCCAGATGTGTCTCTAACCTAAAGAGAGATTTTGGACTCCGCAGAGTAGCTCAGGTGCTAATTAACTTCCCAGTTTCTCCCTGGCCAGGCACATCCCTCATGAATACTAATTAGGTTTATGAAAAAGATAAAGTATTTTCAAGTGCAGAAGAGAATCTCTGGGCACCGCAGTAATGGCACTCAGTATCATGCCGGTGTGCTCTGTGCTCAGGCTCAGGAGCCCTGAGGGAACCATATGGACTCTCCTTTTCTATACCTGCTTGGACACAGGTGGGTTGAGAGACTGTGAAAATCTAATTATAATCCGTTTCCCACACATTTGTGGTCCTGGTCTTAGTATGGGCCATTGTCTTAGTCAGGGTTAATATTCCTGCACAAACCATCATGACCAGGAAGGAAGTTGCAGAG
Source organism: Mus caroli (assembly GCF_978045245.1). Classification (NCBI taxonomy): domain Eukaryota; kingdom Metazoa; phylum Chordata; class Mammalia; order Rodentia; family Muridae; genus Mus; species Mus caroli. Next base: position 104,536,018 of record NW_028227259.1, on the reverse strand, counting down.
TAAAGGGTTTATTCAGCTTACACGTCCACATCGCTGTTCATCGCCAAAGGAAGTCAGGACAGGAACTCACACAGGGTAGGAACCTGGAGGCAGGAGCTGATGCAGAGGCCACGGAGGGATGTTACTTACTGGCTTGCTTCTCCTGGCTTGCTCAGCTTGCTTCCTTATAGAACTCAGGACCACCAGCCCAGGGATGGCACCACCCACAATGGGCCCTCCCACCCTTGATCACTAATTAAGAAAATGCCTTACAGCTGGATCTCATGGGTGCATTTCCTCAAGGGAGGCTCCTTTCTCTGTGATAATTCCAGTTTGGGTCAAGTTGACACACAAAACCAACCAGTACAGCCATGTTGAGAGGGGCAGAGTAAGCAGGCTGCCATCTTTGCCCACTGAAACTTTGGGTGAAGTGGGTGAGGTCCATTATTGACTCAGTGTGATGAAGCCAGAACAGAAACGGGGTCTCAGGGACAGCTAGAGTTGGAAAAAGGTGATCAAGGTCCCTTGTGTGACAGGGTGATGTGAAGTCACTTTCAGAAAGGTGAGTCCTGAGGTAGAAAGTGAGGGAAAAATGCTTCATCCAAGCAGATGTAAGGCACATGCTAACCATGGGACGGGCAGCTGCGGGAAGGGCGGTGGCCGACAATGCACACAAGCACTGTGTGCTTCTGTGTACCAGGCTCATCACCAAGTATCTTCTGGATTATGACTCTCTAAGTCCACCTAATGACAACAGTTTTTGGGATCTTAACTTTAGTCTGAATACGACTTTGAAAATAAAGATATAGTAGGACCACAGGCCTCATCCGGCTGGATCAGCGCCGGGGTAGCAGGAGCACAGGGTTGCCTGACACCCGCCAGCTACCCACGACCCCCGCCGCAGGATTTTGGGACTGCTGGTGAGTGGAACACAGCTTCTGCTCCAATCCAATTGCGCGGGACCTGAGACTGCATTAGTTAGGGAAGCAGAAACCAGCCTGAGTAGGGCCACAGGCCTCACCCGGCCGGATCAGCGCCAGGGTAGCGGGAGCGCAGGGTTGCCTGACACCCGCCAGCTACCCACGACCCCCGCCGCAGGATTTTGGGACTGCTGGTGAGTGGAACACAGCTTCTGCTCCAGTCCAATCACGCGGGACCTGAGACTGCTCTGGTTGGGGAGAGAGAAATCCGGCCTACATAGGGCCACAACCCTCTTCCGGTCAGAAAAGCACCTGGGCAGCTGGGGCGCAGGGTCTGCTGACACTCGCCAACTGCCCACAACACCCGCCACAGGATCTTAAGACTTCTGGTGAGGGGAGCACAGCTTCTGCTCCAATCCAATTGCGCGGGACCTGAGACTGCATTAGTTAGGGAAGCAGAAACCGGCCTGAGTAGGACCACAGGCCTCATCCGGCTGGATCAGCGCCGGGGTAGCAGGAGCACAGGGTTGCCTGACACCCGCCAGCTACCCACGACCCCCGCTGCAGGATTTTGGGACTGCTGGTGAGTGGAACACAGCTTCTGCTCCAATCCAATTGCGCGGGACCTGAGACTGCATTAGTTAGGGAAGCAGAAACCGGCCTGAGTTGGGCCACAGGCCTCACCCGGCCGGATCAGCGCCAGGGTAGCGGGAGCGCAGGGTTGCCTGACACCCGCCAGCTACCCACGACCCCCGCCGCAGGATTTTGGGACTGCTGGTGAGTGGAACACAGCTTCTGCTCCAGTCCAATCACGCGGGACCTGAGACTGCTCTGGTTGGGGAGAGAGAAATCCGGCCCACACAGGGCCACAAGCCTCTTCCGGTCAGAAAAGCACCTGAGCAGCTGGGGCGCAGGGTCTGCTGACACTCGCCAACTGCCCACAACACCCGCCACAGGATCTTAAGACTTCTGGTGAGGGGAGCACAGCTTCTGCTCCAATCCAATTGCGCGGGACCTGAGACTGCATTAGTTAGGGAAGCAGAAACCAGCCTGAGTAGGGCCACAGGCCTCACCCGGCCGGATCAGCGCCAGGGTAGCGGGAGCGCAGGGTTGCCTGACACCCGCCAGCTACCCACGACCCCCGCCGCAGGATTTTGGGACTGCTGGTGAGTGGAACACAGCTTCTGCTCCAATCTTTAAATAGTGACAACGATAACAACTAACCCCAGAGATTACCAGATGGCGAAAGGTAAACGTAATAATCTTACTAACAGAAACCAAGACCACTCACCATCATCAGAACCCAGCACCCCCACTTCACCCAGTCCAGGGCACCCCAACACACCGGAAAAGCTAGACACGGATTTAAAAGCATATCTCCTGATGATGATAGAGGACTTCAAGAAGGACGTTAATAACACACTTAAAGAAATGCAGGAGAACACTGCTAAAAAGGAAGAAGACAATAAAGAGGAAGCACAAAAATCCCTTAAAGAATTGCAGGAGAACACTGCTAAAGAGTTACAAATCCTTAAAGAAAAACATGATAACATAATCAAACAGGTAGAAGTCCTTACAGAAAAACAGGAAAACACATCCAAACAGATGATGGAAATGAACAAAACCATACTAGACCTAAAAAGGGAAGTAGACACAATAAAGAAAACCCAAAATGAGGCAACACTGGAGATAGAAACCCTAGGAAAGAAATCTGGAACCATAGATGCAAGCATCAGCAACAGAATACAAGAGATGGAAGAGAGAATCTCAGGTGCAGAAGATTCCATAGAGAACATCGGCACAACAATCAAGGAAAATGGAAAATGCAAAAAGATCCTAACTCAAAACATCCAAGAAATACAGGACATAATGAGAAGACCAAACCTACGGATAATAGGAGTGGATGAGAATGAAGATTTTCAACTCAAAGGACCAGCAAACATCTTCAACAAAATTATAGAAGAAAACTTCCCAAATCTAAAGAAAGAGATGCCCATGAACATACAAGAAGCCTACAGAACTCCAAATAGACTGGATCAGAAAAGAAATACCTCCCGACACATAATAATCAGAGCAACAAATGCTCTAAATAAAGATAGAATACTAAAAGCAGTAAGAGAAAAAGGCCAAGTAACATATAAAGGCAAGCCTATCAGAATTACACCAGATTTTTCACCAGAGACTATGAAAGCCAGAAGATCCTGGACAGATGTTATACAGACACTAAAAGAACACAAATTCCAGCCCAGGCTACTATACCCAGCCAAACTCTCAATTAACATAGATGGAGAAACCAAAGTATTCCACGACAAAACCAAATTCACACATTATCTCTCCACGAATCCAGCCCTTCAAAGGATAATAACAGAAAAAAACCAATACAAGGACAGGAACCACGCCCTAGAAACAACAAGAAGGTAATCCCTCAACAAACCTAAAAGAAGACAGCCACAAGAACAAAATGCCAACTTTAACATCAAAAATAACAGGAAACACCAATTTCTTTTCCTTAATATCTCTTAATATCAATGGACTCAACTCCCCGATAAAAAGACATAGACTAACAAACTGGCTACACAAACAAGACCCAACATTTTGCTGCTTACAGGAAACTCATCTCAGAGAAAAGGATAGACACTACCTCAGAATGAAAGGCTGGAAAACAATTCTCCAAGCAAATGGCATGAAGAAACAAGCTGGAGTAGCCATTCTAATATCTGATAAGATTGACTTCCAACCCAAAGTCATTAAAAAAGACAGGGAGAAGCCGGGCGTGGTGGCGCACGCCTTTAATCCCAGCACTCGGGAGGCAGAGGCAGGCGGATTTCTGAGTTCGAGGCCAGCCTGGTCTACAAAGTGAGTTCCAGGACAGCCAGGGCTACACAGAGAAACCCTGTCTCGAAAAAAAACCAAAAAAAAAAAAAAAAGACAGGGAGGGACACTTCATACTCATCAAAGGTAAAATCCTCCAAGAGGAACTATCAATCCTGAATATCTATGCTCCAAATACAAAGGCAGCCACATTCATTAAAGAAACTTTAGTAAATCTCAAAGCACACATTGCACCTCATACAATAATAGTGGGAGACTTCAACACACCACTTTCACCAATGGACAGATCATGGAAACAGAAACTAAACAGGGACACAGTGAAACTAAGAGAAATTATGAATCAAATGGATCTGGCAGATATCTACAGAACATTCTATCCTAAAACAAAAGGATATACCTTCTTCTCAGCACCTCATGGTACCTTCTCCAAAATTGACCACATAATTGGTCACAAAACAGGCCTCAACAGATATAAAAATATTGAAATTGTCCCATGCATCCTATCAGATCACCATGGACTAAGGCTGATCTTCAATAACAAAATAAATAATAGAAAGCCAACCTTCACGTGGAAACTGAACAACACTCTTCTCAATGATACCTTGGTCAAGGAAGGAATAAAGAAAGAAATTAAGGACTTTTTAGAGTTCAATGAAAATGAAGCCACAACATACCCAAACTTATGGGACGCAATGAAAGCATTTTTAAGAGGAAAACTCATAGCTCTGAGTGCCTCCAAAAGGAAACTAGAGAGAGCACACATTAGCAGCTTGACAACACACCTAAAAGCACTAGAACAAAAGGAAGCAAATTCACCCAAGAGGAGTAGACGGCAGGAAATAATCAAACTCAGGGGTGAAATCAACCAAGTGGAAACAAGAAAAACTATTCAAAGAATCAACCAATCAAGGAGCTGGTTCTTTGAGAAAATCAACAAGATAGATAAACCCTTAGCCAGACTCACTAGAGGGCACAGGGAAAGCATCCTAATTAACAAAATCAGAAATGAAAAAGGAGACATAACAACAGATCCTGAAGACATCCAAAACACCATCAGATCCTTCTACCAAAGGCTATACTCAACAAAACTGGAGAACCTGGATGAAATGGACAAGTTCCTAGACAGATACCAGGTACCAAAGTTGAATCAAGATCAGGTTAATGATCTAAACAGCCCTATATCCCCCAAAGAAATAGAAGCAGTCATTAATAGTCTCCCAACTAAAAAAAGCCCAGGACCAGATGGGTTTAGTGCAGAGTTCTATCAGACCTTCAAAGAAGATCTAATCCCAGTTCTTCACAAACTATTCCACAAAATAGAAACAGAAGGTACTCTACCCAACTCATTCTATGAAGCCACAATTACTCTGATACCTAAACCACAAAAAGACCCAACAAAGATAGAAAACTTCAGACCAATATCCCTTATGAATATTGATGCAAAAATCCTCAATAAAGTTCTTGCTAACCGAATCCAAGAACACATCAAAACAATCATCCATCCTGACCAAGTAGGTTTCATCCCAGGGATGCAGGGATGGTTCAATATACGGAAATCCATCAACGTAATCCAGTATATAAACAAACTCAAAGATAAAAACCACATGGTCATCTCCTTAGATGCGGAAAAAGCATTTGACAAGATCCAACACCCATTCATGATAAAAGTCTTGGAAAGATCAGGAATTCAAGGCCCATACCTAAACATGATAAAAGCAATCTACAGCAAACCAGTAGCCAACATCAAAGTAAATGGTGAGAAGCTTGAAGCAATCCCTCTAAAATCAGGGACAAGACAAGGCTGTCCACTTTCTCCATACCTATTCAACATTGTACTTGAAGTCCTAGCCAGAGCAATTCGACAACAAAAGGAGATCAAAGGGATACAAATTGGAAAAGAGGAAGTCAAAATATCACTTTTTGCAGATGATATGATAGTATATATAAGTGACCCTAAAAATTCCACCAGAGAACTCCTAAGCCTGATAAACAGCTTCGGTGAAGTAGCTGGATATAAAATTAACTCAAACAAATCAATGGCCTTTCTCTACACAAAGAATAAACAGGCTGAGAAAGAAATTAGGGAAACAACACCCTTCTCAATAGTCACAAATAATATAAAATATCTTGGCGTGACTCTAACTAAGGAAGAGAAAGATCTGTATAATAAAAACTTCAAGTCTCTGAAGAAAGAAATTATAGAAGATCTCAGAAGATGGAAAGATCTCCCATGCTCATGGATTGGCAGGATCAACATTGTAAAAATGGCTATCTTGCCAAAAGCAATCTACAGATTCAATGCAATCCCCATCAAAATTCCAAATCAATTCTTCAACGAATTAGAAAGTGCAATCTGCAAATTCATCTGGAATAACAAAAAACCTAGGATAGCAAAAACTCTTCTCAAGGATAAAAGAACCTCTGGTGGAATCACCATGCCGGACCTAAAGCTCTACTACAGAGCAATTGTGATAAAAACTGCATGGTACTGGTATAGTGACAGACAAATAGACCAATGGAATAGAATTGAAGACCCAGAAATGAACCCACACACCTATGGTCACTTGATCTTCGACAAGGGAGCTAAAAACATCCAGTGGAAGAAAGACAGCATTTTCAACAAATGGTGCCGGCACAACTGGTTGTTAACATGTAGAAGAATGCGAATTGATCCATTCCTATCTCCTTGTACTAAGGTCAAGTCTAAGTGGATCAAGGAACTTCACATAAAACCAGAGACACTGAAACTTATAGAGGAGAAAGTGGGGAAAAGCCTTGAAGATATGGGCACAGGGGAAAAATTCCTGAATAGAACAGTAATGGCTTGTGCTGTAAGATCGAGAATTGACAAGTGGGACCTCATGAAACTACAAAGCTTCTGCAAGGCTAAAGACACCATCAATAAGACAAAAAAACCACCAACAGATTGGGAAAGGATCTTCACCTATCCTAAATCAGATAAGGGACTAATATCCAATATATATAAAGAACTCAAGAAGGTGGACTCCAGAAAGTCAAATAACCCCATTAAAAAATGGGGCTCAGAACTGAACAAAGAATTCTCACCTGAGGAATACCGAATGGCAGAGAAGCACCTGAAAAAATGTTCAACATCCTTAATCATCAGGGAAATGCAAATCAAAACAACCCTGAGATTCCACCTCACACCAGTCAGAATGGCTAAGATCAAAAATTCAGGTGACAGCAGATGCTGGCGAGGATGTGGAGAAAGAGGAACACTCCTCCATTGTTGGTGGGATTGCAAGCTTGTACAACCACTCTGGAAATCAGTCTGGCGGTTCCTCAGAAAATTGGACATAGTATTACCGGAGGATCCAGCAATACCTCTCCTGGGCATATATCCAGAAGATGTCCCAACCGGTAAAAAGGACACATGCTCCACTATGTTCATAGCAGCCCTATTTATAATAGCCAGAAGATGGAAAGAACCCAGATGTCCCTCAACAGAGGAATGGATACAGAAATTATGGTACATTTACACAATGGAGTACTACTCAGCTATTAAAAAGAATGAATTTATGAAATTCCTAGCCAAATGGATGGACCTGGAGGGCATCATCTTGAGTGAAGTAACACAATCACAAAAGAACTCACACAATATGTATTCAGTGATAAGTGGATATTAGCCCAAAACTTAGGATACCCAAGATATAAGATACAATTTGCTAAACGCATGAAACTCAAGAAGAATGAAGACCAAAGTGTGGACACTGTGCACCTTCTTAGAATTGGAAACAAAACACCCAGGGAAGGAGCTACAGAGACAAAGTTCGTAGCTGTGATGAAAGGATGGACCATCTAGAGACTGCTGTATCCAGGGATCCGTCCCATAATCAGCTTCTAAACGCTGACACCATTGCATACACTAGCAAGATCTTGCTGAAAGGACCCAAATATAGCTGTCTCTTGTGAGACGATGCCGGGGCCTAGCAAACACAGGAGTGGATGTTCACAGTCAGCTATTGGATGTATCACAGGGCTCCCAATGGAGAAGCTAGAGAAAGTACCCAAGGAGCTAAAGGGATCTGCAACCCTATTGTTGGAACAACATGATGTACTAACCGGAACCCTGGAGCTCTTGTCTCTAGCTGCATATGTATCGAAAGATGGCCTAGTCGGCCATCAATGGAAAGAGAGGCCCATTGGACGTGCAAACTTTATATGCCCCAATATAGGGGAATGCCAGGGCCAAAAGAATGGGAATGGGTGGGTAGGGAAGTGGGGGGCGCTATGGGGGACTTTTGGGATAGTATTGGAAATGTAATTGAGGAAATTATGTAATAAAAATATTAAAAAAAAAAAAAAAAAAGAAAATATCTAATAAAAATGTAAATACATCCATAGTAAGCAATATGAATAAAGACAGTAACAAAAAAAAATCTGTGAACAACTTCCCTCATACTTTAAGTCATTATCTCTCTCTAGTCATATTCTCTCTCTCTCTCTCTCTCTCTCTCTCTCTCTCTCTCTCTCTCTCTCTCTCTCCTGTCTGTCTCTGTGTGTGTGTGCATGTATATTCGTGTGTGTAAATGAGGGCACCCATGTGAGACCAGAGAATAAGCTAGAAATTTACTTCTCACCTTCCACTTTGCGGTTGAGTCTCTGTCACTTTTCTGTGACATGCACCAGTCAGACTGACTAGTGAGATTCCAGGGAGCCACCTGTGTCTTCTTTCAATCAACTGGCATGTGCTTTCACTATGGGATCTGCTTTATGTGGGCTCTGAGTATTCAAACTTAGATCTTAACACCTGTGCTGCAGTACCTCTACCCACAGAGTAAAGACATTTCCCCAGATCCAAATCTTCTAATGATATCACATACAATAGAAAGGCTATGCATGTGAATCCATTGTAAAGGAATAATGACAAGAAAAGTAATCTGTACGCTTTCATAACAGGCACAAATTTTTTTCTGGTGTTTTCCAGAAAGATTTGTTGAATATGTGTATACAGAGCCCACAGATACAGAAAATTAGAATGGACTGATGATAGAGAACTCAAAAAGAACTTTGAGATGAAATGTTGCTTATGACAAATATGCATGTTTTAAATGTATCAGTTTCAGATAAACAATAAAAAATTGTTTAGAAAAGAAATGTTAGCTAAATGAGTTTGGTAAAGGGAAAATATTGTATGTCTGTCAGAGGTCTACATGGTCTTGGGAGGGAAGAATGGTACTTCTTCATATTTTCTTAGTCCCTCAAAGGATGCTAACAGGGACAACCATGGTGTTGCTCCATCAGATAGTGCTTGGTTCCACAGACCAGAGAGAATTCATGGGTGGGTGGAATAAAAAAAAAAAAAAAAAAAAAAAAAAAAGAAAATAAAGATATGCCGGGCGTGGTGGCGCACGCCTTTAATCCCAGCACTCGGGAGGCAGAGGCAGGCGGATTTCTGAGTTCGAGGCCAGCCTGGTCTACAGAGTGAGTTCCAGGACAGCCAAGGCTACACAGAGAAACCCTGTCTCGAAAAACCAAAAAAAAAAAAAAAAAAAAAAAGAAAATAAAGATATTTTATTGCCAGTTCATAGGGGAAACATCACCTGGTTAACTTACTGGATAGCACAATCTGACCTAAACTATGTTTCCTACTTACTCTAATTTCATAGCAAAGACCTGGGCACGTTCTCCTGGGAAGCCCAATGCTGGTGCATTTCTGCGGGATTACCTTCCTACCATCCGAACATTTCTGAATGTCAAAGCACACCAGGCTCCCGGGCATTTTATAAGGGACTGTGGACATCTCTCAAAGGAGACACCGGTGCCAGGGCAGACAGTGCTTCTGGAAGTTGCAGAGCCAGGAAAGGGCAGTCACAGTTTGCACAGGAACTTCTGTGCCTGGGGCCAGGTATCCTGAGGTGACTCTCCCACAGGCTCTGATGTCCTATAGAGGAGCTACTGGGGCCTGGGATGCATGAGTCACTCTGGAGTGGCTGAGCCCTGATGTCTTGGTGACAGTGCAAAGGACATGGGTAGCATTTTCCCCTCATGGCCTGTGTGGGGATGGAGGCCCAGATGCCCTCTCAGCTACTGTGTTCCAGGGAATGAAGAGCTTGTGCCTCTCTGTCGCTTCTCTCTGATTGGGCCCCTGGGCAGCTGAGGAGGCTAAGTCTGTCTGGTCTTCATCCTTATCAGTTCTCCTTCCCATCACAGTCTCCTGCTTGTGAACGCTTCAGTCTCTGAGTCCAGTTGCAAAGAGGATGTTTTTTAAAACTAATTCTGGAGTTTTATAGGTCATAGCCAGGACCAGCCTTACATTCCAGCTGAGAGAGCAGCCAGTGGGAAAAGTAGTTTTTAAAGACATTGGCTTTCTAAAGCCCCCAGTTTATGCTCAGCAGCTGTCCCAGGCATCTGAGCAGGCTCTGGGCTGGATTCTGTTTCAGCCATTTTACAAGCACTGGGGAAATTGTGGACACGGTCCTGTGTCCATTGGCAGTGTGTCCTGATTTTCTTCCATCAAGATCTGAGCGGAGCCTTGGACTTGAAAGCAATTAATTGTGCTGATCTAGAGGAAATTGATGTCAAGCCTCCTGGCTCTTCCTGAGAGGACAAAAAAGGGAATGGATATTCGTGATGCATTACCATCCATTATCCCTTGGAAATCTACCATCAATTTCAACATTATCATGCTTTATTTAACAGACAGGAGCATTAAGTCAGGATAGGGTGAGGGGAAATTTGGGGGCTTCTGAGTTCAGTGGATCCTTATGTGACAGGTCTTCACAGAGTCCCCACGTGAGTGAGTTCCTCACATTGTGGAATAATGAAAAGACAGAAAGATATGCTATATAAGGTTTGGCAGTGCTGGAGAGCAAACCCAGCCCCCACCCCCACCCTCCTGCCCAGGCCCCTCTCCTCTCCCTTCCCCCCACATGCAAAGTATTCACTCTACCTCTGAGCCTTGGGTTTTGAGATGAGGCTCTCTCTATGCATCAGGCTTTGAATGTGTTTATAAAGCACAGGCTGGCCTTGGACTCACATTCCTCCCGCCTCTGCCTCCCGAGTGCTGGGACTCAGGAAGGAGCTACTACACCCTACTTATTTCTCTCGTCTTTTGCTTTATTCACGATTGCATGGCAGTGTCACGGTTGTGAGTAGAGCAGTGTGGGGCATTCTGAGAACCTCTTTCCTGCCTTGGTTCTACTCTGCCTATTGCAGAGACCAGATGAACAGATCCCCAAGGACTAGGTATTATCACTAAGGTAATGATGACAGCAAACGTGTTTATTATCTTACAGCTCTGTAGGTCAGCAGCTTACGCAGGTCTTACTAAGCTAAATCAAAGTGTCTCCCACACTAGGCTTCTTTCCGGAGCTGCTGGTCATGAACGTGTTTCCTTGTTCCTTTCAAGCCTTGTCTATGCCCCTATCTTCCCATCAGCAAGGCCAGCAACAGTATGTTGAATCCTTCTTGTAGGACCACACCCCAATCTCCTCTTCATCTCCACTTCTAAGGATCCTTGTGGCTCTGCTGAGAACACTTAGAGTGTTGAGGATTCTCCTTTGGCCTGTAAAGTGACAGTCACAGACACCAAGACCTAAGATGTGAGCATCTTTGAGGTTGTTCTGCCTATCATATCCAGGCACCAAAGAAAGGGGCCTGCCTTTGGTCCTCTAGTTATTGTAGGTACTATTTGGATAGACATGGTCAGCTATGTACAGCTTACTTTGAAGAGATCTGTCCTTGTGGTGGGGACATTGATGGGTCATCAAGCTTGATGCTTCTATGACCTCATCTCCTCCTTCCTGGATGACTTGGCCAGTTCACAGGCTGTGTCCCACAGACCACGAATGCCGCTTTCTTAGAACCATTCAAAGGACCTCTGATGGTGTTGCAGTTTGGACACCCACCTTTGGCCAGGTCCCCAGGGTGACCTGGAGGCAGTATGAGATCTGGAAGCTGTCAGATGAACATTTTACTTGGGATGGAGATGAGATATTCATGGCCCTGCCCAAAATGCAGAATGCATCCTCCCATCTGCATATCCCATACAACTGGGTATCACAGTATGTGAACGTGGATAGGAGACGGGACATCTAATAATGACAGTAGACATGAAGAGCAGGTGCTGAATTATGTAAGAAGGTCCAGGGTGCCGGGCGTGGTGGCGCACGCCTTTAATCCCAGCACTTCGGAGGCAGAGGCAGGCGATTTCTGAGTTAGAGGCCAGCCTGGTCTACAGAGTGAGTTCCAGGACAGCCACGACTACACAGAGAAACCCTGTCTCGAAAAACCAAAAAAAAAAAAAAAAAAAAAAAAAAAAAAGAAGGTCCAGGGTGGGAGGGGGAGGTCCCGGTCACTTGGCTCACGATCACTTGTAAATGGCAGTAAGACATTGGGTTTAAGGTCTTTCAGGAAAATATGTCTCAAGGGTGAGATCTGGCTTGGTGATGAGTCCTCACTAGCTAATCTGTAGGTTTGGAGCTTTTGTTTATTTTATTTCAGATACTGCTGGGAAAACATTCTTTTCAAGGACCATGGGGAGCCATGACTTTTCAGGAAGCTCTGAGGTTGAGAATGTGGAATACAGGAAATGGGCACCCAGCTTTATAATTAACAGTGAAAATATGATACCCTTTAAGAGTTAACAAGAATTTCAAAGGCTTGGGGCTCAGCTCTGTGATAGTATGCTTAAAAAAATAAGCATTAAAATAGATAATTAAAAAAATTAAAAATTCAAGATGGCATCAGCAGCATATTTAAATGAGAATGGCTGTCTTCTGTCATGAGGTCCTGGGTTATTACCCAGATCACATGAAGCTGCCTCTGCCCGGAAGTAAGGTGTGCTGTGGGCATTGCCAGTGTGGTGAATGTGGAAAGGATGTCCAAGGCCTCTTTTCAGGGCTTGACAGAGCCATGGCTCTTCACTCTGAGCGTTTCTTTCCTTACCATGAAACATGTCTGATTGCACTGAGTGTCTGCTGCTATTGAAGGCTACTCTGCCCACTGCCAAGGGCCAGCCTCGACTGCAGAGGGGTCCCTGAGGAAGGGGTGTTTGGGAGTGGTGGAAGAAACGACTTGAAGTCAATCGTGGGTGCAAGCTGACAGCTCTGTGTTCTGCTTGAGACAGATCAAAGCCCAGTCTTTCATTTGCATATCAGTTCAACCATCACCCCAGGTTCCCTTTTGATTATCCCATGAATCAGCATTTTATGACCTTAGCTTCTTGATTCTTAGAAACAGCATGTGCATCTTTTTAAACATAGCAAATGAACTCAGAGATCTGCCTGCCTTTGTGAGCACAAACAGTAAGTCTAGCTGGGTGGGATCCCATCCTGGGATTATCATTCCCACCATGCCTGGACTTAAACTCACTCTGTCCAAGGCTGCCCTTGAACTCAGGAATCTATCTGCCTTTGTAAGCACAAACAATAAGCTACCTGGGAGGGATCTTGCTCTGAGATCACCATTCCCTAAATCTCTTCTTTCTTTTTGCTTAATATCTTTCTGACAAGCTGATTCATTAGTGCAGCTGCCTCTGTTCTTTCAGGTCCATGAAGCCCCTCATACAATTCATAATTGCATCCTTATATTTCCCATAGTTGAGAAATTATATATTCTTGAACCCATGTTTTCAGAGTTTTTTCCGACAGCCTTTAGGGCTGTCCTGAAAGTCACAGCATTCATCATCTTGCTGAGGAACACATTCTTGACTCCTGAACTTTGTGCTGTTTATATATATATATATATATATATGTATATATGTGTGTGCATATATGTATATATGTATGTATATGTGTGTGTGTATATACATACACACACACACACACACACACACACACACACACACATATACATTTGTATAAAGTATATGCGTACTCTCTTCAGACACACCAGAAGAGGGCATCGGATCTCATTATAGATGGTTGTGGTTGCTGGGAATTGAACTCAGGACCAGTCAGTGCTCTTAACCACTAAGCCATCTCTCCAGGCTTATTGTGGAGTCATTAACCTTAACAGAGAGAACATTCCCAAAGGAGGAAGATGAAAACATATACATTATTATAAAAAAGCTTTACACTTAGAAACTACCAACACTTGTGGAGGCCAACGCCCTGCTGGCTCTGCCCCATGGGCAGGAACTGTGTCACCTGGTCCCTTCCCCAGCAGCTGTGAAGGACTCCGCAGCTCAGCTCCTGGGGTGGGTGTGGGTATGGGTGTGGGTGTGGGTGTGGGTGTGGGGCAGACTTCAGAGGCAGGAAGGGAGAAGAGGTGGGGAGGGGAAACCCAAGGCTTTCTCCAAGTCTCCTGTTCTCTACTGAATGATCTTGGGAAAGCCTATGCCTGTCCATCTTAAAGAAAGCAATTATTTCTGACCATTTGTACTGTGATCATCAGACCCCTTACTTTCTGGGCCAAACTATAGTCTTACTCCCTGCACACAGGTACTTCTGTTTTAGGTATCTGTTGTTGCTGTGGCTGTTGTTGTTCTTAATTTGTTAACACATCATGGGCATAGCTTACACCTATTGATGTGAATCATAGATTATGTGAGTTTTTTATATATATATATATATTCTAATATTTATATCAATATTTTATAATTGTATGTATAATAATATTTATAATACAATTTTATTTATATTTATAAATTTATTTATAATTTATATTCTAAATTTATATTCTAAATAAAATGATATATTATTTATTATTCATTATTTAATATACTATAATACAAATATACAAATACAAAATATAATTTTATTTATACTATTTATTTATATTTATATTAGTATATAACAATAATATAATGGCATATATTCATGTTATATATAATAATTATATATGTAATATAATGATATATGTTATAAATATTTATATTATAAATAAAATATACTATTTATGACATATTTAATCATATATATTATTAAAGAATCACATTTAATTATTGGGTGTGCTTGGCAAACATGTGGAGGCCGTAGGACAACCTGGGGAGTCAGTTCTCTGGTTCCACCCTGTGGATTCAGGGATCAAACTCAGGGGGTCAGGCTTGGCAGCATGAGCCAACTTGTTCTCCTACAGACTGTCTTGTAATGGCAGTGTAGAGCCGCAAGGCTTGCGCGTAGCTCATGTTGAGTCCTTCCTTTGATGCAGTACTGCTCTTATTTGCCGTGCTCCATCTTAGCTCACTCATCCTCCTGCAGGGAAGGTTCGATTTGTGTGCCTGTTTTATATAGCTGTGAAGCAAGTCCCAGTTCCCCACTCCCTCATAGCTTGGGTATCAAGGCTTAGTCCCCACTGTGGTGATCAGAGGTGGGGCTTAAAGGATGATATTGGACCCTGAGAGCATAGACTGAATCCACCTGTGGATCCGCCTGTGGATTCCTAACCGAGTGGATCATTAGGCAGTTTTGGAAACTGTGGAAGGTGGGGCCCGGTTACAGGAAGTCATTGCTGATGCTGCACCGAGCACGGTATGCCCATGAACACCTCTTTTGCCTTCCTCCAAGGCATTTCTGCCTTGTCATGGGCCTGACAGCTGTGAAGCCTGCAGGTATTAAAGCCAAAATTTAAAAAAAAATATTTTCATGGTTTTATAAATCTGTCTTAGGTCATCTATGTTTCTTTCATTAACATATCACTTTAGGTGGGTGTCTTAGTCAGGGTTTCTATTCCTGCACAAACATCATGACCAAGAAGCAAGTTGGGGAGGAAAGGGTTTATTCGGCTTACACTTCCATGCTGCTGTTCATCACCAAAGGAAGTCAGGACTGGAACTCAGACAGGTCAGGGAGCAGGAGCTGATACAGAGGCCATGGAGGGATGTTCTTTACTGGCTTGCCTCCCCTGGCTTGCTCAGCCTACTCTTATAGAACCCAAGACTACCAGCCCAGGGATGGTCCCACCCACAAGGGGTCTTTCCCCCTTGATCACTAATTGAAAAAATGCCTTACAGTTGGATCTCATGGAGGCATTTCCTCAACTGAAGCTCCTTTCTCTGTGATAACTCCAGCTGTGTCAAGTTGACACAAAAATAGCCAGTACAATTGACCCCTTGTCAACTTGACACACAAACACATCACTAGTAAGCCTCAACCCTTACATTCTTATTCATCCCCAAGATCTAAATAACTTTAAAAGTCCCACAGTCTTTACATATTCTTAAAATTCCAATCTCTTTAAAATATCCATCTCTTTTAAAATCCAAAGTCTTTTTACAATTAAAAGTCTCTTAACTGTGGGCTCCACTAAAACAGTTTCTTCCTTCAAGAGGGAAAATATCAGGGCACAGTCACAATCAAAGCAAAAATCAATCTCCAACCGTCCAATGTCTGGGATCCAACTCATGATCTTCTGGGCTCCTCCAAGGGCTTGGGTCACTTCTCCAGCCATGCCCTTTGTAGCACACACGTCGTCCTCTGGGCTCCAGATGCCTGTACTCCACTGCTGCTGCTGCTCTTGGTGGTCATCTCGTGGTACTGGCATCTCCAAAACACTGCATGACCCCTTCAGTCCTGGGCCTTCAATTACAACTGGGGCTGCACCTTCACCAATGGCCTTCCATGGCCTCTCACAGTGCCAAGCCTGAGCTGCTGTGTGACCCCTTCATGCCTTCAAAACCAGTACCACCTGGGTGACCCTTACACATTACCAAGTCCCACTGCAGAAGGAGTACAACCTTGCCTATCTCTGGAACACAGCCTCTTTGTGCTTTCAGAAAACACTTCCTAGAAGATGTCACCTCAACGATGCTGGTCTCTTCATAATCACCGCTAATTTCTTAGCTCCAGCTAACCAGCATCAATAGTCCCAGTAATGCAAAGTTTTTGCTGTAGTAGTTCTGGTATCTTGTTAATCACAGCTGATTCTTCAGCCCCAGCTAACCAGAACTACAAAATCTTCACAATAAAAACAGCAATGGCCCTGAAGAGAGTCTTTAATTTTCCCTCTGAAATTTCACAAACCAGGCCTCCATCTTCTGCACTGTTCTCAGCATTATCTTCCAAGCTCCTACACAACATCTGACAGAGCTCTTAACAACGAATGGATCTTCAAGCCCAAAGTTCCAAAGTCCTTCCACAGTCCTCCCCAAAACATGGTCAGGTTGTCACAGGAATACCCCACTCTGCTGGTACCAATTTGTCTTAGTCAGGGTTTCTATTCCTGCACAAACATCATGACCAAGAAGCAAGTTGGGGAGGAAAGGGTTTATTCGGCTTACACTTCCATGCTGCTGTTCATCACCAAAGGAAGTCAGGACTGGAACTCAGACAGGTCAGGGAGCAGGAGCTGATACAGAGGCCATGGAGGGATGTTCTTTACTGGCTTGCCTCCCCTGGCTTGCTCAGCCTACTCTTATAGAACCCAAGACTACCAGCCCAGGGATAGTCCCACCCACAAGGGGTCTTTCCCCCTTGATCACTAATTGAGAAAATGCCTTACAGTTGGATCTCATGGAGACATTTCCTCAACTGAAGGTCCTTTCTCTGTGATAACTCCAGCTGTGTCAAGTTGACACAAAAATAGCCAGTACAGTGGGAATGTTCTGAGCGTTTGTCACAGGGACAAAAGTGACCAACACAGCACCCGTCCTTACCTGTCTCCCCAGACTCTACGGAATGGGGGAAAGAAATCCTTTACCGACATGAGCTGAAGCTGTGCGGTGCTTGTCTGTGCCCAGGGGGTTAGGGAAGAAGTTAGCACCCAGCTCACAGTTCTCCCACGTTCTATTGATTCCGTTTCTGTCATAAAACGTTGAATCTTCTGTAAAGTGCTGACATATTTATGGGTCTGGGAAAACATTGCTTGCTCGGCTCACGTCAGTCCTTGACTAATCTGTGCTAGTTATTAATTTATTAACCTTCAGCTCTATTAAAAGACAGATCGTGAGAGCAGCAAGGAATCTTGATGGTGTTTCCAAGTCTCACACTGCCTGAGGACCACAGAGACAGAGGTTAGGAGTCTGGAGGCTTTGCTCTGGACCACAAATGTCCTCAGAGCTGGGCTTCATAAGCACTTTCCAGTCAAGATCCCTTTGTATCCAACCATTACACAGCCCCAAGGATATAGCTATATAAAAGAGGCGTACAAATCAAACATTCCCTGATAATAAATCATAAAGAAATTTACTCTAGACAACTCTTTATTATACAGATAATCTCCCTGTTTGTTAAATATAAAGGCAAATTTGCATGCTAATGAGACAGAAATGCTTGTTTTTCCATACAGAGCAGAATCTTGGCTGAATATTTGAGGCGTGGGTGGGGACATCTTCCGCCCATCTCAGAGCGTGCCAATAGCTGATTTTATAATCATCAACGCTGAGAATGCCATTGCGAATGAATACATAATACAAAGTGGCAGAGATAGGCTTAGGGCCATTTCAGAAACTGCTGGTAATTCTGCCCTAACCCCAAGACATCAGCCTGTAGAACTTTGTTCTCTGTTATCCCCAAGAGGGTTCCACATTGTCCTTATCCACTGAGCTATCTCACTAGCTCTCAAATAGAAAATTTTAAAAATCAAACATTCTAGTGCCTCCTACCACATGTAACTTACTTCTTTTTTTTTCTTATTTTCTTTTTCTCTTCTTTTTTTTTTTTCCTTTCTCTCCTCACCTTCCTTAAACTTTATAGAATGTATTTTGTGGGTGTTTGTGTGGGCATGGACGTTCCATAGCCTGAATGTCAGAGGTCAGAGGGTTTTCTGCAGCTGCTTCTTGCTTTCTGTGAGTCCTGGCTCTGAACTCGGGGCACCCGGCTTGGTAGCAACTACCTTTACCCACTGAGCCACCTCTCCTGCCCTTCTGTTTTCATGATGAGTCCTGGTGTCTAGGAGCTGGGGGAGGCCTTGGACTTGCTATGTGGCAGAGGCTGGCCTTGAACTCTTTACCCTTCCTCCTCTTCCCAAGGGCTGGGATTGCAAGCATGCACCACCACACTTGACTTTACACCTCCTAGGAGACTCTCTGTTCTGTAGGACAAGGTGCAAAACTCATTTAAAAAGGCATTCATTCAGTCATGTAATCACAGTTTGGGAGGTGGAGGTAAGGAGGCTGAACAAAAGCCAGAGGCTAGCCTGGGCTACATAGTCAGATTCTATTTGAGAAACAGCCAAGGGGAAGTAGGAAGAGGGGCGACATGTGGGAGGGAATAAGGGCAGAAGTGTTTTCCTATATTGGAATAACAAAATGCCATCGGCTACATGGCTTAACTGGCACTGATTTGTCTCAGTTTGGAGGCTGTCTGCCCGAGGTCAGGGTGCTCGCGCTGTCGGCTTCCTCTCTGCCTTCTCTTTGCTATGCAGCTAGGCTGACTCTCCACTTGCTTTTTCCTCTGCTCGGAAGCATCCTTGGTGTCTTTTTTTAGCAGATTCAGATGTTCACCTCTTTAAGAAAATATTCTATATTTTTTATTTATGTACAATGTGTGTGTGTGTGTGTGTGTGTGTGTGTGCCGCATGTGTGGGTCCCTATGGAGACTGGAGGAGGGTGCTTGGATCCCGAGAGCTGGAGTTTCAGGGAGTTATGAACCTTCTGACATGGGTTCTGGGAATGGAATTCAAGTGCTCTTGACCAGCTGTCTTTCCAGCCATACTGAGAATACTTTCTCCTGTAAGAACAATAGCCAGACTGGATGAGGGTTGAGTCTAACATCCCATTAAAAGAACTTATCTCCTTAGAGATCCTGTCTCTAAATATACCACCTTTGGGCTTCGCAATATGAATTTGAGGGGAACACAGTTCAGCCCATACTTAGCAGCAGCTTGGATTATTTATTACAGCAGCCACAACAGTGCTTCCTGGTGTCTTTCTCAGTGTGGTAGAATAGCAGAGATGGCATCCTCCTGGTTTATGATGGCGTGAGTCACAGACACGCCCAGGAGAAGGGTTGGGAAGGATATAGGGCTGCTGTTCCATTCTGAGAACTGTGGAGGAAGGAACCAGATTCTTGCGTCCACCCAGCATGCCCTCTCTGTTGTTCTGCTGCCAGTCATATCTCTCAGATACGTCCTTTCTAACTGAAACCTGCGTATCCTTTTCTTACGCAGACCATGGCCTCCCCTTCACCAGACCACTATTGCTATGCTAACATACTTTCTAACCTGGGCTCCCCTGGGTGTAGGACTCTGGAGTGCAGTGTAGACTTGGGAGAGGGCAGGAAGGAGGACATGTGCTGAGGGGAGGGGGCTTTCGGGTCAGATGACATGATCTGAAGAAAGTGCAGTAAGTCCCCAGAGAACAGATGCGCTTCCTGAAACCGCCAAAGGTGGCCTCGCCTCAGCTGGGTCTATCAGTGGCTGCGGGGTGTTCTTTGGGTGTGGACAGAATCCCAGTGTCAGATGGAGGGAGAGAACCAGGATAGAATGAATCCACTAACCTGAGGAGGGGAAGGCAAGATGAGGCTTGGGAGAACTTTGTGAAGACTTCCCTCAGTGTCAGCGGTGGGGATGTCAGATGCCACAGTGTGGAGCGCCGCTATCTCGTAAACATCCTGTGCTGAGTCATTTCCTCAGTACTATCTCGTAAACATCCTGTGCTGAGTCATTTCCTCAATAACAACTCGTAAACATCCTGTGCTGGAAATCCCCGCCCCGGGCAGCTCCGCCTCAGGGATGGGGCAATCAGTGTTGAGCCAATCATGGCTTGGGATGGGGCAATCAGTGTTGAGCCAATCATGGCTTGCCACGTCCGAGGCAGGGAGAATTTCTTATAAAAGGGAGGGGCTCGGATTGCCTGGGGTCTCCGGTTGTGAAGCTTATGCTCTCCCTCTCAAGACGCATAAAGCTTGCTGCAGAAGAACCCTATTGTGTGTGGTGTCCTTATTCGCGGGCGAATTAGAGAACACTCACATCTGGTGCCGAAAACCCGGGAAAACAAAGAACATCGTGAGCACCGTCGGAGATCCCTCGGTGACGGGGAGGGTCCAGAACTGCAGGAACTACGTCTCGGAAAGGTATGCCTGAATTTTACCTGACCCTTTCGCACTCCCTTCAACTAACTGGGCCGTGGGAGGGATTGCCCGAGGCTTTAATTATCGTCTTCGTGGCTTTGGTTGTATGGTTCCTAGCCCGAAAGAAAGGGCAAAAGGTTTTAGAAGCTATGCAGGAAGGTATGTCAGAATCCGAGCGTAGTGAGAGGATGGGTGTGCGCACAAAAACCGTAAAAAAGGCAAAAAAGGGAAGTGAAAAAGGACCTCCCGGGAGAAATAGAAAGGGAGAGAAGGGGAGCAGCAGGCCCGGGTTATATCCGACCCGAGAACTGGCTGCCCTCCACCTAAGAGATACCTCGGATTCTTCTGAAACCGAGGATAGTAAGCTGACCTCGGAGGAAGAGGGCGAGTTAGAAGAAGAAGCAGTTAGATATAAAGGAGAAAGGTATCACCCAGATGAAGGCGGGCGACCTGAGTCAAGTAAGCCCGCGTCCGGTGTCTTCTCTAAGGATAGGAGATTGTTGGCTGCCGCCATTCCCTCCGCTCCCCCACCTTATGAGGCCCGGTCATCCACAATTTCCTTTTTTCCCCAAAGGATCCTCCGCAAGCTACACTTAGCGTTTCCTGTTTATGAACAAGAAGGGGGGAGAATCTACGCTCCTGTAGACTATAGTCAGATAAAAGATCTTGCAGAATCAGTAAGAAAATATGGTCCCAATGCTAATTTTACTATTATGATTCTTGAAAGAATGGCACAAACTGCCATGACACCTAGTGATTGGCAAATGGTGGTTAAGGCCGCCTTGCCTACTATGGGACAATACATAGAATGGAAAGCCTTGTGGCATGAGGCAGCCCAGTCCCAGGCCAGGGCCAACGCAATAGCCCTTACGCAAGAGCAGCGGGATTGGACATTTGACCTTTTAACAGGCCAAGGCCCGTGGGCCGCAGATCAAATTAATTACCATTGGGGGGCGTACGCCCAGATTTCCAGCACAGCCATACGGGCCTGGAAGTCACTTAATCACAAGGGAGAAACCACCAATCAGCTTACAAAAATTGTTCAAGGGCCCCAGGAGCCCTTTGCCGACTTCGTCGCACGCATGGTGGAGGCGGCAGGAAAAATCTTTGGGGACCCAGAGGGGATAGGACCCTTTATTGAACAGCTGATCTTTGAACAAGCCACCCAGGAATGCAGGAATGCCATTGCTCCTAGAAAATCAAAAGGGCTGCAAGAATGGCTAAGAGTGTGTAGAGAGCTTGGAGGTCCACTTAGCAATACTGGCCTCGCGGCCGCCATCATGTTAGCACAAAAGCATCCTCCACAAAAGAAGACCGGTGAACGGACCTGTTTTAATTGTGGTAAGCCTGGACATTTCAAAAGAGATTGCAAAGCCCCAGACAAGAAAGGGGGGGTCTTGACCCTCTGCACGAGGTGTGGTAAAGGGTACCACAGAGCAGATCAATGTCGCTCAGTGCGAGATATACAGGGAAGGCTTTTGCCTCCATTAAATGTTCCTGCTCCCAATGTGTCAAAAAACGGGTCACTGGGCCCACGGTCCCAGGGCCCTCAAAGATATGGGAACCGGTTTGTCAGAACATCCGGGATGGCGGAAGAAGCGACCCAGGAAGACCCACAAGGGTGGACCTGCGTGCCGCCTCCGACCTCCTACTAATGCCCCAAATGAGTATCCAACCAGTACCTATAGAGCCAATGTCACCTTTGCCCCCTGGGACCATGGGCCTTATCCTCGGACGAGGATCACTCACCTTACGGGGCCTAGTGGTCCATCCTGGGGTTGTTGACCATCTACACTCCCCCGAAATACAGGTCTTATGTTCCAGCCCCAGGGGTGTGTTTTCCATCAGTGCAGGAGATAGGATAGCTCAATTGCTGCTCCTCCCCGACACCCTCTGGGAGGACTCCCCAGGCCCCAGTCCCAAAACGATGGGGTCGTCAGGAACTGATTCAGCCTACCTTGTTGTATCCCTGAATGAAAGGCCCAAACTCTGCCTCGAAGTAAATGGAAAAAGGTTTGAAGGTATTCTTGATACCGGGGCAGACAAAAGCATTATATCCACGCACTGGTGGCCAAAAGCTTGGCCCACTACAAAATCGTCCCACTCTCTACAAGGTCTGGGATATCATTCATGCCCTGCCATAAGCTCAATGAGTTTGACCTGGAAGGCTCCTGAGGGACAAAAGGGTAAATTCGAACCTTATGTGCTCCCGCTCCCAGTAAACCTTTGGGGGAGAGACATTATGCAACATTTGGGCCTAACCCTGTCCAATGAAAAAATCGTGTCGGAGGAAGGGTTGAACAAGGCAAAAAACATGATGCTATAATTTCACATATGCCGCTAATCTTTCTAAGAGTTTGTCCCAACAGCTGCTATATAATTGGACGTCTGATTTTGATCAAACCCTCCAGAAACTTAGATTGGCCATCGTCTAAATCAATTCCACCAGACTTGACCTCTCCTTGACCGAAGGCTTTTCGTCATGGATTTCTTCTGCTGTTTCTTATTTTAAGGAATGGGTGGGGGTGGGTTTGTTTGGAATTCTCCTTTGCTTCGGATCGGTATCTAGCTTATGGTTAATTTGCAAATTATATAAGAAAAATAATAGAGACAAAATCATGATATCCCAGGCGCTTGCTGCCTTGGAGCAGGGGCAATCTGCACAGGTATGGTTGGCGGCGCTTAAACAAAATCGATTTGCACCACTGGTCGCTGGCTGCCCGCGCTTTAGCGGGTGAGCTTCAGCAGCCCTAGAGGATTGTAGAGCAATGCATCGCACAGGTGGTCCCCCCGTCCCACCTGGGGAATATGCCGTCTAGTGGGGGTTTCCTGCCCTAGTCTTCCCCTCCTCGAAAAAATGGCAGAGGGACAGGTCGGAGCAACTTCGGGTCCCACTCAAGCCTAGTTGTTGCTTGCGGACATAGTTCTTACATCTCTGAGTAAGAGGATTCGGCCAATGTTCCCGTCCTCTCATACTGGGTGTCCAGTTGGTTTTATTAGACAAAAAAGGGGGAGATGTGGAGCGCCGCTATCTCGTAAACATCCTGTGCTGAGTCATTTCCTCAGTACTATCTCGTAAACATCCTGTGCTGAGTCATTTCCTCAATAACAACTCGTAAACATCCTGTGCTGGAAATCCCCGCCCCGGGCAGCTCCGCCTCAGGGATGGGGCAATCAGTGTTGAGCCAATCATGGCTTGGGATGGGGCAATCAGTGTTGAGCCAATCATGGCTTGCCACGTCCGAGGCAGGGAGAATTTCTTATAAAAGGGAGGGGCTCGGATTGCCTGGGGTCTCCGGTTGTGAAGCTTATGCTCTCCCTCTCAAGACGCATAAAGCTTGCTGCAGAAGAACCCTATTGTGTGTGGTGTCCTTATTCGCGGGCGAATTAGAGAACACTCACACCACAGGCCCTAGTGAGGTTGATGGGATTGGTAGCAGCAGCAGTTTGCAAAGCTGGAGGAGCCGTGGCACCTGTCTTCCTGTAATGGCAGATATATGCCATGCTCTAGGTTATTAATTGCAACTGTTCTCATGAACCCAACACTGGCTTCTGCCAACAGCAGCTCTCAGACTGGTGAAAGGTAATGCAGTGAGCTGAGGGCTGGTGTCCCTGTTTAGAAAGGTTTGCAGCAGGGAAAAGCTGATATCCTGAATCCTCCAGTGACCAGGTGCCTGCTCCCACACACTCCTGCTGTCTGTGCCTGCCACATCCCGTTTTAGGTGTTGAGGTTATAAATGGGGGTAAAGCCAGTAGACTTCCTGTCTAGGTGAGGAGAGGCGCAGTGGTGTGACAAGAGCAAATGGTGACAAGGGCTGACAGATGCTTCAAATTAACTGAGCTGATGAGGAGGTGCACCGGAGTCTGAAAGACCAGGACTGGGATGAACAGAGAAAGGTTCCTGCATATCACAGGACTACTAATAAAACAGAGAGGGCTGTGTCCTGTGGTGCATTTGGGAGGCTGAGAAATGAGGATCTCAAGTTTGAGGCCAGTTTGGGACACATGGGGAGTTCCAGGCCAACCTGGGCTACACAGTGAGATCTTGTCAGTGCTCTCTGTCTGGTCTTGGTGTGTTGTTTAGGGTAGACACGAGGAGGCCAGGGAACAGTGGGTTGCTTTAGTTAGAATGCTCAGGGCACCTGGTTACTCCCAGGATGCCCTGCTGTGGTCCATGAGTCGGTTGCTAAGGGCTGAGTAGGGGTGATTTTCTGCTTTGCATAATAGACTTGGGCTCTGTACGGCTTTGTCACCTGTTCTTTCCCATGATGCATCTGATTTTAATCACATGCACAGCCAATCTCCGACAGGCATAAGATAGCAAATAGGGCTTCTTTTTTTTTTCCCTATAAATTAATTTTGAGGACAGATTTTTGTTTTACTATGCGTGCACTGAAACCCACTCCATGCTGGGTCTATTGTCCATACTTTCCTGATACATTCCAGAATGTATCTGACCGCAGACTAGGGGTTACCAGCAGAGGGAGTTACCATGGCGTTGCTACGAGTGACCTACTTCTTTGTTTAGAGCAAGATGCATGCGCGTTCAGCTGGATGCAGACTCGGGCTCCAGGTTGCTAAGTGCATTACTGGGAATGAGGTTTGGGTATAATTCAAACTAAGCAGAGTCCTGGGTTTTCAATTCATCCCTGTGCTGGCCTGCTTCAACTGTTAAAGAAGGAAGGAAGGAAGGAAGGAAGGAAGGAAGGAAGGAAGAAAGAAAGAAAGAAAGAAAGAAAGAAAGAAAGAAAGAAAGAAAGAAAGAAAGAAAGAAAGAAAGAAAGAAAGAGAGTTTTTGCCATTCAAAGACAAGCTTTGATGGTGAGTACAGGATGGAAAAGTGTCATGCATGGATGGCTCAGAGGAAGAGCTGCCAGTTCTGGGCCCAGGGAAGACAGGAAATTCTGAGACATGATCTTGACCTGAGTGTTGAGCGTGTGCTTGCTTGAGGAAGAACTCTGGCATTTGAATTTTTAAAAAAAATTTTAATTGATTCTTTGTGAATTTCACACCGTGCACCCCAACCCTACTTATCTCCCCACCCTTCATATATGCCCTCTGACCTTGTAACTTCCCCCACAAAAGAAGACAAAAACAACAAAAAACAAAGCAAATAAAAACCATCTGTGCCATGGGAGCTTCGGTGTGTCACAGCGTGTCACGTGGTACACCCTTCTGCTCAAACAGCTTTACTGATGGCAATGAGTCAGCGGTCTGGTTCGAGGCCTCCGCTAACACCACTGAATTCTCACGGGACTCCTCTCAGGACTCCTGTTGTTGCCCTGAGTCATGGATATCCTATAGCTTTGGATCGCCCATGCCATGAGGGTGAACTCTCCAGCTTTGCCCAGGCAAAGGGCAAGGACAGCTCTCCTGCTCCTCACCCTCAGGGACAGCTCACCCACTTGCTGCAGGCGTGTGCGTGCGTGGGTGCGTGGCAGCTTTCCTGTACATAAGCTCTCAGGTTGCCTCACGGGGCCATCAAGGGCTCTACCGCGATGCACAGGCGGGGTACAATCCAGTTGGTCCAGATTGGTCCAGAAGGGTGGGCGGGACATCAAGAGGTTCCGCCCCCAAGCCGCCACAGTCAGATGCTTGAAAAGACATCACTACAGATATTGAGTGTGAGAAGTCTGTGACCAGCCCACGGCTAAGCTGATATTCTTGTTCTCCGGGCCTCTTGTCACTGAGACACGCCTCAGTCATCTGCATTACGTCGCTTCACATTTGATGACAAACTTGGGAGAAGAAGAAACGTGACAATACAGACTCTGAGATTCCTCATGAGCTGAAGTGATTCCTCTCTGTTTCTAGGCCACTGACTAGATGATGGATTACAATATAAATCTTGACAGAATTAAAAAAAAAAAAAAAAAAAAAAGCATGGCCGGGCCAACCTTTGGTGTTGAAGGTATAAAATTAAATTTCACGTTGTGTTATACACGTGAAGACTTGTCTTCATCAGGCCGGTCAGGCAGATATGATTTAGTGAGCTATGTTTAGAGAAATGGGGAGGAGAAAAAACTATGGAAGAGGGTAACAATACAGATTAAAGGACCATGATTTGATATAGCACCTTTCTACGCAGATCAGTCTGGCCTTGCTTCTGTGGGCCTCCTGCCTCTGCCTCCTGAGGTTACAGTCCTGAGGTTTGGGGTTATAGACATTCTACGTTCCAAGATGGGACAGTTCCCCGAGCCAGGCTGTGAATGGCAGCCCTCAGCAGGTTTCTCCTGGCTGTGGAATGAGCGAGTGGGTTGCTTTGAAGGGGCTGTAGGTCATAGAGAGGAGCCTGGACGGGGCCCCTCTGGCCAGCCCACCCCGCTCGTGGCATCCACTTGCCTCAATATTTCAATGAAAGGTCCCGCTGCTCTGTTCTCTTACTCCAAATTTTTGCATCCGGACAACGTCCCATTTTCTGTGATGCCGAAATACAGGAGTGAAGGCAGAGTTCTCTGCTTACCTTCCAGTCCCTGCATGCTCTGCGAGCACACGCTTTTTTACGACCACCCCCCTCCTATCAAATCGTCTTTGTATAGTTTTAATTTATTCTTTAGCCATTCTGTTTCTTCACTGAACTCTGCTTCCATATCTCAAAGTTGTTTCTTGACTTCATGTTTGATTTCATTCTGATGAGTTGGATATATCTCGTTGGAGTTGTTTGGACACAGTGAGTTCAAAAGAATCTCTCAGCCTGGCAGTGGTGGCACATGCCTTTAATCTCAGCACTTGGGAGGCAGAGGCAGGTGGATTTCTGAGTTTGAGGCCAGCCTGGTCTACAGAGTGAGTTCCTGTGTAGCCAGGGCTACACAGAGATACCCTGTCTTGAAAATAAAATAAAATAAAATAAAATAAAATAAAATAAGAGAGAATAACTCTCTTGAATTCAGAAAGTTCTTTCCACTCGTTTCCATTGGGCGCCATTACAATGGAATTCGTAGCTTGAAGGGGACCTGTTGGCCTTTTCACACTGTTTTTGTCTCTGCACCAGGACTTGTGTATCTGGAGTTCATTTTCTGGTTATGTAAACCTGTGCCCCCCACAGCTCCCCAACCCATCCATGTTCTTCATTCAGTGGAGGGATTTGCAATGTTTCTAAAAGAACAAACTCATATAAGAGTTAAGTGTCATTTTCTCGATGGACTGATAGAGTTGTAGGCTCTGTCTAGAATCTTCCTCCAAGAGTTATTGCATTGATGACAGTGACTATGGAAGGGTCAACACACTCTTGGCTGGTCCTTACCCCCTTGGCTGTTTTGTGTGGCTGGGTCAGCTGTGGCCTGATTCTGGCTTTTCTGCACTTTCATGCCTGTTGTGGGGCTCCATGCATCTGGGAGCTGTATCCTCCCCTCTCAGCTCTGGCCTCATCCCGGCCTTCACTGCTCCTTTAAGGGCTCCTGGCACTTAGATTAGCTTAGACCTGATTCTGGCTTCCCCAGCCTTCCACGTGGGACTCTGCCACCTGGGCACCTTACCCTGGGTTGGTTTCAGATTCCTTCCTGGGTTCATGGCTTCCCTTGCAGTTTTTATGCACACTTGGGGGCCTTGCGCTGGGCCAGCTCCAGCCTTCTTACTTGGTCCTTGTTTGCTGAGTTTCCCCTTGTACCTTCTATTCTGAATTTTCCATTGTCTCTTTACACCTTCAGCTTTGCCCTTTCTCTTCCAAAACCAGGAGATAAAATTTTCTTCACTTACAAAGCCAATTGTCCTATGAGAATTCCTCATTGAATAGTCTCCTCACACTGCCTGGCTATCTGAGGTCTCTCTTTCGGGTTCTGGACAAGGAATTGCATTGTGTTGTGAGATATCGTCAAGGGACAAGGAGCCTGACATTTCAACAGACTGTTGGTGCATCTGAGAACCTGCCCGTTGTTTTCTGATGCTGACAGTATCGTTGCTCTTGGGTGTAAGCTGCCAAGCCTGGTTCTACCTCAGAAGCAAGCATTTTCCCAGGACTTGGAACACATGGAATGCACCCTTGAATCTCCCCAAGTTGCATGTGCACACATATTTCTCTAGTACACAAAAAAACGACTGGCTGCTTTTCCTGTCAACTGTGGGGTGTGGAGAGGAGAGGGTGGGCATAAATGACAGAAAACAGTTTTGGTTATATAAGGCTTTCCAAAGCTGTTCTCCAGGACAGAATAAACTGTCTGTGACAGTAAAGAAGGTGACTCCTGTGACTATCTTAACCCTAAAGTTCCCCCCTCACCCATACAACTTGCCCAAAGAAATGCCAGACACCAGGAAAAACAGGCACCTGGTGCAGTGGTTGGAGCTTGACTTCCCAGGGGACCCTGAGGCACACTGCTTAGTGGGTTTGGATCTTGTGCCTCCCTAACCTTCCTTTGTGACCTTGGGCAAGTCTTTGCTATTCTTCTAACTTTAAAGTGGGCTGCACAGACCAGGCTGTGCAACTGAGCCCCCTCCCCTGCCCCGGGGCAGCTGGTAGCACACTCTGCTACCTAGGGAAAGTGATCAATGTGGTCTCTGATAAAGACTGGATTGGGTGGCTGGAAGAGAGAGAGTATGGGGGGTGTGGAGAAAGAATGGATGCTCACAGGAAGAGTATTTCATGTTAAATGAGATTTTAGGATTGAGACCATCAACAGATAACAGATAAGTAAGTTTATTTGATCCAGTTGTGGGAGGAGAAAGGCAGAGAGGCTGATTGGTTTATCAGTTGGAGAGGAAGAGAATTTTTCCCAGAACAACTCAGAGACGGGAAGACTCCAGTTCTCAGCCTTATCATCTACTCCATCTACTCCAATTAGTCCAGGATTGTGGTGACAGCTTTGGGCTTGTTCAGCTTCAGGTCATCAGAGCCTTGGCAAAGGATTGAAGCCATAGCTCTCCTGGTCAGAACACTTCAGCGGCTGCCTCTGCACGGCGCTGCTTCCCTCTGCTCCTTGCCCTTGCTGAGAGCCACAGATACTAAGCACACTGTCAGGATTCTAATCTGCAGGATCATCTGCTTGTGAATGATGCTTTAAAGTCAAGGTCAGCTTTAGAAAGAGACTGTCAGCATTTTGCCTTCTGTTTTTTTTTTTTTTTTTTCTACTCTTTGTAGAATAATAATTTCCCACACAAGCAAATTTTCCTGGCATAAAAGACTTAATTAAGATTAAATACTTCAATTGTGGTTCTCCTGCTCACAGCGCCTGCTTATGATTCCGAGTATCCGGCTTAGTAGCAAGCACTCTTAGTAGCAAACACTCTAACTGGTGAGCCATCTTGTTCCCAACTCCAGGGATCTCTTTTGCTTTGGCAGAGATCTCTAACTGGGTAGTATTCTTCTCCTCTTCTCTCTTCTCCCCTCCCCACTTCTCCTCCTCCCCCCCCCCCCCCCCCGGCCCCCAGCAATGGGACTAAACCCAGGGTGCTATCCCTGCTGGGCCAGTACTCCATTCCAGTCCAAAACCAGTATTTCTTGTTTACCTCCCCTCCCCCTCCCTCTCCCCATCTCCTCCCCTCCTCTTCTCCTTCTCCCCCTCCTCTTCTCCTCCCCCTTCTCCTCTCTTCCTCCCCCTTCTTCCTTTCCCCCTTCCTCTTCCTCTTTCTTCTCCATCCTCCCCTTCCTTTTCCCTCGAGTCCTCCCCACTTCTTCTTTTTAAACAAGGTCTCACTATACAGTCCAGGTTTGCCTCAAACCCACAGCCCTCTTGCCTCTGTCTCCTGTGTGCTGGGATCACCAGTGCGTGCTACCACACCCCATTTCTTTTAAAGTCTCAAATCTCTCGTAAGTCATTCAAGACACAGTTTTCTCCCACTTGTTTTGAATACAATCTTCCTTTGGAAATGGGTGTCAATTGCAGATAGCATGTTGGCTAGGGGTGGGAGCCCCATGTCCATTCCCCTGTCTCAGCAGTGGGACCCTATCTGCCTTGAACCTGTACAGGTCCTGTGCATGCTTCTGCAGTCTCTGTGGAGTCATATGTAGATCAGAGTGTTATGTCTGCAGGACACTTTTCCTGTTTCTCCGCTCTGGCTTTTACAGTCTTTCTGCCTCTTCTGTGTAGCTCCCTGAGGCAGGGTTGGATGGAAACATCTCATTTAGGACTGAGGGCTCCAATATCTGCCACTCTCTGCACACTGTCTAGCTGTGGGTCTGTTAGTTCCTGTCTTCTGCAAGGAGAAGCTTTTCTGATGATGGCTGAGCAAGACGCTGATCTATGAGTATAATCGAGTGTCATTGGGTTGACCTGACTTATAAATGGAATTTAGGGAAGGGATTCTTAATGTAGGTAGAGCATCCCTAATCTAAAAATCTCTCCACTATCCAGCACCCCAAACAGCAACGCATACAAACGAAGTGAAATAATAAAATGTATTGCCTGTACATTGTTTATACTCAAACTTAGAATTAGATAGTGTTTGCCTTCATTCCTAGAACTTGGAGGCAAAGGTAGATGGATCTCTGTGAGTTCGAGGCTAGCCTAGTCTGTATAGTGTGTTCTAAGCTATCCAGAATTACATAGTGAGTGAGACCGTGTCTCAAAAATAAATAAATAAAAACAAAATAACTTGAGTTTAAAATGTTGGCTTTCTTGGATGGGATACGTAGAAATGGACACAGCTGGATTTAATGTCCTTATTCACCTAACACAGATAAAAAAGGGGGGTTTGTATAGGTCTCTCCTGCGTCCTCCTGTGCAGCTTTCTCCCCACCCCCGCCATGGCAGAGTCATATTAACCCTTTGGACTGAGCCTGCGCAACTGTTCCCGGTGCAAAGGCTTCCTCCCTTTCTTCTGCACAGGGCAGGCGCCTTCATGTTTTCCTTCCCTTCACTTGACTTTGAATGGGTGTTGGTTCGCATCCAGAACTCTAACCTTTAAAACATATTTTTAGGTTAAAACAAACCTTCCTATTCTAAATCCCTGCTTGTCTAAGGGGATACCCCTTCACACAACAACATGCACAAAAGCTCCATTCAAATCCCCAAGTAATTTATTTTCCCCCGGCGATAATCTTCCTGCTTTCCCCAATATATTAAATTTGTTTTCTTGAAGCTATCTCAACTGTGGTCTGAAAGACTGGGCAGTTCCTTTCCCCTCCTAACCCGCAGCCTCTCCGTGGGGCTGTGTCTCAGCTCCCCTGCTCCCCCACACCTTGGTCCTTTTGTTTCATCCTGGTGCTGATGAGGGGCGAGGTGTGAACGAAACACCTTAGAAGAGAAAGAAGCAAAGATGCTGTGGTGGCAGCTTATGCACAGGTGCGTGCGCTGATTATCAGTTGTCAGAATGGTCACAGTTGTCAGAAGACGTCCTGGGTCAGGCACAGTAATGAGAGCAGGCATCTATCTGATATAATACAGCCGCTTACAGTGCTAAATACTTGAATAGACACTCATTTAACTGCCTCCCAAACCTGTGATCAAGCTATTGCCATGACTCCCATTTTACTTAAGAGGAAGCTAATGAAGTTTTTAGTGAAGAATTTAGTAAGTGGTGCAGCTGGAACTTAGACCTGGTGGACTTAGATCTAGAACGCTTGTAGCAGTGCAAGAGGAAGCTGTGAACTCTGGAGTCAGGGGATCTGCTTCTGAACACTGCTTTCCCCATATTACCTGTGACATCACATGTCAGCTGTGACATCGCCTATCTACTGTGACATCATATATCATCTGCAACATCACATATCAGCTGTGATATCACATTTCTACTGTGACATCACAGTTCTGCTGTGACATCACATATCTGCTGTGACACCATACATCATCTGCAACATCACATATCTGCTGTAATATCACATATCAGCTGTGATATCACATGTTAGCTGTGACATTGCATGTCTGCTGTGACATTACATGTCAGCTGCAGCATCATATATTAGCTATGACATCACATACCAGCTGTGATGTCACATATCAGCTGTGATATCACATTTCTACTGTGACATCACATATCTGCTGTGACATCACATATCTGTTGTGGCATCACACATCAGCTGTGATATCACATATCATCTGTGACATCACATGTCAGCTATGACATCACATATTAGCTGTGACATGCAGCAATCCCTTAACTTCTGACATCAGTCTCCTCCAGTTAGAAAGAGAACCAGCTCCAGGATGTTCTGAACCAATGGTTCCTCATTACGCAGAGTTGAGCATATCAAGTATTCAGTTTTTATGTGAATTATGCTGTCTCTTCTGAGATCTATTGAAGACATTTTAGAGGCTTGCCTCTACCTTAGCAATCACTTTCTATTAATCCAGATTACCGTGGAAAACAAAAGAATATGACAGCGTCGTGGTGTGGGGTGGAATAATCCACTGATGTAGCTGATACAGTTGACAAAAATTAAGATGAGACACTGACTGATGTGAAGAGAAAGTTTAAATAAGACTAGCAGACCAAAGACATATCATGGCGGGTTAAGAAGAAAGCCCAAAGAAGGAAGGGGAGGAAGGAAGGAAGGAAGGAAGGAAGGAAGGAAGAAAGGAAGGAAGGAGCGAGCAAGAAATGACAACATAAAGTGTACATCAGAGGATGAGGTGTCTTTCCAGGAAAGACACTGAGAGCATTGACACCAGGATGCCTCAGCCAAAGGACTCTGGGCGGGGCCTCAGGCAGAGGGTGCTGGGACGGGGACTCCTGGGGTGTCTTTAGGTCTCTTCCCTCTGGCCCTCATTTTATTAGTCAGCTCTGCTTTCGTAGTTTTCTACCTCACAGACAATATAGGCCATCCCAGCCCCAACTTTTCTCGTGACCTCCTTACTGTGTCTGACCGCAGTTGCCACAGGATCTAGATTCAGTACTTTGGGTTACAGGTGAGCGTTTCATAAAGCGATTCCTTCTTTAAACTTGAAAACTAGCACTTCTCTCCAACCAGGCACTGACCTATGCCCTTTGTAGGTTTTGTTTACATTCAGAGGTCATAAGAGAGGATCCGATCCCCTGGGGCTGGATTACAGACAGCTGTGAGCCGTCAAGAGGGGGCTCAGAATTGAACTCCAGTTCTCTCTGCAAGAACAACCAATGATCTCTTGAAGCTGCTTGATACTGGTTCCTCTCTGCCCTTCTCACGGGTCCTGAGGCAGGAAACAGTCTGACTGCTCACCAGCTTACTTTCCTGAGTGCCATGTTTGGTCCATGGATCACGGTCAGTCATAGTTTGAACATCCTCGGCCTAGGGAGTGGCACTATTAAAAGGTGTGGCCCTGCTGGAGTAGGTGTGTCTCTGTGGGTGTGGGCTTTAAGACCCTTGTCCTAGCTGCCTGGACGCCAAGATGAAGATGTAGAACTCTCAGCTCCTCCTGCACCATGCCTGCCTGGATGCTGCCATGCTCCTGCCTTGATGATAATGGACTGGACCTCTGAATCTGTAAGCCAGCCCCAATTAAATGTCCTTATAAGAGTTGCCTTGGTCATGGTGTCTGTTCACATTAGGAAAACTCAAACTATGACAAGCACACAGCACTCTAGAAAACCCCCCAAAAACCAGACAGATCCCTGAATGCTTTGCTGTTACCCCAAGCGTCTCAGGAATGCGTCTGAGATCTGTTGTCTGCTGTCCCTCCACTTTGTTGAAAATATTTTAAAGCTTTCCAAGGGAGCTGAAAATATAAGCTCTCTCCTTAGGCTTGAGATAAAGAAGACACAGCTTTTGCCCGTTTCCCTTGTGGCGAGAAGAGAAGAGGGGACCTGCATCCCATTGGTGGTTCTCTATTGACTGCCCCATGTACACTCTGACTTTTCCCACTCTTGATCTGTATTTGGCAGCTGTGAGTGGTGGTTGAGTTCCGTCCTTTGTGAATTTTGTTTCTGATAGCTGTGGCATCAGTGCCTCATGGAAATAAAAGCCGAATCCTCTTTCTACACCTCAGTCATTGAAGCAATGGAGAAACATGCAAGGCAGGGAGTGTTTCAGTTCTCCATGGCTGCCTAGCATCCCAAATGTGGTGGCTTCAAAACATGGGAAGACCATTCCTTGTGGTTCTATGGTTTGGCTGATGGCTTCCCGTGTAGCTGCCATCCTTCACAAGGCTTGTAGCTGGGTGCTTTTGACTTTTAGGGACAGGGTTGAACACCTGTCTTTCTCATAGCATCTCATTGTTTAGTGATTCATGCTGGCTTCCCTGTCACCTGCTCAACCCTTTCCTATAGCTTTGTGTTTATGGGGAAAGCAAGTGACAAGATGAGATACTTGGCAGTGATCAGGGTGGGGGACAGGGTTTAGGAAGATGTGATGGGGTGGGGGGAGGGGAGGGAGAGGGGGACAGGAAGGGACTGAGGAGAAGGGGAGAGGGGGAGGGGGAGAAGGAGGTGGACAGAAAGGGAGGAAGGAGAAGGGGGAGAGAGAGGGCAGGGGAGGACGGGGGAGGAAGAGGAAGAGAAGAAGGAGAAAATGTCTTATACTAAAAGTTTTACTTCATTGTGTTTTTTTCTGACCACGTTCCTAAGTTCCTCTGTAATCCCTTGGGTCTCTTTAAAATCTTAGCGAGTATGAATCCAGCCAACCCTTCCCCCATCGTCTCCCCCTCCCCCAACGTGGCAAAATGCGAAGGTTGATCACCACCTGCTGGTTGGTGCGCTGATCTCACCGGACCTCCTTGAAGGGCAGTACAGAGAGACTGCCAGTAGGCGGCGCTGTGCCCACACCTCTGGCACCAGTGCAGTGCTACCAACTTCATGAATTGCTAGATAACTAAAACAAGAAAGGCTCTTCAAAACTATGCCATTCGCTGATTTCTTCTTCCCCATGCTGTACCTGTGGTCTGGAGAGTTGACTGTTGGAAACTGGGCTAAAATCCTCTTGACTTCCCGGTTGGCGTTTCCACTCTCCAATTCTCCCCCAGACAGCCCTACAGCCATCTCCGCTGTGACTTCAAATATCTTAGCAGTGTCAAAAACAAACGAACTAACGAACGAATAACAAACAAACATTTTTATATGTGTTAAAAAATCAGCAATGAACAGAATAGCTTATTGGTAACATTTGTTTGTACCCTTTTGCATTTGTCCTTGCGGTAGTTAGCAAATATCTAGCAGAGATGGAATTAAATTTTCTTTAAAAATGTAATTTAGTTAACAATTGCAAAGCCATGGGGGAAAATTTCAGTTTCTACAAATAATTAAAATACTCAGGGATATGAGGCAGTTAGCAGTGTCAATCTTCAATTCTGTTATTGCTAGCTTAGGGATCATGGGGAAACTTCACATCTGTAAAATGGAGCAACGGTGTTGGTAGGTCATGTCATAGTCCAAGCGGTCAACACGTGCAAATGGTAGTGAGAGTAGTAATCATAATTTAGAATCTAGAACTCAGAACTGAAATCTAGTTGTTTCTATTACAACAGAGGAATTCCCCTCCTTGCTGTGGGTATGTAACTGTGGCATAGGTCTTTTGCATCCGTGTGTAGCCACTCCAGACACTACCGTGGCTAGGAACTGTGAAAGTGGTGGGTGAGTGGCTTAGCTATGCGGCTGGTGAGTAAACAGGAAATGAGAAAGGAAGGAAGATGCCAGAATGACTTCTTCCCAACTGGGAACCCTTCTCATAGAAGGGTGTGGTGGGGGATCTGGGAAATAATAATAACAGAGCCAACAAGATGGCTCAGTGGGTAAAGATGTTTGCCACCAAGCCTGGGGATCTGTCTGCATGCAATCCCAGACATCTACATAGTGGAAAGAGAGAACTGATTCCAGTAAGGTGTCCTCTGGTTCCACACATGAGCACACGGACACACACACACACACACACACACACACACCCTACACTGAAAATGTAAAGAAATAGTAACTTTTTGCTTTCTGTGAAAACTTTTTTTTTTTAAGGTGTGGATCCTTGGTTTGTTTTTGAAATATGTAGCACAGTTTAGCCTCAAACTTGCCATGTAGCCCAGGATGGCCTTTAATTCATGATATTTCTGCTTCAGTCTCCCTAGGGCTGGGATTCCAGGCCTCGGACTCCCCACCTAGCTTTTTGGGTCATCTCGTACAGTGTCATCCATGTGACACTGACTTCTTCTCTTCTTCTTCTTCTTCTTCTTCTTCTTCTTCTTCTTCTTCTTCTTCTTCTTCTTCTTCTTCTTCTTCTTCTTCTCCTTCTCCTTCTCCTTCTCCTCCTCCTCCTCCTTCTCCTCCTTCTCCTCCTCCTCCTCCTCCTCTTCCTCCTCCTTCTTCTTTTTAAAAAGGATTTATTTATTTTATTTATATGAGTACACTGTAGTTGTCTTCAGGCACACCAGAAGAGAGCATCGAATCCCATTACAGATGGTTTGAGCCACCATTGTGGTTACTGGGAACTCATGATCTCTGACAGAGCAGTTAATGCTCTTAACCACTGAGCCATCTCTCCACCACCCCCACCAATGGTTCTTGTCTGATCTCTCCTGTGCTATGGTTTTCTCATTTGGACAGATGCCTACAAAAGTCTAGATCCTGCATATTCTTTTCAGTTAATTAAGCTGATCTTGTGTCTGTTTGGTAACATGATTCAAATATTTGTTTTGTTTAAATTTTAAATATTGAACTTAACTGTGATTTTTTTTTGTGGATTCCTACCCTGTGGCACGGTTATCCCGGACTTCAGTTTTGTCTCTTTCCTGCAGCTGTAAGATGCTTGGAGGTGAGAGTGTTGAAATGTTCCTTTAACTAAAAGCCAAGTATAGATCAGAAATGGGCCGAAAGGCAGGCACAAGCATGGCACCCACTTCTTTTTCTTTTGTGCACAGCAGAGCACAGCACAGCATTGAATAATCGGTAGGTATATTTGACAAATTGGGAATCCAGTTCATTAGAGAGCTTGGGAGTCTAAAAATCAGGCAGCTTACAGGAAAATTTATGAGAGTATTAGACTGTGCAGCTACCAGAAAACAGCGCGCCAGGAACCCAGGCTGTATTGATGATCTTCCACCCGAATTGGAGCTGTGTCCACTGAGCAAAACCTTCTCTAGTCAATGTGACTTAGGGGAGGAATGTTAGTGATACATAGAATGAATGAAAAAATAATAACATCTAGAAGACCAAGGGGACAGACTCAAACCCACAGGGCAGGATCAGTTCTGCCGTATCCGTGGTTGAAGAACTAGGGGCCTTGTTCATAAAGCATCAATGTAAACAAAACCCTTGGGGAAAGACTTAGTCCCCATAAGGATCAACCAGGATAAACACCACTAAGTTATGAAATGCAAGTTATGCTGGTAAAATCATCTTAAATAAAAATCAAAGTCTGGTAAGGCTTTTGAGAATTTTATGTTCCCAAACTGGCATAAATGAGTACAGATATTTCTGGAAAATAACACAGCGAAGTGTTACGAGCCTCAAAATACCACAGCCTCTGGCCTGGTGATACACTAGAGAGAAATAAATCAACAGAAAGATGCAGGGCTGGAGAGACGGCTCAGCTGCTAAGGGCACTGGCTGCTCTTCCAGAGGACCCAGGTTCAGTTCCCAGCACCCACATCATAGCTCACAATTGATTGTGACTTTAGGGGACCTGATGTCCTCTTCTGACCTGCACAGACATTTTCACACAAGTGTTGTACACATACACACTCATACACATGCATACACAAAGTAAATAAATTTTAGAAAAACAGAATAGATTACCTAAAAATTATTAAACAGAAATGATATGTTTAATCAATATAATATTATTAAGAATAATATACTTGGGCTGGAGAGATGGCTCAGCGGTTAAGAGCACTGATTGCTCTTCCAAAGGTCCTGAGTTCAAATCCCAGAAAGCACATGGTGGCTCACAACCATCTGTAATGAGATCTGATGCCCTCTTCTGGCATGTCTGAAAACAGCTACAGTGAACTTACATATAATAATAAATCTTTGGGCTAGAGCAAGCGGGGCCAGAGCTAGTGGAGGTCCTGAGTTCAGTTCCCAGCAACCACATGATGGCTCACAACCATCTGTACAGCTACATTGTACTCATATACATAAAATAAATAAATAAATCTTTAAAAAAAGAATAATACACTTGTGAGTTGTGAAAACAAATGGAAAAGTCAGTACAAAGCAACATCAAGTGAAAAAAGAGTTAGTTCACTTAACTTTGTAAACACCGACTATAGACTTCCTTAAGACAGAAAACAAGCAGTTACAGCTAAGAGGAAATCACTCGGGCTCACTGCATGGCCTGATAAGAAGTTAATTTGATTTTTCTATTGCTTCGAGATTAAGACTGATTAAGACACATTTTCAAAAGATTAATATTTTGATGTGGATGGGTGTTTTCCCTACATGTATGTCTGCATGCCGTGTGTGTGAGGTACCAAGGAGGCTGGAAGAGAGTGTTGAGTCTCCAGGGATGGGAGTTACAGATGGCTGTGAGCACTGTGTGACTGTTGGCAATTACACACTGGAAATTGGTGCTCTAACCACTGAGAAATCTCCCTAGCCCCTACAACCACAGTTTAAAAGGCTTTAAAACCTGGAGTTGTGAACCTGCTAGTAATCCCAGCTTCAAGGAGGCTGAGGCAGGAAAACGGCTGCATTCGGGTCTTCCTACACAGTTAGGGCTGCAGAGCAAGACACAGTCTCAAACAACAAACCCAAACAAACAAAGGCCGTATCACAAAGGCCTTTTATTAAGAACAGGACAAAGGTGACCCTTAGCCCTCTATCGTGTGTCTTCTGACAGCTGTTCAGATCTTAGATACCAGGTGGGAAGACAGAGTGTACCACTCTGGGCCTCACAGACATGCTGCACACAGTGGGGAGGAGTGTCATGGCGGCTCTAAGCCTTGAGTGGTTAGGGGAGACTGTCTGTCTGCTGGGAAGCTGTCTGGCTGCCATCTGGTTGGGAGCTTGGCTTTGGTCTGGTTCTTATGATTGTTTGGCTGTGTGGCTGGTGTGGACATGAAGCAGCCAGCGTGAGATCACAAGGGGTGGCAAAAGAATTGGCTTCCTTCTGCGGGTGAGAATTCCCCCATCACTAAGCCAGCACCACAGCTCAGCATCAGTCTCCCATCCTCTGGCCAGATTCTTCCTGTCTCATAAGCATGGCATCTTCTCAGGCTACATCCTGTTGTTAACTCCTAAGGGCTGTGGCGCTCTTCAGTCTCACTCGTCTTTCAACACAGGGGTCCTGTTACAGGCCTGTTTTATTTAATAGTGGCCATGTTTCTTCTGTCTTTATAAGCAAGGCATCTTCATTTGCTCTTTTGTACCAAACGAACCCCAGTCTGTGCTTTGACAGAATTCTATTTCAGCCAGGCAGGGTGAGGGTGGGGGCACCTGGGCCACATCATCTGTGTTAATCAGCCCTGTGTCCAAACCTTGGAGTGGACATCTCCATTTCTCTGTTTCAATGCACAGATGTGCTTCCTGCTGGAGGTGGGACAGGTAGGGTCCTCCCAAGTGGTCACCTGAACGCTCTTCTGGCTTCTGAACCTTTCTTCCCATCTTGTCTAACAGTATCAGTCCTCCACTTCTCTTTTCAAATTCCTCACAGCAATGGGATAGCTTCACTGAGCAGGTGATGTGCTTCAGACGTGCCTGTGTATGTACTGACCTCTGCAACTGTCTATGAGGTAGACGGGGAGTTGTTATCCCCACCTGACAGCTGGAGAAACAGGCACAGAGAAGAGCTTGTCTCAGTTCACCAAATGGTAAGATCAGGTTCACACCCAGCAGACAGTCTAAAGTATAGGCTGTTGGCCCAGTAGGTGCCAAATGCCTCCTCAGTGGGCCAGGCCTGGCCTGTCTGTGCTCTGGGGAAGGAGTGGTGTGGAGAGCAATGCAGAAATGAAGACTGAGGTGAACACGCAGCTCAGCTTGGGTCCGTGTGCTATGTACACGGGTCGGGCCCTGGCCTCTTCAGATGCTTAACCTGTGCAAACAGAGTTGTGCTTAATGTTTGTCTTTGCAATCAGCTTCATTCAGGACACCATCTGAGAGCCACCTACGTTCAGAGGAGAGGTAAAAATCCCATTTTTCCATCAGGGCATAACATTCTCTAGATGATCCTTGAAGGCAGATTAGTAAGCAAGAGAAAGGCCAACAGGTTCTAGGCTACGTGCTTCACGCACAGAAGCATCTGGAGGAGCTCTAGGAATGGCCAGCACGGGGCCTCTCGAAGACTTTAAAAAATCCATTCTTCAGTCATTCCGTGTATGATGGGGTGTATTTAGACATACCCAGTACCTGCTTCATCCCCCAGTTCCTGGCAGACTCCCCTCACATCCCTGCATCCTGTCCCAGCTTCATGTTCCCCCTTCCTCCTCCTGAGTCCTGCCTATGGGTGGAAGGTGCCAACCTCTGGAGCATGGGCAACTACCACGGGCCATCTCCCTGCAGACATCTGACTTGCCCTCCCACAGGGACCATCAACTTCTAGTATCCCCTTGTCTTAGTTAGGGTTTTACTGCTGTGAACAGACACCGTGACCAAGGCAACTCTCATAAGGACAACATTTAATTGGGGCTGGCTTACAGGTTCAGTGGTTTAGTCTATTATCATGAAGGCGGGAACATGGCAAAGTCCAGGCAGGCATGGTGCTGGAGGAGCTAAGAGTTCCACACCTTGTTCCAAAGGCAAACAGGAGAAGACTGGCTTCCAGGTAGTTTGAAGGAGGGTCTCAAAGCCCACCTACACGGTGACACACTTCCTCCAATAATGCCACGCCTACTTCAACAAGGCCACACCTCCAAATAGTGCCACTTCCTGGGCCAAGCATATTCAAACCACCACATTCCTCATGTAGGGGTGGAATCTGGAGAGCCCCTTCTCTCTTCACGCCAGACTGTTGGCTGACTGGATCTTGTGCAGTTGTTACAGTGTTATCCACTTACAAGGAAAGCTAACGGAAGATAAGGGCCCAAGAGGAAGATAGATTATGCAGATTTTCCTAGTGCCTTTGTTACATCATTGAGGGTATATACTGGGCAACATCTGACTCTACTAGGATGTAAGTTTTGTCTTGGCGAGTGACATGGGCCGCACTTTCCCAGACTGCAGAGGGCTCTCCCACTGGTCGGATAATGTGGTGGAAGTGTGTTCTGTTAGAGGGAAGAATAAACACTTTTACTAATCATGCAAAGAACTTTGAACACACGCATGTCCCAGCCTGGGTAGACTGCTTACTAGCATGAAGACTGTTAATCCCTAGGATCTGCATAAAAAGGAACACTTTCATTTCAGTAATATTTGTCTGTGTTCTAAGAGGCAGTATGTGTTTCTTAACACAGTTATGTTTAAGGAGGAAAAAAAAAAAACCCAAAACCAAAACAAACCAACCAACCAAAACAAAACACTCATGTCCTTACCAATAATCACAATAAAAATAACCAGCTTTTTAAGTTTTGGATTGGTTCCATTGAAAAAGTGCTTATGAACCTTGCTGTGAAAACCAGAGGTTCTTTTAAAATATTTTTTATTTATTTTTATATTTGAATACACTGTCTCTGTCTTCAGACACACCAGAAGAGGGCATCAGATCCCATTACAGATGGTTGTGAGACACCATGTGGTTGCTGGGAATTGAACTCAGGACCTTTGGAAGAGCAGTCAGTGCTCTTAACCCCTGAGCCATCTCTCCAGCCCCAGTCCTTGCTGACTCATGGTGACTTGAGTTGATGCTGGCTCAAGGTTTGGGGGAAATCGGGAGGCTCCTTTGAAGCTTTGTTTTCAAAGGGATCTTGTCTACTGTACAGAATTCAGGATGGGTTAGAGCCACCACAGCAACTGAGAGGGAAAAGAAAGGAAGCGCACTCTGTCACCCGACCATGTGGCGAGTAGGAAGGAAGGGTGCCATATTTGTGGTGAGATAAAAATAATGCCAGGTGCGCTTGCACCCTAGCACATTCCTGTTGGCTGACTGAGCCACAGATGCCTGGGGGTTTGAGCTTGTTAGGCTTTATGCTAACCATCAAGAGCCTGCTGTTGTCTCTACTTCATGTGGAAGCGAAGAGTTATTTATTTCTGATTTCCAGGAAAGCCATTGTTTAAATCCACATGCTGTTCTGAGCTCTTCATAAAAAGCAGACGGCATTTTCATTGTGGATTATTTTTTCACGCTCGCTCGGCATCAGACTCCAGGCCTGCCCTTGCTTGCCTGCTGAGAGCTGTACCTGCCTGCCAGGCTCCTGGGATGCTGTGATTCACGAACCCCAGGAAGCATGGAGTGAGTCCTCCTGCTGAGTATCCTCCCACTGGTATTAATTATGCAACTTGAAATTGCAGAAAAACCATCAGATCTTCTTTCAGTGGAAGAGGTTGGAAATCTATTCTTAATTTTTAAATTTCCTCATTCCTTTGTTTTGAGAGAAGGTGTCAGCAAGCCCTAGGCTGGCCTTACAACTCACTGGTAGCCCAGGCTGGTCTTACATTCACTGGTAGCCCAGGCTGGCCTCATACTCACTGGTAGCCCAGGCTGGCCTCACACTCACTAGTAGACCAAGCTGACCTCATACTCCCT
The DNA here is from genome assembly GCF_978045245.1 of Mus caroli. NCBI lineage: Eukaryota > Metazoa > Chordata > Mammalia > Rodentia > Muridae > Mus > Mus caroli. The sequence goes on along the minus strand of NW_028227259.1, from coordinate 104,492,993 downwards.
GGTAGCCCAGGCTGGCCCCAGAATCACTGGTAGCCAAGACTGGTTTTGCACTTTTGATCCTCCTGCCTTGTCTTCCTAACTACTGGGATTACAGGCATGCACCATCACAGTACCTGGACTACTATGATAGTTATGATAATGGAAGCAATACAGCAAGGCAGCTCTTGCTGAGTCAGCACTGCCAATAACAACTTCCCGGGGTCAAATAACTCATATCTAGATCTCTTCTCCCTTTACAATGAGCCGCTCACTGGCACTTTCCTTCCGACTTGCCAAACAGAAACAACAGCATGAGTGGATAAATAAAAAGATCAGAGGAGTGTGTGGAAGTACTTTGTTCTGTGAGCAGAGACCCAGCTCTGCACGCTTAGAGCCTCGCCCTGCAGCAGAATGTGTGTCCTGTGTCCTTCACCACCTGGCAGGCACATGGCACCTTCTCTTTTAACACGGAGTAACAATAACCTTTCCAGACTTACCTTGTGAGTCCCATTTTAGAGATGGAGACACCGAGACACAGGATCAGAAGACAACTACACCTGTTCACATGTATTTACAGTTCTTATTTTTAAAATCTGGGTTTTGCCTTTCTTACCTATTTTAGGGCCTATCTATTCATGGACAGGGAAAGGAAGTGTGCATTTATTTAATTTTTGTTTACTACCAGACCAAAGCTTAATCCATACTTTACCATGTAGCTCATGTGTATTCTGATTTTTAAAAAAAATTTTTAATTAGATATTTACTTTATTTACATTTCAAATGTTGTCCCCTTCCATGGTTTCCCCTCCAAAAACCACATATTCCCTACTCCCTCCCCCTGCTCACCAACCCACCCACACCTGCTTCCTGGCCCTGGCATTCCCCTACACTGGGGCTTAGAGCCTTCACAAGACCAAGGGCCTCTCCTCCCATTGATGACCGACTAGGCCATCCATCCATGTGTGTTCTGATTCTTAAGTATGATCATGGGCATTAATGGTGTGTGATGCAGGGAGGGAGGAGGGGGAGGGGGAGGGGGAGGGGAGAGGGGAAGGGGGAGAAGGAGGGAGAGAGAGGGAGAGAGAGCACTGAAGATCAGTCTGGACTCAAACTCAGAGGTCACCTGATTCTGCCTCTTAAGTGCTGGGACTAAGGTGTGTGTCACCATACCAGGCTCTTCTCTTCCTTCTCTTTCTTTTTCTTTTTTTCCTTCTTTTTTCCCTTCCTTCCTTCCTTCCTTCCTTCCTTCCTTCCTTCCTTCCTTCCTTCCTTCCTTTCTTTCTTTCTTTCTTTCTTTCTTTCTTTCTTTCTTTCTTTCTTTCTTTCTTTCTTTCTTTCTTTCTTTCTTTCTTTCTTTCTTCTTTTTGCATTAAAAAAAGCACTAGGGATTAAATGGACATAGGTTCTGACAAATGCCAGGCTTATGCTCCGTCCCTGAGCTGGGTCTTTATCTGCCTTTGACTGAATTTTTACCTTTTATTTTGAGGTAAGTTCTTACCGACTTGTCCAGGCCCCTCCACAAATCAGCCAGCTTGGGTGTGCATTTATTTGTTTTTCTTTTTAAAAACCTCTGAGACTACAATATAATTATAACATTTTTCCTTCCCTTTCTTCCTCCAAACCTATATACCTTTCCCCGATCTCTTTTAAATTCAGTCTCTTTTCTCACTCATTGTTACTGAATGCATATATGTAAATGTGTATTTCTAAGTATAACCCACCCAGCTGTATAATGTTACGTGTATGGATGTTTTCAGGGCTGACTGTTTGGCACAGGACAACCAATGGTGTCTCTTCCCTGGGGAGGGCCTGCTCTCCAGCTTCCAGCTTTCCTCAGTTGCCTGGAGTTCGTTGTGTCCAGTAGAAGCCTTGGGGATTTTTCCCTGTCTGCTTTGGCATGTGCACTGGTGTGTTCCTTGTTTCAATCATGTTTAGGCAGTCCTGCTGGTGGGACTTTATGTGTGTAGCTTCGGACATTCCCAGGAGACACAGCCGCACAGGAAACTCCCTCATCCGTCTGCTCCTGCAATCTCTCCATCTGTCTTCTGCCATGCTCCCTGAGCACTGGGTACCACAGAGTCCTGTGATGTGTCCGCTGGGACTGGGCCCATAGCTCTGCATCTTGATTGGTTGTGGTTTTCTTTATTTTATCTTCCTTCAGAGGGATCAACATTTGTGTATGTATGTATGTATGTATGTCTCAGCACATGTGTGTGGGTATGCATGCATAATTGTATATGTAGATGGGGGGACTACAGGACAACTTTGGCTGTAGTTTCTTAAACACTGTTTATCCACTTTTTTTTGGGGGGGGTGTCTGTTTTGCCTGGGGAATCAGGCTCATCAGAGAGCAGGGTTCTGACGTTAGAATCCATGTGCCACCCTAGTGCTAGGATAATAAACATCCCCCCCCCACCTTGCTAACACACACACACACACCACCTTGCTAACACACACACACCCTACCTCAGCAACACACACACACCCCACCTCACCAATACACCCCCCACCTCACCATCACACACATACTATCTTGCCAACACACACACACACACACACACACACCACCTCACCAATACATACACATCATCTCGCCAGCACACACACACATACCCTACCTCACTAGCACACACACACACACACACACACACACACACACACACCACTGCCAACTGAGCTAGCTCCATAGGCCATGGCTATTCTTTGTAATAGTGTATATTTCTATTTATAGCTGAGGCACTAATGAGAATGCTCATAAACATAGCAGTGTGTAACATATGCATATCTGTAACACAACGCTTCACTCACAGGAAACTACAACCTAACCAATGAGAAAGATGCTCAGTATGGGACAGTGGAGTGAACTTGGCACTCAGAATTCTGGTTTTCTAATTCTAATTTTGACGGCTGTGTACGACGGAGGAAGATGAGTAGAACTGGGAGTTATGAATCAGACATTTGCACTTGCTCTTCCCGGATTCATCAGGAGCCTAAGTAGGACAAAGGCCAGGCTGCAGACAGCAAACCCTGGCTCCTATGTGGATGTGGAGCGCCTCTGCCTCCAGGCTGTTCAGCCCCGCCTTGCAGTGGTGCCTAGCAACAAGAACAAGGCACGGGGGTAATGCCCGAGAGATGCTCTGCATGTTTAATGCCTTGTACGTAGTGCATTGAAGTCGAACACCACACTTTGACCTGCACCTCCATCCAGTGTGTTTGTTTCACAGGTAGAGAACTGTGGCTATGGAAGAGTGCGTTGGCACCTTCCCCTCCCCCCCCCCCCCCCCCACACACACTGGGAGATGGAGAGCGGCATCAATTCCAAGCCACCTGTGAGCACCTCGCCTCCTTGTCAGAGAGCTGAACAGGAGCCAGTATCCGTACACACCGATTCCCCCCCCACCCCCACTCCCGTTTGAGACTCGTCCTGTCTTTCAAAGACAAGCTGTATGTTATTTGAAGAGGCTTTCGAAGAAGATAATAAGAAGTCCCACAGGGAGCGGGGAGGCATGCTGTGGACAATACGAGGCCCCAGTGTAAGCTGGCCTCTGCTCCTGAGCACTTAGCTCACAGGGCGATACTTTGGGGTCTCTGTACTTGAAAAAGACTAGTAGGAGATATGATAAAAGTAACTGATTTTTGTTTTGTTTTGTTTTGTTTTTGTCAAATATTAAGTAATTGGGTGTCTCAAAGATGGCTCTTCTCATACAGGTTGAGAATCCCTGATCGGAATGCTTAGGATCAGAAGTATTTTGGATTTTGAATTCATATTTAGGAATACTTACATATACATAATGAGGCATCCTGGGGATGGAGCCAACTCTAAATTCAAATTCATCATGATTTACATGTACCTTAATATACATACATATACACAAAACATATACATGTACGCACACATGTACATGCACATATACATACATGTGCACATACAGACACACATACACATGCACATGCATATACTAACACACATACACATGTACATGTATAGACACACATACACATACTGACGCACACACAGACACACATACAGATGCACATACTGACACACATACACATGCACATGTTCATACAGATACACATACACATGCACATACACATACTGACACACATACACATGTACATAAGACACACATACACATACACATACTGACACACATACACATGCACATGTACATACAGACACATAGACACACATACAGATATACATACAGACACACATACAAACACATACACACAGACACATGCACTTACACATGCACATATAGACACACAGACATATACACATACAGACACACAGACACACACAGACATATGCACATACACAATGTGCAGACAATGTGTTGGCCTGACCTCTCACACTACAGAAACAACAGAGACGTTTATTTTAGCTCACAGTTTCAGAGATTTCAATCCATGGCTTCTTGAGGTAAGGCTTGATGTCATGGCAAAGAGCATATGACAGACAAAGATGCTCACCCCGTGAAAGCCAGCATGTAGAGCAATGGGAGGGGGCAGTGGTATTAAGACACATCTCCAAAGGCGTTTGTCCTGGTGGCTTCCTCCTACCAGATCCCAAGTCCTAGTTTCCCCATCCCCCAAATGCCATCAAACAATGAAGCCATTGATCTCGCATGACCCAAACACCACTGAATAACTGATCCACAATTGTGTACCAAGCCTGCGACACACGACTCTGCTGGAGCACACTTCCAAACCATAGCAGCAGTTACAGTTTGGTGTCCTAGTGCCTGTATTTTGACCGCATCCTGTCATGAAAGTCTACTGGGGAATTTTCTACTTGTGACATTATGGTACTCAATATGTTTCAGAGTTCAAAGGATTTCCTTTCTCAGAGCCTTGGATTTGGGAAGCTCAAATTTGTGCTTTGTGCGAATACTGCAAATACTTCTACTAGTTGACTGACATGTTCAAGGGCGGATCGGCAGCTGAACAGTGTCATCCTTGGCAGATGCTTGGAAAAAATCTTAACCCCACCTTTTCCTCAGTCATTTAGCTTGGGTCACTTGTCATGTGTGCTGTCAGTAAGGGCTGACAGCATCATCCTGTGACAACTAAGGGTGTGTGTGTGTGTTGTTATGTGTGTGCATTTTAGTGTATGTGTATAGTGGTGTGTGTGTGTGTATAGTGTGTGTTTGTGCTTGAAGGCACACAAATGGGGTTCAGAAGACAATCTATGAAGGTACAGTCTCTTCTTCCAACATCTAAATCCCAGCTATCAAACTCAGTTATGATCACGATGTCTGAGTTCTTAACTCAAGACAAATTCTAACAAATGTCTTCCAATCAAGGGCTCTTTTATATGTGTGTAGGTTTTGATCAAACCTATTCCCCGTTTCCTCTCTTTTGATGCCTCCCCCATTCCTCACCATGTTCCCCTCCCAACTTAATATGTTCTTTAAAAACAAACAAAAAACACACTGAGTCTGAGACCATCTAGTGCTGTCTGGATTACACAGGTGTAGGGCCATCTACTGGAGCATGCATAGCCTCTCAGGGGTCATAGCCCCAAGAAAACTGACTGTCTCCCAGAAGCCACCAACTGCCAACAGCAACTCAGCAAGAGGAAAACACATTTTGTATAGTGTGTGTACATGTAATTTTACATGCTTGCAAAAAACAAACCAACAATAAACAAAAGGATACAAACATGCTTTGTACATGAGAGGAATGATGGTGTGGTTATAGGCCATGGAAATAGTGGATGTGGGGGATGAGGAGAAAGCCTGTCGGGATGTGCATGGGAGAGCCAGGCTTAAAGGCAGTGAGGGTCGCTGTCTGAAGTAACAGAGATGGAGGGGTGCCCAGGCACAGATGTTGGCAGGGCAGAGATGGATCACCCAGGAGAGAAGTTCTGAGGTTTTCAGTTGAATCTTCCTGGACGATGTGGGCAATTGTTCAGAGACTTACACAATAGCGTAGGAGAAGCTGTATGTGGCAATAGTGGAAGACTGTGGATGCCAGAGAGGGACTATCGGTTACTACAAGCACAATTGAATTCAGAACGTTTTAGTCACCCATAAAAAAAAAAAAAGAAGCCATTGCTTCTGAGCCCACAGTGTCCAAGGCTTTGTGGAAACCCTTCTGATTTTGAGAGAGCCATTCACCAAGTGCCTAGGAATCGCCTCAGAGTCTTGAGCCTTGACGCCGTCTAGTGGCTACTCTGTAGCTCTCTGGTCTCTGTCATGACCAGGCACACAAAGCTGGGTCTGGATCACAGGCTGGCGTCCTTCGCTAGCTTGCACTGGGGTCCTCTGTCAACCTGCTACAAACGCAAGCACAGGTGCACATCTGTAATCCTGGCGCTCTGACGGCAGAGTCAAGAGGTCTTAAGTTCAACACAGGATGTAGTGAGACCCTGTTAAAACAAAAACAAAAACCAAAAATATCAAAAAAGAAAATGACAAAAACCCTTCCAAGTCAACCCGAACTTGCTGTGTTAGGCGGTGTTGGTAGGAGGCATGCATATTATAAAAGGCAGTTTATTAGACTGGCTGACATGGGGCCTGGGTCATCCAGCAGTGACTGAAGGCATACCATAGCTGCTTAGACAACAGAGCTGATGCCCCTGTGGCCTCTGTCTGGCACTGGAGTCCATGGAGATCCTTTTGTAGACCTTGGCACTCAGCCTACAGAGGGAGCTAGAGATGTGTGTGTGTGTGTGTGTGTGTGTGTGTGTGTGTGTGTGTGTGTGATGGGCTGCCTGTCAGAGGGTGCAGCTCACTTCATGGCTGAGCCTTCTTCCCTTAGTCAGTCCTTTCAGGAGATGCTCTCACAGACACGCCCAGAGAAGTGTCTCCTAGGTAATTCCAGATCCGTCAAGATGACAACCAAGATCCACATCATAGCAAGCAAGCATCCAAAAAGTTACACGGAATCAGCAGGGTGGGATCAGCACCTGCATTTTACCAAGATGTCCTAGAGACCTAGGTGGGGTGAGTGCTGGGACCCTAAACACTACTGTTCTCTTGCTCTAGTCATAGGCTTTCACTTGATGAAATGATAGCAAAAGAAGTGTTTTGTGCTGGGGAGACACCATCCACGCTCAAGGGGATGCATGAGTGTGCAAATCACATACACATATTCACACACACACATTCATTCTCTCTCTCTTACACACACTCACACATACTCATACACTCTCACACACTCCTTCTCTCTCATACACACTCACACATACACATTCACCACTCTGTCTCACACACATTCACCACTCTCTCACACACACAGGCACACACTCACTCACTCACACACACACTCACTCTCTCTCACATACACACTCACATATTCTCACAAACTCTTTCATACACCCACACACTCTCTCACACACACAGACACACATTCTCATAAACTCGCTCACACATACTCTCTCTCACACACTCTCTCTAACACACACACTCTCTCAAACACTCTCTCTCTCACACACACACACATACATACTCACTCTCTCTCTCTCTCTCTCTCTCTCTCTCACACACACACACACACACACACACACACACACACACACACACACACACATCCTGTACAATCCCTCACTGTTCTCAGGGATCCAGAGAGTGTAAGAAGCCAGGAGAACCACAGTCACACCAGGAGAACAAGCAGGGGTCATTTCAAGAAGAACTTCCCTGAGACACGGATGAGAGCAAGGTTCCTTTCTCTCTCTTCTCTCCCCATCCTTCTCTCTAGTACTACTGAGTACTACACTGAGTACTAGCCTCCTGAGTGGATCGACTGAGTACTATTGACTACTAGACTCTAGTAGGGACTAAGTAGTTCTGGTGGGCTGTTTCCTTGTTGAAGGGAGCCCCCTGTGTTTTGAGGGGTGCTTAGCAATATAGCTGGCTTCTATCCACTAGAGGCCAGTAGCACCCTTCAGGTTTCAGTTGTGACAACCAACGATGTTAAGATATCACCAAGTGCACAGCCTTGTGGCATGGCAAGGAAGGATATCTGACCTCCATGAGAGAACTATAACCTTAAAGTGAGAGCTACAGTCTTCCCTGATGAGGCAGGGTTATGGCTGCATTCCAGGGCACCCCAGGAGCTAGGGGCAGCTTGAAATTTGTGCATATTATATCTTTCAACCTTACAATAAGCCCGTTTACAACAAACGATTGCCTGTTTATGAATGCAGAATCATCATGTAAGTTGTTTAACCTGATGCAGTCCTGGACTCATCTTAGCCATTGTGTTCTAGAGCAGAGTACAGAGTACACATATGCATTGCTTTTTGTGTATGTGCGTGTGCATACAAGTATGTGTAGGTATGTGTGTGTACATGTGCATGTGCGTGTGTGTGTGTGTTCATACACATTTGTGTGGAGGCCAAGTCAATGTCTGGTGCCTTCCTCAATCTCTTTCCACCTTATTTGAGGCTAGGTCTATCCGGGTGCAGAGCTGGAGCTCCAGGGACTTTACCTGAGGATTGGAGTCCCACCTTCCTGCTGTGTGGCTGAGCCACTTCCTAGTCCTGTCATGTATTTTTTCCATCTGTGTCTCCAGCTATGAACCTGCAAGCATCTCCCTGTCTCTCTTCAGAATCAAGAGATGCCTGGAGAAATAGCCAATAATTGGCCAGTGCCCAGAACTGATTTTTCCAGACCCTTGAGTTAGTTGGCCAAAACCCCAAATATCAAAGAGGATTGCCTGCTTTGATGCCCCACAGGGGTCACCTCGTGCCCAGGAGTCCTCCTCCTCTGTTTGCTGCCCCTGCTTCTCCCCAAGTTCTTGGTGGAAGAAGTTCTTGGTTCTTCCATTCCCTGCAGCTGCACATGCCTGGATATCAAAGGCTTTTTCTGCTGTATGGTGCCTCTGGGCCAGCTCACACCATCGGAGGCTGCTGGGTCCAAACCATGAGAATGCAAACAGGACCTGGATAGAGTTCATGTCAATCAGTCGCTTAGCATTTACCCAGCTGGAGGCAGCATCTGCAGGGGGTTGGCATTGTTGGCAAAGCCGAGGCTGATCTCAGCTTCACTGTTTGAATGTTGAACACTGAGTTTGATTGAACAGGTGGGACCTGTGCTCCTTTAAAAATGCCACTTCTGGGGCAAGGGTTTCCTGGACCATGATGTACAGCCAGGATCTACAACTGTCTGCTGGTCTGAAAGGGCTTGGGGCTGGGTATTTAGCCTCAGTTCTTTCATGGAGAGATCCCAAGTTACTTAATGTCTCTGGGCCTCAGTTTTGCACCTCTGTGAAATGGAAATTCATGACAGTGAAACTGTGATCGGTAAAGTGACAGCCCTGAGCCAGACTTCTGTGACTCTTGACCTCCTCTCCATTCTCCCTCCGTGTGCTTTGAGGCTGCGGCTGTGCCTCATCTGCTGATGGACACTTGGGTTGCTTCTACCTTCTGGCTCTGTAAATAATGCTACTGTGAGCAGGGTCTGGATCAGATGGTGACTCCGGCTTTACCATTTTGAGGACCTCCCACACATTACCACATCGTCACTCCCTCTCACATCCCCACAAGCAGTGCACGAAGCTTCCCACCTCTCCATATCCAAGTGGGTCTGAAGTGGCCATGGATAGACATAAAAATGCACACATATACATCTTTTCCAGCCTCAGGGTTCTACATTTACCAGTGACTCTGCTCCAATGTTGCCTCCTTGTAGGTTTCGATTTTTCAAACCTACCTTTAATAAGGGTTCTTAAATGCTTTAGCCTCCCTTCTAGCCCACCACCCACCAGAGGTTGTGGAAAAGAAAGGTTATTAGCATATGGGGCAAAAGGACCTGTTTAGAAATTGTTCTTTGGAGCAAATCCAATCTGCGTTGTTAGGAAATCAGCAGCAGCAGCTAGATCCACTCACAAACACTTCATGGATACACCAGCAGTCCAGTTCAGTAGAGTCAGAATAGTAAACACAAATCAGCCACGGTGGCACGACCTAGCAGAAACAGCCAGGCCTCAGTCCTATCAGTATGAGTCAGCCGGAGGGACCAGGATCAGCAGGGAAGCCAGAGTTCTCTGCAGTGCCTCTCTCAATGAAGTGAAGATCCGTGAAGATGAGGACTGGAGACCGAGAAGCGTTGCAAAGCCAGCTAGGCAAGCCTCCCGTCGCTGTCCGTTGAGTCCTAGTTATACTCCCTCTAAATATCGCTTGTCCTCCCGACATGAGCCTCACTACATGAGCCTGTTTCAGCAAAACTCCACATAAGTGTGCATCAGCTGACCTCACTCTGCCAATGGCCTGAGCAGAAATGGGAAGAAGCCGCAGAAACATCTTGAGAAGTACTTAGGTGCTTTTCTCTCTGTGGAGTCACAACAAACGGAGCTCTTCAGTGCAATGTAAGGGGAACCAATGTACGTGTGTCCTTAGCGAAGAACCCTTCATCACGCATCCTTTCACATGTTTGCTTTATCAAAACATTCTTTCACCTGTGTCTGCTTCAGTGAAATGTCCCTTCACATGTCTGCCTCATGAAAACACTATCTGACACAACTGACTTTCTAAAGAGACCAGAAGTTTCCACCTTACCTCCTCCTCCTACCTGCCCCGATCCCATCTCATCCTTAAGGTATTAACTTAAGCTACATAACTCCTGTACAGCTGCCTTTGGAGTCCCAAATAAGTCAGCCCCTTTTATATACCATTTGCTCCAATTTCTTTGCAGCACTTGACATAATTTAAAATAATTCGGCAAGTGATTTACTTTTTAAATCTGTTGTCAGCTTATGGGGAGAGGGGCTCTCCATGATCCTGTGCCCACCATGCAAATCCAGACCTAAGCTTAATGACTGGTACATAATGGGGGCTCAATAAATGGGAGCTCTAATGAACTTAGGTACTCTTGTTTTTGGAAAACATGTTAAATAGGGTGCAAAAGAATGGTCATGGTGTTTGTGATGGTTTGTATATGCTTGGCCCAGGGAGTGACACTATTAGGAGGTGTGGCCTTGTTGGAGTGGGTGAGGTCTTACTGGAGTAGGTGTGACCTTGTTGGAATGGGTGTGGCTTTGTTGGAGTAGATGTGTCACTGTAGGCATGGTTTTAAGACCCTCACCCTAGCTACCTGGAGACCAGTTTTCTGCCAGAAGCCTTCAGATGAAGATGTAGAACTCTCAGCTCCTCCTGTACCATGCCTGCCTAGATGCTGCCATGCTCCTGCCTTGATAATACTGGACTGAATCTGTGACCCTGTAAGCCAGCCCCAACTAAATGTTGTTTTTATAAGAGTTGCCTTGGTCATGTTGTCTGTTCACAGCAGTAAAACTCTAACTAAGACGGTGTTGTCAGCAAGGGAATGGATTTACAAGCAGGAAAAGACAGAAAGTAAAGCGAGACTTGGACCATGTGTTTGTTTGTGTTCTGAGCTGCTTGGAAGGAAATAATGCACGAGGGTCTCGGCCAGACCAAGGTCGGTGCTCAAGAGACAGCCAGCAGACAGGCTAGCATGGGCCTTTCTGCCTTAGGCTGCTCTGGACTCTCTCACTTGCTGCCTCTGTCTCCATAAGACAGAGTTCATAATGGTATTTCTCCTTTCCCCTGCAGCAAGTGCCAAAGGAGTGATGCTGTGTAAAGCACTCAGAGTGAGGCCTGGAACGGCGAGCGCTCAGTGATCTGAGCAATGTTTATTTATTAGCTCTCATTTTGAGGTTAGAGAGGTCACCCAGGCTGAGGCTTCTGTCAACTGCTCCTTCTGTCTGCTCTGACTCTTCAAGGCTATATTCTTCTCTCCCTCTGATGGTGTCCAGAATGACCAGATCTTAATTTTTTCTTATCATCTCTCAAGGATCTTTTCATATTGCGTGGGAAGTTATTACAACCACATTGCCAATATTGCACCAACAGGAGAATCAGGAGAGACGAGGGACCTGACTCCTACCTTAGAGGCTCCTTGAAGTCATGGGCTCCCCTCTTCTTGTCACTAGCAGTTCAAGCTGATCCTTGGGACCCAGTTGGAGTCAATGAGCTCTTCCGTCTCTAGGTCCAGGGTTTTGGTAGCTTTAGATGTAGGTCTTAGATCAAATGGAGACTTCCCTTAGCAGCTGTGGAAGTCTTAAGTACCTATGGTCTGGAGGTAGCAGATGTCAATGGTTACACTAGTAGTGTCTTGGGCCCCAAATCTGCAAAACTGCGCCACTGTGGGTCTCGCTTTTCCTTGTGGGCCACATGGCAAAGGGAGCAGATGTGGCAGGATTCGAACAGCTGTAAGTACGGTGGAGAGAAGTTCCTGGAGTCAGCTTCAGAGAGACAGCTCATTGTATTGTTTTGGGGGTAGGGTATATAAGAGCTCTTAAGGTTATGGGCAGGAAGAGCTGCTTGGTCATAACACAGAACCTAATTATCATACAGGGGGAAGGGTCAACTAATTATCATATAAGGGGGAAGGGTCAATGGTCATAGCATAGCACCTAATTGCCTTATGTGCAGGAAGGAAGAGCAGCGATTGTGTGCTGAGTCACAGCTCCTGCAGGAAGAGGTCTGGCACCTGTGCTCAGAGACACTCTCCAGACAAGTTCAGGCAGATAAAAGGGAGCCCTGTTGAGAACAGGAGTCCTCCACTTTGTAGCCAGCTCAGAGAGCCATCCGGACATGGCAGACTGCAACCTTAGTAGCAGGGTTCTCCAGCATGCTGCCATCACTAAAGTTAGTTATAAAACACCCTGGTCACTTCTTACTCCCGAAACCCATCAGCAGTTGCTCCCTCCTCCCCTCCCCACACCTGCAGGACTGACCTCATGCAATGCTATTCTACTTTCAGCCCTCACAGGAGAACTCTTCTATAATCAGAATTTAAATCTTCCTTTTCCGGAGGGAAGGTTCCTGCATAATGAGGCCTGTGTTAGTTATCTATTGCTGCATAATGCATTATCTCCAAATGTATGGATGTGAACAGCACTTTCTTTCTCACAGTTTGGGGTGTGGGGCAGGAATAAGGGAGAAGCTTAGCCCATGAAGGACCTTGCATGAGGCTATGGTGGACAGGAGTGCTTTCTGCAGGCTTGGATCCGCATCCAAGCCCATTCACACGTCTGTGGCAAGATCCAGCAGCTGTGAACTGGGTAGCTGGAGCTTCATTCTCCTATTGGCTGGAAGAACCCTCTGCTCCTTACTACATAGGATCCTCTAATGTGGAAGCTTATTTCATCAAAACTGACTTATTAGAGAAATATGCTTGCAAATCTGTTGTCATGTAACCACAGAATGCCAAGTCCTGCCACGTGGAATGGATGGCTTGACACAGTTTCCACTCCTGGGCACACTCCATGAGTGTGGATGGTGGCTAGGTATGAGGCTTGTCTGTATAATAATGTATATAGTTTCATGTTCCTTCTTTGGGGAATGCTCTCCCTGTTAAGATTACTGACTCCATGATAATTAGGAACAGCATGACTCTAGGAAGCAAGAATGTGTCTCTGTGATGCTGAGAACTTCAGGACAGTCCTTAAGGCTGTGGAAAAGAACCCCGAGAACACGAGTCCAAGAATATATAAACAGGAATTTTCAACTATGTAAAATATAAGGATGCAATATAAATTATACTAGGGGCTTCAGGGACCTAAAAGAACAGAGACAGCTGTACCATGAGCCAGCTTGTCAGAAACGTATTAAGAAAGGCCATAAAGAGAATGAGGGAGTGGCGATCTCAAAGTGAGATCCTATCCAGCTAAGTTTATTGTTTGTGCTTAAAATGTGATTCATGCAAAAATCAAAAAGGAACCTGGGTAAACAATTAAATTGATATGTAAATAAGACTTGTTTTTTGATCAGTAAACCTGCTAGACAAAATTCTATCCATATCCAAATTCAATTCATGAGTTATCCATAGAGCTTTTGTAATTTTTTTCTAGCAAGAGAGAGCTGTCTCACGCAGAGAGCGATCTAGGGAGATTTTTGAGCAGACTTCATAGCTGTCAGCTTATACCCATAATTGATGTCGAGTCATTCTTTTGCTGCTCCCAAACACCCCTTCTTCAGGAACCCCTCTCTAAGCCAAGGCTGGTCCTTGGCAACAGAACTGACATTCCTTCATATTGCTATGCTCCTTTGGTCAGAAATAAATTACTAAAGGGGACATAAGGCCATGAGCTGGGGGCAAACAGTCATCTTTGGGTCATGACCAAATAGTTGCTTCCCTCTCAATATGTCCTGAAAAATTTAGGCATCAGAAACTCAGACTGCTTTAAGTGTAAAAATGGAGTTTGTTGGCCATAGAAGTTTAGAGAAATGTGGAGACTCAAAGGATGGAGAAGATCATTAGGCTTCTAGGCCTACAAGGTAAGCAGTTCTTCAGGATCCCATGGGTGTCCCATCACCTTTGTGTCTCATTTTCAATCTCTGCTTAGCTTTTTGACATGTGACAACTAATAAAAGTTCAAGACCTAGAAAAGAGACAGAGCTGATCCAGTCGGTTACTCTCATGGTCAGGAGGGCAGGGTTTGTGTTTAGCCAAACAGGGGTTGCATGAAGGCCTCAGAAAACCAACAACCAGCACGTCTCAGTGCAGAGGCTGACTTGAACCCATGTCAGTGGTCAGAACATGGGCAGGCAAGCTATGCGAATGGACCTTACATTTTTGGAGATTTCCCACAGGACAAGATGATGCCATACTCTCCAGTAAGGGACTTGTTGAGAAACACGGATTGAAGTGACATTTTCCCCCAATGTTTTTCATGGAATCTTGGCATTAATTGTATAATATCCAGAGTCTAGAATCTTAGCTTATTGACAAGTAGAGTCATGTTGAATTTTTTTTCACTCTGGATTTTACTCCTAACTACCTGACAGCTGCAAAGTGAATAGTAGAGACATAAATGCCAGAGATGACATGGAAAACAACTTCCATCCCACGGGTTCATGGCCAAGGTTCAAGTATAATAGCTAAGAAGAGAAACACTTTTTATTTACTGTCCTTTCTGTGACCCACAGGCAGGCTCCTGTTTGTCTTTTGCTTTTAACCTCTCAACCAAGGCATGAATCGTCAAGCTCATAAAAGCCTTGTGTCTTCAGGAATTCACCCACCTCAGGGCTGAGGATAAATCTTGCGTTCTGAACTCTATTAATGTAGATTGAGTCCAAGATCAGTCAGGCACTTAACTTTTGTAAGATGTAACATTGTGTTCCTATTAAATATGTATACTGACATCAAACTTGCCATAATTCTCCCAGAAAAGAGTCACACAGACTTTCTACGTGCCTATTCTGGCCTGGGACTATTCACAACCACTGTAAGGCCTGATTCACAGCCCAGTGCTTTTAGTTTGGCAGCTTTTTATGATTGGCCTTCCAGTGCTAGGTGTATGGGCCACATCCCAATAGCCTGGCTTAGGGCTTTCTCTTTACTAGATGTGAAAGTGGGCTGCTTCCTCACTTGATAACAGCAAGGTACAGAGGAATAATGACAAAACTTACTGAATATTTCCCAGAAGCAAAGTCATATTGCTGACAGGTCTCTGTCCTTGGTTCAGAAAGACTTGGAATTGACTCTTAGTAAAGATGCTCCAGTTTCATGACTGTGGGGACCTGTGAGTTTCAACAAAGCTCACTCTTGTGAGGCTTTGTTCTCTCGTCTATAAAATGGCACAAGTAATAATACAAACCACATACACTTGCTTAATATGATCAAGATAATCCAGTTAAAATACTTGGCACCAATGGGCACACTGCTTTTAAAACCACTGGAGCTAGATGTAATAATCTCAAGGACCATTATTGTTGGATCCCTATATATCTACTTTCTATTAACTGGTTGCACCTTCTATGCCTCTGGACAAAAGGAAAACCACCATCACAATAAACATCATCACCAACATCATCACCACCACCACAAGAACCACCATCATCATCACCATCACCATCACCTCTGCCATCATCACCATCAACACCACCTCTACCACCTGCAGCAACAGCAGCAACAGGGACATGGGGTCTCTTGGCAACAGGTAAGGGTAGGGCTTACACATAGGATTTACCAGTCAACCGCTCAGGAAGTCTCAACTGTGAATGGAGGAAGGAAGCACCTGTGGTGAGCTTTAGAGATGGTATGGTCTCTAAGTCCTATTCTAGGTTGGCTATAAAACCATGCCTCATCTGACATCTTCCATCTCTAGTTCTTTTGAAGGCAAATCTCATCATTCCTATGGTCAGGCTTATTTTCATCCTTATTGGCCCCAGTCAGACTTCATTGCTGCTAAGCCTACCCTAATTTCCTTCAAAACGAGGCGCGTGGAACCATGATATGGGCAGGCTGCTTACAGACACGCTCTTTCTAGAACACTTACAAGGGCTGTGGAAGAGATGGGGAGAGCCCTCACTTCCAGAAGTGTAGGCAACAGGCAAACCAGAATGCAAAAGGCGTTCAAGTGATTGAGCCTTTGCATGAAGACCAGAAGAAAGATCAGCAGATAAAAGGCTTTTTTGGTGTTGAGGAGAAATGGTGTTGAAAGCCTCTGGAAGTTAGGCCAAAGTTTCCAAAAAGTTCTTTCCACCTCTTTCCACCTTTCCCTGTTATGGAAAGCTACTCACCAAAAAAACCCAAAACAAACAAACAAAACAAAACAACAACAACAAAAACAAACAAAAAACCAACCAACCAAACAAAAAAGTACATCTTCTTAACTTACTGATTCTTCCTGTTACAGCACCTTCCTTGGATGGACACCATTCCCATGGACTCGGGAGGGAAAACCGAAGGATAATCTAAAGGCTTGGTGACAGTGGTTGACCTTTGTCCCTGCTTGTGTTTTACAGCCTACTTCTGCTTCCTCCTGACTGCCCTGTGTGTGACGGCCGGTGGCCACCATCTGTGGAGTCACAGGTCCTACAAGGCCAAGCTGCCTCTCAGGATATTTCTGGCTGCTGCCAACTCCATGCCATTCCATGTGGGAATGGTGGGCTCCTGGGAACCGGCTGGCAATGTGGGAGGAGAGGAAAGTTGGGCAGGTCCTTCTCTCCCCTTGCTCTAGGCCCAGTGACCTCTCACTCTCAGGCTGCACCAGGGTTTTCTTCTTTTCCCTTTCCTGGAGCTATAGACACAGTAAAATGTGTCTTGGGGGATTTTGTGCCTCAAGTCATGCTGTCAAGGAGGGAAGGAGACTTCTCCATCCAGAATTCATGCTATGAAGATAACCGTGATGCCTGACCTTTATGTATTTTGCACTTGAACCTCACGATACCCCATGAACTAGCTGTTACATGAACCCCAATTTACAGGTAAGGAGACTGGTGGGTTTGTTTCTTTGTTTGTTTGAGATAAGGTCTCAAGTAGCCCAGGCCAGCCTCAAATTCATTATGTAGTCGAGGATGACTTTGAATTCCTGATCCTCCCAAGTGCAGGGGTTAGAGGCACTGTCACAGGCAGTTTATACGATGCTGCAGGCAGAACTGGGGCCTCATGTGTGCTAGGCAGGTAGTCTGCAACTATGTGACATCTCCATCCTCTCAACCAGTGGTTCTCAACTTCTCTAACACTGTGATCCTTTAATACAGTGGCGACCCCAACCATAACATTATTTTTGTTGCTACTTCATAACTGTAATTTTGCTACATTTATGAATCATTAGGTAAATACTTTTTGGAGATAGAAGTTTGTCAAAAGAGTCACAACCCACAGCTGAGACTTAATAAGGTTAAAGAATTCACTCAATGTATAGAGGTAAAGTGTGGGTCATCCAGGCTGGGCAGGCATGGGCACTCTCACACTGAAGCCATCATGCTTGCAAGGCCTCCTCCTCTGATTGCCCTGCAGAATCTCAGTAGGAGGTCTGTGAGATCCGGAGTCCAGGACTCGGGGACCTAACACCGACAGATGCTAGCTGTGAATCACACATCCTTTCTAGCTCATTCCCCTGTAAAAATAAGACTGCCTTCCTTGCTAGTTATTACATAATCCCTGAAGGCTGCTGTGCACTAGAGAAACTTAAAGAGAAACTTAGACACTGCTCTCTTTGCACTGGAACTGGGCTGTATCCTCCTGATTAATTCCAGTTCTGGGTTCTCCCCACCGCTTTGGACACTTTCTGAGCTGCTGGGATTTGGGTTGACCATAGATTTCTGTTTTCCCAATTCCTCATATGATCCAGGCTGCTTGGGTGGGAACAACTTGTTTGCAAAGTTTCTATGCATGTTTGCACACAGACAACTCTGGACCTGGTTTATCTTCACTCATCCAGGAGGAACCGCAATTTAAAATCTAGGGAATCAAGCAACCTAGGAGCCTTCTTGTGGCCTTGGACATGCAGCTGCTATGGCTTCCTGAGATGGGCCTCCCATCTCTCTAAATATCACACCCAAGTGTTTCTCTAATTGCCCCTGTGGCTAATTCATTCCCCCATTTTAGGCCTCTCTACAGTTGGATTATTCATAAAGCAAATAGCTCAGTTGGGAGACTTATTTGGCAGGAGGGACTTAGACTTCTCGTTCAAGCACAGCGATGACCTAGTACTAGAGTCCCCGGATACACTGCTGAGCACAGAGGACCAGCAGCAGCCTCTCACCGCCATTTCTTTGCTTGCTCTCTGCAGCATGAACTCTGCCTTTTATTTTGAGTTCAGCCTTCATCTTATGGCTGCATCATTCTTTATTATAGATTCTGAGCTCATTGACAAAGGTCTGCAATGCCACTCCGGACTGACAATTTTAATTTCTTTCTTTCAAGCAGTTTATTGTATTTAGCTTCCAGTTACACATTTATGTGGTTATAAAACACTCCAACTATCAGAACATTTTTCCAAGATGAATAACTTGTAGCTGAGAGTCTAAGCTCAGTGAGATTATTTGTGTATAACCCAACATTTGAAAAGCTGTGTTTCCGTAACAACACATCACAGGGCAGAGAATGCAACTTTAAAGGAAGTACTAGGTAGAGGATGGACCCAGGCCTTAGAACAAACTCTTGGCTTTGCATTTGCTAGCTAAGAGCCTGTATTGGGTCTTTAGTTTTATGCCTACAAGGGGAGCATAATCGCATCACACTCAGAGTCACTGGATGACAGGAAAGGTGAGGTAACTGTGAGCCAGCCCAGTGTGGAAGCACACACCTGTTAACCTAGCACTTCGGAGGCATAAGGATTTCAAGTTCAAAGCCAGTCTGGATTACGCTTTTAAAAAGTGCTTATACTAGCATCCAGTAAATGTGGTTGTTCCTTTTGTCTTTTATGACAATTAGCATGCTATCACTTATCTCTAGCCCTATCACAGGGAAAACAGTGTTTGTCTGTTACATAAATAAAAGTGAATGGCTTTAGGAAGTACCTTTAGAGATCCCATTTGACGTATGAAGACTTTTTCAAGTTCCACATTCCAGTAAACTTTTTAAAAATAATTTTCCTTACAGTGTTTATCAGGCACCCACATGTCAGTCATCCCCCCAGACTCTGTGGTCACAACGGTGAACAGCTGTCACACTTCTGCTGCCTTCACAGGGCCATTCCATCTACTGAGAAGTTAGAATTACGGCTGCCCAGTAGAGTAGACACAGGGCTCGGCTGGTAAGAGCATGTACTGCTCTTATAGAGGACTTGAGTTTGGTTCTATGCGTCTACATTGGGTGGCCTCAACTGTCTCTAACTCAAGCTCCAGGGGATCTCACACTGGCACTCATGTGCACACATCTCACATACAGACGACACATACATACATATGCATGCGCATGCGCGCGCAGACACACACACACACACACACACACACACACACACACGTAGATAAAAATAAAATCTTTAAAAAATGACTCTGGGAAGTTTCACAATATTGCCACTTAGACTTAGGTGAAAGTTGTCTATGTGGTTGGCGTAAGGCTTGCTGCCATGACAATGTGTGGTGATCCAGTGGGAACACAGTGAGTTTAAATCATGTAGCCTGTGAACAGTCTGGGAGGATTATGAAAAGAGTGGTGTAGTCTGGCAGTGTAAGGTTGGCCCCCTGAATAGAGTCCTCTGGACTTTCCCTTTGGTTTCTGTCTTAGGGTGCTATTGGTGTGAAGAGACACCATGACCAAGGCAACTCTTATAAAGGAAGACATTTAATTGGGGCTGGCTTACAGTTTTAGAAGTTTAGTCCATTATCACCTATGAAGTGATGCCATGAAGGAATGGCAGTAGCCACCTTTACATAAACATGAGGGGAGACACACAGCCACAAAGGCAACTCCTGCAGGAGGACCTGACCAAGCCAGCTCAGTCAGTCAACAGGGTCTCAAGAGATGAAGTGAGGATTGAAACAGAAAAAAAAAACAGTTAGACAAAATTAGTACGTGACTCCAGCCATACTGAGACTGAAGCGGCTTTATGTCTCTCCAGCCTGCTTTTATATCATTCTAGGTACATCCAAAAGCATTGTCAGTTCTTAGATCAAAGACAAAGTAATCAATTGAAGTAATAAACAAGGAGACCACACAATGTATTAGTTAGGGTTTTACTGCTGTGAACAGACACCATGACCACAGCAAGCCTCATAAGGACAACATTTAACTGGGACTGGCTTACAGATTCAGAGGTTCAGTCCATTATCATCAAGATGAGAGCATGGCAGCATCCAGTCAGGCATGGTGCAGGAAGAGCTGAGAGTTCTACATTTTCATCTGAAGGCTGCTAGTGGAAGACTGGCTTCTAGGAATCTAGGGTGAGGGTCTTAAGCCCACGATCACAGTGACACTTACTCCGAAAAGGCCATACCTCCTAATAGTGCCACTCCCTGTGTCAAGCTTATAAAAATTATCACACACTAGAAGCAATTAAGTAAAGCAGTAAGCAAAGAGATCACACAAGGTAATAATTCAGCAAAGCAGTAAACAAAGCCCCATGGCAACTGTTGATGATATTCTTATCTGAGCCTACTTCCTTGTCCTAGCCTAGTGACAAATGCCAAATTCCTAGAAGCAGCACCAAAAGCTCTCAACATCTCCCCCTTTTTTATTTCATAAACAAGACTGCACCTATCTTAGGTTATTCTAACAAGAATGCCTTCCTTACCTATTTTGGAATTTACATTTTCAAAAACAATGTAATTCTGTCTTAGGTTGGTAAGGCATTGTACAGAAAGTTATCTGTCTTTGGCAACCAGCCTGTTAGATTAAAAACTCTGTCTGGGGATCCATTTTTAGTTTCAAGCTATGTATTTTGGCCACCAACATGAGGATGTTGTTAAAGCCAAGTTTTATCACAATGGGCAGGAATAAAAGTATTCCCAGGACAAGGAGGGCTAACATGATCAAGCTATATAAGCCATTCTTGCAGCTTGAACAAGATGGAAATACTAACCTTAAGTCATGAATCAGGATGACCAAGATTAAAGAAATGCCACACACTCCCCCAACCCCCACTCCTGGGATGACTTTACTTTGAGCTTTGTATTCCTTAAATTCATGATCTCCTGATGCAAAGTTAAAATATCCAGAGAGGTGTTAGAATTATGCCAAAACCCTGTAAGTATCTTTGAATTTTCCATTGGTATTTAGCATGATACTCAAAATTACTTCTTATTCTTAAACTCTGAACCTCCTCTCCAATAGTTTGAATAGCATCAATAACAGCATCAGTTTGTTGTTTTAGATGTCTATCCAAATCTTCTTGAATACTCAGAGACTTAGTAACATTTTTTGCTAAACGATTAACAAAAATAGCTGTCTTCTTGTGTCAAAGCAATTGCAGAAGCAATGGTGCTAGTAGCTATTAATGTAATCAAAGCTGCTATACCACCAATAATCAAGCCCACTACCCTTTTGCTTCTGCTTAAAGTCTGACTCACTTCTTCCGGTATTTGCAAGTCCTTTTCAGAATACCAAGGTTCTGTAATACTCACAAGCAATAATACAAAAGCTGATTGATAGACCACCATAACAGGCGTGCCAGATTTCAATACATTAACACAACTGGAAAGAGTACAATCAATTCAACTTACATTAAATACCATAGAAGAAACAAAAGTAACTTTAACATGACCAATTAATAAGATTCTAATTTTAAGGAAACACAGAAACACACCCATCATTTGTACTGTTCTTTATAAAGCAAACAGAAATCCCATCACCAAATGCATTGAAAGTCATGATCTTATTATAAGCTCTCTGTCCAGGGAGCTCCAAGCAGGAGAATCTCCAGTTTGGACCACACTGCTGGATGTACCAGTGGTAGGTCAGAAACACGGGACCAATACAGCTTCCCTGTCCCCATTGTCAGGTTACTCAGCAAGCTCACAGTCAGCATCATTTTTTTTTTGTCCCAGCATCAGCACATCTCACCAATCACTCTGGCAGCTACCATACTTCTTCAGCATCCTGCAGAAAAAACATAAACATGACCTCTTCCCCATATTAATACCTGATCGGGATCATATGCCAATAAGTGGATCTTTCCATTTCACCTAGGCATAAGTATGTCAAGTTGTAGGATGACATAGACACTCAGCAGAGAGTTTTTTGGCATCCAAATTTTTAAATATTTAAGTAAATTTGTGGTGTACAGGGACATAATTCCCTCTTTTTTATTTTATAAAGATATTGTAACTTTGAAAAGCAAAATCAGTTTTTAGCAGTATAAACAATCCATTTTCTCTAAAATCAATACCAAGTTCATTACTTTCATATTAGAAAGTTTGGCTGCCAGTTCTTATATATGAATGTGTGATGGTACAGCTTTTAATACCTCATTATTTTAAGTCCTATCTTTAATAAGTCTGGTTTCTAGGACAAAATTTATCCCAATTTAGAGGTATCTTTAAAGACCTGTTTCCCTGGGTTGGCTTATATCATGTGTTGTTGTCTAGAATTACTCCAACCCTGAGTTACCAGTTTTAAGCCAATCTTTTTTTACCCATGTTACAAATTTTTAATCATACCCAATAACTTATAAGTCAATAATCTATAACCAAACATGCAGAACATATTTGTACATTTAAACAAACATGAGGTGGCCACACATTTACTTATTTAGAGTGGACAAAATTTTCTTACTTTTTCTAGCTGTAGTTTCGAGGGAGAATAAACTTGAACCCAATAATCACAGTCACAGAGATTTTCTAGGAGAAACAACCATCAACTTCCTTACCATGGAAGCTGAGAAGCTGCTGGACTGTTTAAGAGCAGCTTGTACAGGCAATCAGCTCCTGGCAAGGCCTCTCCAGCTGTGATATATTCCTAGCTACAGGTGCAGGGCTCCAAAGTCTATCAGTTTTTGTTGTGTCAGTTGAGACCACTTTTTTTTTTCTTGAAAGAGTTAAAACTAAATCAAGGGGTGAACAACCAGCAGATAAAGTTTTAACCATTTTATTTTCTTTTGAACGTGAAACACAGAGCAACAATCAAGCAACAAAATGAAAACATAGACATAATGTGACAGACATGGACAGATTGGTACACCAAGGACAGACAATAGACAGAAAGGGAAAGGAACTAGTGTGCCAAAGGGACCCAGATATCCTACCTAAGGGACCCAGAACCAGAAGGAAGCATTCCCCCAGTAGGAGTCAGGGAGGAAGCAGAACATGTCCAGACCTCTTCCTCTCCCTAGGAGAGCTCCAGAACAGCCTATGTTCATGTTTCTTCTCTTTTGTCTAAGCATCCCACACAGAGGAGAGGACTGCTTTTCTGAAACCCATTCTCTGTCTCATGTGAGCTATCTCTAATTAGGATCCAAAGACTAAAAGCATCTATGAGAATTATCTTCAATCTTGTATATTCTATCATAACTCTAAACACATACACAAAATACATTACCTTGTCTCTCTTTACAAAATTTATCCACCACTGGCCCAAGTCTTTTATTTTCCTTTACCTTTTATTTTCCTTTACCTTTCATTTTCCCTTTCGAGTGCTCCTCTCTCAGCAGTGTCCTTCACTATATCCCACTTACTTGAGCCCCAGGTTGGGCAACATTCTGACTAAGCCAGTTCAGTCAGTCAACAGGGTCTCAAGAGAGGGAGGGAGGATTGAAAAAGAAGAAAAACAAACAAAAATATAACGTGACTCCGGACTGTATTAAGGCTGAAACAGCTTTATTCTTTCCCAGCCTGCTTTTATATCATTCTAGGTACATCCAAAAAACATGATCAGTTCTTAGATCAAAGAGATCACACAAGACAGTAATCAAGCAAAGTAGTAAGCAAAAGGATCACACAAGATAATAATTAAGCAGAGTAGTAAGCAAAGAGATCACACAAGGTAGTAATTCAGCAAAGTAGCAAACAAAGCCCCATCGTCGCTGTTTCTAATATTCTTATCTAAGCCCACTTCCTTGTCTGAGCCCAGTGACAAATGCCAAATTCCTAGAAGTGGGGCACCAAAAGCTTTCGACAAGGACCTAATTGAAGACTTCCTGAGAGATCAAGGATTGCTGACAGACAATGCCAGATAATCAGGAACTGCTGTTTGGAAGAGATGCTTTCTTGGGACGAATGGGACATGGGTGGAGGGTATTAAAGGAGCTTGCAGCAGCATTCGCATGAGCTTGCTGCGGCTTTCTCACCTGCTCCTGCAGTCTGTACCATTGATTCTGAACCACCTCATCTTCAACACCCAAGGGCAAGTAGGGTTGGGCAGCAGGCGGTCCAGGCACAGGCAGCGATCATCCTGGTGGGAAACATGGCAGCATGCAGGCAGACATGGTGCTGGAGGAGCTGAGAGTTCTACATCTTGATCCACAGGCAGCAGGGGACTGGACTCCACACTGGGGCATATATATATATATATATATATATATCCTACCCCCAAAGTCTACCCCCTCAGTGACATACTTCCTTCAACAAGGCCACACCTCCTCCTAATAATGTCACTCCCTATGCCCAAGCATTCAAACACATGAGTCTATGGGGGTCATACCTATTGAAACCACCACATTCCATTCCCTGGCCCACATAGGTTTGTAGCCATAACGAAATGCATTTAGTCCAGTGTCAAAAGTCCTCATAGTCTACAACAGTCTCAAACTTGTTTAAGAAGTTCAAAGTCTTTTCTGAGATTCATGCAATCTATTAACTGTAATCATCTATAAAATAAAAATAGAAGAGCAGATCACAACATAGAATGGCACAGGATATATTTTACTGTTTCAAAATGTAGGCAGGGAGCACTATGAGGAAATATTGAACCAAAACAAGCTGGGCAACCCCCAAATCTCTACATCCCATGTCTGATGTCAAAATGCTCTTCAGATCTCCAACTCCTTTTAGCTTTGTTGACTGCAATACACTTCTTTCTCTTGATCTGGTTCCACTTCTTGGCAACAAATTCTCTCCATTTTTGTAAGTCCATTTTGCTTTTGAAGAACACTTTCAATCACAGAATTCCTAGGACTACTGTTTTGCTCTCAGTATGGTTAGTGTTCTGCTCTCATGCCACTGGCATGGCTTCTGAAGAGAAATTTGGTGTAGTTTTTCATCACTCCTGTGAAATAGGCCAAGGGTTCTCTTCACCTTCTCTTCCTTCAAGTTTTTCTCTCTCTTTTTTTTTTTTTTGCTTTTCTGCAGTTTGACTGCTCCTAAGTATAGGATCTTTGCTATGCACCCTGTCTCATGTTCCCTGAGATGTCTATACAGGTGTCTTGGTGACTGAGCTCAGCTTTAAAGAATCTGTGTCCTTAATAGTTCGTTCGTTTCTTCGTTTCTTCCTTCCTTCCTTCCTTCCTTCCTTCCTTCCTTCCTTCCTGTCTGTGTTCTGTTTGACTATCTGCTTTTTTCTTTTGGTTTGTTTTTGTCTGCATGGGTTGGGAGTGAGAGACTCAGCTGGGTGTTTGTGGGCACCAGTGGGGATGCTGAAAGAGAAGGTGGTAGATATAGGGACTCCAGGGCTTCCACAGAAATGATTCATGAACTGCTCTGGGCCCTGAGCTGTTTCCCAGGGTCCATTTTTCACCTGGAAGACACAGGTGGCCTGTAGGTTTCTGGGATTTTCCATTTCTTCACCCCAGAGAGAGGAGTGTCCCGAATAAACTCTGCCGGCTTGGTGCAGACTACATTCAATTCTTTGAGTTGATTGTACAGTACACAGGGCTATGCCCAGCAGCAGGTGGGAGGCTGCTCGCCAGATCTATCTTCTATAGGGCAAGAGTGCTGCCAGGCTCACATTAAACTCACTGGTGGAGTAAGGTAGAACTTTCTGGAATACTGAATTGACGGATGACTGTAAATGACCAACAGAAAGCCAGGTCTCTGATTGGATTTCCCTGGGTAACAATAACAAAATTCCTCTTCTCTATTCACATGTCTTACACAGATTTTTGTCCTACGTGGCATGAGAACTCCTTCTCCTGTTCTAAAGGAAGTCCTAATAGTGTCTTAAAAAAAAAAAGTAAACAGCAGCTACAACATTTTGTGATCAATGAAGACTCGTTCCAGGTCTCTGTGATGCTGTAAAGGCAGAACAAAATTCTGTGGTTGTAAACCAGTCTGGTCCATGTCCGTGCTATGAACATTTCTAGTTAGGAACTGCAGGATCCTTGTGGTATTCCGTGTGACATCTTCTGGCTGGCTTCACTGTGCTTTCTAACCTGTGAACCCAAGTTTCCATAACATATCTCATGCCTACCTCTCTCAGAGCCTGCTTACCCAGATCTCTATCTAGCCAGAGGGGCTGGTCATCTACAAAGCCTCTAGCTAACTGTTAACTATTACTTCCTCATATAAAACTATATGACAGGTTTTCTATGAAACAGACCAGATTTACCAGGCCACTCCCTCAGGATAATAAATAATAAAGACTACAGAGTCTTCTCAGTCAAGTGCAGCAGGACCGACAGACCAAACAACCAGAAGGATTCCTGAAAGACAAGCATATTTTATATAGCCTCCCCCTCCCTTTTTTAAAATGATGTGTACTTATGTGCCCATGAACACCAGAGGCATTGTGTCCTACTGACCTGGAGTTATAGGTGCTTTCGAGTCACCCAACCTGGGTACTGGGAACCAAAGTTACATCCTCTTTGAGAGTTATAGCAGGTACTCTTTTTTTTTTTTTTAAAGATTTATTTACTTATTTCATGTATGTGGGTACACTGTCACTGTCTTCAGACACACCCGAAGAGGGTATTGGATCCCCATTACAGATGGTTGTGAGCTACCATGTAGATGCTGGGAATCGAACTCAGAACCCCTGGAAGAGCAGCCAGTGCTCTTAAACCACAGAGCCATCTCTCCAGCCCCTTTATATAACTTAATGAAAGTCTCACAACCCCCGGATTGACTGTCAGATTCATGCTTTACTTTTTTTTTTTTTTTAAGATTTACTTTTATTTCATGTGTATAAGTTCTGCTTGCAGCACATACATACACCTTTGTGCCTGCCCAGGGCAAGAGGTGTCTACAGCCTGTCACCACCATGCCTGTCACCACTGACTGTGTGGCCCGTCTGCCATGGGAGCCACTACAGAGTCTAAGAATATGGGAGGTAGATGGGAGAGAGAGAAGCAGAACGGTCTGAGCATTATGAAGAGAGATGGAACTGGAAACATGAGGGTTATAGGGAAAAGCCTATAGTGAGTAGCCAGCCCTGCCACCTGAGGCCATGGTGAAGTTCTAGTCTATGCTGCAGCTGAAAGCCATGTCTGGGCCTGTGACCATGCAGCAGCAGGGGTTGGTGCTAATGTTTGTGGCTCAGATTACCACTGGAGAGCATGGAGATGTCCCTAGTCTGGGCAACCACCTGGGACCACACAGATGTGGTCCAAACGCTGTGCAGAACTGGCCCCGCCTATCACTAGCTGTGGCATTCTGGAGAACTGACCTTACTTCTCATTGGTGCTAGCACTTGGGATAGTGGGCCCTGCACCTTGCCTGGGCAACATACTGAAGCTGGCCCAGATAGCAAAGGCACGGGTGAGCCAGCTCTGAGGGCATGAGAGCAGGAGAGCTGGCCCAGCCCCTCACAGGCTGCAGCACTTGGGAGAGTGGACCTCGTGCCATGACTGGCCAGCACAGTGGAGCTGGATCTGGTGGTGTGATTGCCTGTGAGCTGATCCTGATGGCATGAACACAGGAGAGCTGACCCTGCCTCCTGCCAGCGATGGCAGCTTTGGGTGGCCTGGCCAGAGCAGTGCTGGAGAGCTCACCTTGGTGGTGTGGATAACGGAGAGCCTGCGGGCTGACCAGCTCAGCTACCACCCAGGCTCAGATCCAGGGCTTTGAGTTGTCCCACCCAAAAATCTACATCATCTGTGAACTGTTGGAGCATGTGAAAGGGCTGGTCCTGCAGATTCAAAGCTGCAGGATAAATGGGAGGAGTCCTGGTGAATATCTAACATTGGTGGTGTTAAAGAAGTCAGAGACCTCGAGCTAGCCCAGTGAGTAACTCATTCAATACACATTTGCAAGGGCAGATGTGTGGACAGAGGGGTGTACTGTAGTGTGTCACACTGTGACACACTACAGCGTCCACAAAGAGATGTTTTCTATGCTTGGTTTTGCTTATTTATTTATTTTTGCTTGTTTTTGTTTAACTTGCAAGGGTGGGTGGTGGATATGAAGAGGTGGGAAGATGAGTGGGACTGGGGTTCACGATGTGACATTCACAAAGAATCAATAAAAAGCTTTTTAAAATGTTGTGTAGACCCAGTTCCTTCTATGCACAGTCCCCTCTAATGACACAGGCATGTAGGAGTCCTACTGATGTGCCAGCAGCTGGGGAGGGAAAAGGACACATTCTGTTAGTGAGAAGTTCCTGTTTGGATCTGGGCCGTCCCCCAGAGACCCTAGTCTCCAGCCTATGACTCTATTGGGCATTGGTAGAGCCATCAGGAGGTACAGCTGAGTAGCAGGAGGTTGTCTCAGGTGGAGGTGCTCCAGGGCATGTTGGGTCCCCGGTACCTCTTCTCTTCACCTTTCCTTCCTGGCTGTCAAGAGGTGAGCAGCCACCATCACCATGATGCCACAAGCCCAAGACAACAGAGTCGACTGTTTGTGCATCCCATCTCTGAAACACAATATACTGGCTAGTTTTGTGTCAACTTGACACAAGCTGGAGTTATCACAGAGAAAGGAGCTTCGGGTGAGGAAATGCCTCCATGAGATCCAGCTGTAAGGCATTTTCTCAATTAGTGAAAGGTCCTTTGTGGGTGGGGCCATCCCTGGGCTGGTAGTCTTGGGTTCTATAAAAGAGCAGACTGAGAAAGCCAGGGGAAGCAAGCCAGTAAGGAACATCCCTCCATGGCCTTTGCATCAGCTCCTGTTTCCTGACCTGCTTGAGTTCCAGTCCTGCATCCTTTGGTGATCATCAGCAATGTGGAAAGTGTAAGCTGAATAAACCCTTTCCTCCCCAACTTGCTTCTTGGTCATGATGTTTGTGCAGGAATAGAAACCATGACTAAGACACGCAAGATCAAAATAACAGAAGGAAGCTTACAGTTAGGTCTTAATTATTTTTTGTTCCTCAGTTTTTTTTCTTTCCTCCCTCCTTCCCTCTCCCTCCTCCCCCTCCTTCCCTCCCCTTTCTACCCTTCCTTGTCCTCCTCCTTCTCTTTGTCCTCTCCTTCCCTTCCCCCTCTCCCTTTTCTTCCTTCTTTTCAAGACAAGATTTCTCTGTATAGTCCTGACTGTCCTGGAACTAGCTCTGTAGACCAGGCTGGCCCAAACTCAAAGATCCACCTGCTTCTGCCTCCTGAGTGCTGGGATCAAAGGCATTGCCATCACCTGGCACGTATTTTTCTTTGTCCAGATTGTTTAGGTAAAACTCCTGTTGTTTAGGTCCCTGTAAAACAATTTCTTTAGAGAACAGGTCTTATTAAGGGGAATGGAGGGCCCTTGCTGAATTTTTAAAACGACTGATTTTATCTTCTCCTGAAAAAAACCCAAGGCCATCTTCCTGAGATTGTCATAGTGAGAATTTGATAAGATCCTGCAGGTAAAGTTCATGAACGTGCTGGGTTTCCCTGGGACAGCGAGTCCCGTGGATTTAGCTTCCAATGTCCACCCTAACCACTGCATCCATCACTTACAACATATGTGCTCTTTCTCCTGGCTCCCGCTGCAGGCCTCTGTCCCTGGGCTATGAGCTTCTACATTGTGTTCATCCTGCTAGTTTACAGGGCTGCAGTATGACCTTAAGGCTCTGATAGGTGTAAAAATTTCTGGTCTTTAGTTTGTTTAGCTTTTATTTACTGTGAAGATAAGAGATGACTTCTATGGCTAGAGAGATGGCTCAGTGGTTGAGAGCACTAACTGCTCTTCCAGAGGTCCTGAGTTCAATTCCCAGCAACTGCATGGTGGCTCACAACTATCTGTAATGGGATCTGATGCCCTCTTCCGGTTTGTCTGAAGACAGCTATAGTATATATATATATATAATATAATAAGTCTTTAAAAAGAGATGACTTCTAAACATGCTGGACCAGTATACAGAAATTATGATGTGATTTGGAAATAGATCAAACTTTACATTTAAATACACTAAGGGACTCACACAATCATGGAGTATGCACTTTGGAGTAATATAACAATCATAACAATGACAACATGATAACAAAACTATGCAGTGCTAACCACATATAAGCAGTTCATTAGACACTTTATACAGTCACTGAACAGCACAAATAGGCACTGTTTTGTTCCTGACTGGACAGATGAGAAAAGAAAAGATACTATGTTGCTAGTGCATGTCACATCTGTTTCAGTGACAGAGAAGATTCCAGTGCAGGCAAGCCAACTTCAGCTTCTTATAGCTGTACCCTAATGTCTATTCCAATAGAGTATGCACTTACCCTTTGGTTCAGCAAACACAAGAGCTAAGCACTGTACCACACTCCGGGGATCCCTGTCCTAATGACATATATGTTACAGAGAGCACTAATGCACATACAAACAAATGAATGAATGAATGTATTCAGATGAAGAACATGAAGAATATTTTATGTATGTATGTATATATGTATGTATGTATGTATGTGTGTGTGTATGGTTCTGTGTGCATCTATGGTGCATTCCAGAAGAGGGCAACAGTTCCCATTCCAGATGGTTGTGAGCCACCATGTGGTAGCTGGGAATTGAACTCAGGACTTTAGGAAGAACGGCCAGGGCTCTTAACTGCTGAGCCATCTCTCCAGCCCTGAACATGAAGAATTTAAGGGCAGCAGCGTGACATAACAGGGAGGTGGCTTCTTTAGAGAACAGAGATGACCTGGCAGAGGACACACTATGAAACAAGGAGCAGGGGAGAGCACCTGTGGAGCTGGGGATGCAGCCCAGTCGGTAAAGTGCTTTCGTAGCATGCAGAGAGCCGTCAGTATGAGCTCTAGCACCAGGTAAAACAGGCATCTTAGCACACACCTGCCATTCTAGCATCGGGAGGTAGAGGCTGGAGAAGCAGGGATTTAAGGTCATCTTCAGATGCATAGTAAATTTGGGGTCTGAGATCCATGAGATCATGTCTCAAAGAAGAGAAGAGAAAAGAAAAGGAAAGAAAAGAAAAGAAGAGGTAAGAGAAGGGAAGAGAAAAGAAGGAGATTTTGAAAGTAAGAAGAACATTCTAGTAGCTAGAAGAAAGAGCCTAAGCAGAGATCTAGTATGGTCAACCCATGTCTTGGGAAAGATAGTCATAAATGAAGCCAGATGAGGTGGGGGTGAGGGTGTCAGGGCCACACCCTGTGAGACCCTGCCAGGAGGTTTGGACTTTGTTCTGAATGCCCTGGGAAGGTACAGGAAGGAGTGACAAAGTTCAGGAGTTACACTGGCATAAGAGAGACTCAGATTGCACCTACAGGACCCTGGAGACTTTGAGCTACATTCAGTACCACAAACTATCTCCTAAGGCTGGCTTTCTGTGAGGGTGTACGCCAAGGAGCCTACACCTGGGACAGGACCCTGTAGCTGTTGTGAGAGAGCCAACATGTTCCACCTGTTTTTACTGTGAAAATTAACTGCCCATCCTACCGAGACAAAAGTTCCCTTTACAGTAGAGAGAGAGTAAAATCATCGCACATACCCACAAGTAGTCTCTCTTCCTTCGTTGTTGGAAATCTAGGTCAATGAAAACAGGTGAGAGAAAACTGCCCAGCAGAGTGTGCTGCATGGGA
Source organism: Mus caroli (assembly GCF_978045245.1). Lineage (NCBI taxonomy): Eukaryota > Metazoa > Chordata > Mammalia > Rodentia > Muridae > Mus > Mus caroli. The sequence continues at coordinate 104,461,055 of NW_028227259.1, read as the reverse complement.
GGATAAACCTACCCAGCAGAGGCTAACCTGACAGGAGATGACTCCACAGATGGCTGACTGGCCCAGAGGCTGCGCACTCTTCCCCAGATAGAGTGGAGACTTTTCCCTTTCCTTAAAAAAAAAAAAGTTAAGAATTGTATATGTATTTTGACTATATTCATCCCTCCCCACAACTTCTCTCAGATCCATTCCCACCCAACATTGTGTCCTTTTATTTATTTACTAATTTTTCTCTTTTTAATCATCAAGACTGATTTTTGCAACCCATATCCTCTTGGGTGTGTGGCCATCCACTGGAGTGTGGTTAACCTACCAGAGACCACAGCCTAAAAGAAAGCAGGCTTTCTGTTTTCCAGCAGCTACCAGTTACTGTCTTAGTTAGGGTTTTACTGCTGCGAACAGACACCATGACCAAGGCAAGTCTTATAAGGACAACATAATAATTGGGGCTGGCTTACAGGTTCAGAGGTTCAGTCCATTGTCATCAAGGCGGGAACATGGCAGTGTCCAGACAGGCATGGCACTGGAGGAGCAGAGAGTTCTGCATCTTCATCCAAAGGAAGCCAGGAGCAGACTGCCCTCAGGCAGCTAGGAGGAGGGTCTCAAAGCCCACCCCTACAGTGACACACTTCCTCCAACAAGGCCACACCTCCTAATAGTGCCACTCCCTGGACAGAGCATATTCAAACCACCACACTTACCAATATCTCCTCAGCTAGGAGTGGGAGTTTGTGCTCCCTTCTCCTCCCTCTGTGTTAATCACTGTCTATTGCAAAAATAAGCCTCTCTAAGGAGGGGTGAGCTTGTACTTATGTCTGGGTATAAGTTACAGTATTTTTAATACTATGTTCATTTAGCAGAATAACAGTTCTGGGTTCTTTTCTAGTGTCTGTCACCTGCCTAACTACAAGCTCTTGGCCCTGATAATGATGCGAGGGTGCTCATCGTGGAGCGTGAACCAAGCAGAGAATGGTTGCTTACTTCCATGATGTTTATGCCATTATTACATCAACGTGCCTGGCTTGCCAGACCTGTCATCTTTGTAGTTCATAGCTGACAATTCCTTTCTCCACCAGCAGAATGCATAGCACCTTCTAGAATCATGGAAGAGAGCCAGTATGGATGGACCTTCCAGGTCAGTGCCAGCTTGCTTTCTCCGTATTCATTCTGTGACTTAAGTATACGATATCTTCCGTAAAAGGATTTTACTGTCAGGTTCTGGAGGGTAACCAAGACTGTTGGCAATAATCCCCTGTACTGTTTTGAGGTTTATAGAACCTCACTGGTCAGCACCTCTAAAGAGAGGTAACCTGTTCCTGGCACTGGGGATTTTATTTGTTAGAATGTCTAGTAAGGGCATGGTCACTGAATTACAGGATAATTTCAGATAGCTTCTATAGTCATAGATTTCCATATGACTTTTTGAAAGGTCTTTAATATTAGTTATCTCTTCCCTCCCCCACCCCATCCTATCCCATCCCCAACCCAATTAACCCCTTCTGTTCTATTATTTCTCCTATACCCTGTTATACCATACTGTTGCTTTCCTGGAAGCTCCCTTTCGTGTCCCCATACTAACTTCCTGCCCTCTGTGGGTATTCCAAATGGAACGCATACATGTAGAGAGTCACGCTAATGAAATGAGAGGAACAACAGACAACACAGAGCGTGTGTCTTTCTGGGCCTGAGTTCCTTCACTCCGAATGGCAGTTTCCAGTTTCATTCACTTACTTTCAAATTTCATACTTTTATTTTCAGGACAATATTCTATTGTATGGATGTAGTAAATTTTCATTACCCATTCTGCAGCCGATGGATGGATACACCCAGGCTGTTTTCAGTATCTGGCAGTGTGAACAGAGCAACAGTAAATGTGGACGAGCAGCTCTCTCTGTAGTAGAATGTAGAGGCCTTTGGGTAGATGCCCAAGATTGGTGTAGTTGGATCGTGCGGTAGAGCTATTTCTAGCTGTTTGAAGAAGCCCACACGGATACTTCACTCCACCACTGGTGAACATGTGCTCTGCTTCCCATACCCATGTCAGCTTTCACTCATGTGCACACTCATGTCAGCACTCACTCATGTCCACACCCATGTCAGCACTCACTCATGTGCACACCCATGTCAGCTCTCACTCATGTGTATACCCGTGTCAGCACTCATGTCTTCTTTTAAAAATTTTTTTTATCTTAGCCATTCTGACTGGGATAAGATGAAATCTCAAAGTAGTTTTAATTTACATTGTCCTTGTGGCTAAGGATGTTGAACATTATAGACACATGCAGACAGACAGATACATACACACAGACACACAGAAACAGACACACAGACATACACACATACCTACACAGAGACAGACAGACAGACACACACACACATACACACACACAGAGACACATACAGAAACACAGAGATAGGCACACACAGATACGTATACAGACAGACACACAGAGACACACAAAGACAGACACACACAGATACACACACACAGACACACAAACACAGACACACACAGGCACAGACACACATAACGAGACACACAGAGATACAAAGAGATACACACAGACAGATACACACAGACACACAAACAGACAGATACACACAGAAAGAAAGAGACACACAAAGTGTATCTTAGTTATTTATATTTCACCCTTTTGAGAACTCTGTTCTGTGTTAAAACTTGTTCCATGTTTTTAAACCGAGTTGTTTGACTTCTTGGTATTTAGTTTTTCAGTTCTTTGTATGTTCTAGATACTAACCGTCTGCCAGATGAACAGCAGGTAAAGATTTGCCCATGCTCCAGGCTGTCACTTCACTTGACTGACGTCTTTTGCCACACAGAAGCTCTTAGTTTCATGATGCCTGCACCACTTGGTACTGCTCAGAAACTCTCTTTCCGTATCAACGAGCTCAAGTACACTCCCTACTTCTCCTCTCTCAGACTCGGGCATCAAATCTTAGCTGAGGTCCTTGATCCATTTGGAGGTGATTCTTATGCCGGTAAGAGCCAAGGATCTAACCTAACTCTTCTACATGTCTCTCTGTTCAGTAGGGCCAGGACTGTACGCTGAAGATGTCTTTTCTCCAATGTCTATGGCTGGCCTTTGCCATCAGTCAGGTGGCTTTGGCATCAATACCATGCTATTGATCAGTGTATCTGTTCTCATGCCAGTACTGTGCTCTTTTTATTACTGTTGCCATGTAATATGGCTTGACATCTGGATGGTAAGATCCCTCCCTCCACCCCCCCCCAGCAGTATTTTTCATTTTTCAAGATTGTTTTAGCTACCCTGGCTTCTTTATGTTTCCATAGGAAACTGAAAAAGAAATTTTTTTTTAATTCTGTGAAGGATTACATTGGAGTTTTGATGGAGATTGTATTGACTCTATAGATTTTTTTTAAATTTTAATTAATTATTAACATTTTTCACAATATCAATCCTACCAACAGGGAGGTCTTCCCATCTTCTGGTGTCTTCTTGGATTTTTTTTTTTTTCATTGTCTTAGAGTTTCCATCATGTAAGTCTGTTACTTCCCTGACCTGGTTTATTCCAGTATTTTCGAGGCTAGTTTGAATGATTTCTTTCTTTGTATCATCTCATTGCATCTAGGAAGGCTCCTGGGTGTTACTTTGTATCCTGCTTTGTGGCTGAATGTGTTTATCAGCTCTAGCAGGGTTCTGGAGGAGTCCTTAGGGTCCTTTATGATTTGAGTAACATCACCAGCAAGAATATTCTGATTTCTTTTCCTATTTGTATCTCCTGGATCTCCTAATTGCCTTACTGCTCCAGCTAAGACTTTGAGTGCCACATTGAACAGGAGAGGGAAGGGAACAGAGCTGCTTTGTGTCTGACTTTCATGGAAATGCTTTACTTTGGGTCTGTTTAGCTGGCTGCTGGCTGCGGGCCTGATAGATTGCCTTTTCAATGTTGAGATGGCTAGTCTCTCCAGGACTTTTATCGTGAAGAGATGCTGGACTAGTTTCTTCAGGACTTCTATCATGAAGGGTTGCTGGATTTATGAAGAGGATTTTTTTTTTTTTAGGGGAATTGCAGGTGGCTAGCCCTCTTAATCCTGCACCAGTTTTCCTCACCAATCCCAAACAACTACAGTTAGGGGGTCCTGAGCTACAAGGCTTAGCCCTCCTAACAATGGCAGAATGAAACCCAGATATCTGAGTGTGTCTCATTGGTTTCTAAACCCCCCCCTCCCCGCTAGTCTCCCACCATGCTTATGGATGTCAAGGAAGGCTGTTGCAAGGCAGTCTTTGTCAAACAATTTCTCTCTACCTGCCGCCTGCTGTTACAGCATGCCCCTATTCCCCTGACATCCTGACAGAAACACTTCTGCTGCTGTTTCCTAGGTGCCCCAGCCTGCTGATGGGCCTGTATCTCGAATGATTTCTCCCTTAGCTGCCTTCATTTGCATTTTTCCTAAATCAGATCTCATTCCGATCATTTTTTAACTTATATTCCTAATCTCTGTAGGCCCATTTGTAACATTTCTGTCCTCAACGGTGTCTGCTGCAGCTCCCAATTTAGAACCAGCTAAAAATCTTATTAACCAAATGTGTAACCCTTGCTTCTGCCGTTAATGAAGATCTCAATGAAACTGGGTCTCACAGGCAGGGGCTTTCCACTACCTGTCTCGTCCCCTCCCCTCATTAGACTCTGTCTCCTGAATTAGCTGTTCTCACCAGCAGCTCCGTTCATCACAGCTCAGGGCTTTCAATTATCCTGCCCCAATTCCTCCTGGTGCCAACCTCAGGTTCCCCCCCAGGACTGTTCCAGGATGCCACTGCTTTGCCATTCAGTTCCAAGGCTACAATACCTGCAGTGCCACTGAATAAACAGATTTAATTGATGGTGAGATTTATGGAACGTCGCATGGCATGTGGACATTTCTAACCTTGCACCAGACAATTACCGTAAAACCTAGAAACATCTGATTGTTTCCATCCAGGTTTCACCCACCAAATCATCCATTGTTTTTGTGTAAAGCCTCTGGTCAACTCCCTTTGAGGTCACATAAACCGTTATGGGCCACTGAGGAAAGCAGGGAGCTGTATAAGAAATGGCCCTTGTCATGGTGGTTTACAGTCTAACAGAGCTGGCTAGATTGGCATACAGCAAGGACAGTGCCATACAAGACAGTATGGAATTAAATTCAATGGCTTCACATTGTTCTGGCTGCAGAAATTCGAATACCGGCTGGGATAGCTGGAAAAAGCCTAATGCCACACAGGTTTTGAAAGGGTTCTTTGACCCTTTGACCTTTGAAAGATAAAAAGAATTCACCTAAGCAGAGTCAAGGGGAAGGTGAGGGCCACACCCAGGCAGAGGTAGAGAGGAGTGACCACACACACAGGCAAACATAGAGAGGAATGACCATCATGTGCTGTGTTGAGTGACTGGGGAAGTAAATTGACGGGCTTCAGTGTGGTTCTAATCCAGTACTAAGCATGTTGTTTGTGTATATGCATGTGTGTGTGTGTGCAAGTGTACACACATGTGCATGCATGGGAAGTCCACAGGATACCACCTATAATCTTTTGCAGTTGCTGTCTAACCTGTTTTTAAAGACAAATTCTCTTACTTGAACCAGGAGTTCACCTATTCAGCCAGACCCGATGTCCAGCATGCGTCTGGGGTCCTCCTGCTTCTACCTCCTGAGGGCTGGGATTATAAGTATGTGCTGCAGTGCCGAGGTTTTTATGAGGGTTCTGGAGACCTGAACTCAGGTCTGCATGCTCTCTCAGCAAGCTCTTCTCACTAGCCAGTGACAAACCCATAACCTTCTAGCTTCAGTAAAAATTCACCGGAATAGCTCAGAACTCAAGAAAGTGCTCAGCTTCCCTAAAAATGAACAATGAAATAGCCACATCTGGTAAGGTTTGGGAGGGCCTGTGGCTCAGAGCTGCCACGACCTGTCCCCTGGGGTCAGGGAGCATTACCTTCCCGGCACATCAATGTGCTCACCAACCAGCGAGCTCCACCAACCTTCCCTGTCCAGAGACGTTATCAGGATTTGTTGCTTTGGCGTGGGGTTGCAATCATGTGTCAGGTGACCAAATTTAATCTAAGCTCCGCTTCCCTTTCAGGGCCAAACTCGAAATCATCTGACTGGTCCTTCTAGTGATCTGTCCCCACTCTCTAGGGGTGCACGTGAGTCACTTCTACAGTGTGACAAGGACTGTCCTAGCCATTAAGCAAAGCAATGCCAAGCTTCTCAAAGCTCTGAGCTAAGAACCAGGAACAAAGACCTTTATTCCTCATCAGAGTCTTTGTCTTCATCTCGCCCATCCTGCCCTAGCTCGGTGCTATGGACGCCTGACTTTGAAAGTCCTCCCTTCTCCTCAGATGGTGTCACCAGCTCTCCCTCACCCTCACCCTCAACTCCCCTCAACCTGAGGTCTGCCAGGTGAGAAAGGCCTGTCCTGTCCCCAGCAACATCTCCTGCAAGCTCACCCATCTGCTGAAAGACACACAATGTGAGGACTCCCTCACGTTCTGACTCAGGAGAGGTGACACCCCAAATCACTCATGAGAAAAGATCTTGCTGCAAACTGCAAGAGGACTTTTAATTTAAGAGCACTCTCGGGCCCTCGGTCATACACCACGCAGGGGTAGAGGACCGTGGTGCCCCAAGTAGCTGGGTAAGGGGGTATTTAAAGGAAGAAACCACAACTCAAGAAGGTGGAAAATACCAAAAATACCAGTTAAGAATCACAAGGAAGTGCAAAGTCACAAGAGTCACAAGGAATACCTGGTAATTGTTCGGGTTATTTCTCAAGATAGTTTCTAAGCCCCTAACAATAGCACATTTGCATAGTGGGTTCCAGCAGTGGTCTGGGTGGGTCAGGGTGACTTTCTTTGAATGAACACTCTTTGAACCCAGGAAGCGGGTGGGTGGATAGGAACAGCTATCTGTTTTATGATTAGCATACCTTGGAGCATTGAGTCACAGAGGTTACATTCTCAAGCCTGGGCCTAAAGGCCTAGAATTTTGCTTTTATGTTATATTTTTTCATTGCCTTGAGGTTCCAGTCTCAGTCTGCACCTGTTTGTATTTGCCACAATTGCTTTATGCTTGTTTTATCTTCCATAAACACTGAGGTTCCCCCAAGACAGTCTTGATTGCCCTTATCTTGTCTGCCAGTGTAAAACCAAACATAAATATTTGTCACATTGAAAGCCAAAGTGGAGATGATAAGAATAACAGGGCCAGATCTTCAAAGGGGGAGATCACTGACTGCTGCAAAGTTCCGCTTTTATGAGAACAGCAGTAAGGGGCAGCTTGTCACATAATAATCAAGAACATGGCCGGTGTTTGGGGAATGTGAGCGGCATGGAAGATGTCTGCAGAGTACTCTCTCACTGAGCTGATGAAAGGACCAGTGGCTGAGCCGGGCGTGGTGGCGCACGCCTTTAATCCCAGCACTTGGGAGGCAGAGGCAGGCGGATTTCTGAGTTCGAGGCCAGCCTGGTCTACAAAGTGAGTTCCAGGACAGCCAGGGCTATACAGAGAAACCCTGTCTCGAAAAACCAAAAAAAAAAAAAAAAAAAAAAGGACCAGTGGCTGGAGGCTGTGACAAAGTCACCACAGGAGCTGCAGACAAGGATGAAAGCCAGAGGCTTCACAGAGGGATGCCTTTGAAATGCTTTAGCTTTAACTTTCATTTTGAAACCATCCCTGTTTAAAGCTTGAGTTTGCTGTTCTGGGATGAAGACCCGTCTGTATCTCCTGCCCCCAGATGGACTGGTGATTAGCGCCTTGTCTCATGTGCTCCCTCTCCTGTCCACGTTCGTGTGTACGTGCATTCGCCTGTATCCTTTGAAATCTTTTGAGACTGTTCTAAACATCATACTCTTTTCTGCCAACGGAACGTCAGAGCGCATTTCCTGATAACAAGATAACTTAACATAGACACAGCACTTACTGAATCCAGCAACTTAATGATGTGGCACTAATCAGAGGTCTAATCCAGGATGGTAAGAGTGAGTTGTGAGGCCTCTCTATAATCTTTTAGTCTGGAACAATCTTTTCTTTGATCTTCCAATGTTGACGACTTTGAAATGGAGTGGCCAAGGTCAGTTTCCCTGTAGAGTGACTCAGTTGGGGTCTCCTCATAGACCCTTATTACTGGACCCAGAGTGTGCCTTTAGGCAGGAAATCTACCCAAAATGATCTCGTGTTCTTAGCTTTAAGCGAGAGGTGTTCGATCCCACCTGGTCATGTTCTGGTGGCATGAACTTTGATTGCTTGGTGAAGGTGGCCTCTGCCAAGTTTCTGTGCTGAAGATGACGTGGCAAATGGTTGAGCCGTGCAACACCTCAGTGTTTAATGTACTATGAGACTGTGTAGATATGTCTTCATCAATTTTTAACCCACTAGTTTTAGCTTACATTGGCAATGCTTCCTAAATCCGTTACGCCCATGACTGATGCCAAATAGGGATTTGCAGCCATCATTCCTTCTGCCTCTGTTGGTTGGCATTCTCCTGAAAGGAAGAGGGGTTATGTTTTTGTTGTTACTGCTTATTTTGGGCCCATGAATCCTTATTGAATAGATTATACTTAATGGCTGTCAGTATTAATTTTAATGGCCTGGTTGCTTGAGTTTATTCAGTTTGAGGGATTGCAGATAGACTCATACCCCACATTTGGTCTCTCCCATCCATTCTTGCTATTTCTTTTCTTTGCAGTGCTGAGGATTATATCCAGGGCCTTGTGCCTACTAGGCAAGCACTTTACCTCAGAGCGACACCCCTAGCCCAAACCCTGATGTTCAGACACTTTCCCCATCCCCACAATAGCATTTGCCAATTCCGCATGAGCTTTCCTGCTCTCATTCTGCATTGGGTATTTCTCCCGAGTTCCAATTCCCGTTAATGGGTGATAGTACTTAAAGGGCAAGACCTGGGGGCCAAGTGTGTTCACTGCTATCCAAATGCCAGGCCATTGCCTTAATCTTATTTCTTATTGCTGTGATAAAATGGCTGCTAACGCAACTTCAAGGAGCAAGGGCTTATTTGGCTAACAGTCCTAGGTTTCCCTGTGGTCAAGGTTATAGGAAGTGAACATAGCTGGTCTCATCATACTCACAGTCAAGAGCAGAGAGCAATGAATTGATGCATGTGTGCCAATGTTCACCTCACTTTCTCCATTCACATAATCCAGGTGCTCAGGGAATGGTGCCACCCATGGTGGAGTAGGGCTTTCCACTTCAATTGATGTAATCAAGAGAAGTCCCAAGAGACATGCTCACAGGCCCAACCAATCTAGATAACCCCTCACTGAGACTTCTTTCAGGGTGATTTGTTTTTATTTTTCAAGACAGGGTTTCTCTGTGTAGCCCTGGCTGTCCTGGATCTCACTTTAGACCATGCTGGCCTCGAACTCAGAAATCTGCCCGGCCTTCAGGGTGATTCTTGATTGTGTCAAATTGACAATTAAAACTAAGCATCATGGCCACTTTTTTCAACCAAACTTTTTACACATAAAGTAAAGGAGTACAGAATACAACCCACTCCTCTGACCAATGACTCTTCCCGACCTGAACACGGGAACTCTCATGAAAGGGCTATCAGAGACATTTCTATTGATTTTTTATTCTTGGAAAATTATCAGAGGCATTTTATTCTTGGAAAATTTCATACATATATACAACATGTCTTGATCGTATGCATCCAGCCACTCCCTGTTTCACCTCTCAACCCTAGTACATCTCCCTCCAAACTTCATCTTCTCCCTCCCCTCTCCCCATACGCCCTGCCCCACATCCTGATTCCTCAATGAGTCCAATTGATGCTGCTGAAGAGGTCATCTCAGGAACTTTTGAAAATTCTACCAGGCCCCTTCCCTCCTGGAAGAGAAAGGTCATGGGCACCCCTCCCCTCCGGAAGGGAGGGGCTAATTACATTCCTCAGACCACAGGGAGGAGGGACCAACCACAAGCCACCTGCAGGTAGGGGAGGCCCTGGGCTCATAGACACATTCCAAGACTGTTGGCCACCTACCTCATTTCCTAAAGACAGATCAGTTTAAAAGTCACATTGTCCTGCCAATCACATTGTACCCAGTGGCTGCTGCCTTGAGAACTATATAAAGGCTCACTGGATAGGCTGTGTGTGGTCTTTCTCTCTCTCTCCATGTGCATGGCAACCCCAACATGTTGGAACAATAAATTCCTCTTGCTTTTTGCATCGATTTCCTGCTCTGAGACGTTCATTCACTCAGGGAGTCCCAGTAAGATAAGGCTCGACAGAGTCTTATACTACCTTTACACGTTTGAGTGTGGGGTCATCCACTCAGACATGGGTGATCTATCGGTAGCCACTCCTCAAAGAAAAGTGATCCTCCCACCTCCAGCAGCCATCAAGAGCCAGTAGCTCCCCTGCTAGAGCTGAGGGTTTGTAAGTCCTTCCCCTACCCATCCAAACCAGCATTAATGCAAACCTTTAAAATGCTTTTGTGGGGCTGGGAACTAGCCCAGTTTATAAGGTGCCTGTTGGACGAACATGAGGACCCAAGTTTGAATCCCCAGAACCCACTTTAAAACCTAGGCAGAGTGGCTCATGCCTCATGCCTGTAACCCAGCACAGGGGTAGAGGCGGAAGGGAAGGACAGGTATACAGGAAGTTCATTGCCCAGCCAAGTAACAGGATTGGTGAGCTCTCGATTCAATAAAATACTCTGCCTCAAAAACAGAAAGGTAGAGAGTAACTGAGGGGATACACCTAAGGCCAGCCTTTGGCTCTGTGTGCGTGTACATCACACACACACACACACACACACACATTAACAAGTACAGCCTCCTCCCAATAACATGCTTTTAAAAAGGATCATCCAGGAGTGCCGGCTTATACCTTTAATTCCAGGAAGCCGAGGCAGATGGATGGCTGCAAGTTTGAGGTCGACTTGGGCAACATAGTGGGTTTGAGACCAGCTTGGGCCACACAGTGAGGCTTCCTTTAAACACTCTAAATAAGATCCAACATCCCTTTACCCCTTTGCAGACTTTAAATTTTGTCAGCAAACACCTTTCGAGTCACTAAGATTGGCTTCTAAACTCCCTCCAATTTCTAAGTCCTGGCGTAGGTGGAGTATCCTATCAAGACAAGTGCCAGCGGCCAGCAGCTAGCCTCTCAGAGGTACCTGCCAGATGGCGGACACCTGTGCCAGGCCCCCGGCGGAGACTTTCCGGACCAGGTTTTACAGATTGTAAGCATCATCTGTAAGTGAATTAGTGCTGACTCAGTATTAATGGTGGGGGAAGCACTGAAGGGTCTCCCAGGCTACCCCGTACAGTGTTGGCATATGAGCTAGACTGGATTAGCAGAGCCCTGAGATGATTGATTTCCAGTGACTTACAACTCCCAGGAGGTGGGCAGTGAGCCGTTTCCTATTTGACTTCTTGACAGAAGGATGCCTTTACCCAGAGTGCACTCTGGCACACTCACGCAAACGATCTCTCCCCTCTCCCAAGCCTGCCTGTCTCAGCAGATACGTTGACATGTTAGGACTGGTTTCCTTCTCACTACTTACCGGAAGCACAGACAAGTTATGAATAGAAGCAGAATTCCCTTTGGCTGGGTTTTGAGCCCACCTGGAACGTTCTTTTGGACTTTTAAGCAACCAGAAAAAATTGAATTACAGAACGTAACAGCCACACTGTGTCTGCTCAGGAGTGAACATCTGTTTCCAGGGGTGCCAGGGGAACCCCAAGCACTGATCTGTTTTCATCTCTGGGAAAGAGGCACGCTCTGAGCTGTGTGCAGCCTGCCTTCCCTCTTGTCAACAGTGGAATGCAGCCTGAGTTGTTTTCTTTTGAGGCAGGGTCTCACTGAAGCCCAGGTTGGCCTTGAACACAGAGTGCGCCCACATGCCCAGCAGAAATTTGTTCTGATCATGAAATAAAGCAGAAGGAACGTAGTTTCATCCAGGCAGGCTGCTTCTGAGGTACACTGCCTTTGCCCGAGTCCCCGGTGGCATGAGGAGTGACAAGTGTGGAGAAGAATCTCTAAGTGATCAGCGTTGTTCACCAGGGACCTTGGTTAGGGACATCATCCATGATAGGTAGTACAGGCTAGGGCAGGGGACTGGTGTAAGACAGTGCACTGCACACCAGCGGACACGCTTGTCATTAGTGCTATGAAAACATACAGGAGCAGAAACAAGAACATGTTCAGTGATGGGCTGAGTCTCAGTGCTTCATGTGGTTCTACAGGACAGGGCTCACCACCGAGCTCAGGACACGGCCCACGGCAGAGCTCCTCAGGACAGGGCTCACCGCCGAGCTGGGACTATTCTTATATATGTTTTTTCTTTCTTGATTATGTTTTAATTTTTAAAAATGTCAAGCTCAAAAAAAATTTCAAGGGAGGTGTATTGAACCGATGTATAACTTTACCTATGATTGCCAGCTTTAAACCTCTGGTTGAATTTCGAATATTTGGTATGTGCGTGCGTGTGTGTGTGTGTGTGTGTGTGTGTGTGTGTGTGTAAGTTTGTGTGTGTTTGTATGTGTTGGTGCTTATGTGTGCCTGTGTTTGTGTGTATATGCATTGTTTGTGTGTGTACGTGTGTGCATGCATGTGGTGCTTGTGTGTGCATGTGTTTGTGTGTATATGTGTGTGTATTCATGTGCATGTGTGTGTGTGATATGCACACATGCACTTTTTCCTAAGCCATCTGGATGTTAGCAACACACTCACCACCTTTCCATCTCAAAACTGCACGTCTAAGTTCAAGTGCATTCCCTACATACCTCAAAACAACAACAAACTAGGAGTTTTAATGATCATATGACTATTATCTACTGTTCAGACCACAGTCAAATCCCCTGTATTCCAGCAGTGCCCATCATCAACGCTTACTGTTGTGACGATCCTGATTGAGCGTCTCTCCTCTGCTTTGTAGTCCTGGCCATAGAGCCCAGGGCCTTCATGCCAGGCAAGTACTTTTAAGATGGGACTTTTTGGTTAAGGAAGATAAGAACTTTTTCAATAACAGTATGCTTCCTTAATATTACAAGAGAGAAATCTGCACATCTGATAGAGCATTAATTCATCTCTCGACCCTGCCAGAGACACTTCTATTTGCAGATGAAAATTAACACAGAGAGTTAGACCTAGCCAAAGCTCAGGTGAGAAGGGATTGCAGAATGCTCAGCCCTAGATGGGACATGTATACCTCACCCCCTCTTCCAAGGCGGCTCAGAGGTCCTTGTGGAAAAGGGGGCAGAACAGTGTAAGGCCAGAGACAGTGGGTGGCTACAAGGAAACGGTGTGTTCTGGACACGCAGGGCAGCTGCACATGTGGACTAACAGCGGTTGTGACATTGTCTATAAGATCTATGCAAGCCTAAACCAGACTAAATCCCATGGGGGCAGGGCCTGAAATCCCATGGGGGCGGAGCCTGAAATCCCATGGTGGCGGGGCACTGACTATTGGTAGGTGCTGGGAGAGGGAGAAGCTATGTTCTCTAGGTTGTCGCCCCTGGTCAGTTGACACTGCTGTAGTGGAAAGCCTCTCATTCAAGAGTGGGTAACACAAATTTGTCTTAATGGGTTTTTTAGTTACTTTTCTATTGTGATAAAGCTGTAACCAAGGCAACTTATGAAAGAGAGGGTTTAACTGGGCTTATGGTTTCAGAGGATTGGAGTCTATGATGACAGTGAAGAGCTTATGAGAGCTAACTGAAAATGATGGATAAGGAGCAGGTCTTTTGAAACCTCGAAGCTCCTCCCAATGACAGACTTCCTCTAGCAAGACCAGGCCTCCTAATCCTCTCCCAGAGACCAAGTAGTCAAACATATGAGGCTATGGGAGCATTCTCATTCAAACCATCACAACGGGTTTAATTTGAAAAGGGACACAGATTGTATGGGAAGGGAGGAGTGGGTGGGTCTGGGAAGAGCTGAATATTGAGTGAATATGATCAAACAATTTTTCTAAAAGAACTGATAAAATATTCTTAAAATCTGCACATAATAAAAAAGTTAGAAAATGAAAACTAAAGAGGATCCCCTACAGACTCATATAGTGGAGAGACACTGTCAAGTTCACCTTATAGATTCCCTCCATTTCCCTATGTGCAAACACACATTTTGTTTGTTTAAAAAGTGGGTTAACAGCATACGTACCATTTTGAAAACTACTTCACGGGACTGCTTTGATGGTCATTCTATCATCGCACAATATCCTTTTTGTTAAAATTTTAGCCACAAAACTAATCGGCCTTTAGTCATCTCAGAGCATAAAAGAAAAGAGAAAAAGCATTTTTTTTCTCATCGCTGCCTCTTGAAGTGACTCTAAGACTTAACTATTTCTTTCCAGAAACGTCTATGTGTACATTATTATGCATACATAGAGAAAGACACTTTCTACTATATGAATGGGACTTACTTGATTAACGCGCATCACAAAGTGGTCGGTTGAAATCTAGTCTGTGGAATCTCAGCGTTTCCCCCCGTGTTCTCACTCTGGTGACCATTCTTGTGGCCAGGTGTTCATATACAGCCACAGCTGCTCCCTAAAGCCAGCGTCCAGAAGATGATGATCTGCTAGCTTAAAAGTCATGGACAACGTAAGGACATCTCTGCCACTCTGTCCTCTGTGCCAGCTTCACATTCACACCAGCAGGCAACACTGAAACAAGTCTCACTGTGTAGCCCTGGCTGTTCTGGAACTCACCATGTAGACCAGACTGGCCTTGAACTCACAGAGATTTGCCCATCTCTGCCTCCTGAGGGCATGCACCATCTCCTCCGAGGCAGCACTGAATTCTTAAAAACTTGGAAAAGTGAAGTACATGACATTTGTAGGAACTGTGAGTTAGACCTACACTGTCCAGTGTGGTAGCCAATGGCTACAGTTAGCTACCGAGCACCTGGGATGTGGACAGCCTGAAGAGAAACGTTCTGTGGGAGAAAAATACATACCACATTTCTAAGACAGAGCATAGAAGAAATAAGGAGAAGTCCCTCAATAATAATAATAATAATTCTGTCTCTCTGTCTGTCTCTGTCTCTCCCCTCCGCCAGTGTGTATGTGTGTCTGTGTGTGTCTGTGTGTGTCTGTGTGTGTGATACATATGTGGAGATAGCACTGAATTCCGTATTGAATTCAACCGTCAAGGTCAGCTGACCTCCTCTAGCTCTCTATGCTTCGTTTTGTGAGGCAGGGCCTCTCACTCTGCTTGCAGCTCAACAACTCAGTCAGACCATCTGGTCAGAGAGCTGCCGGGAGCCTCCTGCCTCTGCCCCCTCAGCACTGGGGTTTTAGGCCTGTGACACCACATGGTTTTACAGTGGCCTCTGGAGATCCAGACTCCAGCCGCCATGCTCACACAAGCACTGTAGCCTCAGAGCCACACCCCTATAACTTTTACACTCCTATTGAAATGGTAATATTTGGGGTACATTACATCGAGTACAGCACACTACTAAAATTAATATTACTTCCTTGCTTTCAAGGTTTAATGTGGCTACCAGTACACTGATAAGTGGTTTGTTTTATTTTACATTACACTTCTATTGATCATCCTAAAGTAGGACCATGACACGGTTTCTTCGAGGGTCAAACCTGCACCATCAGTGTGCCCTCTTGATCTTCTCACTTCCTGTTCCTGCCCCACCCACCTTTGTCACAGTTATTCCCTGGTCTCTTAGAGCCCAGGTAAGTCCTTGAACACTTCAGGACTTTCTTAGGAATGACCAATAGAGGTTACGATGTGATTGTAACGTGCATTAAGTCTGGCCTATCAGAACCTACTGTTGAATATAAACTCCAAATTGCACTTTTTTATAATTTGTTATTTTAGAATATATACAAATTTAGGCTTTCAGCATGGTGACTGATTCAGCATGTTCCTTTCAGAGTGTCCCCCCTGCCCCAACACACACCCAGGGTAGGAACAGATGGCATACCAATACACAAGAGCCAGGGCATCAGTGGGAACTGGTCAACTCTGTGCCTCCCCGTCCTGTCCTGTTCTCCTCTTATGTCCCATCCTCTACTCTCCCCTTCCCTCCTCCTTGCTCCCCTGCCCCATCCCTTCCTCTCCCTTCCCCTATCCTGTCTTATCCTATCTTACTCAATGACATGTAAACAATGGAATGGCGTCTATAGTTTTAGACTGGAGTAGTCAGCACTATATGTTGGCATTTAGTCTAGGCTCTGCCCCACGGTTACCTGGCAACAGTCAGGTGTGCCTGACTCACTATAAAAGGGGCTGCTTGCCCCCCTCCTCTCTCTCTTGCTCTCTTGCTCTGTCCTCTCGCTCCTGGTCCTCTCTCTCCCCATTTGCCCTCCCCCCCCACATGCTCACCGCTGACCTCTACTCCTCTACTCTTTCTCCACCCCCCCCACCCTCTCATCTCCCCTCCCTATGCCCCAAATAAGCTCTATTCGGGATGCTTTAGCGTGGACTTCGGAGGCATCCCTCCCTACACCCCACTGCACATTCATCAACATTCCTTCTCTCCTTATCTTTTTATAAAACACAACACTATATGAACAGGGCAGGAAGGAAGTCCATGAGGTGACTGTAGGACTCTGGCTTCTCTCTCTGTCAAAGTTCAGTTTGCTCATGTCTTCTAGTTCACCCCAGCTTTCCCTTTGGTCCGTCTCTAAGGTACACACTGCCTGGACTCCAACGCACCAGAGGCGCACACACCTTTCCCCAGTCACAGGTGCTGGCCACAGGCAGGTTCTTCTGTCCTCCACCAGCTGCTTCCTGTCATTCCCAGGTCAGAGAGAAATAAATGCAGGCTAAGAGGGAAGAGAGAGGCCTGTGGGTCAAACAGGCGACCCGATTTCTTTTTGCGGTTCTATTGTTGGCTCACAGTTTGGTTTTTGAATCCCTTTCTCGATGGTCTCAGCTTTACAGTTACAGACACAGCGAGAGCAAAGCTATCCCTTGAAGTATTTTTGGCTCACTTCTGTGCTTTGGAATGGGGCCCAAACCCTTCCCTCATTCCATTGTTCCAGTCAAAAGCCACTGTAAGGAAGCCATCTGGCGAGAGGACTTAAAACCAAAGCCGTTGTTCCGAACTGTCAGCGTCGCTCCTTTGGCTTTGTTTCGTTTTACTTTTGTGTTAGGCTTAATTGGGGGAGAACTGTGTTCCTAGCCCTTCAGAACGCTCCACTTAGGTCTCCTTAAAAAAAAAAAAAACTGAGTGCATTAAAGAACTGCTATAATCTTTTTAAAAGAATGAGCGCTCCCTGTAAATGAATCCCTACACTAGAAGAGGAAGGGGTGTGTCTT
Organism: Mus caroli; assembly: GCF_978045245.1. Lineage (NCBI taxonomy): Eukaryota > Metazoa > Chordata > Mammalia > Rodentia > Muridae > Mus > Mus caroli. The sequence continues at coordinate 104,443,783 of NW_028227259.1, read as the reverse complement.
AGGTCTGAGGAGCCGCCATCTTGGCTCCATAACTGTTTTCCTAGTGAGATGAACTGGGGGCATATAGTCTAAGCCTTCATGTTTGCTGCCGTGAGCAGGAAGCAGTGTTCTCTTCCTTCAGCAACACCTAGCTGACCTCTTCAATATACCCCAAACTCAAGTTTGCATCCTGCTGAATGAGAACTTCCTCCTGTTCTGGTGAAAAACTATCCCAGACCATGTTTAGGAGTTGGATGGGGGGGGGGGGATTGTGTGGGGACAATAGAACTGGAGTGGACAGTGAGAACAGGTTGGAGTGGCTGGAACTTTCTGGAAGGGCATCCTGGTGATGACACTTCATCCAGGCTGTTTTCTCTCTGTAAAAACGACATCTTGGAGTGGGCCAAGGGCCATCAAGCCCACCACAAGCACTCAGAGACATTTGCGGACCCCCATAACGCCTGTTGAGGCATCTTCTTCTCCCACGTTGGGTAGCTGCTGGTCTGCAGGCATCAGGATGCCATTGAGAAGGGCAAGAAGCTGATGCTGCTGATCTGCTTGCTCTGCTTGTTGACCCTGTGGTCCAGTTCCAGAGAAAGTGAGTGAATGGATAGCAAAGGGACCAGAAGAGGGGACAAAGCAGAGGGCTGCAGTCATATCTCCAGCACAGTCCCCCTCAGCTGAGCTCATTCTGAGATTGGCTGTCCATTAATCAAGTTCTGTCTGTGTTTGTTTTGAATTTGAAGTTTCATATGTGGCGGGTTTCCATTAATCCTGGCTTCGTTCCCTCTGATTGGCCTTGCCTGGCAGAATTCATGAAATTTGTCAGTTTCCTGTCTCTTCTGCCTGAGTTACCCTGAGAAGGCAGAGGGAGGGGTCCAGCCTTATATAGTGACACGCTTGATGCCAACACAGCTGAGTCTCTCTCAGTGCTCTTGCTGCCCCATGGAAATGTGGCACTGGTAGGTTACTGTGTAAAGAAGACGGGACCACTTATCAGGGTGCCTCAAAGCACCCATGTTGGGGGCTGGAGAGATGACTTAGAGGTTAAGAGCACTAACTGCTCTTCAAGAGGTCCTGAGTTCAATCTCCATCAACCACATGGTGGCTCACAACCATCTGTAATGGGATCTGACGCCCTCTTCTGGTGTATCTGAAGACAGCAACTGTGTACTCAAATCTTTTCTTTTTTAAAGCACCCATGTGTTAGCCAAGCCTGTTTAGTTGACTGCCATTTGCAGGGCAAAACTAGTTTCAATAAGCACGCTAAGAAAGGCTGCCTATAATGGGGTCAGCAAAAGGAAAGCGTCCTTTACCTTCTAGCCAGGCACCTTCATGCTTCCATATGCCGAGTTCATGTTAGTCAGGGTCTACAACAGTGGACACTCCAAGAGCATTTATAAACAGGCTTGTTGCTCCTAAAGCAATGGATTTGTGTGTGACCAGGACAACCTTGGAGCCATATCTTTCTCAGGGCTTTCTTTGCAATAACATGGGGACTTTGTGGTTATTCAAGACCATCTCAGACAGGCTGGAGTCAGCTGGGTACCTTTCAGTTCAGAATCTGTTCAGGCTGAAACTGTGAACAGATGCTGTGCCTTTGGTCAACCCCAAAATCCTTGCATGAAAGGAAGTGTGCTGCAGACTGTCCTCCTGAGCAGAGGAGTGGAAAATTACTCAAGAGGAAACTGCCCTGATCCAGCCATGCTCCCACTGGCCAGTGAACAGATTACTAGTGTCTCCATTTCATCATAAAATAGGGTAGCAGCGATACACCACAAAGCTTTGGGAAGATAGCTTGCAAGTAGAAGTATGGCTGGCATATAGTCAGAGCCTGTGCACATAAGTCACGATGTCACCCAAAGGTAGCTGCTGGGCGTGATGCAGAACTGTGTTTTCCTCTCTGCTTCCATTGTCTCTGCTCTTTCGGGCAAACATGCTGAGTGCCATGAGCTTCAAGTCTTAGAGCAGAAAATTACACAGTGTTTTCTCTGTTAGCAGTGATGTGATTTTCTGATTTTGAGTTTTTACCCTACAAGTAAATATTAAAAGTCATGGGGCCGGAGATACAGCTTTGTGGGACATATGTACCTATCATGCAGGAGGGCACAGGTTCAATCCTGAGGTTGCAAAACTGCCAAGAAGGAAAATGGGGAGGGAAGAGAGAGAGAGAGAGAGAGAGAGAGAGAGAGAGAGAGAGAGAGAGAGAGAGAAAGAGAGAGAGAAAAGCACAAGGAAGCAGAATCAGCCGCAGCCCTCACACACAAACACTGCCGCTATTAATATCACACCGTCTCTATGTTTAGGCATAGATTTGATGTATTTAGTGTGATGGCAGTCACACTGCACATGTGATTTTATGTCTCGCTTTTAACTTCAGATTACATTATACACACCATTGTCAAAGCCTTCGGGCCAATCCTTCAGTCAAGTGTGTCATAGTTGATTTAACCAACGCTGTGGTTTGATATGTATGTCACTTCCAGTTCTGTGATATAAATGATGTCACTATACAATTTGTCATGCTTTGGGACAATCAACCCTCAGATTGATGTCAAGAGCCCGGATGAGAAGGCAAAGACTCTTCTGTTTTATTAACAAGACGGAGATGATATAATAGCAGTCTGAATTTCTTAGCCCTCTCCGATCTTGTCCCTTAAAAATGTTGGATTACGATTCATTATGTGTGTTCTGGCAGGACACATGTCCCAAGGCTGTTTCTAAATGTAAACTGGAGAACAAAGACTATTTTGACAAGTTCCTTGAATCATCACCTGGGAACATCTCTTTCATCACTGGGCCAGTGACCACCAAAGGGGCCCAGCTATCAGGAACCACCACTCGGATCATCTTTCCACGAGTCTCCTTGAGCTTCTGCTGGAACCAGTGCTGTGAGGATGGCCCTAAAGATTAGCCTCTGTCTCCCCAGGTGTAGAGAAGGGCAGGGAACCTACAGACAGTGAGAAAGATGCTGCAATACAGGGCAAGCTCCAAGAAAGCACAGAGGACCAGCTCCTAACTCTCACTGCAAGGGAGAGGAATGGTGAGGGTGACTGAAGGTCTCACAGAAGGAGCTGGAAGTGGTCAGGATAAGGACACGTAGGCCAGAAAGGTTTTTAAGCTGTCAAAAGCACCACCATGCACTATTTAAACATGCACACACAGTGTAGCCTATGAGAAAAGTAATACGTAGATATGAATAGCAAACTGGAGCTTGAAGTCCCTCTGGCTCTGATTATTTGCTCAGTGTTCTTTCTGTCATACCTGACTGTTTGAAAGACACAAGAACACTGTGGGAAAGCACTCTTGTCCTCTGGTAATTATCCAGCGATCACAGGGACCCAGGATCCCAAGTAAGCCTTAGAGTCACTGAACTAAATGGACATCCAAGACCCCCATGCTGAAGTTTGAATTCTGTCATGTTCGTGCAACTGGTTTTCCCAGTCATGCCAGGCAGTCAGGCCGTATCAACCAGACAGGTTCCTTACAGGAATCAGGAATCAAAGTCATTGCGTGTTGAGGGTGAGCTACAGGGGAGGACCTGGGCTTGCCACATCAGCTCTCAGTTCTCCTTATCCAGGGCTGAGTGCCAGGCTTCCTAGCTGGCACAGGAATGAGCCTTGGGAGCACAGTCCAGGGCCTTTCCGAGGACGTCCCTTACAGAGCTGCTTCCCTGCTTCCCTGCTTCTGTCCTGCTCTCTGGGGCAATAGTTCCTGTCCCATCCCACAATGGAACATTCTGTCTCTGCCCCCTTTTCACTGCCCCCAGGGTGTGGGGTCCACAAAACATGTCGATCCATCTACCTGTTGGAGATGTTCCTGGGTGTGACTGAGACAGAGGACCTGAAGGACCCACTTCCGTCTATTAACACAGACTTTGCAGTTCAGTGACAGCCAAACCTCTTTTAACCATCCTAAGCAACAGCCCACCAAAGCCAAGCATATCTGAGAGCCAGGCTTGAGGGTGATTCCTTCATCCTGCCTAATGGAGGAAGACAGGATCCTTAACAGTATCAGGAAAGCATCAGAGCTCAGGCTGTATGGTCATATCTTCTCTAAAAGGCCAGGTACCAAGGCTCTAAAACAAGTAGTCAACCATGACTGGCATCCAGGGGGGAGTGGGGGAAGAGTGACACAGAGACTACTTGGACCTCAGAAGGCACACCTTGTATCTGAGCAGATTGCAGGGCCACATGGACTTTCTGGGGTTTCTGTGACATTCTTGGGTTCCTCAGGGCTTAGAATTCCCTGCTCTGGTGTCTGAGGCCCAGTCTAGAGCTTGCAATGGTGTCTGTCAGGCATGAAGGGTGGTCTGGTGGTAGCATGCTTACTCAAGGTTGGATAGACATGCAGAGGACAGAGCTAGATGTGACGCAGGCCCAACTATGAGCGCCACCTATCCTCTTGGCCCAAGTGCTACTGGTATTGGGGTTACCCTAGAAGTGAGTCATGTATAAGGCTGAGATAGGTCTTCCTGTTAGAGAGTGTGTTTAGTTTAAACAAGAAGGGAGTTTATTTCTCCTACAATTAAAAGCAGTCTGGAAGCATATTACTGTAGTAATGGAGCTCTGGACTTGATATAGAACAAGGATGGGCAGGGGCAGGGGTAGGGGCAGGGGCAGGGGTGAGATTGATTGATTTTAGAAACAGGTTTCCAAGGAGGCAAGAAAGGACACAGCACCAGCTCTGTAAAACCTGGGTCCTCTTCCTTCAGCACAACGGTATTTGCCATGTGGCATCTGTGGTTCCATGTGACATCTGTGGTTCCATGTGACATCTGTGGTTCCATGTGACATCTGTGGTTCCATGTGACATCTGCTCTCCGTGATTTAACGTTCCACGCTGTCCACTGAGCTCCAACCAGGAGTTGTTTGGTAGAGGTCAAGAGGCACACTTCTGAGTTTTCTCAGAACACACACACCCTATCCACTCTACTCTTGTTGGCCATATCTGCCCTCAAGGGAAAAGGAAACGACATGCTCTTGGTGAGTACACTGTGCCTTTGAGTAAGGTCCTGATTTGTTTTCTTTGTAAAGATTATTAAAAAGAAAAAAAAAAGAGAGAACAGTTTAGAGGATGAGAATATTGCTCAGTGGGTGAGAGTGTTTACTCTACAAGCATGGGGACCTGAGTTCAAGTCTCCAGCACCCAGGTGTGGCTGCACAGGTCTGGGATACAGCATTGGGAGAGGGGGAGCAGAGACAGATGGCTCCTAGGAGCTTGCTGACTATTTTGCCAAAGTGTCGAGCTTCCAATTCAATGTGAGACTTTGTCTCAGGTGTCAAGACAGAGAACACTAGAGGAAAACACTTGATGCCCTGCTCTAGCCTCTGCAGGAGAGTACATGTGTGCACTCATACACATACATGCACACACACACACACATAATACACATACAATGTTCAAGCACAGGCACACACACATATACATACACATACAGTGTTCAAGCACAGGCACACACACATATACATATACATATATGCACACACATACACACATGCACACACATACATACATGCACACACATGCACACACATATATGTACATACACACATATACACACAATGCACACACATACATACACACATATACACAATGCACATGCATTCATATATACACACATACACACGTACATACAATGCACAAACATACACATGTACACACACATATACACTATGCACATGCACACACATATATACACACACATACACACAGTGCACATGCACACATACATACACACACATATATATACACACATATACACATACACACATATACACATATATACACACATACACACACACACACACACATGCTCACAAAGGTGGTCTCATACACTCCTACCCCACACATGCATAGCACCCCTGTTATCAGTATCTTTCAGCAATGAAATGCTTGCCCTAACTGATAAATGTAGACTGACCATCACTCTCAGAAGCCATGGCTCACATAAGGGCTTAGTCTTGGTGTTGTATTCTATGGGTTTGGTCACATGTACATTACAAGGTCACATATTCAGAATCATCTGAGTGTTTCACTACCCAACAGCCCTGTGTGCTCTCCCTCATCACTCATATCCCCACAGCACCTCCAACGTGCATCTCATGCCTCCATAGTTCAGTCTGTCACACCACTGGACTCCCACAGGACGAAGCCTTTTCAGGTCACCTTCCTTGAGGGAGCAATGTGCATTGAGGTTTCCTTCACATCTTCTCACTACTGGGCAGCTCAACGCGTGTTAGCACTAAATAGGGATCCACACACTGCTCAGTAACACCTCAGTTTACCTAGCTATTCACTAAAGGACATCTTGGTGGCAATTATTAGTAAATTATTAATATCCACATGCAGGGTATTTCTGTGAACATAACATTTTAGACCCATTTGAGAAAATGCCAAGAAACACTATGGCTGTGTTATACAGTAAGGCAATATTTAATTTTAGAAAAAAAAATAGCCAAGCTGTCTTCCTAAGTGTCTGTATCATTTTGTGCTCCTGCAGGCTGTGGGTGAGAGTCTCTGCTGTCCCACATCCTTGCCAGCATCTGATATTGTCACAGTTTTGGACTGAGCTACTCTGATTGATTCGTAACACCTCATTATCTCGTGATATGCCTTTCCCTGATGGCACGTGACTTACAACCTCTTCCCATGTGCTAATTCTCCACTAGAGAGCCTTTCTTAATGAGATGTGTGCAGATGGTTGGCACCTTTTTACTGGTCTGTACTTTTCTTTTAAAACATACTTATTTTGTTTTATTTCATTCTTATTGGTCTTTAGCTTTGTTGGTCTTATTGCCTGTGTGTGTGTGTGTGTGTGTGTGTGTGTGTGTGTGTGTGTGTGTGCACCACATGTGTGCAGTGCCCGTGGAAGCCAGATGAGGGCATCTGATCCTGGAGTTACAGATGGTTGTGAGCTGCCATGTGGGTGCTGGGAACTGAACCCAAGTTCCCTGCAAGAGCAGCCAGTGCTCTTAGCTTCTGAGCCATCTCTCCAGCCTCTGCCTATTTTCTTAATCTTAGGTTTTCAGAGCTCTTTGTATATTTTGAAAATCAGTTCTTTTTCAGATAAGACTTTTGTAACTATTTCCCCCAGTGTCTTTGGTAGAGGAGACCATATCAGGGACAATATCAGTGCTCTCTCCCTCTCCCTCCCCTTTCCCCTCCCCTTCCCCCTCCCCTCCCCTCCCCTCCCCCTCTCTTCTTTTCCCTCCCTCTCTCCCTCCCTCCCTCCCTCTCTCTCCTCTCTGAGATTATATTTGGGGTTATACCTAAAATTCACCCATCAAATCCAAGGTTATTTAGGTTTAATCCTTTGCCGTTTTCAAATAGTTTGACCGTTCTGTATTTTATCTTCATGTCTGTGGCTAAATGCAGATTTTTAATATGAATATGTCTAGCTACTGTAGGACTCTCTGTAGAAAAGACTGCATGCATGTTCTATTTTATTGCTTTAGCTCCTCTGTTATACTCAGCTGACTATTTTTGTGGGTGTATTTTTGGACTACATCCTGTTCCATTGATCTGTTAGTCTGTCCCCCCAGTACCGTCCGTACTATCGTGATTACCGCAGGTGTTCAGTTCATCTTGGAGCCAGATGGGTTTTCCTCCTTCACTTTGTCCTTCTCCTTCAATGTGGTGCTGGCCATTCTGCTTGTCTCTCGTGTACCAGCTATAGCATCGTTTTGGCAAGTGAGTTGCTGGGCTTTCAGTTAGAATTACAGTGACCCTGGATCAAACCAGGAAGAGCCGGTGTCTCTATGATACTGAACCTTCCCATCCATAAGCGTGAGGTGTCTTCATTTATTTATCTAACTCTTGGATTTCTCCCATCGGAGTCTTGTAGTTTCTCTCAAATGGAGTGTGTGTGTGTATGTGTGTGTCCCTGGAACTGTTGTTGCAGACAGCTGTGAGGCCACCTACTGTGTGTACCAGGAACCATGATCAGAAAGCACTCTTAACTGGTGAGCCATCTCTCTAGCATGTCTGTCTGTCTGTCTCTTGAGACAGGGCCTTGCTGTACAGCCCAGGTGGCCCAGAGCTTACGATCCTACTGCCTCAGCTTCCAGAATGCGGGGACTAAAGGCAGACACCACTGTATTTGCTCTCCTTTTATGATTTTAATATTTTATGATTTTAATATTTTATCATCGCAGTGTCTTTCTTTGATGAGCAGGGCAGTTACACTTAAAAAAAATTTAGCAGTTGCCCTAAAGTTTATAACGGAGAACTAATCCGAGTTCACTTTGAAGTCATTCTGTATCACTTCACGAACCTTGGTGTTCCGTGTTTAATGCAGAACTTTGACTTGCCCTCTTGTCCCTAATGTCATGGCTCTCAGTCATTTCTCTCATACAAGCAGGGGCTCTGCATACATCTAAATGTACAGTTGTATAGCGACACATGAGATGAGAATTCACAAGTAGACATGACTTTGGGCATCCTGCTAGACCAATAAAGGACACGAAACTCAGGGTTTCTTTTATAGTCATCAATCCTTCCCTAATGCTTTTCCTTTCATTTTGCAAACCGTGTTTCTGACCCATATGGTTCTCTCTCTCTTTCTCTCTCTCCCTCTTCCTCTCTCCTCCCTCTCCCTCTCCCTCTTTCTCCCTCTTTCCCTCCCCTTTTCCTCCCCTCCCCCTCTCACTCCCCCTCCTCTCTCCCTTACCCGCCCCCTCTGACTCCTTTTCATGTCCTGTGAAAAGCAGGCACACACAATTCACACCTTCAGTTTTCTTTGCCTGAGATTTTTTTTTAAATATTATTTTCACTTTTCAAGGATAGTTCTAGTTAACGTTTTCTCTGCTCAAAACGTTAAGTATGTCAGCCTACTCTTTTCTTGCTTGCTCTGTGAGGTCTTTATCATCCCTCCTGTACAGGTAAAGGTGTTTTTATTCTTGCCTTCTGGCTTGCTGCAGAATTTTTTTCTGTAGTTTTGATTTCTTTTGCCAGCCTGTGTATAGGATTATTTATTCCTGCCTGCATGCCTTATTCCCACCCCCATCTGCCCTGCTTTGGATTCTCTGAGCTTCCTTGGCTCTCCTGCCTCTTTCTTCTCTTCTGTTGCTCTCCTACCCCCTGCAGCTTGTTACAGCTTGTACGGTTGATTCATGGGAGACTCTTTTTCCCCAGCTGTGTCTACAAATACTAAAAAGCCCATCCAAGATCTTCATTTTTGCTACGCTATCATTTCCAGTGTCTGTGAGCCCTTAAGGCCGTGATCATGATTTCTGACTTTCCAGGTACACTTGCCATGTGTTCTTGCCCGATGCCTGTTTTATGCAGCAGAGAATCTAGTTGTTGACTTGGTTGCTTTGAATTCCCTCCGACATCTCTGCTCCAGCTCCTGATGCTTGAGCTGCCTCTTCACACTGCTCGCTTTCGGAATGCCTGGCGCTTTTTCTCTTGCCCCCTAGACGTGGGCACAGGGGGAAAATTCCTGAATAGTACAGCAATGGCTTGTGCTGTAAGATCGAATATTGACAAATCCCATCACAAATCCTCATGAAACTGCAAAGCTTTTGCAAGGCAAAAGACACCGTCAATAAGACAAAAAGACCACCAACAGATTGGGAAAGGATCTTTACCTATCCTAAATCAGATAAGGGACTAATATCCAATATATATAAGGAACTCAAGAAGGTAGACTCCAGAAAATCAAATAACCCCATTAAAAAATGGGGCTCAGAACTGAACAAAGAATTCTCACCTGAGGAATACCGAATGGCAGAGAAGCACCTGAAAAAATGTTCAACATCCTTAATCATCAGGGAAATGCAAATCAAAACAACCCTGAGATTCCACCTCACACCAGTCAGAATGGCTAAGATCAAAAATTCAGGTGACAGCAGATGCTGGCAAGGATGTGGAGAAAGAGGAACACTCCTTCATTGTTGGTGGGATTGCAAGCTTGTACAACCACTCTGGAAATCAGTCTGTCGGTTCCTTAGAAAATTGAACATAGTACTACCGGAGGATCCAGCAATACCTCTCCTGGGCATATATCCAGAAGATGTCCCAACTGGTAAGAAGGACACATGCTCCACTATGTTCATAGCAGCCTTATTTATAATAGCCAGAAGCTGGAAAGAACCCAGATGCCCCTCAACAGAGGAATGGATACAGAAAATGTGGTACATTTACACAATGGAGTACTACTCAGCTATTAAAAAAGAATGAATTTATTAAATTCCTAGCCAAATGGATGGACCTAGAGGGCATCATCCTGAGCGAGGTAACACAATCACAAAGGAACTCACACAATATGTACTCACAGATAAGTGGATATTAGCCCAAAACTTAGGATACCCAAGATATAAGATACAATTTGCTAAAAGCATGAAACTCAAGAAGAATGAAGACCAAAGTGTGGACACTGTGCCCCTTCTTAGAATTGGGAACAAAACACCCATGGAAGGAGTTACAGAGACAAAGTTTGGAGCTGTGACAAAAGGATGGACCATCTAGAGACTGCCATATCCATGGATCCACCCCATAATCAGCTTCCAAACGCTGACACCATTGCATACACTAGCAAGATTTTGCTGAAAGGACACAGATATAGCTTTCTCTTGTGAGACTATGCTGGGGCCTAGCAAACACAGAAGTGGATGGTCACAGTCATCTATTGGATGGATCACAGGGCTCCCAATGGAGGAGCTAGAGAAAGTACCCAAGGAGCTAAAGGGATCTGCAACCCTATATGTGGAACAACATTATGAACTAACCAGTACCCCGGAGCTCTTGACTCTAGCTGCATATGTATCAAAAGATGGCCTAGTAGGCCATCACTGGAAAGAGAGTCTCATTGGACACACAAACTTTATATGCCCCAGTACAGGGGAACGCCAGGGCCAAAAAAATGGGAATGGGTGAGTAGGGAAGTGGGGGGGAGGGTACAGGGGACTTTTGGGATAGCATTGGAAATGTAATTGAGGAAAATATGTAATAAAAATATTAAAAATTATAAAAAAAGAACTTCAACCATACACTTATTTTCATTGCTACTATATAACTGTAATTTTGCTACTGAGCAGTGACTCAGTTCCCAAGAGCACTGGAAATATGTGTTTTGCAGTGGTTGTGCCCCAGGAGTTGGGAACTGCTGCTGGGGAGGTTTCTGTTACACGTGCGGTAGCTTCCTGCATCTTCCGGTGTCTTCCCAATGTTTGGTACTTTGCCCTGGACCTTATTTCTCTCATGGGTCTAAGAATTGTTGGATTTTCAGCCTGTTCAGCTTTTCACTTTGAAACTTCACAGTTGCCTACACCCCGAGTACATCCCCGTGCTTCTGAGCATGGTGTACCCAGGGCAGAGCAGTCTACCATCAGCACCAACCCATCCTTACTTCCCTACCTGACCTGCATTGCTTTCCACTTTGGGGATTTCTGCTGGGAGGATGAATTATCTGGAGATGCATAAGCATCCTGGCCCTCCTCTCAAGGTCAATTCTACTGCCTTTGATCTCGATTCTGTTTAGGGCTCTTAGGAAATCTGCGTGTTCTGAGTCCCTCTACCATGGGTCTTTCCCTACCAGTTGTTAGGCTGATAGACTAGTTCTTATTCAGACATTAGCAGTTTTGAAAGGCTGAACATATTTGAGATTTTGGTGTGTTATTTGTATTTTGTGGAAACTATAGAAATAATCTCCAAAGTGGGCTCAAATAATGACTCAGACACCTAAATGTGTGCTTGAGACTTATGGGGAGATGTGGAGACAGGAGATGTTAAACCATGACCATCTCCCAAAGCCTTGTGCCCCTCAGCCACCCTTGGCTTTGTGCACTGGCTATTTCATTTGGATCTTGGGCTGTTCCCGCGTTGGGGAACTGAAATTTGGCTCAGCTATAGCAGAACCTGGTTCTTTGACATCCCTTCCATGAACCCACAGTTTAATAATGGGTACCAAGCACCGCGTGGCATTTTTTATCCTCACTATGTTGAGCACTCACTGTATCTCAGACACTGCTGAAGAGCCTGCAGACAAGAGAGCAACATTTGGGGAACCATTTGGTCTTTCCCTCTAGAGCTTCTCAACTTGGATCTGGGATTCCAGAGGGGATGCCAGCCCACTGCTGCCTGAGGTTCTCTTCCCTTTTCTTTGTTTGGGCTCTCCCACAGTTCTATTCCTGCAGAAAAATCTGTTTTTGGTTAGCTGTCCTGTCTATTTGTCCACTTGTCTCCACAGCTTGTTTGTTTGTGTCCCCTGCCAGTCAGTTACTCTTCGTTTGCTGCCTTCTCTGCATGGGGCCTTTCCCCTTAATGTCACAGTGCTTTCTGGGTCCCATGATGCTTTCCTGCTTTTCCAGCTCACTCAGCAGACTTTTGTCAGATGGAGATCTCTCACCCTCCCAGAGTCTCTCCTCACTTCACCATTTTGCTTTGAGTTAACCTTTCTGAACTTCCCTATGAGTTCAGAAACTGTTGCTCTTCCGGTCAGACCAGCACCTGGGTAGCTAGGGCGCAGGTTGGCTGACACTCGCCAGCTACCCACAACACCCGCCACAGGATCTTAAGACTTCTGGTGAGTGGAACACAGCTTCTGCTCTAATTCAATTGCGCGCGCGGGACCTGAGACTGCATTAGTTAGGGAAGCAGAAATCTGGCCTGAGTAGGGCCATAAGCCTCTTCGGGTCTGACCAGCACCTGGGTAGCTAGAGCGCAGGGTCGGCTGACACCCGCCAGCTACCCACGACACCCGCCACAGGATTTTGAGACTTCTGGTGAGTGGAACACAGCTTCTGTTCCAGTCCAATCACGCGGGACCTGAGACTGCATTGGTTGGGGAGGCAGAAATCCGGCCTGAGTAGGGCCACAAGCCTCTTCCGGTCTGAACAGCACCGGGGTAGCTAGAGCACAGGGTGTGCTGACACCTGCCAGCTACCCACGACAGCCGCCACAGGATGTTGAGACTTCTGGTGAGTGGAACACAGAGTCTGCTCCAATCTTTAAACAGTGACAACAATAACAACTAATCCCAGAGATTACCAGATGGCGAAAGGTCAACGTAAGAATCTTACTAACAGAAACCAAGACCACTCACCATCATCAGAACCCAGCACTCCAACTTCGCCCAGTCCAGGGCACCCCAACACACCGGAAAAGCTAGACCCGGTTCTAAAAGCATATCTCACGATGATGGTAGAGGACATCAAGAAGGACTTTAATAACACACTTAAAGAAATACAAAAGAACACTGGTAAACAGGTAGAAGACATTAAAGAGGAAGCACAAAAATCCCTTAAAGAATTGCAGGAGAACACTGCTAAACAGGTAGAAGACATTAAAGAGGAAGCACAAAAATCCCTTAAAGAATTGCAGGAGAACACTGCTAAACAGGTAGAAGACATTAAAGAGGAAGCACAAAAATCCCTTAAAGAATTGCAGGAGAACACTGCTAAACAGGTAGAAGACATTAAAGAGGAAGCACAAAAATCCATTAAAGAATTGCAGGAAAACCAGACCAAACAGGTGATGGAATTGAATAAAACCATCCAAGACCTAAAAAGGGAAGTAGAAACAATGAAGAAAACCCAAATTGAGGCAACACTGGAGATAGAAACACTAGGAAAGAAATCTGGAACCATAGATACGAGCATCAGCAACAGAATACAAGAGATGGAAGAGAGAATCTCAGGTGCAGAAGACTCCATAGAGAACATCGGCACGACAATCAAAGAAAATACAAAATCCAAAAAGATCCTAACTCAAAATATCCAGGAAATCCAGGACAAAATGAGAAGACCAAACCTACGGATAATAGGAGTAGATGAGAATGAAGATTTTCAACTCAAAGGACCAGCAAATATATTCAACAAAATTATAGAAGAAAACTTCCCAAACCTAAAGAAAGAGATGCCCATGAACATACAAGAAGCTTACAGAACTCCAAATAGACTGGACCAGAAAAGAAATTCCTTCTGACACATAATAATCAGAACAACAAATGCACTAAATAAAGATAGAATACTAAAAGCAGTAAGGGGAAAAGGTCAAGTAACATATAAAGGCAAGCCCATCAGAATTACACCGGATTTTTCACCAGAGACTATGAAAGCCAGAAGGGCCTGGACAGATGTTATACAGAAACTAAGAGAACACAAATTCCAGCCCAGGCTACTATACCCAGCCAAACTCTCAATTACCATAGATGGAGAAACCAAAGTATTCCACGATAAAACCAAATTCACACATTATCTTTCCACGAATCCAGCACTTCAAAGGATAATAACAGAAAAAAAACAATACAAGGACGGAAACCACGTCATAGAAAAAGCAAGAAGGTAATCCCTCAACAAACCTAAAAGAAGACAGCCACAAAAACAGAACACCAACTCTAACAACAAAAATAAAAGGAAGCAACAATTACTTCTCCCTAATATCTCTTAATATCAATGGACTCAACTCCCCAATAAAAAGACATAGACTAACAGGCTGGCTACAGAAACAGGACCCAACATTTTGCTGCTTACAGGAAACTCATCTCAGAGAAAAAGATAGACACTACCTCAGAATGAAAGGCTGGAAAACAATTTTCCAAGCAAATGGTAGGAAGAAACAAGCTGGAGTAGCCATTATAATATCTGATAAGATTGAATTCCAACCCAAAGTCATCAAAAAAGACAAGGATGGGCACTTCATTCTCATCAAAGGTAAAATCCTCCAAGAGGAACTATCAATTCTGAATATCTATGCGCCAAATACAAGGGCAGCCTCATTCATTAAAGATACTTTAGTAAAGCTGAAAGCACACATTGCACCTCACACAATAATAGTGGGAGACTTCAACACACCACTTTCACCAATGGACAGATCATGGAAACAGAAACTAAACAGGGACACACTGAAACTAACAGAGGTTATGAAACAAATGGATCTGACAGATATCTACAGAACATTTTATCCTAAAACAAAAGGATATACCTTCTTCTCAGCACCTCACGGTACCTTCTCCAAAATTGACCACATAATTGGTCACAAAACAGGCCTCAATATATACAAAAATATTGAAATTGTCCCATGCACCCTATCAGATCACCATGGACTAAGACTGATCTTCAATAACAAAATAAATAATAGAAAGCCAACACACACGTGGAAACTAAACAACACTCTTCTCAATGATACCTTGGTCAAGGAAGGAATAAAGAAAGAAATTAAGGACTTTCTGGAGTTTAATGAAAATGAAGCCACAACATACCCAAACTTATGGGACACACTGAAAGCATTTCTAAGAGGAAAACTCATAGCTCTGAGTGCCTCCAAAAAGAAACTAGAGAGAGCACACATTAGCAGCTTGACAACACACCTAAAAGCTCTAGAACGAAAGGAAGCAAATTCACCCAAGAGGAGTAGACGGCAAGAAATAATCAAACTCAGGGGTGAAATCAACCAAGTGGAAACAAGAAGAACAATTCAAAGAATCAACCAATTGAGGAGCTGGTTCTTTGAGAAAATCAACAAGATAGATAAACCCTTAGCCAGACTCACTAGAGGGCATAGGGAAAGTACTCTAATTAACAAAATCAGAAATGAAAAGGGAGACATAACAACAGACCCCGAAGAAATCCAAAACACCATCAGATCATTCTACAAAAGGCTATACTCAACAAAACTGGAGATCCTGGATGAAATGGACAAGTTTCTAGACAGATACCAGGTACCAAAGTTAAATCAAGATCAGGTTAATGATCTAAACAGTCCCATATCCCCTAAAGAAATAGAAGCAGTCATTAATAGTCTCCCAACCAAGAAAAGCCCAGGACCAGATGGGTTTAGTGCAGAGTTCTATCAAACCTTCAAAGAAGAACTAATCCCAGTTCTTCACAAACTATTCCACAAAATAGAATCAGAAGGTACTCTACCCAACTCATTCTATGAAGCCACAATTACTCTGATACCTAAACCACATAAAGACCCAACAAAAATAGAGAACTTCAGACCAATTTCCCTTATGAATATTGATGCAAAAATCCTCAATAAAGTTCTCGCTAACCGAATTCAAGAACACATCAAAAAATCATCCATCCTGACCAAGTAGGATTCATCCCAGGGATGCAAGGATGGTTCAATATACGAAAATCCATCAATGTAATCCATTATATAAACAAACTCAAAGACAAAAACATGATCATCTCGTTAGATGCTGAAAAAGCATTTGACAACATCCAACACCCATTCATGATAAAAGTCTTGGAAAGATCAGGAATTCAAGGCCCATACCTAACCATGATAAAAGCAATCTACAGCAAACCAGTAGCCAACATCAAAGTAAATGGTGAGAAGCTGGAAGCAATTCCACTAAAATCAGGGACTAGACAAGGCTGCCCACTCTCTCCCTACCTATTCAACATTGTACTTGAAGTCCTAGCCAGAGCAATTCGACAACAAAAGGAGATCAAAGGGATACAAATTGGAAAAGATGAAGTCAAAATATCACTTTTTGCAGATGATATGATAGTATACATAAGTGACCCCAAAAATTCCACCAGAGAACTCCTAAGCCTGATAAATAGCTTCGGTGAAGTAGCTGGATATAAAATTAACTCAAGCAAGTCAATGGCCTTTCTGTACACAAAGGATAAACAAGCAGAGAAGGAAATTAGGGAAACAACACCCTTCTCAATAGTCACAAACAATATAAAATACCTTGGCGTGACTCTAACTAAGGAAGTGAAAGATTTGTATGACAAGAACTTCAAGTCCCTGAAGAAAGAAATTAAAGAAGATCTCAGAAGATGGAAAAACCTCCCATGCTCATGGATTGGCAGGATCAACATTGTAAAAATGGCTATCTTGCCAAAAGCAATCTACAGATTCAATGCAATCCCCATCAAAATTCCAACGAATTGGAAAGGGCAATCTGCAAATTCATCTGGAACAACAAAAAACCTAGGATAGCAAAAACTCTTCTCAAGGATAAAAGAACCTCTGGAGGAATCACCATGCCTGACCTAAAGCTGTACTACAGAGCAATTGTGATAAAAACTGCATGGTACTGGTATAACAACAGACAAGTAGACCAATGGAACAGAATTGAAGACCCTGAGATCAACCCACATACCTATGGTCACTTGATTTTTGACAAGGGAGCAAAAACCATCCAGTGGAAAAAAGACAGCATTTTCAACAAATGGTGCTGGCACAACTGGCAGTTATCATGTAGAAGAATGCGAATTGATCCATTCCTATCTCCTTGTACCAAGGTCAAATCTAAGTGGATTAAGGAACTCCACATAAAACCAGAGACACTGAAACTTATAGAGGAGAAAGTAGGGAAAAGCCTCAAAGATATGGGTACAGGGGAAAAATTCCTGAATAGAACAGCAATGGCTTGTGCTGTAAGATCAAGAATCAATAAATGGGACCTCATAAAGTTGCAAAGCTTCTGCAAGGCAAAAGACACTGTCAATAAGACAAAAAGACCACCAACAGATTGGGAAAGGATCTTTACCTATCCTAAATCAGATAAGGGACTAATATCCAATATATATAAGGAACTCAAGAAGGTAGACTCCAGAAAATCAAATAACCCCATTAAAAAATGGGGCTCAGAACTGAACAAAGAATTCTCACCTGAGGAATACCGAATGGCAGAGAAGCACCTGAAAAAATGTTCAACATCCTTAATCATCAGGGAAATGCAAATCAAAACAACCCTGAGATTCCACCTCACACCAGTCAGAATGGCTAAGATCAAAAATTCAGGTGACAGCAGATGCTGGCAAGGATGTGGAGAAAGAGGAACACTCCTTCATTGTTGGTGGGATTGCAAGCTTGTACAACCACTCTGGAAATCAGTCTGTCGGTTCCTTAGAAAATTGAACATAGTACTACCGGAGGATCCAGAAATACCTCTCCTGGGCATATATCCAGAAGATGTCCCAACTGGTAAGAAGGACACATGCTCCACTATGTTCATAGCAGCCTTATTTATAATAGCCAGAAGCTGGAAAGAACCCAGATGCCCCTCAACAGAGGAATGGATACAGAAAATGTGGTACATTTACACAATGGAGTACTACTCAGCTATTAAAAAGAATGAATTTATTAAATTCCTAGCCAAATGGATGGACCTAGAGGGCATCATCCTGAGCGAGGTAACACAATCACAAAGGAACTCACACAATATGTACTCACTGATAAGTGGATATTAGCCCAAAAACTTAGGATACCCAAGATATAAGATACAATTTGTTAAACGCATGAAACTCAAGAAGAACGAAGACCAAAGTGTGGACACTGTGCCCCTTCTTGGAATTGGGAACAAAACACCCATGGAAAGAATTACAGAGATAAAGTTTGGAGCTGTGAAGAAAGGATGGACCATCTAAAGACTGCCATATCCATGGATCCACCCCATAATCAGCTTCCAAACGCTGACACCATTGCATACACTAGCAAGATTTTGCTGAAAGGACCCAGATATAGATGTCTCTTGTGAGACAATGCCGGGGCTAACAAACACAGAAGTAGATGCTCACAGTCAGCTATTGGATGGATCACAGGGCCCCCAATGGAGGAGCTAGAGAAAGTACCCAAGGAGCTAAAGGGAACTGCAACCCCATAGGTGGATCATTATTATGAACTAACCAGTACCCCAGAGCTCTTGTCTCTAGCTGCATTTGTATCAAAAGATGGCCTAG
Source organism: Mus caroli (assembly GCF_978045245.1). Lineage (NCBI taxonomy): Eukaryota > Metazoa > Chordata > Mammalia > Rodentia > Muridae > Mus > Mus caroli. The sequence goes on along the minus strand of NW_028227259.1, from coordinate 104,425,157 downwards.
TCGGCCATCACTGGAAAGAGAGGCCCATTGGACTTGCCAACTTTATATGCCCCAGTACAGGGGAATGCCAGGGCCACGGGGTGGGGGTGGGTGGGTGGGGTACTGGGGGGGAGTGTATTGGGGACTTTTTGGATAGCATTGGAAATGTAATTGAGGAAATTACCTAATTAAAAAAAAAAAAGAAACTGTTTTTTCTCCTTAGTCTCATGTCCCCTCTGCGGCGGGCAGGCTATCTTTGGTTTCCAGCCCTGCATCCAGACTCCCCCACCTCCACCTACCTCAGCCACTGTATCTTCTCCGGGCTCCACAAAGTCACAGAGAATAAAAAACTGGTTCCTTTCTTTATTTCCCCTGCACCCAGATCCAGTTGTCAAAGATGAAAATCCTGAACATCTCAGCTCCAGAGACTTAATAAAAATCAACCAAAGTGTATCCTGTGTCTCATTATTCCTTTCTGTTGAAAGTGGGTGGAAGAGGTTAAACGTCCTTTCCTACTGCTATTCAGCACTTGCTCTTTCAAAGGAGATTTCAAATATTTTAGAGAAATGGCTGAATTGCCCAGGTGCAGGACAGCAGTGATTCAGTGCCCAGGTTACAGCCTTGGTACAAGTGCTTCCCCTTAGTGGTTCAAAGTTTGAGCAGAAGTCAGTGTGCCAGACAGTTCAACAGCTTGTTTTGACCTTTAAGACATTTCCAAGTCAAAATGTCACCTTTTGTCTCTCTCTGAGTGTAAGAGGTACTTTCCTACTGGATCTTTGGGAGAATGTGTGTGTGTGTGTGTGCATGGTTTGTGTGTGTGTGTGTGTGTGCACATGTTATATATGTTCACATATGGTGTGTGTGTGTGCATAGTGTGTGTATGTGCATGGTATGTGTGTGTGTCTGTGTGTGAATGGTATGTGTGTGTATCTGTGTGTGCATGGGATGTATGTGTGTGCACATATGGTGTGTGTGTGTGCATAGTGTGTGTATGTGCATGGTATGTGTATGTCTGTGTGTGAATGGTATGTGTGTGTATCTGTGTGTGCATGGGATGTGTGTGTGCATAGTGTATGTGTGCATGCATGGTGTGTGTGCACATGGTATGTGTGTGCACACATGGTGTGTGTGCATAGTGTATGTGTGCATGCATGGTGTGTGTGTACATGGTATGTGTGTGCACACATGGTGTGTGTACATAGTGTGTGTGTGTGCATGGTATATGTGTGTGCACGTGGTATGAGTGCACACATAGTGTGTGTGTGTGTGTGCATGGTGTATGTGTGTACATGGCATGTGTGTGCATACATGGTGTGTGTGTGTGTGTGTGTGTGTGCATCAACAGCATTAGAATTTACCTTTCTTTCCCCACATTGATTCTCCATTTCTGTGTGCAGTAAATTCCCCTGGAAAAATAAGAAAATGTTTTCCACCACAGCATGGGAGACAGTCTTTAACAGTAATCAGGGAAGGGGTGCTGTACAGTCTGTGAGGTGTTGTCTTGATGTCATTGTTGATATCAGTAAGGGCATCTTCCTGCATCATGACTCACTTCAATTGCCAATGTCAACCTCATTTGTTAATTCTTTACCTACAGTCGCTCAGTACACAGATATTTCTGATCCGTTCAATAATTTTGCCATGCAGATGAAGGAGACTGTGGACTGAGTCATGAATACCCTAACTCTCCACTGCTTTGGTTAACCAAGTCCAAAGAATAAGTGAAATACTCTTCATTCTCTAGAGGCTTTATTACACCTTAATTATTTCCTAAGAAGTTAGATATGGGTGGGTGAGATGGCTCAGCAGGTAAAGACCCTTTCTCATAAGCCTAGTTTTGATCCATGGAACCTGCAGGGTAGAAGGAGAGAAATGGCTCGCGAAAGCTAACCACTGGTCACCATAAGGAGGAGAACAGAGAGATCAACAGCAATCACATTTTCCCTTGAGAATATCTCTTCTTCAGGCCATCGTTGTGTGGATGAGTGGCGGGGGACACAGAATGAACCAACTCACCAGAGGCTGAGCTGGGCTTGGATGTTGCTGCTGCTCGCCTTCTCCTGCGCACACCACAAGCTTCAGTCATTGGCTGCTGTTCCCAGGTGCTTGGAGCCCAGAGTGACAGAGCAGTGTTCTAAATGTTCAGCCCTCCGCTTCCGGCTGTCCGGGCTCCGGCTGTATCTCAGATCCTACCTCCCTTTGCTCTGCTGCCTGAGGGTTCTGTTTGTCTCTCTCTGTGTGTGGCTTATTGTAAGAATGTGGGTTTCTTTACTTTCCTGTCCAGGGTCAGCCTCAGCCAAGGTATACTTGTCTGAACCTCGGGATCATGGTTCAGCCTCTTTGCCTTCTCCCCAATAGTCAAAGACCCATGCTTTGGAGCAATAGAGAATCCTGGGTAAAAAGGATTCTCTATTTTTTTTTTACCCCTTCTCCAAACCTGATTTATTGCTTGCCTAACTCAATATTTTTTTGTCTCATCCCAGGAGCCAGGCTTTCTATTTCCTCTGGGCAGTGGTTGACTTTTGCTTCACAGTAGACAGCTCTGGGAGAGAAGGCTGGGCTTCCCACTGGCCCCTAGCAAGGGGCTGGCCACCCTTGCAGGTGTATGCAGCAATGGGCAGGTGTGGTCTCATACACTGTTCCCAACTTGTTCTCATGAGCGCCAAGAGGGGATCCTCAGGACGGAGTTAAGAGTAAGGCCACACTCTGCCTCTTGCTGGAAGAAGGTTGCACAGGCACAAAATCTCATCACTGGGCCATGTGAGCTCCTGGACTTCAACCCAAACTTTCCATGCAATAGCTCATTTGCTCCATACTTTCTAAAGAATCAAGCTAAGTCAAAGCCAGGCAGAGTATCGTAAGGAAGTTGTTTCTCAACACAGCTTGTCAGACAGTAAGAGAGGAAGTGGCTCACCATAAAGTAGCTCATCTCACAACTTCTTAGTCTTTCTAAGAAATGATTTAGGAAATTAATGCCCTTCACGACAGCTAGTTTTTGTTAATACTAAATGACTCTGGGCTCCTTTTTAGAATGGAAAGGATGTGATTATGTGCGTATTTGTGAACTTCAAGTATATTTTCTCTCTTCAGCTGAATGCCACGATATTGCGGAGACCCTTTGTCAGTTGACAGTTGAAGTGAAAATATTGTCTCCAGAAATGAGTTTGTTGATAGCTGTTCCAATACTACAAATGGATATTTAGATTAGCCGCCTGCAGGCTGTCCTCTCAGAGCTCCTGGGAGCATCCCACCTGCAGGCTGTCCCATCAGAGCTCCTGGAAGCATTCCCTTCTGAGAGATGATTTTCAATTCCTCAGTCCCATGTTACTCTGTTATATCCCACCAACTGTGTCGAGGGAGGACTAGGTTGAGCTATCTGGGGTTTTGTTTGACAAAATATACACAGGAAAACTGAAGAAGCTAGTCTTGTCTGAATAAGTCTGGGCACAGCGTCAGTCATTTCTTTCTTTTCTTTTCTTCTTCTTCCTCTTCTTCTTTCTGCTTCTTCCTCTTTCTCTTCCCCCTTTTCTAAGTTCATACAAAAATGTCCCCAAACAAGGAGAAGCCCTCAACCAAGAGGCTATGTTACGACGCACACTTTGTGAGTAGCATCAGAAGTAGACACTCTCAGAGTCTACCCTTTAGCTGTCACATGGTCACTGAAAGCAATCTACAAGTGCTGCCAGTTGCCACATGTCCCTTCCACATCCCTGGAGGTATTCTGAAGGTCAGAGGACAGATTCACAGTGAGACTAGGTGAGAACATTAAATAAAACAACAGATGGGAAATCAAAATCACAAACTATATGAAGTTGAAGACTACCTGAAGCAAAGACAGAACTCTCGTTGGGTTGATCTTGGGACAGTGGTTCGCTTAATCCTTCTACACAGTGAGGCAGCTGTGGAGTGTGAGACATGTACGGTACCAGATGGAAGCATCTGTCTGTCCCTTCTCTCTTTGAGATTCTGTTTCCACAGTGATAAATAACGATGGTGGTGATGGCTCCCTTCCAAAGTGCATGAATATGTTACTCAATACAGGTGACATTCCCAATGAGGTGAGCATAAAATGTCTGTTTTTAACTGCATGTGTAGCACTACAGTGTAGCTATTCCACTTAGAAAAGTTTAGGTTCTAACCGATTATCTGTATGCGTTTTTACTTAAGACCAAATCTTACTTCATAGCCCATAGTTCCATTTCTATTTTTTTCTCCTTAAAGAATAGCTCTTCCTTTAGAAAATATTTATTTTTAATTATATGTATAAGTAAGTAGTTGGACACATGCATGTTCCAGTAGAGGCCAGAGGCATCAGATCCCCTGGATCTGGAGTTACAGGTGGTTGTTTGGTATCCATCTTGGGTGCTGGGAACTGGACTTGTTTCCTCTGCAAGAGTAATACATGCTTTTCACTGCTGAGCCATACCTGCAGCCCCAACATTCCACTTCTTAAAAATCATCCCAACAGGACTAAGATCCACTTAAGCTACTGATGTCCAGATGATGAGTTTTCCTAGCTAAAAGCATCAGAGGTCCCAAGCAAGCTTTACATCTAGGAGTGTGCTTCTCTTCCTTCCTGGCACTGCATGCCTTCCTCAGTGTGGACCCCTCTCTACAGCATCCTTGTTACTGGAACCCAGGGCCCTGACAGCCCTAACCAGCTAGCCTTGAACATGTCACCATGCCAATTAAAAAGGCAAGCGAAGTGAGAAGCAGACGAGGAAGATTTACGCAATATGACCACATTGGGAAGAAGTCTAGGGATGGCCGCCCCAACAAGGGAATTGGCAAGATACTTTAAATAGAGTGCAAAAGAGTGACAACCAAGCAGTCCTGGTCAAGGTATGGTCCTGCCCAGAACTGACATACCGTTGTCTTGGAATCTGACTCCTGGTCTGCCCCACAGATTGACAACACTTTGTTAAATCTTTCTGAGAGACAAGTTCTTCCCCAGGTGGGCCCCAGACTTCAATCTCTCTGTTTCACATGATGAGACTGCTGAAGAAACGCTAGTTCCTTGGGGAATTTTTAGCTACCATCTCAATAGTCTAATGGCTAAAGAAAGACTCATGAGTGTCTTTCATAGGTGTCTCTCCTCAATGCCTGCACTCCTATGGGGATGGTCTTACCTTCATGCCATCTGACCATTTGCTGTTCTGTTGCTTTGAGGGTCTGGATGCATAGTTCTCAGCCCCTGAAGCTTGAACTTGGCTTCAGTCTGTCAAGTTGCCCCCAGGCTCCATCTTAAAGCTCCCTCCGGAATGCTTGGCCCTTACTGGCACTAATGCAGCATAGGCAGAGATCACTCATTGCTGCTGACATTTGCAGTGACCTCAGCAGGATTCTCTTTCCATTTTGCCTTTCTCCACCTCAATCATTATTTACTCTTTGTCTTAGATTTTCTTTCTCTATTGTGCCACAGGCTCCTTTCAACATTTAGCATTGTGCCCTGTTTTGCAAATTTGAAAGATTATCACTACTTTTGTTTCCATCCTAAGTGTATGCCTTTTTTTTTTTAGCAGTGCTTTTATACGGTTCAAACTGACAATATGCTGATATTCATAAAATATTTCAGACTGAATACAAACCTGGGGCCACAGGTTTGAGTAGCCAGTGTTCCATGGCTGCTAGCTCCATCTGCTACGGTGGGCAGTGTGGGCATTCCAAACTCTGTTTTGTTCATACCTGTGGCCATTTCAATGAAAAAGCTTTAAGCAAAAGCATTTCTATACTAAGAGGTACGGGGGACACAAAGGAAGAAATGAAGCAGACCTTGTGGGTCTTACACTGTGACTGGTAAATAAAGACATATGCATGAGGAACAGCCAGAGACTCCACCACCACCAGTCTGCACATGAAAGTGTTGCTGAAAATCTTGGAGAGACCCACATTGGGCACCAGATGATAAGAAGGAAATTGGGAGTTCTCCCTTTGGGTCTCTAGTCTCCTTAATAAGTAAATTTTAAAACAGAATCTCAAGGGCCAGACTTTGAGAGAAAAGTACCAGGCTGTGCAAACTGTGAATGTCAGCAGCTGCTGGAAGGAGGGAGACAGAGGAGAGAAAGACACAACGTTTGATGCATGCTTACAAGTTCAGCAATGGATGCCAGCAAGCAACACCATGACTTAGCAGCAGGCAGGCTTACCAGAGCTGCACGGTGGTAGCTGTATGGGTGAGAGAACAGAGGACAGGGTTCCTGGGAAGGGAAAGTACATTACCTCATTAAGGGAATAATTACTCCTCCCATCTCTTTAACGTGGCTTTAGGTGATTAAGCCTCTTTAAAAGGTTGCCTTTTGTCCACATGATCAACGGACCCATCTGGATTAACTCTTTTTTTTTGTTTGTTTGTTTTTTGTTTTTTTGAGACAGGGTTTCTCTGTGTAGCCCTGGCTGTCCTGGAACTCACTCTGTAGACCAGGCTGGCCTCGAACTCAGAAATCCGCCTGCCTCTGCCTCCCGAGTGCTGGGATTAAAGGCGTGCGCCACCACGCCCGGCTCTGGATTAACTCTTAATGGAAGATACAGCAATATATAATGTTCTACTCTTTGGAGCAGTTCATGATGTCATATCTTCATCCAGGACCAAAGGCAGATTCCATTAGGGAAGGTCCATCCTGGAAGTTCTTTAAGGTTCCTGTAACATTGATCTATTAATTGGGGAGACCCTAATGTCACTTAGGAGTGGGCTAAAATTGGGGAACAAATATAATCCATTTCATGGAAATTCAGAGATCCAGCCCCAAAGCTGACCACCAGGGGGAGTTTATGTCTGGACTGGAGTCTCAATGACACAGATACAACTTCTAGACCAGTGGTTCTCAACCTGTAGGTCTCATCCTGCATATCAGATATTTATAGTATGATTCATAACAATGAATTAATTTTATGGTTGGGGGTCACCACAACACGAGGAACTGTATTAAAGGGTCGAAGCACTGGTAAGGTTGAGAGCTAGTGTTCTAGGTGGAAACGCTCATTTAGGAGAGAAGAGAGAACAAGGAACCAAGTACCAGAGCTCTACTCTGGCCTCCAGCAAGGACTTTCCTAGGTCCGCTGCTCTCTGAAACCTTGCCTTAAGCTGCCTAAGCAGTTTTTTATCTCCTGTTCTCATCAAAAGTGACACTCTAAGATGATTTCATCAGAAGCCTCCCCGCTGGCAAAGCGGATGGAAGTCCTTGCAGAAGTTTTATGGGGATGACATTCCTTCTCCTGTCTACACTTCTCTTCAGGAGCCAAGTCTACCCTTCTGTCAACTCTTTTTGTATGTGTGCATGTGAGGGGCTGGGCAGTGAGGCCTGATCGTACTGGACAAGTGTCTATCACTGAGCTACACACTCAACCCCATCAATAACACCTGCTTCTGTAAGTGTTTAAATTCCTTTAGTGTGGGCTTAGATGGTCCTTACTTGGTCTGTTTCCAAACAGCATAAAATCATTGCTGTTAATCGTTGTTAACAGGGATGAGTTGTTGTCCTTGTTAACAGGGATTACTGATTTTTTTTCACATACACTGAACAGATACCCGACACCTGGCCTTAGGGAGCCTTGGTTGACCACAGGAACCAGCGAGTGCCTGAGAGCTGTAACCTGCAGAGGCTGTCATCTGGGTGGTCACCTGGCACGGGGCTCCTAGTAGATGCCCATTGTCTGGATAGCTGATGTAATTCAGCCTTGAGTATGAAAATTCACCCTCCTCACTTGCTTGTCTTAAAGATGTATTTCACAGGTTCATCAATTTGAAAAGTTAAAGAGTGTGGGCAAGCTCCCTTCTTAGGGGAAGAATGGCTCATTGTGAAGAGTTCCGAGTTGAATTTCTAAGATTAGTAGGGATTACACAGGACAAAAGAGAAGCCAAAGCAACCTTCATCTGCTAGCAGCTGGGGATGAGTCAGGTTTTCTCAGGACGGGGCACATTTCTCTGTACACTGCTCATTTCCTCTAAGACAAGTGTGACACACAGATAAGAATGGGGGCTGAGGTAATGCAATTTACCAGAGCATGCTTCTACTCAACGGATGTGCTGCCAACTGACTCTCTCTTAAACTGCTCTTAGCTGCTTCCATGCTGAAGCATGTCATAAGTAATTACCATCAAGAGATCGAAAGCAGCTCTGTGTGTGTGTGTGTGCAAGTACATGTGTGTCTGACATGTCTGTCTACCTGTCTGCATGTTTGTCTATTTGAGTCTGTCTGTCTGTGTGTCTTTCTGTGTGTATGTATGTATGTATGTGTGTAGTTGTGTATGTTTGTGTGTGTCTGTGTGCATGTGCATGTGTGTATGTCTCTATGTGTGTGTGTTATGTGTGTGTATCTGTATCTATGGGTCTGCTGTCTTTCCTAGTGGACAGGACTTGACCTTGTTTGTTTAATCTAAAATATTGCACATACAGATTTTCTCTTTTTGTCTTTTTTTCTTTATGAGGTTATAAATTGATTACACAATTTCTTCCTTTTCCTTCTTCTGGCCCTTCCCATACACCTTCCATATTCCTCTTTGTCAGGTTTATTCTCTCTTTCTCTCTCTCTCTCTCTCTCTCTCTCTCTCTCTCTCTCTCTCACACACACACACACACACACACACACACACTAATGGCTATTGCATGCATATATGCACAGCACATGGACTTTTAAGTTCTGCTCAGTTCAGAGCTTGGCATTTGTAATGATGAACCATTCGCTTGCTTTGTATCAATATTTGTCCAAATGAGTAGGTGGATCACATTGTGAGTGACTTTGGTTAATTTTAGGGCCAGTGTGGAATATTGAGCCCTCGGATGCCCAGGTGGTGGTGTAAGGATTTCTGGACACTAAAGGCCAAGTGTTTCCAAAGAGAAACAGGAATAGAAATTACTAAATTAGCAGAATCCTCTAGCACGGGTGCCCAGGCAGAGGGAGAATCTTAAAACTATAAAGACTCTTAACAGGCATGCTCTCTCCCTCTTAGCCCTTCATGCCTTTGCTGCCAGGAGAGGGCAACAGGGAGAAGGTTAAGAGTCAAACCACTCAAGTGTGTATTGAAAGTGTGTGTTGGAAGCAGAGCGGATTCACTTGAAACGTGCTGAGTTGACAGCAGCTTGCTGGTGCCCCCAAGTCCTCTCTTTCTGTGGGTCACTGTGAGGGGCTGTCTTGCCTATAGTAAGCAAAATATTCCATGTGCTGGATTCCCCTCTGCAGGTAACCTGCTCCCCCTGGATGTGCTGGCAGGCCCATGCATGGCAAGCAGAACACCATAGTATTTCAAAGAGACAAAGAGCTCACCATTTAGGGAACCAAGCCACAGATCCCCATCTGTGGCTAGGAATAAGGCGAAACTCAAGTTAGACCACGTTAGAGAACAGGGGATGCTGGGAAGTACCCACGCAGTACTTCCAGCCAGTGGTGTCGCCATTTACCAGTGAAAATGTATTTCCTTCCCGTAATTACAGACTCCGAAGGTGAGATGACTGGAAATGGAAACAGTGTAGCAAATCCGATACGTGAGCTCTCTGGTCCTGTGTTAACCAAGCTGACTGCAGGATAGTTTCCTCATTACGGCTCTTCGAATGTTAATGAATTTCCCCCTAGATTGAGAAATAAAACAGACATGCAAACCCTCTAGAGCTCACTCAGAACCAGAACACTGGCAAACCGAAGTGGCAGTTTATCTCTGATTTGTGATATTAAAGGTCAACAAAATTTGCTAAGTAGGGGCTGGAAGAGATGGCTCAGTGGCCAAGAGCATCTTCAATGTGGACTCTGTGCCAATCACTCTCCAGGGACCAACCAAGCTGTCAGGACTGGACGGGGACTGCTAAACTATCTGCCTTCTGTATCAGCCAGCATGCCGGTCAGCACTACTGGACTACCCAGCCTCTGATGTATAAGCCAATCTGATCAATCTCTCTTAGTAATATACAAATTCTACAGGTTCTGCTCTGTGGGAAGCAGATGCGGCCGCATGGGCCAAGATGTTTACTGCCTTGCCCGAGCATGCATGGTGAAGCTGTATGCGTGGGCTGCCTGCCAGGCTGGACTGTTCCTCGTGATCTGGACCTGTCAGACTATCGGTGACCGACCTGGGCTCGTGCCTGGAGTGTGTGTGAATTCTGATTGGATGAGGCAGGGTGGAGCTAGATGAGGTCAGTCGGAGCGAGGATAGGAGTGTTGTTGTTTAGCCCTTGCCCTAAGTAGAAGCTAGTTGTAGTAAGAGAAGCTGTTGTAAGGGGAGTTTTGTAAGAAAAGCTGCAAGAAGGAGAACAAGTAAAGAAGCTGTTGCGTGAACCCAACTTGGTGTCCGTGTTGTTCGTGTCTCCGCGGGCACCGAGGACTGCGGGGACCAGGACATTGCTCCTCTAGAGAATCCTGTCTAATAATTTAGCTTTAGATTATCATGACCATCTAAGAAGTTTGAGGTTTTTATTAGGGCAGAAAAGTGAATAATAATATTATATATATACATATATTATATATATTGTATTATAATATTATGTGATTATGTAACTGTAATTATATAATATGTAATGTATTATACTATATGTAGTATAATATTATTATATAATATATAATACACACATACATATTACATAATCCATATATGATATAATACAATACTATTATATATACAAATATATTTGTGTGTGTGTGTATATATATGTACACATACATACATACATATATGGTGTGTGTGTGCACACTTGCATGTGTGTGTGTGTGTGTGCGAGAGTGTGTGTATGGGGGCAGGTTTTCATTAAATAGCTTAAATTGGCCTTTCAGACTTACTGTTTGGTCCAGACTGGTCGTGAATTTGTGACACTCCTGCCACAAGTCTCCCAAGTGCTAGGATTACAGGTGTGTGTTAACATCTCTGCTCATAAACATTTATTTTTATAAGTTTATTTGACTGAGCATGTCAACTCTCCGTTAGCAGGAAAACCTTGGGGTCTTGGCATTGTCACACCAAAGGCCACCGGGAATGCAGGAGCTCACAGCACAGGTAGATCTAGCAAAACAGGCTTCTGCAATTTAGAAGAACAGTACAGCTCTAACACAGGAACAGAACCCATGTGACATGTATGAAGCATATGTCTTTAAACATGGGATGGAGGGGTCATGCTAGATGTCTTGTTGACCTTTGCCCTGGATGAGACCAATGTGCCCATCCACATAACCAGTTCAGCAGGAGTAGGCTGACTGATCCTGAGGGCAGACCAAATGGCTGCATTGGCTCTTTCCCCTCAGAGCCTGGCTGGCTGCTTACCACTGAGAGAGGTGGCAGGGTTGGTTGACTGTTGTCCCTCCAGCACATGATCTTTGCATATGTAGGATAGAATAATCAGGGGAAACACACACACATACACACACACACACACACACACATACACATACACACACACATACACACACATATACACATACACACACATACACATACATACACACACATACACACACACACACATACACATACACACACACATACACTCACACACACACACACCACTGCTATCTCGTGTCAGCATAATTATTTCCCACTTTTTTTAACTGCTGAAGAAATTGGAGATGACAATATCATTTTTAAAAGGATCAGACTTTAAATTGAATTAAATTTCTTCTGTAAATCCCCAAACAAAGCAAGTCACAGTTAACTAGCTGCACCATCATCAAAGAAAACAGTAGTTTTGCTACAAATGCACTCCCTCAAGGATTAGATCTCTCTGACGATAAGAGCCGTAGCTTTTGCCTCCCAGAAAAATGGCAATGTACAAATGAATTGCATTCAATTTCACAGGTCCCAGATTAAGAGGAGCAGTTATGTCTTTTCCTGCGGTGATCTGTTTATGCCAGGAAGGCAGAGTGAACGTAGGAAGAGGTTCTAAGGGTGACAGAAACTGCAAACGCAGCCGCTCTCTTTAAAAAATTACTCTGCAAATGATTTTAATTTGTCTGGGTAATCCTGCGCCACAGGCCACTAGCAGCCGGGCTACTGTCCATATAACTTACTGAGAACAATTGATAACTAATAAGAAAGGGAAAGAGAGACAGAAACAGACAGAAGAATCAGACAGGGAAGCCAGAACAGAGGACAAGTGACTTAGCTGCCTTTACAAATGCTGACTGGACCTCAGCTCTTGTGGTGCAATGTAACCAGGCAGACAAAGCCAGAAGCAGAGAGAGGTGTTGACTCTTAACTCTGTTAAAATTGAAAATAGGCCTTGACTTTCATGTGTTGTGCCGTTAAGTAAAAGCAAAATGATGACTGTATTTGAAGTATCCTTGGGAAGTTCTCATCAGACCCTGTGGACCGGGCCTTGACCATGGCCAGTCTTGACCTCACTTCTTCAGTATTACGCAAGCAAACATTCCCATGGAGGGAACTCTGTTCACTGGACTCTAGCGAGTCCAATCCTCGTCTTCTGGCTGCATCTCCGCTCCAGCTTCCCAGAGCATCTTAGTGGCAGGGAAATGGCCATTGCGTCACTTGCAACCTGCCAGGCTGTGCCGTTTGCCCTATAAATAAATGCTTAGTAAACACCCTCATTATTTTTCCTGGTGTTCAACAAGATGAAGGAATTGAGGGGGAAATGAGTTTCCGGTGAGGCTTTAAATGAAATCACAAAAGCAAACGTGTTTAAGCAAGTGGTTCCGGCAGCTCATTGTTCGTCATTACACCACACGCATGGGGCTGTAATCTCGTTTGCTTCTTCTCACGGTTCTCCAGGCCGTCCCCTCTGGAGGCTGGCAGGTGCGTCCCTTCATGCCATGCTCATTAGATTTCTCTCTCAAGATCTCCTATGCCGCCAGCTTGGGACTGCTGTGTTTAGGAGCAACCAATAGACAGGAAAAGGGTACAGCAATTGCTTTTTCCATGAAAAGAGTGCTGAGAGCTTTACGCTTATCGGGGGCCAAGGTTGGGGGTGGGGAGAAATCCAGAACTCGTTTTCACGGAACAGTTTGGGTCTCTGGGATGTTTTCAGTGCGTAACTTCTCTTTGTTTTGTTTGGTTTCTTGAAATGAGGGGCGATTCTGAAGAGCAGGAGCAGCCAAAAGGTCAACACCCTGCATGTACTCTCACAGACTAGCCAGCACTGGGTATGAGGTGGCACTGGTTGTATGAAATCAGGATTATTTATTTATTTATAGTTTTCGTTTGTTTTTAGTAGTTGTTTGGTTTTCGAAGACAAGGTCTCAAGGTCACTGTGCATCCCAGGCTAGCCTTGACCCCCATGATCCTCATGCCTAGCCTCCCCAAGTTATGCGATTACAGGTGCATACAACCCCATGTCTCAATAAAATAAGACTCTGTGTCCTGAACTAAAATCTGAGAAACATTTTTTCCGTTGTGGTACTGGTGTGGTAAGAAGTGGCGAGCGGCAGGGATGAGAATCTCTGGCACCTAACCAGCAGTCTTCCAGCAGCGGGAAACAGCGTTAGAATTACCCGAAAGGTGGTGTGAGTGACTTCGTATTCCTGATTAAATACGTGAGTCTCTCTCTGCTTTCAAGTCTGTGAAGCCAGCCGCTATACTCTGTGGGTTCTTCTTAATTCTGTATTTACCACCTTCTTTCTAGTCTTGATCTTGTCATTTTTCTCCTCTTGATCTCAAAGGTTTTCTCCAAGTTCAGAGCCAAAATGCTCTCAGGAAGACTTCACAAAGCACAACTAAACTCATGAGAATGAGAATTAATTCTATGTATTGTTGCATTTTCACACATTTTACCAACTGGAGAATAACCTAGAAGTTCATCTTCAGAAATGGTTCTTTTAAACTAGGGATTGGAAATCTTTCAATGAATCCTGGTGCAAGAAAGCAACATGGTGCAAGAAAAGCCTTTGATTGGGTTGTTAGCTTTGTGTGTGAAATCTTGAATTGATAACCCAAGAGATAAGCATCTAATAGCGTCCCAGAACAGCCTGCTCATGTATTGTATGGTTGGGTCTTTAAAAAGAACAATAACAAAAGCTTGAGTCTTAATCCATTTGCTTTACTAAAATCACTGCAGTGATCTTATCCTTCTGAGAAGTTAGAAATTCATCATTTATTAACCATTTAGAACATTTAGTCAGTCCGAAAATATTTAGGAGTGTTTTCCACTTCCTTGTTTGAGCTCAGAGTCTGCCTGTCTGCCACCACATATCCCTGTGGCAAGTGTAGTCACCTGCTGTGTGACAAAACTTTTCCCAGGGAGACACAACACATGAGCCTACTTACCCCAGATAGGAGATCCACAACAGACCAAAGTGCAACTTGGTGGATCAATAAGTTTTATTGGGGTTCCTTACAGGAGTGTAGGTGAGGGGTTACTTCCAGGAGCAGAAATAACTGAAAGACAGCTCTACCGTCAAAGCCCACCCACAAAGCTGGGGACCTGGAGCACACTGTACAATCTGTAGGCAGCTCAGTGGATTGAAGAGCTCTTTCTAGGTACATCAATTGGTCTAAATCTCTTTAAGGTGGCTTGGCTGTTTTCTGCTTCTTCCAGGCAAGCTGGTCTAGTCTGAGAGTCTTCTCTGCACTTTGGCTTGTCTGAGAGCAACTCTCAGCTTTTATTTGCTCAAGCTGGGAGGGGCTTGGTAAATCTGGTCAGTTTCAGGGACTTCCTGAAGCTATTTCGAGTTGCTTACCTTCCTGCTTAAGGAGCTTCCTGCAGGATGGAATGCCTTAATCTTATAGCAAATTGTTACCCAGCAGCCATCTCAGAGGCGAGCTCAGAGGAAGCTCACTTGAGAGCACCCTTAGGATCAGTGCCCATGAAGTAGGAATGCCGTGGGAATAGGGATGGACAGGAGGAGAAGCTGGCCTCTGCTCAGTGTGATGGCAGAATCAACCAACACTACAGGGACTAGGTGCAGGCAGTGGTCCACACCTTCATTTATTCACTGCAGTGTCATCTGTGAGGGGATGGTATCTGCACAAGACCAAGATCAAGTTCTCAGCACAAAGGAAATAAATTTACCTCAGAGGGACCAAGGTCAGGGAATAAGAGACAAAGTCAGGAGAGCGAGGATGAGGGAGATGGGGAAGTGAACAAGGAGAGGGGAAGGAATATTTGTCCTGAAGGGACTAAGGACTGCCTCTGGATAGCGAGGACAGATGTGGCCCATAGGGAAATGGCGGTTTATAAAGGTAAAAAGGGAAACCCCATGTTAGGATGAGTTAATTAAGTTTGATTGGACAGGTTAATTAGGTGAGCCAAAGGGGCCTTTGATCACTGACTTCAATACTTTGATAGCTGGACCTTGGTGGTCAGCCTCACTTTAGGAATGTAATCTAATGGGTTTTAGCAACGCAGAGGGAGTGGTGTGTGTGTGTGTGTGTGTGTGTGTGTGTGTGTGTGTGTGTGTGTGAGCAAGTCAAGGCCTGCCACAGCCATGTGTGCCATGCTGGGCCTGCAGGAGCCCTTCAGTGAATGGAGGGACAGTAAGTACCTAGGGAACGTGATTCTCTGTCAGTGGCAGCGCTGCCCGCAACTGGGAAATGAGATGCTCTTCATTCTAAGAAGGGGTTGAGGTGGCCTATGACAATGTCCCTACTGTGTGCTTTTAGGTTCTCCGAGAAAAATCCTCATTCAACTGGCTTAAACAAAGGAAAGCACCAGACCAGTTAGCGCCTGGGCTCCATAACATTTTCAAGGCGCTGTCCAGCTTCCTGATCTGTCAGCGGAAGATGTCAGTTTTGTTTCACAGGCTCCGGTCATAGCCACAGATGGTGGAACAGGGGTCACTGTGGGAAACAAGAAACCATATTGGTCCCTGTGCCTTTTATGTTGCAGACAATAGTTCCTTGTGTCTTTCTTTTTTGTTGTGATGATAGAGATGACAATATTTATTATTTTACCTATTTAAGACTTATCTTTCCTTTTTCAATGTATATGAGTACACTGTCACTTCCTTCAGACACACCAGAAGAGGGCATCGGATCCCATTACACATGGTTGTGAGCCACCAAGTGGGTGCTGGGAATCGAACTCAGGACCTCTGGAAGAGCAGTCAGTGCTCTTAACCACTGAGCCATCTCTCCAGCTCTATTTTACCTATTTAAAATTACATGCTTCTATGGCTTTAAGTCCATTCACAGTGTTGTATAACATCTATTACAATTGAGTTTTGTCACTTTGATCCAAACCTAGACATAGCTGGGAAGAGGGGATCTCAGTTGAGGAACTGTCCACTAGACTGGCTTGTAGTGTGTCCAAGGGGCATTTTGTTGATAAGTGCTTGATGTGGGAGGGCCCGGCCCATTATAGGTACTGCCTCCCTGTGGGAGGGGCCCAGCCCATTGTGGGTACCGCCTCCCTGGGGTAGTTAAGAAAAGAGCCAAGCACACCTTGCGAAGCAAGCCAATAAACAGCTGCTCTCTGCTTCAGTTTCTGCCTCCAGGTTCCTGTCCTGAGCTCCTGCCTTAGCTCACCTCCATGCTAGACTGCAAGCTGTAAGATAAAGCAAACCTTTTCCTGCCCAAGTTGTTTTACAGCCGGCACCTGTGACTTCCTGGTCCTGAGGCTAAGCTCTCAAGGGCTGCTCCTCTTCCCCTCCGCCATGTCAGCTAGCATCATCTGCACCTTTGTTGTCTTCCTTGACTCCATCTCTTCTCTCCAACATCAAGGCTTTTTAATTTTTTTTTTTTTTTTTTTTTTGGTTTTTCGAGACAGGGTTTCTCTGTGTAGCCCTGGCTGTCCTGGCACTCACTTTGTAGACCAGGCTGGCCTCGAACTCAGAAATCCGCCCGCCTCTGCCTCCCGAGTGCTGGGATTAAAGGCTTTTTAATTTTTAAACAAATCTAGTCACCGGCCTTTTCAAATAGATCTAGAACTTAACCACTCCTAATCACCATTTCTGTTACTCTCCTCGACCACATTTTGTGATTACTGCCACAGTCCCTACAAGACCTCTTTCCCACTTGGTCCCCCTTTGTCTCCCCTGGTCCCATCACCTGCCTCATCCACTGTCCTCTCCTGTGGTTCCCTGAAGTCTCCAGAGCCTTGTGTTGGAGTTTCCTCCAACATACTTAGCCAAATAGGTAGCGCCTCGCTTTCTTCAAGTCTTCACTGAAGCCACAGTACAGGTTCGACCTTCCCTAGATGCCTATTTCATACCCTGAGTATATCATATTGTCCTCTACTTCATTGTTTTTCGTGTATTTATGACTAAGGTACTCTGTGTTTCATCTACACTGGTTGGCATCTGTCTTTCCTATCAGAACCTATCAGATACACGGGCTGCCTTTGTTCCACAAGGGAAGTGATGTTTGTCTGTCGACTTCATTGGAGTCTCAGTGCTGAGGGAAAAACCTGGCATAGGGTAGACATGTAATAAATCTGTTGGTACAGCATCTTACACAAGAGAAAGCTGAGGCTCAACACAAGGAAATAATCTACTCAGGGCCACATAGCTAGGAAGTAGCCAAGTGGAGTAGTTAAATGCTCTGTGATGTTTTATAACATTAAAAAATCCATTTAGCAAAAAGCCAGACGATACCAATGGCCCCACTCCAGCCTTTCTCCCTTCTACTGATGGAAGAAAGGAGTTTGAAATGAGCTGGGATCTCCTGCTGAGGGGCATCAGGAGATTGCCTGTGGGCTGCTGGCAAGGACGTTCAGACTGAGTGTCATTAAGGAAGGAAGGAAGCTAGCAAGCTATCTCCGTGCTGGGCCTGGCCTGAGGAGCAGAGGCCAAGGCCTGTAATTAAATGCAGAACAGCTGCTCTAGGCTGGCACTGCGTGGGGGAGGGATCTGGGCCACACGGGGTGGATTTGCAGTGAAACAGTCCCGGAGAACAGCAGTTTTTGATATCAAGAATCAGCACATGAGCATCCCGCTTTGACTTGCCCATGGTCCCTGAGACACCTCCTTTCATCTACACCAGGGTAGAAGCGCGGAAGTCTCACAGGACCCGGAAGGACGCTCCGGGCTTTGCAATTAGGCTCGCTGCTGCTTTGCCGGAATGATCAGGGGTTTTGTGGCTGGGTTGGATTTTGCATGTTCATTTCTGTAAGTTGCATCTCTTTCTCAGGAAAAGGGAATTTTTGGCTGGATGTGCTCACGCGAGCTAGCGAAGCACACAACTGGTGTTTCTTGCCATGTTGCAGGCGCACGCTCTACACAGGGTTCAGCGGGGTGGAGCTTTGAAAACTGGAGCGTTGGCTGGCAGGTAGCTAGCTTCTTGGCCAGTTGACAAGGAGGAGGCAGAGGCACAGAGTAGAGGTTGAGTCCTCCAGGCTGCAGCCCCACTTCAATGGTGCACCAGAGTTGCAGTCATGGGAGGCCAGGCCAATGGGAGGCTTTAGGGCACGAGGTCCCGACTGGGGCATCGCTGTCCTAGCTATACTGTGAGACTTGAGCAGGAGAGGCCCATGGAACTCTAGTCAACAGCAAGGTATTGACTCAGAACAGGCCTAGGAGAGGAAGCTCTGAAGGCTTGGCTGAGAGAGAGAGAGAGAGAGAGAGAGAGAGAGAGAGAGAGAGAGAGAGAGAGAGAGAGAGGAGGCCCCTGGTTCAAAATGCTTGTTAGCAACAGTCCATGGCTCTTGGTGCTGTTATCAGTCTTCTTTCTTTTTTACTTGTTTTTTTCCTGACAAGGGCTCACTCTATAGCCCAGGCTAGCCCCAAACTCACAAGCTTCTCTCCTCCTGAGTGCAGGAATTAGAGGTGTGCATTACCACACCCAGCTCAATAACTTTCTACTGACTGGTTACTTTTGATGTGGCTATATGCTTGAATCCATACTTTAATTTTTTTTTTTTGAGGCAATATCTTGGTCAGGATAGCCTTGAACTCAGCATTCTCCTGCCCCTGCCTCTTGAGTGCTGCTGGGCTTACAACCTGCCTGTTGTACCTGGGTTGTTTATTTTGTGCTGACTTGGAGTGCAACATCTGGTGGATAGAGAACACCTCCAGTGGCGAATCACATGCCTTTTTACCAATCTAAGTTAATACAGACTCATGCACCTAAAATTATTTAAGAAATGCTGGATGTCTCTTGAAATTATTCAAGTAAGCCTGACTGTCAGGTTCACTGGTAGAGAAGTATCCAGGAGCTAGCTCAGATTCATGGTAACAGGATAAACATTCCTCAGAGATGCATGGGTTGGCTGGCTACTTATTTTACATGGAAGTTGTTCCAAAGTATGCCAAAAGGCTGGCTACTTCCTACAGCATTCTGCCTGTCTCAGTTCTCAAAACTGTGCTAATGGCCTCACTTTGTAACCATGTGGGCTCACGGTCCCTCTTCCCACAGGTCCAGTGTCTGATGACGGCATGGCATTCTTCCTTGTCGTAGGTACTAGAAGATCATGTGTTTCCTGTCCCCCCCCCCCACCACCACTGATGCCCTGGTACATCTGGGGAGAGTCTATGGAATTCCTTCTTTGTAACTTCCATTCTCTGATACATTGTTGCCCTCAATGGCATCTGGCTGGTCAACAGCGCTGCCCATGTATAGGAAAGCAGACCTATGACAAGCAAATCAGCCCTCAGAAGAAACTACTCATGCTCTGGGAGCCACTGGTGAGTGAGGCATTGAGAGCCAGAAGAGGCATGGTGGTCCAGATGTTATTGACTTAGTGAGAGGGAAGGGTTTGTGACTCTAAAAAATGAGAGTAGAGCAGTGCAGAGACACTGAACATTGGCCTTGGCATCCTAGCTCTGAGACAAGTCGGGCGAGTTCTCTGCTTTACGATGCTCTTATCCGTCAAACAGGAAAGAGCAATGCCTCCCTTGTAGAGCATACAAACTGCACAGTGCCACTCCTGGAGCACGGAAGATGATCAATAAATGGTATAATAGTTACTTTCATCATGAAAATTTTCCTACAGGAAGAAAAGCAGCAATTGCTTTGTTTCTCAAACAGTCTTGTCTACTCTAGACTTGGCTATCCAATCATATGTCAGGGGGGAAAAGGTCTTCAATCATGCAATGGCAAGAAAGGAGAGTCATGGACCACAAGTAGCTAAGAGTAATGTTAGCCAGTGCAGACTCCAAGTTAGGTTCATCCTGGGTCCTCCACTTGCTCTCTGGGCACGGTCCTCAACATTCTGGGTTCTTATCTGTAATAAGACAGTAGGTAGGTAGCCCTTCCCTCCTCCCTGGGTCACTGGAGAGTAAAATGAGTTAATACACAACCTTGTCAAGCTGCTTAGCACGAAGTCAGCCCTTTGTGGCGCTGCCTTTATTGCCAGCTTTATGGTCGTAGGTGAGTTACCTCTCCCATCTGTGCATTTCTGTCCTCATTTTAAAGCAGCAATAATCATAGCAGTTAGCTGAGAGGCGTGAGGATAATAGGAGTTAGTACTTAGCCCTTAGCGCTCTGCTCAGTGTGCAGTAAGCAACTCATAAATATTAGCTGAGCCCCTCCAAATGCAATGCTGGCTCCTTGGTAAAGCTCTGAGCATTGAGCAGAGACCAAGCCAGGAGGAGAAGGGTAGGAACAGTCTCTGCCACTTGGTGGTGAGCTCCTGTGTCTGTTTCATCAACCATCCAACTAAGATGGGGCGGGGTGGGGGTGGGGCTTAAGGTCTTGTCAACCTGTGTTGACAGCAGCAACTGGAGGGAGATAATCTGAGCTCTAGCTGTGGAGTCACTCCATGGGAGGGAACGGGAGGAGGGGAGCCCAGAAGGGATTGTCTCCTCTCTGCTGCTTTCTCCTCTCATCTTGTGTCTTGAGTGGCTATAACTAGAGGAGCCACATTATGTGCCATTTCCAGGCACAAATAGAAGTGGGGACACCAGTGTTATATACCTACAGTGAACTAGTATTCACAAATGAAAAGACTCAAGCTAGGGTACACCAGACAGCCTGGGTGAACCTGGGAGATCACTGCTGAGTGGCAGCAGACAGTCACAAAGGAGCTGAGACTGTGTGACTTCATCACATCATCTGTCCACAGCAGGACAGGCAGAGTGCGCAAAACTGCTTGCTGTGCAATCCAGAGGACCTGAGTTCAATTCCCAGGACCCACAGTAGAGGGAGAGCGCTGGCTCCCTAAAGTTACCCTTTGACCTCCACATGTGTGGCATGGCACATGTTCAACTCTATCTCTACACACACACAAGTGCACATTAACAAATAAAAATCTATAATCTGTCCAAGGCAGTCAGATTTATAAAGACGGAAAATAGGCCTAAGGAATGGGAAGGGGAACCAGCTAAAGAGTCATGGGGGGGCGGGGGCATAGAAGATGATGGTGGGAGCCTCTTGAAGAATATTGAAAATTCTCAAGGTCATTGTAATGTATTATATTGTGCACTCTAGAAGGGGAGATTCTGTGAATTATAACTCAATAAAGCCTCTTTAAAAGGAAATGAACTGATCATGGGGAATGAAAATGAAAACCAAAAGGAGCTAGCGCCTCACCTTAGTTAGAATGACTTAGCACAAAGATGAAGGGTGCCTATTGGCCTTTCCCTCCTCCTGCTCCTCTTCCTCCTGCTCCTCCTCTTCCTCTCCCTCCTCCTGCTTCTCTTGCTCCCCCTCCTCCTTTGTAAAAGGGTGTAGTCATTGAGGCTAAACAATATGAAAGAATTTTTGAAAACGTTAAAAAAAGGGAATTACCATGTGATCCAGCAAGTTTACAATCTGGTGTGCATCCGAAGGAAATGAAATGTTTTCAGAAGAGGCACTGCACTGCCAGGTCTATTTAAGCCCTGTTTCCAATATTCAAGATACTGAGTGAATGTCCACCAGTGGAGGAATATGCTACGTGAGTGTGTGATAGACAGCACTCCTCAGCCTTAGTGAAGAAGGGCATCCTGTCAGACGCAGTGAACTTGAAGGCTGTAACACTTGTAGGGCATCAGGCACAGAAAGACAAATGCTGCAGCATCTTGTATATCTGTTGAACCCCCAAAAGTGAAACTCACAGAAACAGGGAGTAAATGGGGTCACCAGGTGCTGGAATATGTAAGGAGGGCAAGAGGTATTGGAACACATACACACACGTGCACACACACATGCACACACACACATGCACACACTCTCATACACACACATGCACACACTCTAATACACACACATATGCACACACTCTCATATACACATATACACACCATGCACACACATTCTCATATACACACACATACATGCACACACACTCTCATATACACACTTGCACACACTCTCATATACACACATCTACACACACTCACACACACACACACACACACACTCCCATTAGACAGAAGGAATCAATTAAAGAGATCCATTGCATAATATGGTGATATATCTGTCAACAATGTATTGCAAATTGCTGGTAGTTGTTTTTTAGTTTCTACCACAAAAACTATGTATGTAGGGAATGTATAGGTGAATTAGCCCAGTTTAGTCATTCTACAATGTACATACATTTTCAACATGTGTGCTTATATGTCATACATACGTTTTTGTTATTTAAAAAATTAGCAAAAGAAAAACCAAGAGAATCAAACGAGAGAAGCTCATTTGCCCTGAAGATGCCTCCTGAAGAATGGCAAGGACGAGACAAGTCAGTGGGAGACAGGAATTCTTCACACTAGACCTGATATTTAAAGGCCAGGTTTTTAATTCACTCTCCTGTCTGAACATTCTCATTTCTCCCTTCCAGAGCATGAAGGAAGTCTCCCTGTAATCACTCCCTCCCACAGAGGCTATTTCCCTTTTATGAACTTATGTCAAAATAATGGCCTGCTGTCAGCCTCATAGCATTTACCTTGAGAAGGGCAGCCCCCAAGGAGCAGCATCTTGTCTGCCGCCGATGCCGAAGAGCTAATCTCGTGTTGCTGCTGAACAACGGTGCTGTTATTTCCTGTCCAACTTAGCCTGTCTAGCAACTCAGTGAATGTTTCCGAGCGCTGGAGCCAAGTCTTTTGCCCAAACAGGCGGTCTGAAACAGCCTTAAATGCCGTAGATCTTAAAACCTGATAAAAACTTCTATGCAGGCATCCATGTGTACTGCTGTTCTGTTAACATCTTTCAGGAAACAGAGCCAGTCTAGATGTCCGCCAGCAGATGGCTAAGAAGTGTGATACATATACACCGTGGGATGCCATGCAGCTACAGAGCAGGGAGAGCTCAGGGCACTCACAGGAAAACCACCGTCATCAAACATCCAAATGAGCCAAACTTGGGAAGATGGTTGTCTGTCGAGTGTTTTATTTTATATGTAGAGCCTAGATTTAAAGTAATGTGTGTGCACTGATGTGTGTGCTTTTACATACACACCACTCCTAAAACTAGAAAGGGGATCATTAGGAGAGCGGAGATTTTCAGGGATGAAGGGGAAGGACTGGGAGAGAGAGGGCATTCAATAAGAAAGCCAAGGAGACTAACAGAAGCAGGGATGGCTGGAGCGAGGCAGGGTAGAAGAGAAGGCAGTGAGGACGTGGAGCAACTGAGAAATATAATGACACATATGGATGAAGACTTCATATTGAAACTACTTTGTATCCTAACCTTAAAAAGTGAATTAAAAACAAACAAACAAATCCCAAACACTAACAACATCCATGGGGGAGGCGGCCATGACCAGTGACGTCAAGGCACCCTTTGTTTTCCAGGTGAAGGCTTCCGCAATTACCACCACCCTCTCCCTTTTGACTTCTCTACAAGCAAATTTGGCTTAAATTTCAACCCAACTGTACTGGCTAGTTTTGTGTCAACTTGACACAGCTGGAGTTATCACAGAGAAAGGAGCTTCAGTTGAGGAAATGCCTCCATGAGATCCAGCTGTAAGGCATTTTCTCAATTAGTGATCAAGCGGGGAAAGGTCCCTTGTGGGTGGGACCATCTCTGGGCTGGTAGTCTTGATTCTATAAGAGAGCAGGCTGAGTAAGCCAGGGGAGGCAAGCCAGTAAGTAACACCCCTCCATGGCCTCTGCATCAGCTCCTGCTCCCTGACCTGTTTGAGTTCCAGTCCTGACTTCCTTAGGGATGAACAGCAGTATGGAAGTGTAAGCCAAATAAACCCTTACCTCCTCAACTTGCTTCTTGGTCATGTTGTTTGTGCAGGAATAGAAACCCTGACTAATACACCAACCAACTGGTTCATTGACGTCATGTGCTTCCTGGGACTGGCCACTGACCACAAACGGGTGACCAAGCAGATGACTAAGGCCTGCAAGGCCATGACTGGTGATGGCAGTGGCTGAAGCCTGCCCAATGCCGTCCATAGTGACGACTCTTGGTGACTCTCCGCATCCAGCTAGCGGCTGTTGGCTTACAGTTCTCTTGTTTGCTGCTTGTAAGAGGGGATAGGTGGTAGAGAGGGGATGAAATCTACAGGGTTTGGGAAGCTTCATTTGTCTCAGATAATGTCAACTGTAACAATCAATGATAAAAATCAGTCGGCATGGTTTAAAAGATGAAGATATGGGAAATGGCTCTTGTGTTATTTTCACAGTTTATAACTTCCTGACTTTCCACTGTCTGCTCTAAAAGACATTGTGTCTGGGGCTGGTGAGGTGGCTCAGTGGCAAGAGGTCAAAATATGTGCTGAGTTTGATCCTTTGGGACCCACATAGTGAAAGGAGAGAATTGAGCCTTCAAGTTATCCTCTACATGTAGAAGATATGTGAACCACATGTAACACACACATGCTCACATACACATGATCACTTGTGTATATACACAAACACTTGTGCTCCTAAACGATCACTTGTGCACACACACAATCACTTATACAAACACGCACAACCACTTATGTACACGTGCGTGTGCACACGCGCACGCACACACACACACATGATCACTTGTATGCAAACACAATAAATCTAATCTTAAAATAGTTTAATGACGGTGGGCTGGAGAGATGGCTCAGCAGTTAAGAGCATTGACTACTCTTCTGAAGGTCCTGAGTTCAAATCCCAGCAACCACATGGTAGCTCACAACCATCTGTAATGAAATCAGATGCCCTCAGCTGGTGTGTCTGAAGACAGCTACAGTGTACTTACATATAATAAATAAATCATTTAAAAATATATAAAAAATAGTTTAATGGATGTATTTATTGCTCAGCCCACTCTATAAGTCAATGCTTATTTAGATGTCCTGTTTTCTCCTTCCTATTACCATTTTAAAGGTGTATAATTTAGACATGCCAGACATCATATTAAACACAAATTAAGCTTTCATCTTAATGTTTATACACCTAATTTGTATTCTAATTGATCTCAGCCACTGATGCATGCTACTTTAGGTACTTCTACTAAATAAGTGTATTAATTTTCCACACCAGGCCATCAACACTTAATAACCAATAACTCACCTGGAGTCATCAGCGTTTACGGATGTGTCCTGTGCATGTGGCCGTCATTGATTTTGCAGCAAAAGATAAAGTGATCATTATGTAGCTTCTGAATTAGAACAGAATGGGTGTGAAGGGCGTATGGACGCCCACTGTGCGAGAGGTGAGAGGGAGAGGAAGTGTCTGTTAGGTTGGCACCTGGTAGGTTCAAGATAACATCCGGAGGGATACAGGGTTTAAAATTTAAATGTTAGGAAAGGACATGATTCACCAACTGGGAATTATGATGAAGTTCTTCATCCAGCGGGTGTTTAACAGTGTTACTTGGCCTTTAGAAATGTGCGAACCATGAGCAATTTACAATAAATGATTACCGTTCGTTGGTGTCCTTGTCCCGATAATTACATGTTATTTAGGGACTGTTCTCTCCAGCTCTGGATGCTTGGTGATCACTCACATTTAGCAAACTCTCGATTACTGATGGCTTCGAGGCCAGGCATTGCCCATCCTATCTGCCCTTTGGCACAGCCAGGGGGAAAGTTGGCACATCTCTGTAGAATGGGGACCCTTCCCCCACCCCCATGGTTCTGTCCCTCATTTCCCATCTACCACTAGCAGCACTTACTAATTAGCACTTACTAATTGGCTGGTAAATGGGAACCTGATCCTGCTTATCACCAAGAAGATGACAGACATCTGTTTCATTCTAGGGGGAAGAAGCTCAAGTAGAGTCCTGTCCTCCCCTTACCCTGATGTCATGGTGACCACACAGAGCCAGCCTGGGATGGTGGAGCTAACTCATTAAGCCTGACTCTGTCTAAGGTCCACTCAGCCCTAACATACATCAGCAGGATTAGGTATGAGGCTATATCTGACTTCTTCTTAAGGTAGTGCCCACCCCTTTCTGGAACCGGAATGATCAAAACTGAGAGAAAAATAGTTGTGTCTACTTGGGAGGAGATAGACAGAGGCTGAAGGAGTGGAGTACGCTTGGTGAAATACCTGTATTTCATCCATGCCCCAAAAGTGATGAAGCACAGCTTCACCCACCAGGAAAAGCTACGGGATGAGCAGAACATCCCTCACAGGGTGCTCCGCCACAGTGCCAGATGCCGCACTGAGGGTGAGTGGCGTGGCTCAGACACAAGCTGGACAATGGGGTGTAGAGCAACGGGCCACAGACCAGAAGCCTCCAGGCCTACTTCTGTCGTTCACTAGTTGTAAACGGGTTCTGTGGAAGTTTCTCTCTGAAGAAGACAAACAACTGCGCCTGTTGCTCCTTTCTCCCCAGAAACAAAATATCCAAGTAAACAGCTTAAAGCAGCAGGTTTTATTTTGACTCAATTTTTTTCCAAAAGCTGAACATCCGCAAGTGGCAGGGGCAGAAATGAGGCAGGAAGAGGCTCTGCTAGGACTCAGGCATCAAAGGCTTGTCATCAGGGAACTATACATCCTCCAGCCAGGCCCCACCTCCTCATTTCCATAACCCAATCTGGCCCCACCTCCTCACTTTCATAATCCAACCAGGCCCCACCTCTTTATTTCCATAATCTAAACAGGTCCACCTCCTCATTTCCATAACCCGACCAGGCCCCACCTCCTCATTTATATAATCCATCAATTTCTGAATCCACTCAGGAGCTTGAACCCTGTAGTCCGTTCATTTCCTCCAAACCCACTGACTGGTCACCAAGCCTTTGCCACATGAGTCTTTGGGGAACACTTCACCCTCAAACCATAACACTGTGTATCACCCCGCAGTCTTTTTCTTTGAAACTCTGGCTCCTCCCCGCGCCTCTCATTGTTCTCAGAGGACAAACCTTTCCCGGGTTCGGTCATGAGCTAGGACGCATGTTCCTTTCTTTATTTCAGTCCTGTCCCCAGATACAGGGACACTGAAGTATAGTTGTTTCCTCATTGTCTGAAAAATGAGGAAGGAAACACACGTCTCTCTCTAACCCCTGTGATCCTTTTTTAAGCTTCCACAGTTTAAGGAGTCAGTCAAACCCCTTTTCTTCCCTTTCCCCTGCGTCACGGAAGCGCTATAAATGAACTGGAACGTTTTTTGTCCATGTTCTCTCCGCCATTTCCCTGCAGATCTATGCCCGTAGCCCTACCCCACCCCACCCCCACCCCTGGGAATATTCCTGACTTCTAAATCTGCCTCATCAGAAGAAGAAGAGGAAGGAAGCCCTGGTTCCAGGTACCTGTGGGCATAGCGAGCCTGGCAGCAAAGCAGTGGGTGGCTCTGCCGAAGCCTTCGGCCTTCATTCTCCCTTCTTCTGCCCGCCCTCCACGGTGTCTCTGAGCCCAGGAGTGGAGGGGGAGCCAGTCACATTTTGATGGTGACTGTCTCACAGTTTCAAAGTTTTAGGAAGGCCTTGACCTGATAAAGGGCACCCTCACTTCTAGCTCCCGTCCTGGTTTTGAGGAAAACATGCCTTAGGCCATTTGTCACAACTTCCAGTCTACCTTGCTGTTTCTACCCTTCGGTGTTTTCTCCTATATGAGACAACACGAAAATGTGGTTGTTGACAGAAATGCTGCAGAACTTGATTCTCTGCCAACAGGCCTGTGCTATCCATGGATAAATCGGCAGGGTCCCAGTCGAATGGGGGTATGGTTACATTTTTATTACCAAATGTTAGATTCACAGCCCTGGTCTGGGCAGCTGTGTAGATCGTCTTACAGCTGAGGTAAAGGAACAGCAAAGCCAGGCATCGGCTCCTTCTTGGTCCTGCAACTGCTGCACACAAAAGTGAGGACAGTTCCGTCAGATTTGATGGCGGGCGCTCCCTTCACTTCCTCTTCAGAAGTAAAGGGCACTTAGCCAGGTAGCATCGGAAAGAGCTTCTTCCAAAGGTGCCAAGCAGAGAGAGCATCCGTCTGCGCAGTTCCCCCCCACTGAGCCACTTGTAACATAGGGGACCACAATCCATCAAGTCAGGGTCTTGGACTGAGTACACATTTCCATAACAACCAACCATGCAGGGGCAGAGGAGGACCAGTCAACAGGGCTAGTTTGGTCTCTGTGGCTTCAAGATACAGTTTAAAAACTAAGGGCCTTGACTTTTGCTCTCTATGTAAATCCAGAGAACTAAGTCAGCCTTAAATACTGCAAACAGAAAGGTACTCCATTTCTTTCTAGATATGTTTCATCCTTGTGCTTTGCTTGGATGAATGCATGTATGGGTACCATGTGCAAGCCTGGAGCTTTCGGAGGTCAGAAGAGGGCATTGGATCCCCTGGAACTGGAGTTACAGATGGTTGTGAGCCATCACCCTGGTGTCAGGAACTGAACGTGGGTCCTCTGCAAGAGCAACAAGTGCTTTTAACCACTGTACCATCTCTCCAGCCCTGTAACAGGCCACTTTGATGGGGTTTAGTTTGTAGTACAGTCCCTTTTTCTGGCCCTCATCTACACAACGCACAGAGGTGGACACGCTTAAATTACTGGGTTCAAATAGCTCACGGAAACACACACAAAACAAACTTCTTTCTTCATTTATGAGCAAAAGTAGAAACCTGCTTAGGTTTCTTTTTAGATCACAAACTACAGGGAAAAAAAAATAAGAACTGTCATCAAAGCAACATCCAAGATAATCAACCTATAGAAAGAAAATGTTTATTATTTATTAGGGCTCACGATTTTCTTTGTCACAACCCCTGATTGGTTAGTTCTGAGGCTCTGGGCCCATAGTGACACATCATGGCAAGAATAAATGAAACTAAAAAAGATATCTCATAGTCAGGATTAAAAAGGGCCCCACTGTCCCCTCAGGAGCATGTCCTCACTGAGTGGGAGACCTCCCATGTCCTGTCCCCTAATGATTCCATCCTTCTCCCGTTAGTACCACAGAGGGTGCCATGGCTTTAACACACATGCATGTGAGGTACGGCCGTGTTTGGTTAAGAACGGAGTACTACTAAATATAGTTAAAGCACTGTTAATGTAGAAGCAACCCGTTACTGTTCATCCTACCTTTAAGTAAACTACAGTCTCGGATGCCAGAGCCATCTAATCTGACTCCCTGATTGGCAGCTGTTCTTCCCTTGTACCTTGACCAGAAAGACATTTAGCCAAGCAGCCTCTCCCAGGCAAGTGGGGGCCGGATTGCTCAGAGCGCTCCACGGATTCCCCAAGGAAGCTTCCTGCAATCCCTAACCCAGCTGCCTAACTCCTGCTCAGAAGGCACTGCTGAAGCCATGATCTTTCAGACAGCTTGTTCTGGACTTTCTCCATCAAGAGCCGCAGTGAATTCTGACGCTCACTTCACCCAGGCTGAAGAGGCAGCTCTTCCTGTGATCGGCGCAGACCGTCTTTTACATACAGGGAGAACTGTGATGCGCGCTGTGCAGATCATCACGCCCCTCTTTTGCATGGAGGTGCACGCTGTGCCATGATGGGGACAATTCTTGCTCCTGCTCCTCCCCCCTCCATCCCACATTATAAAAGCAGTCAATTCCTGTCACTTCTTGAGTCAACCCAGAGACACTCTCCTGTTCTGTCCCCTAGAGCTGCAGTAACAAGCCTGATAAACTGCTATTCTCAAGTGGCTTTTCCCGACTAAGGTTTATCTTTGTTGTTAGTAGAGTGAGCTGAGGCAGTAATACATAGAGACCGTGGAGGCCCCAGTGACAGTGACATCACTGCACAGCGAGAGAGCAGCTGGAGAGTTCCAGAGAATGGTCGGGACTTGGAATGGAGATGGTGCCAATGACTAGGGTTATGAAGAGCTGAAGACAAGAAACTACGGGCTCAGACACTAGAAGAATTCCAGGGAGCTACGTGCTGCAAGGGTTGTGGGAACCAAGGGCCCCAACATCTAGGGATGTTCAGGAGCTATAACACTAGCAGGCATTGCCTGCTGCTGGAACCTGAGGGCTACTATAGCTGCTAAGTGCTGGAGCTATTGATGATTATAATCTAGAGAGCAGTAAGCTTCCATCTTGAGTATCTAGAACCAAAGAGCAAAAGTTTTAAAACCCCAAAGTAGAAGGCCTATGTCTTGGATTGGAGCTGTGAGCCTCTAAGTGTGCCTGCCAGTCCAGGGGCTGGGCGTTGTTCAAGGGTCTGGTGTTTGTGCTCTGTCTAAGCTCCACCCCACAGTTACCTGGCAACATATAGGTATGCCTGAGTCACTATAAAAGGGGCTGCTTGTCCCTCCTTGCTCCCCTGCTCTTGCTCTTCCCTTCCCCCTCTCTCCCTATGAGCTTCTGATAGCCATGACCTTACCCCACACCCAGCCGCCTTTAGGATGTCCATCTACCCTATTGTGCTAGTGAACATGCTTGGCTTTTTAACCACACCCACCTGGATAAAGCCTTATACACATTCCTATTCTGGCCAACCAGCAAACCTTTTCAAGTCTTTCTGCTCTGCTCTTTTGAGTCCCCGGTTGTCACTGAGAAGCCTTTACATCATAGCCCGAGAGCTGTGTCGTCTTCATATTTCCTCTGCCAGACAAAGCAGTCCGATGTCTTTTAGCTCTGCCTTTCACAAAGTCTCAGGAATGGACAAAACCTAATGGACAGAAGCTAAACCCCTTGCCGTAGTCTGACAACAACAACAGCAACAAAAACCACCTAGCTCTAGTGCTTGTCAGGCTAGCCTGTTCTAGCCATGTCACTGCGGGCCTCCTGGAGTTTTCCGAATTCCAACCACAGCCACCTGTTGGCTCCACCTAAGAAATTCTGTTGCTTCCAGCCTACTTCTCCAAATGTTTTCAAAATTTTCCTATAAATCGATTCTACAGGCTTTCCCATGCTATTGCTATAGAAGACAGCCACACGCCCAGCTTCTCAATACAAATTTTCTAAGCATTCCTCAGTCCAGCCAAACTGACAAAGAAAGTTAAGCATCAGAGTAAATACATTTAGGAAATACTATCTTGATTTTTCACCCAAGCAAATGATAGGGTCATAAACTAATCCCTTCCCCAAGAGCTTTTATGCTTCAAAACAAAACAAAACAAAACAAACAAACAAACAAAACTGGAAGACTTGGAGCAGGAGTGCCTATGCGGAAGAGCATCTTAAGTAATATGCTCTAGTGGAGATATAGTTATGAAGTTGATTGATGATTAAGACATACCATTTTGATGCCTAGATCATTATAAATAACAGCACTTTGCTTTTATGCTACATTGCTTTAACTTTTTCTGCATTTCCTTTTAAAGGATAAAACGAGCATTGATGGATCCAGGAAGTCACAATATTATGTAGTGACTTGCTCCAGAATAAGGTCTGTGGCCTTCATGCGCCATGATGATTTGCCTGCCAGAGGCTCTCACTCTCTGTTGAAACTTGACTGAGTTCACAGAGCCCAGCGACGTGATTAAAACCTCCCTGACACACTTGTCTTGGCTCATCCGATGATAACAGATGCCTTCTGCTGTAACATCCAGTCTGCTGTTTTCTGTGTCCCCAACCTCACACTCTTCTCCAGCTCTCCATGGAACAATGTTCTTGGCACTTGGCAGCTCTTTGTAACAACTTCCAGGCCACTTATCATAGCATGGCTTTCTCATCAGAGAAGAGATGCAGCGAAAGCATTCCTGACTTGAAAAATCACCAGGAGAACCTCTGCGAAGAGTGTATCAGATCGCAGAATTCTTCTCCACATTAGCTGTAGAAGGGGAAATGAAAAGGGAAAGAGAAAGGAAAAAGGACGAGGGGGAAAGGAGGGAGGTAGAAAGCTTCATCTGGAAGACATTCCTTCCCTAACTACATAGAAACTTTACCACATTTGACTTAGCTTTCTAAATCTATATACAACTACATTTATAAAATGATATGCTAACAGTTTACAACTCATATTAAAGAGTCATGGAGATCATGAATTTTTACTGGTGTTCCTAGCCCACACAACAGGGCCTCAGTTGGGAAGTTCTTGTTATATAATTACTGGATGAATAGATGGATAGTTGGAAGGAAGAAAGAAAGGATGGATGGATGGATGGATGGATGGATGGATGGATGAAGGAATGAATGGATAGATGAAGGAGTGGATAGATGGACAGATTAATGGATAGATAGATGGATGGAAGGATGGATGGATGAAGAAATGGACGGATAGATAAGAGGATGGATGGATTAATGGATGAAGGGATGAATGGATGAAGGGATGGATGGATGATGGATGGATGTATGACAAGTAGATGCAGTGTTCAACAGTGCAGAAGGAAACTCTTCAGTATTGCTTTGTCTCATCTTTTGTTTGTATTACGAAATGAGAAATCTAGTAGGCCTGGTGGTACAAGCCTGTTCCCAGTTACTTAGGAAGCTGAAGTTGAAGGATTAAAAGTTCAAAGCGTTCATGGGTTACTCAGAGAGTTCAAGTCTGTTCAAGCCTGGGCAACTTGTGTGCCCTCTATCTCAAAATAAGTAGAAATAAAGGACTCAGGGCTGGAGAGATGACGCAGAGGTTAGAGTCCTGGATGCTCTTCCAGAGGACTCAGATTGGTTCCCAGCAGCCACAGGGCAGCTTAAAACCATCTGTAGTTCTAGTTCTAAGAGATCTAATTCTTCTTCTGGCAAACCACAGATTCTGAGGCTCACTTGTACACTTAAAAGAAAAATTAATATATCCTTAAAATATACAATTAAAAACTAAATAAAGTACTGCAGATATAGCTTGGGAGAATTTGCTTAGCATATGCAAGGCTCAGGCTTTTAATTTCCAACATAACAGAAAACAGACATGAAGCCCAGGAAGCGGGGCCCCAGGCTTGTTTCATGCACAGAAATTTTCCAAGTTCCCAAGTGGGAATGAAGAGGACCTTGAATTTTTTTTGGTTGAGCTTTTGTTATTGTGAATACAGGTAGGCACCATACACCAGAAAACTATTGACCCAGAAATCCAAACTTACAAAAGTAAACATGCAAGAAGAGTATTTGTTTTATGGAAGCACCCGTTGTAGGTTTCTTTCCACGGAAAGCACGTCACCGCTTTTAAAGGTCAGTGTCCTGGGAATGCAAGAGACCCTTGTCTACCAAGATCACACCTGCAGATGGCCAGGGCTAGAGCCCCACAGGTCACCCATAAGCCACGAGAATAAGACTATGTCCCAAGTAAAGCAGGTTAGAACAGAGTCACTGGGTGGTGTATCTTCAATTCCTTCAAAACCTACTTTTAATGATGGTTCCCAAGCCCTCCAGCCTTCTCTCTAGCCCACCACTCAGCAGAGGCAGTGGGAAAGAAAGGACGTGGGGGAAGTGGACCTGCCTGGAAATGGTTCTTTGGAGCCAATTCCATCCGCGTTGTCAGAGAATCAGCAG
This sequence comes from Mus caroli, assembly GCF_978045245.1. NCBI lineage: Eukaryota > Metazoa > Chordata > Mammalia > Rodentia > Muridae > Mus > Mus caroli. The sequence goes on along the minus strand of NW_028227259.1, from coordinate 104,391,705 downwards.
TTCAGTGCACAGGTCAGCAGTGGCAGCTCGGTCTACTTGTAAACACTTCACAGATACACCCGCAGCAGTCCAGTTCAGTAGTATTGAGATAGCAGCAATGGTGGCATGACCGAGCAGGAACAGCCAGGCCTCAGCTGAAACAGCAGGAGTCAGCAGAAGGAATTCAGCTCCCCAGCAACCCCAGGAAAAGTTCTCCGAGGTGCCTCTCTTAACATACTGAAGTTCAGCAAAGATGAGAGACCAGCAAGCGTTGCATAGCCAGCTCTACCACCAGTGAGTCAAGCTCCTCTCACGGTCCGTTGAGTCCTATTTATACTCCCTCTAAACATCACGTGTCCTCCACGTGTCTTGCCTCAGCACATGAGTCTGACTTAGCAAAACTCCATGTGAGTCTGTCTCCGCTGACATCATTCTGCCAATTGGCCCAAGTCCATAGAAGTGGCAAGAAGCCACAGCATGCCAACAGAAGGGGTTTTTGGTGTATTTCTCTCTGTGGAGTCCTGGCAAATGGAGCTCAACTATCAATGTAAGGTGGACCAGTACAAGCGTGTCGTGTTATCAAAGAATCCTCACTCATGTGTCCTTTCATGTGCTTGCTTTAGTGAAACGTCCTGTCACCTGTGTCTGCTTCAGTGAAACATTTCTTCACCTTCACATATTTGCCTGAGAAAAACACCACCCAACACAACTGACTTTCCAAAGAACCCTTAAGTTTCCACCTCAGGGTGGATTTTTCCCTCTGAGTTCTCAGCTGAACTCAGCATCTCGGAGTACATCTGGAATATGAGGTCTTTAAAGGGTGTTTAAGATAAAATGAGATTATAGAAGTAAGCTCTAACCAACCTGGCTGGAGAAACACAAGACAGCCATCTTTAAGTGAAAGAGGAGGAGGGAGGGCTCAGAAGAAACCAGATCTATAGATGCTCGTATCTCCAGCCTCCAGAAGCAAGATATGATAAATTCCTGTGCCTGCCGCCTGGTCTGTGCTATACATGATCATGTGCATATACATGGAAAAAATCTTTTGTAGGCTTTCTTCTACTGTTCTGCAGACTAAAATTACAGTGCAGAAGTTTCTGGATCCCAGACAAACAGAAGACAGAGAAAAGATGCTTCCCCCACCTTCTTCCTCACCCCAGGCAGCTCAGCTGGGCTTTCTCCTCATCCTGAGGTTCTCCCTAGCAGATGCACACACTCCAGCCTCCCAGCAGAAAACAGTTATAACAACCCAGGTTTCATTTTTCTTTGTCATAAGAGTAGAAGTATGGAAGGTAGGAAAATGGCTGTTACTTTGATCCTTAAGGAAAAAAGATCCTTTCTCAATCTCCTGCCTCACTCTCTAAATACAACCACACCATTTGGACATTAGAATTGCTTTTGCAAACGCTGCAGAAAAACAAGCAACTTAGAAAGTCCCGAGCCTTCACTTAAGAAACTAGCCTAGCTGAAGCCCTGCACTCAGTTGCTGGCCCTTCACAAAACCAGTCTCTTGCCTGTAATTGCTGCGTCCAGTAAGTGGAGGTAGGAGGGTCATAAGTTCAAGGTCATACTTGGCTTCAAAAAATAAGAGGAAACCCTGGCCTTGGACCTGTGAGTGGTGGGAGACGGGAGCCAGCCAGTGGTATAGACAGAGTGCATTCTTTCACTGAGAACAGCCTGAGTGAGCGAGTGAGCGAGCGGCAGCATCAAAACAATTTAATACATTACTTCCCTTTAATAGAAGTGCAAATCAAACGTCTCGCTCAATCAAACCATGTTAGGAGAGAAACCCTCGGTCAGGTCCGGGTTCTGCTCAGGCAGGCCTGTATTGAACAGTCCTGGCTGAGGACTGCTTGTATCATTAAAAAATTATCGTAACTGCTTGCTGCCAGAAGTCATTTGCCCTGCACTGTCCACGCTTTAGCGGCAGAGCTAATGCTTCCTGTGGCTGCGGATGTCTGGGAAACAGCATCCCAAAGATAAAGATCTGCAGACAGCTGGAAAGAGGGAGCTGGCCTGGAGGAAACAGTCAGACCTGGGGGCTGGGGCAGGAATGCATGCACAGGCTGTAGGCCACCCTGCAGGAGCCAGGCCAGACCAGTGCTCCCTGAAGTGGGTAGAGTGGGTAGAATGTGGACCACGGAGATGGTGTGATGAGGAGGGCCCATGTTTCTGATTCTGTTCTCACAATGCCCTCCCACCCTAGGTTTAAGATTCAGGATAGCAAAAGTGCACACATGTGTGCTTGTGGGGTAGGTTATGAGTGAGTGCTCCACTGTGGGAAGGTTGTGAGTGAGTGCTCCACAGAGGGGTAGGTTGTGAGAGAGTGCTCCATTGTGGGAAGGTTGTGAGTGAGTGTTCCACCAGGGGGTAGGTTGTGAGAGAGTGCTCCACTGTGGGAAAGTTGTGAGTGAGTGCTCCACTGTGGAGTAGGTTATGAGTGAGTGCTCCACTGTGGGAAGGTTGTGAGAGAGTGCTCCACTGTGGGGTAGGTTGTGAGAGAGTGATCCACTGTGGAGTAGGTTGTGAGTGAGTGCTCCACTGTGGAGTAGGTTATGAGTGAGTGCTCCACTGAGGGAAGGTTGTGAGAGAGTGCTCCACTGTGGGGTAGGTTGTGAGTGAGTGCTCCACTGTGGGGTAGGTTGTGAGAGAGTGTTCCACTGTGGGGTACGTTGTGAGTGACTGCTCCATTGTGGGAAGGTTGTGAGTGAGTGCTCCAAGATGGGGTAGGTTGAGAGAGAGTGCTCCACTATGGAAAGGTTGGGAGAGAGTACTCCACTATGGGAAGGTTGTGAGAGAGTGCTCCACTATGGGAAGGTTGTAAGTGAGTGCTCCACTGTGGAGTAGGTTATGAGTGAGTGCTCCACTGTGGGGTAGGTTGTGAGTGAGTGCTCCATTGTGGGAAGGTTGTGAGTGAGTGCTCCACGATGGAGTAGGTTGAGAGAGAGTGCTCCACTATGGGAAGGTTGTGAGAGAGTGCTCCACTGTGGGAAGGTTGTGAGAGAGTGCTCCACTGTGGGAAGGTTGTAAGTGAGTGCTCCACTGTGGAGTAGGTTATGAGAGAGTGCTCCATTGTGGGAAGGTTGTGAGTGAGTGCTCCACTGTGGGGTAGGTTGGGAGAGAGTGTTCCACCATGGGGTAGGTTGTGAGTGAGTGCTCCACTCCTCAGTCCCTTTGCAATTCTATCCCGCCTTTTAGTCTCCCCTCCTCATTCTTCCCCCTCCTTTGTCTTCTCTCCCTTCTCTCCCCTCCTTCCTTCCCCTCTTCCCTTCTCATTTTCCCCTTTTCTCTTCAGGCTTCTCTTGTCCCTTCCCATCCCTCCTCCCTTCAGTCCTCCCCATTTGTCTGACATCCATTCCTGAGAACCTTGTCCTGGCAGAAGTTGCTGCTGAGAGGGTAAGAAGCAGTCTCATGGACCTGGGCCAGTGTCTGAGAAGCTGGAGAGAAGAATGTGGGGGAAGAACCATTTCCCCCCACCGCATGTCTTCAAGTCTCTCCCTTAGCATCTTGGTTCCCCCATCAAAGACTGCTCTGTGATCAGCTCTGCTGGCTGCCCAGAGGGACTGAACACCTTCCATTGTCTCTGTGGGCAGAGGCAGGAGAGCTGCAGTTGCTTAACCTCTCCCTGTCAACAGGGAGTGCACACGCACAGGCACTCACACACATGCTCTCTCTCTGTGTCTCTCTCTGTCTCTCTCTGTCTCTCTCTGTCTCTCTCTGTCTCTCTCTCTGTCTCTCTCTGTCTCTCTCTGTCTCTCTCTCTCTCTGTCTCTCTCTTTCTCTCTCTCACACACACACACAGAGAGAGAATGGTGCCCCTCTCTACCATCTTCTGTTCTCTCTCCTCTACCGGTCTTTCAAAAGAACTTGGTGCGAGTGTGCAAGGCTGACCCCTCCAGTTCAGTCCACTGTTTATGCAGCTCCTGCCTTGCCACACTCTTGGCCTGGCTATTTGTGCCTGAGCAGTCTCCCACATAGCCCAGCTCCACTCTGGGATGGCCAGACTCTTGTAGATCTGAGAGGTGCTCAGAGCGCATGCTCCCTGGCTCCTCTCCATCACATCTGTGGTATCTGCACTAAAGGCTTTTCTCCTTCCCAGCTTTATCTTCCTCAATCCTTGCCCACAATGAATCTGGCATCTGCTTCATGGTAATTCCAACTGGCTCACGGCTTTTTACAGTTCATGTAAACTCTGCATCTTGATCATACGTGCCCCTGACTTTCCTCTCCCACTCGCCAGGCGCCCCAGCGTGTCATCCTGACCCCTTCATGCACTTTCTGTTTATTCTTTGCAACCCACTGGGTCCAATTAGGGCTGCCTGTTGGGACATTGACTAACGGTGTTGGCTTGATGGCGGGGCTCACCAACTTTCTATCAGGTCCCTGACTGACACAACTTGATAAGGATTTAATGTCATTCCACATGGGTTGCAGTGTTGGCTTGGACTCTTCTGGAGCTGCTGTGCCCAGGACTGTAGACCAGGGGCTCTAATGATGTGACCCAATAGTACAGTTCCTCATTCCTCGTGTTGTGGTGATCCCCAACCATAAATTTATTTTCATTGCTACTTCATAACTATAATTTTACTACTGTTAAGAATCATAATTTAAATATCTGATATGCAGGATATCTGATATGTATCTGACCCCTGTGAAAGGGTCACTCAACAATCCCACCCCGTCCCAGGGCTTGCTACCCACAGGATGAGAGCCATTGCTGTAAAAAAAGAGACCAATATCCTCCAGTCTTAACCACCCACACCTGCGCCCCTCTCTGCTCACCCAGGCCTGCCCGTCAGAATCTAAGGAACAAGGCCAAGTTGGTGGGAGAGGAAGCCGCTGCACTGTGGGCAGTCACTGGTCTGCGGAAGCCCAGGTCTGTGGCTCTTCTCCACAGGACCTTAGAAAAGCCATCTGATCCTAATTAATTGGAAGAATCTGTCCAAAGTCATCAAAGCATGGAGGCAAAATCATGCCAGGAAGGTCCAAAGTTGCTCATTAATCCTGGGGCCCAGACTGGCTGTGAGCTGAACGTGGAACCCAGCTGCTTGGCTTCTCCAAGCCTGATTCATGTGATGGAGAAAAGAGGAAGTGGGCATGATTTTGATAGCTTAAGTTTAGGGTATTGGATGGCTAGCTAATGCACTTGAAGAAATAGCTGGGGTAGTAGTAGTGTGTGTGTGTGTGTGTGTGTTTCTGTATGTATGGGTGTTTATCTGTGCATATGTGTCTATGTGTGTGTGTGTCTGTCTGTCTGTGTCTATCTGTCTGTGCATGTGTGTCTATGTCTGTCTGTGTCTATGTGTACGTGTGTGTGTGTCTATGTGTGTGTGTCTGTGTGTCTATGTCTGTCTGTCTGTGTGTTTCTGTCTATCATCTCTCTGTGTCTATTTGTACATGCATGCATGTGTGTGTGTGTCTATGACTCCATATACTTTCTCATTCTGTTATGATGGGATGAGTGTCACATTGTTGGGTTGGGGGTGGAAGCTGAAAAAACTCACCAGACACTTAAAAACGAAAGCTTTACTTTCTGAGCCCTCAGGGAGGTGGCCAGTTCGGGACCCAAACCACATCCACAAAGGGAGGTAGTACAGCATTTCTATAGGATGGGAACACAAAGCAAGGGGCCTGGGATAGGCTGTTGCACTGGCCAGTATATTTTGACATGAGGGGTTAAGCAAGGAAGTTAACACTGGTGACTGGACCTTATCCTGTTGCCTCGTTTCAAGGTCCTAGGTCAGCTTTTGCAGCCAGGTCCCCTCCTGGACTCTGGCCCAGAACTTTAGAATGATAAGGGAACAGAGCAGTGGGCAAGCTGCACATAGCCAATAAGTCAAGCAACGTATTGACTTTGTGGGAGACAGACAGTTCATATCTAAACCACAACATCAGCATGCATCTCTTCTTCCACCACATGGAGTCGTCCCACCAGGCCTACTGACCTGAATCTCTTGCTACCTATAAGGTGTTACACCAGTTTTATTCCTCTGAGAAGCAGATGCTAGGGCAGACCTGGGCATAGCAAGGACTTTTTATGGAAGATGCCCATGAAGATGAAGGACAGGAGCCACCAGGGGGAATATCCGAGCCATGGTGCAATTCTGACCTGCAGCAGGCTGATGGGAAAGGATTAACAGAGAGAGTCCAACTCATATTTGGTTCTGAAAGAAATCTCCACCCAGTCATTACAGACTTCTGAGCCTGAATCGCTCATTAGCTGAAAGCTTGTGTTGCATAAAAATAGTGGCCGAGATTCAAGTGCCTCTCTCTGTTTAACTTCCTGCTCCTACATTTACCGACATGTTTGTCCACCTCCTGGGCAATCCATGCACCTCTCCTAAAGACTTAGCCAGGCTCACCTGCTTGACTTTCTGCATGACCTTGTATGACCTTGAATGTTTTCTGTCTCCTCCAGATCCCAGCTTTAGCAGGGTTCACGTGTTCCTGCTTCTCAGCTGACCCAGGAGGAGGAAGCGAGAGGGCACAGCAGGGTCACGGGGATGACCAGGTGCTCTGTGCGCGTGACATACATCACAAATACTCAACAAATATGTATTGGATGGACTTGAGTTTTGTTCTTACTTGAACAAAATTAGTCCTCTGAGAACAGTCTGTAACACGGTCAGCTACATATTTCTACCTATCAACCTACTGGGATAACCATTAAGATGTTACTCTAGGTTGGCTGTAGGGACCCCAGTAGAAGAGCAAGGGAAGGATTGAAGAAGCTGAAGGGGATTGCAACCCCATACAAAGAACAATATCAACTAAACAGACCACCCCCAGAGCTCCCAGAGACTAAACTACCAACCAAAGAGTAGACTTGGAGGGATCCATGGCTCCAGATACCTATGTAGCAGAGGATGGCTTTATCTGACATCAGTGGGAGGGGAGGCCCTTGGTCCTGTGGAGGCTTGATGCCCCAGTGTAGGGGGATGCTAGAGCAGTGAGGTGGGAGTGGATGGGTGGGTGGAGCACCCTCATAGAGGCAAGGAGGAAGGGGCAGGGTGGGGCTGGGGGGGGTTGTAGAGAGAGAATTGGGAAGGGGGATATCATTTGAAATGTAAACAAATAAAATATAATAATAATAATATGCCAAGCTAGGAAAATTGATCTAATTTCTTGTTGTCCTAGTAACAGTTCATCTTGAGGTTCTTCGTTTAAAGTGCAATAGAAAGCTAGATAATAAACAAGTGTTGCTTTAATTGAGGTGAGTGGAAATCAGTTTCCTTCTCAGCTGTCAGAGGCTCACTCACAGCAGTAGGGAAGGGAAGGCTTGCGGAACATCACTTTCACCGCATCACCCCAGCATGCCCACCTTCAGGTGCACCACGGACCGGAACAGACTGATCTTATCCATGCACTACACTGCCCTTGGAATTAATAATGGCCAACAAAATGTCACTGAGGGGCACACTGTTGGCTCTTAGTGGCTCTCTTTGGGTGGTGGTCTTCAGGGCTCTGGGCCAACCAGAAGCTGTAGCAGTTGGTACAGATCCAAAGCAGGGACAAAGACTTGAGCTTTTGTGAAAGCAAAATCTCAAGGTATTCTCTAGAAAACAAGCAAGGTCAGCGATGGGCAGTAAGCAGAAACTACAGCTGGGGATCCCAACCACTGACTTAGATTAAGGAACATGCAAATAAAACTCTAGAATCCCATAAGGATCAAACTGAAAGTTTCTTCCTGTTAAAAGATCAGGATAGAGCCTCTGGTGAGATCTGGCTGTAAGATTAGTGTGAAAGAAAGAAAGAAAGAAAGAAAGAAAGAAAGAAAGAAAGAAAGAAAGAAAGAAAGAAAGAAAGAAAGAGGGCGATCTGGCACTGGGACAGTGGATGGTATGGACTACAGGGTCTGCTGCAAGGTCTGGACCCTCTGCATAGACTGTGTGAAGCTCACTCATGGTCATCCTGACAGGCCTGGCAGCTGCATTCTTCTAAGCATAAATATTGGTGGCCAAACTCTAAGAATCTAATGCCAGTGTCATGTGGCTTTCCCTTGTTCTGATGCCTACCCAGTATGCATGGTCTAATGATCATTCAGTTCCTCCTGCAGTCTATGACTACCATGAGCTATGCATACATTATGTTTCTCATTGTAGTTAATACCTCAGCTTTTGATTTTCTGCGCAGTCACTCATAAACCAGGCCACACCGAGTCTTTCCTCAGGGAAAGCAAGACCTGAGAATACTGATGTCTGGTGCTAGCCAGTGAAGCCTGTTAGTAGATGGGAATATGGTCAACCTTTTATTATGGCTGACTGTCTCTTACAGAGCGTTTTAAGATGTCACACAGAGATGAGCTGAATAGTCAGCTGTGTGCAGCAAGAAAGTTGGTGGTGTGTGTGTAATATGTGGCTTGTGTGTGTATATGTGATGCGTGTGTTATATATATGTGGTGCATATGTGGGTGGGTGTGGTGCATATATGTGTGGTGTATATGTAGTAAATATGTGTGTGTGGTATGTGTATATGTGTGCTATTCGTGTGTGTGTATTGTGTGTATGGTGTTTTTATGTATGTGTGTGTGGTATGTGTGTATGTACATAGCATTTGTGTGTGCTGTGTATGTGTATGCTATTTGTGTATGCATGTGTGTGTGTGAGTGTGTTTGTGTGTGATGTGAAGTCCTGAGAAAGGTAGCTCCCTAGTAAAACTAGATACCATACCTCACAGTCTTTTGTTAAGGTTACATGATCTTTCTTTGGGGGGGGGCGGGGGGGGGGAGGCTTCGAGACAGGGTTTCTCTGTGTAGCCATGGCTGTCCTGGAACTCACTCTGTAGACCAGGCTGGCCTCGAACTCAGAAATCCACCTGCTTCTGCCTCCCGAGTGCTGGGATTAAAGGCGTGTGCCAACACTGCCCGGCAGGTTACATGATCTTATTCCTAAAAGTACTAGAATATAGTCATGGCTCAAAGCCAGTGTTGGGCGGGCAGACGGGTAGATGGAGCTGAAGCTGCGTAGCTCTGACTCTGCCTTCAATGGTTCACAGGTGCCGCTACCAGTTGGCGAGTTCTAAGGTTGATTTGCTTTTTGCACTCTATTGAAACATGAATTTTTCAAGTTCCTCATTACACTTGAAATATGACTTAGGGAATTGCTAAATTCAGACTATAGCATTATGGATTTTTCCTGAATAAAATGCAAGCAAAGGCATCTGTTTAAATCCTCATTCTGGAAGATATGGCTTCAGCAAATGAAGTGCCATGAGCGGGGACATTTGAAGACACACACTAAGCGATGAAGAACCTCTTTGTCAGTCTCAGCTGATTCCCGCAGGAAAGTGGAGACCATGAAGAGTGACACAACCTTTCATCTTTGCAGAACTAAAAATCTGGGAAGTTTTTGTGACTCACACTTCTTTAGGACATTAGTTGAAAATCACTTATAAATGTCTCTGGGGGTGTCCAACTGTACCTGATATCTGTGAATGTCATGAGGTGGTACATCAATTAATGCCCAGTCTGCAAACAAAGCGACAGGATAACTTCTCTAGCATCATCTCTTCAGATATTAAAAACACTGATTATTCAAATTAACCAACACAAAAGCGACTAGGAGGTACAGAGAAAGGTCTCACCATGCAGTTTGGCTGCAGTGAGGGACCAGGCGGGTGAACCACGGAAGAGCCCTGCTGTACAGGTTTCCTTGACAACTGTTCCCATAGAAGCAGTGTTCAAAGATAGACACAGGCACAGCAACTAGGAAGATTAACTGATGATCATGCCCCAGTATCTAGGACAGCATTGTTTGACAACATTGTGACACCCACTTCTAAATTACAGTGATTGGGTGTTTTACGGTGGAGTTCCCTCTTTTTCTTCCCCAAATAAGAAATCCCCTTTTAAAAAGGGTAACAACCACAATCCAATTGCTGCCTCAGGGCCGGGGGGAGGGGGAATCTATCCTATGTAACCTCTATTTTTTTTTCATTTAAAGTTAAAAGTCCCACCAAAAGGGCAGCCGATGAACCCTTCACAGGTTGATGGAGGTTGGTTCTTAGAGATTTAGTCATGGCTCTGTTAAAACATCTCCTCTGTGGGGGTGTGATGTGTGCCTCAGTGATCCCAGTGCACTGTCAGATACCAAGAAAGCAATCCTTAGCCCAAACCACCATGCGAAGAGTCCCCCTGAGCCAGCCTCCCTCCTATTGGCTGTGGAACACAGATGTCTCAGCCAGTAACTCCCAGTGTGAAGAGATCTGTGTGCAAACAGTGGAAAAATTGAGAAAAGGAAAAAAAGGGGAGAGGGGTGGAGTCAGAAGTGCAGAGGATGCTAAGACCGAACCGCACAAAAGGAACCCAACAGGTCGGAATAAAAGAACCCTTTGAAGTGTTAAAATAGGATTACTAAGCCAATTCTGGTCACCCACATACTGAAAGATCAGAAATGTAATTATCCCAGCCCTGAGAAGTAAATACAGAAAATAGGACGCCAGAGGGAGTATACCAAAATAAAGGCTTAAATTAATAGAAGCACCCTAAGAAATTGCCTTCTTCTTGTCTTGTTTCCTTACTGGTATTTGCGATGCTTTTCCTGAAATGTACAATTATCTCGGCAGAATGAAGGAAGAAATGGAATTGCAGCGTACACACACTGCTGTGAGGAACAGTAGACACAAAGAGAGGGCGAAGGCCAGTTCCTAGGCCCAAGCCTTGACTGTCACCTGGGAGGCTGGCTGCTAGGAATCCAGGGTAGCCTGGAATATCACAGACTCAACAGGTCTCTGTAAAGCCTACAGAAACACTTACAAGCTATTTCATTTAAAATGATACAAGCAGAGGCTGGCGGATTTCTGAGTTCGAGGCCAGCCTGGTCTACAAAGTGAGTTCCAGGACAACCAGGACTATACAGAGAAACTCTGTCTCGAAAAACCATAATAAAATAAAGTAAAATGATATAAGCAGCTGCCCCTCCTCCATTGTGAGAAGTCTGCCCATATCTCTTTGCACTGCTGGGAGAAATGGATTGGCCAGTGTGGTGGCCCCTCCCACTTTGTGGCTTGGCCTTGGCTTTCAGGTATGGTGGTGTTTGAAACCAGAGATGTGTCTACTCTACATGCAAAAAAGGTCAGCCTGCTGTCTAGCCATTGTGGGTGTCGTCATCCCAACCAGAAGATGAAGATCAGAGACAGGCTGGCCCAATCACTTCCCACAACTATCGATTCCCTCAAAGAGAAAGAATTGCACTGGGCTTTTGTCTTTGACTAAGTAGCACGGTTCAGTCACTTCTAGTTTGTTGGTTTTGAAGTGTTAGAAGTAGAGAGTTCTTGTTTGTTGCTGCCACTAATTGGAACATTTTAAAGCCTGAAGTGTGTTTAAGGAAGCTGTAGCCAGCAGGCCAGCCAATTAACATTCCCTTATGGTTCCCTCTGTGTCTGTGCCACAGACACAGCCTGGGCAAGGTAGACATCAGTCCCTACTGCACCCGCAAGCCTTCTTGTGCCCCCCTACCCCTTAGGGCCCCCGTTAAGAAACTGGGGCAGACAGAGCTCCTACTTCAGGGGACCGCTGAGAGGAGAGCAGCAGGAAACAAACACCGAGCTGAAATTTCTTGGCAGGGAAGTGGGAAAGAACAGAATGTTCCAGAAACACAAAAAAGTGCAAAAGTAGGAAGACAAGAAAGGTTTCATAAGGACCCTGCTCTTCACCTGTGCATGCGTGCGTGCGTGCGTGCGTGCGTGCGTGCCCTCCTCCAGCCTCTGAGAACCGAGATTGGTGGACAATCAGCCCCCATGCCTGGCATGGATATTTTCACTTGATTCGTCGGGCAGAATAAAGCGATGGGAGGGTCAACCCTATACCGTGTCCGACGGTCTTGCAGCCTCTCGGTTTCCTCACTGTACATCTGCCTGGTCATTGTTCGGTTATATGTAAGCAAATCTGTACAGCTTTCCCCAAACTATATACCTCTCCTCATAGGGGTTTACAGGACATAAAACAGTAGGTCTATGTGACACCTAAAAAACAAAAAAGAAATTAAAAAAAAAATCACATTTCACATGTGTGTTTTCCTTTTGTAGCAGACCGTGGGTTTTGTTTGTTAGTTTGTTTTTGTTTGTTTGTTTGTTTGTTTGTTTTGACAGCATCTTGCTCCATAGCCCAGGCTAGCCTAGAACTCACTAGTCCAGGTTGGTTTTGAACTCTTGATGATTCTGCTGTCTCAGTGTCCTGAGTGCTGAGTTTACCGGTGTGCTTCGCCACACCTGTCTTTCTTCCCCTCCTCCCCTTCCCCCTCTCATATTCAATGCCAGGCCTCAATGTATTCTGTCTAGCTGTGCAGGATCCTTCAGTGTGTGGAGTCTGGAGCCCAGGTCTGCTTCACTGACCTGGCACTAGCTTCCCTGTGTAAGCTTAGCAGGTTACTTGAGCCCCTTGCCTTTCTTTCTTCATACGTAAAATGGAGCTAAGAATAGCTTCTTGTGAGCTCGTCCTGCCAGCTCATGACCTAGACTAGTGCCTGGCAAACTGTAAGTTATCACTTTCATTGAGGCAATACCAGTTACTTTTGAGAAGACCAGAACCGCAGGTGTTAACTTCTGACCGATAAATAGGCAAAAGCATAAAGCACTAAACACCGACAAGCCGGAGGTGAGTTTAGAAAGACTTTCAATAACACTGATAAAATACCAGATTAACTGACATTTCTGTAACGCCTCCTGATTTGTAGGTCTGGGTTCTAATCTGCCCAGAAGCATCAATTAAATGAACACTTAATTCACATCAGATTATTAAAGTAATAACTGCTAATAACAGACGATTCGAAGACAAAAAGAGACAGAAATTAAAGTCATTCATTCTTCTAGCATTAAAAACAATTACTAAGGATTTGCTACACAGTCTAGTATGACATGCCACTTTTCTGTAGACTTTCCCCAGGGCATACGCACATATGTGTGAACATGTGTTTATTCTTCAAAATCAAGAACACTCGAGAAACTCATATATACTAAGTTCCCATAGCTGCCACACAAAGGCCCTCAAACTGGGTTACTTAAAACAAAAGAAACGTATTCTTTCCAGGGGCTGGAGCTAGAAGCCTAGAAACAAGATTAGCACACAGTCTGGTGAACCTGGGGTGGGTCCTGGGGTGGGGTGAGGGCGGGCCTCCGCCTAGTGGTCCTGGGGTGGGTTGGGGGTGGAAACCCTCTCTTGCCTCTTTTAGCTTCTGGAATTCCTAAGAGTCCCTTGTTTGCAGCAGTCTAACTCCCGACCTGCTTCTGTTCTCACATGACCTTTTCCCGCTGTGTCTCTCTCTATCATTGATCCGATTTAACTCTCCCCTCTCTCTTCAGTATGATCTTTTCTTAGCTGAGCTCATCTGCAAATGTCCCACATTCTGCAGTTCCCGGTAAACCCGAATATCCGGGACACCCCTGAACCAGAAGTACAGCACAGCACGTAAGGAAGGTATTTGGTGTCAACCATATGATATGCTATACACCCCTCCATCCCACCGCAGCCCAGAGAGCAGAATCAGATTCCCCCTTTCATTCTTGCCTCCGGCCCAGGCAGTCTAGCCCAGCTTCCTTCCATATATCACTCCCTGGGCGTCTATTTGTTAGGTAGGGTAGATGTGGAGCCCTGAAGTGGAATTTGGCGCTTCTGCTGTTATCCAAGACCTTGGAGAGAGGACTGCTTTTTCCCAGAGTCACAGAACCTGTAACTCCGATGCATAGTATTCACCAATGCATAGTATTATACATAGCCTTAGCGTCGGCTGCCATGGTAACCACAGTCATCATATGGTTACACTGCCCAGATTGCTGCCCTTGAGTAGATCCTGTCTACCTGTTCACTGGCCCGGAGTTCTTTCTCCTTTTCCATCTTTGTTTATTGTACAACTGACCTCAGGCCACCTCTGTTTACCTTCAATGTAATTTTATATCAAAACAACTCTCTGTCTGACCTTGTTATTGGAATTATTTAGGGTCCTCTCAATTTACCCCAGCACTGAACTTGAGGGACTGCTGTTGTTACCTCAGTCACTTTCCAGTCAGGTCTTGGGCTCCGTATGCAGGGAGCCGCCTCCACGCCACTGACCGACTGCTAACAAGCAGTCTGGAGACATTGTTGGTTGCACAGAAAATGTACTACCTTCCTTGGACAGGTGCCAGTCCTCTGCTGCTGCAGAGCTGCGGTGGAACTGCGGTGTCACTTTTCCCACAGGAAGCACCGTGTGCTTGAGCCAGAGATAGCTGCTGAAAGTCGCCTCTGCTTTAGGAATGGCTCCACATTGCCTCAGAATACACAACTTATTAGTTTTTGTCACATTTCATAACTTAGGGTGATTGCCCACCATAGATTAACTGTGATGAAAATGCTCATTCATTAAATAAACATACATGAAACACCAATGCATGAGCTATTGATTCAAGCCCGCTAGGATTTGAAGGTCTTTTCCTCAGTAGCCCACATCTAGTGCCAGAGGGGGAAAAAAAGAACAAACATCTAAAATAAAAATGGAAAATAGGTCTAGAGACAGCTTAGTGGGTAAAATGGTACCGTGCAAATGTAAGCCCCCAGAATTCTTGTAAAACCAGCTATGCAGCACCTGTGTCTAATCTAGAAGCTCCTACAGGGAGAGGGAGACAGGAGAATTCTCAGACATTCACTGGCCAGCTCATCTGCTGTATGCAGCAGTGAAGTACAAAGAAATCCTCAGAAAAGGTACCCATGGTGGTCCTCTTATCTCTACATTCTAGTTGTGGCACACACATTTACACACACACAACACACATGCAAACACACATACCACACACATCATACACACACACACACATTCATTATACATACATACACATCATACATGTACACACACACCATACATACATATCAAAGACACACACATTATACACACACATCATGCATGTACATACATCACACATACCCACATTCACACAGACACACACTCATACATGTACATACATATACACACGTCATGCATACATATACATACATATCAGAAATAGACATACACAGACACGCACATCATGTATGTACACACATCACAATACACACATGTGCGCACACACACATACACACACACACACACACTGAAGTGGAGCTAGATGATAAAACTACAGAAACATCGAGTGAGCACAGTGGGGGGTTGGGGGAAGGAGAGGCTGCTCTTTGATGTCACCTGTCCCATCTGTCAGGCTGGAAAAAGAAAGGGTTTTTAACAAAGCAAGCCACACCCACACATGGATTTGTCTTTTTGGTTTTCTTCTGTTGTTTTGTTAACAGAATCAACAGAAATCAATCTACCATGTGAAGACACCACAGAAAGCAATGCATATTTTATAAAGGCAGATGATGGACATTGCTGGTTTAGAAAAACACCTGCTCACACATACAACTAATATATCTACTCCAAGAGATAATTGTTGTGAGTCCAGTGAACAGGATGACAGTGGAGACCCGGAGCAGCCAGCAGGCCGTGTCCTGGTAAGGTGTGGCTGAGGGCTTTCACAATGGCTTCTGTTTGCTTGAGAGATTTCAGAATTCTATGCTTCTCCATAGCTCTGTCAACAACCAGGTTGGCACACAATGAAAACTTGCAGAATTGCCCAGACTCTGAGAGCAAATCTCTGCAGCCTTCTATTTCAATTTCCTTACTGAAGAGACCCTGCCTGCCTGAGAAATGCTGTCCTGAATTTCAAATGCATAAATTTTTTTTGGCACACCAAAAACCGAGGTTTTTTTTTTACAATTTTGTACATTAGTTTTACATAAGCGCAATATTTTAAATAGCCACATGTCTAAATGTTCTCAAGTGGGATTCCTGCACTTTTTAAGAGTGTGTGTGAGTTGTGTGTGTATGTGTGATATGTGTATGTATGTGTGTATGTATATGTACATATGTGTGTGGTATGAGTGATATATGTGTGTATGTGTAGTATATGTGTCATGTGCATGTGTGTTTGTGTGGTGTGAGTGGTGTATGTGTGTATTGTGTGTGTTTGTGTGGTGTGTGCGTATATATATGGTGTGTGTGTGTGTATGTATTTGTGTGGTGTGTGGTGTATATGTGTGTTAAGTGTGTGTGTTGTATGTGTGTATGTGTCATGCATGTATGTATATGTATGTGGGGGTATGTGTGTACATGTGTATATATATGTGGTATGTGGTGTATCGTGTGTGTATGTGTTTGTGTGTGGTATATATGTGTGTGTGGTATATCATGTGAGTATGTGTGGTGTGTGTATGTGTGTGGTATATGTGCATATGTGTGTGTTTGTGGTGTGTGTGTGTGAATTGTGTGTATGTTTTTGTGTGGTATGTAGTATATGTGTATGTGTGCTGTATAGTGTGTGCATGTATTGTGTAGTATACATTATGCGAATGTGGCATGTGGTTTGTGTATGTGTTTGCATAGTGTGTGTTGTGTGTTGTATGTATTGTGTGTATGGAGTGTATGAGTGTGTATGTGTGGTATATATGTGTTTGTAAAGCATGTGGTATGTGTGTGTATATGTGACATGTGTACTATGTGTAAGGTGTGTGTAGGGGGAGGGTTTCAATTCTTTGTTTAGGAAGTTTGTGTAATAAACTACCTTAAAGCTTGGTGGCCTAAGACTTAAGCCATGTTTGACTACCTTATTGTCTATGGACCAGGATTTCAGGCTTCGCTGGGAATTTCCTATAGTCTCTGTCACAGCAGTTAAGCCACTCATAAAATTCACTGGTGGCTGATGGGCCTGGAGCAGAGAGCTTCAGTTACCTGTAACCTTGATGGCTAGAGAGCTGTCTGTTTTCTCTGTGTCAAGATCTAACTGGGTAGGCTGTCAAGGCTCAGGGCTCCAGACCAACATTCCAATAAGCAGGGGTCAGGTAGAAGCTGCTGTTCTTTAAAGCCCAACTCAGGCCCTAGGACAGAGTCACTTCCTCTGGGGATGGTGGTGCGCACCTTTAATCCAAGCACTCAGGAGGCAGAAGCAGACAGATCTCTATGAGTTTGAGGCCAGCCTGGTCTACAGAGGGAGTTTCAGGACAACCAAAGCCACACAGAGAAATCCTGTTTTCAACAACAACAACAACAAACAACAACAAAGTTCAAGAGCCTGCTAGGATACGTGGAAGTGATAGTGATTGCTCCACCTCAAATAGAAAAGTGATTTGTAGGCCTGAGAACTTAGCTCAGTGCTGGGGAGGTCCTGGATTCAACTCCCTAGCAATGAAAAGAAGAAAAAGAAAATGGTATCTGTATCTCTCTCTTTAATTTTCTACAGTGTATACTTTGTTTTTTATTGGGAAACAATATATTAAATATGTATCAAAGAAGACAAAATAGTATCCAGCTCTCCAGATACATATCTACCATTTTCAGCAACTGTTGACTCTTGGGCTCTCTCATCCCCACCCTTCCACTCTCTGTTCCTGTCGTATTTTAAATCAAATCCCAGACACCACATGAGCTATCACTCATCTACTGACGGGGAGCCAACAGTGAGGGCAGCTGTCAGTGGAGCTGTCTACTCCGTCCATCCAGAAGCTTTCTTTCATTATTAACAAATCGCCCTCACTACCCAGAGGACCTTTTCTTTCAGTAACTGCTATTGGCACTTCAAGGAACAACGACTTTCCTGCTCAGGCTCTGGTGACACTCACTAGACTGGAGACTCAAGAGATTTGAGAGACTCAGGAGACTCAGGAGACTCGGATCTGGTGTCAGCACCTACTGGCTTTGATGGAGTGACGTTGGCAATGGCTTTTCTGCCCCACTGGTACAGCTGTTCATCACTGAAACTCACTGTTGGTCCACTTTAAGATTTGGTTAGAGACACTAAACAACTTGCTTAGGCTCCAAGGATGGCAGAAGTGGATTTTCCTTGAGTCACACTTAGACTGGTCCTGCCTTGGTCCGGTGACATTATCACATAATTTCAACCTTCTTCCCTGAGGGTAACGTGGTGAACGATTAACAAGAACCTTTGAAAATGCTTTACTGTCTAAAAAAAAAAAGCTTTGAGTAGTTAATGCATTTTCTGTCTAATTAATTGTTTGACAGTTCTATACATGTATACAGTATATGGGGACTACATGACCCCCTTCATTGTCCTCCATGATCACGTCTTCACCTCTGGTGACCCCTTTCTTCCAAATTAGGATTTATCCTGTTTGGACGCCATTTTGTGTGCATGGGTCTTACCCAAGTCAGAACAGCAGCTCTGTGTTTACACAGACTGACAGTGAGCGTCAATCAATGCAGAGACATCAAACTGATCTAAGAGCTGAGATTGAGTGGCTATTAGGTGCTCAGCCCTAAATGGGGTATCTATCCCCCACAAAGGCCCATGGAAATTGCAGAATAGCTTTTCATGACTCAAAAGTCCAAAAGCTGTAAAATGGATTCTGACCCCTGACCCTCTTCTGCTTGTCTCATTTCCCTACTCACTTCCTCTGTACAGGTAATACCTTACTCCTTGTATAATCTATTATTTATCTAATCAAAATGTGAATATATACATACCCACATGCATGCATATTTTTCCTACTTCCCCCACTCTTATACAAAAGATAGTGCTTTTCTGTATTCTAACTGTAGTGAAGGTATTCCTAAACATGCTATGTAGCCCAGGCTAGCCCCAAACTTGCGGCTATTCCCCTGTCTCAGCCCACCAAGTGCTCAGATTACAGGCATGAGCTAGCATACTTAGCTTCTCAATGGGTGTTCATCAGCCCCTAATGTAGACCAGCTGATGCCTCTCTAGTGTGCTGAGCGTGGGAAATGTCATCATCAGGGAGCCAGGGGAGAGGTGGGTGGGAAGGTAACGGCATCAGAGAAAACTCTGGAAGGCTGACGGCTGAGAACTCTAATTCCCTCATTAATAGAAAGGAAAGAATTAGAGATCAGAGACCTGCACAAGGGAGGTGGGTGGGTGGGTACCCAAAGGAACATTGTCTTCTTTCTAATTCTACCCAAGAGCAGCGCTGTCTCTTTAGATCTTTACTACGGAACTGAGCTGTATCAGTTGTGTGACTGTGAGTTGTGGTCCAGCTTTACTAGTCTAGCCATAGATCAGAATCTAGAGAGGGAGCAAGGTCCAGCCAGGAAGTTAGCGCGCGTAGGTGGCTAGCTAGTATTATTGTTAGCGCTGTGGTTTAACACAGAACGTTTTGTTTCATGACTGAGTTTTCAAAATTCTCAAACATATCATTACACCCACACCAAGAACGCAGAGAAACAGCTTCTCTTGGAGCTAGGAGTTTGAAGGAGGGGTGACATGCAGGAAGAGGAGCAATGTGCACACTTTCCAACATTCAACAGAAAGTCTCGGCTGTGTGCATGTCTCCGGTCTCCATTCCTTCCTTTGTAAAGACACCCGACTGCTAGTTAAGTCTTTCACAGGAGATGCCCCCACCTTCTTCGTATCCTGGTAGTCTCACCCTTCATCCATGTTTGAACAGATTCTTCTAGAATTCAGAAACCCTATCTTGCAACACTGTGTGTGTTGAACACTTTGAAACTTGACCCAGGGGCTCTCTTGACATCTGGGGTAGTTTGTGGGTCTCCTGTCTGCCTTCACTTTTTCCCTTGATTGACATGAGTATTTCTTGAACTCATAGTCTTGGCAAGTATGGGACAGCAATCCCTCATTCCTGTCCTAATAAATAGCCTTTCCACAACGCAGGGCTGAGATTCTCCTTTATTTAGTCATGATTTTTTTTTATCATCTTATTTTGAAGCAAGGTCTTGCCATGCAGCCTAGGCTGGCCTTAAACTTAGTCTTCCTGCTTGAGCCTCCTGAATGCTGAGGCTGCAGTATGACCCATCACACATGGCTTGTTAATAAATCTTATATTTTAGAATCATTTTACATCTGAAGAAAAACCACAGAAACAGGACAGAGGCTTCATGTCCCATACCATTTCTCTGTTGTTCACACATGACATCAACACATCAGATATAGTTGCAAAAATGGACTCAATCATTGTAATTGAATTCCATAGCTTGCTTGGATCTCTTTAGAATGTTGTTATATTCCAGAATTCTGTCTAAGATACCACATATTTGAATTTTTTTAGGTTCTTCTTTCCTGGAATAGCTTATGACTGACTTTTTATATTTGAACAATCTACTCCTATGGTACTAATCATGATTCTCAACACCACCACTCCCCAGCCTCAGGATTGTGCATGCCATGGAGACTTGATTTTAGGACAGGTTGTTGGTTTGGGAGAACCTCAGATGCTTCATAGGAAGTTAAATCGTTCCTAGTTACTTGGCATCCTGATTTGTTACAGCTCTAGAGGGCGTGTAGTCTCACCTGAAGGTAAAGGAATATCTAGATTTCCCCCAGGTTCTTTGCAACCTCAGGACTCCCTGGCAACGCATCCTCTGGTGTCCTCAGGACTGGGGGAGAAAAGTACACTGTGCTACAATGAGGCTCGACTTGGAGGAGTACAAACAGAGGAAGGGAGAGGGGTTACAAAGCAACAACCAAGAGAGAGAGAGAGAGAGAGAGAGAGAGAGAGACAGAGACAGAGACAGAGAGACAGAGACAGAGAGACAGAGACAGAGACAGAGACAGAGAGACAGAGACAGAGACAGAGACAGAGACAGAGACAGAGACAGAGACAGAGACAGAGAGACACAGAGAGAGTCAGCTGCCTTGCCATATGACGATGCAGGTTACAGAAGCTTGTGTGGGCTTAATAAGGTGTCGTGCAAGTATCCAAGGTATGGCTGTTCCACCTACGAGGGGAGGCCAAGATCAGAGAGATCTGGTACCACTTTGGGGTGATAACAAAGAAGTCTTAGAGGACTGTTCATTGGCCCCCAGAAAGCTATGATGTAGACCCATAAATATGAGGGGAACATCAATGCTTCGTTCACTCTCTTTGGAGTTTAGATCTGTACATGTTAGAAAAATTCCTCTCTTGGAGGGCAAAGTTAAAGACCCTTAGAATTGTCTAGAAACAGTGATCGGTCATTAAAGACACTGAAATGTGAGGCTGGAGGATGACTCAGTGGTTATGAGCACTGATTGCTCTTCCAAAAGACCAGCACCCAGGTACCACGACTGTACCTCCAGCCCCATAGGATCCGACTACCTCTTCCCCCTTCTCCTGCACTGCACACACATACAGACACACACGCAGGCAAAACACCCATACACATACAACTTGTAATAAATACAGTTTTGAAAAGAAGCTTAAATGTCAGGAGACGTTAGGAGTTTATATTAGGACTCAAACCTAAATATTCAAGTTTCTTGCTTTTACCCAGAGCCAAGAGCTCTCCTGTCCCTCTAGGGAAAAAAATATCTGAGCCAGCTAAGGGTTCTCTCCCATAGGCACTGCTGTGTAATCAACTTCTAAAAGCTAAGTGGCTGAAACTCTTACCACCATTTAGTTGCTCAGAATTTTGATATCAGGTGAGGATAGGTTGGTGCGATCTAGTGCTGAGTCATGTAGCATCTGCTGGGACACGTCACTTTCAAGTTGACTGCTGGTTTAGACGTCTTGATCCTTTTCCATGAGAACTTCTCCAAGTGGCCACTTAGGTTCCCTCGCAGTATGGACATCAGATTCCAAGGATAGAAAGAAAGCCAAGGCCCAGGAGAAGCACATACATTGATATCTTCATATCAGGTCCAGACCACATGCAGAAAGATGGGAAAACTCTGTCTCTAAGTGAGGTAAGGAACAGACTGTGTGCTATCTTTAATGTGCCACATGGAAATGTTAAAAGTAGAATGTCAAGCTGGGCCACCGTGGTGAACACCTTTAATCCCAGCACGAGGAGGCAAAGGCAGGGGGAGCTCTGCATCCTATTTTTCTTCTAGACTTTGGATTTTGATTTCCCAGACCCTCCTAACAAGTTCCTGAAGGCTAAGCAAGGTTGGACTCCATTGCTTGAACCACAGACTGATCCGGGAGCTGCCTAGTCCAGAGCGGAGGGGAGTGAGCAGTCACAGAACACGCAGGACAGGGGATTGGGAAAGAACGCATGGGAAAGCATCCTGAACAGAGGTTCTCAACCTGTAGATCTCGACCCCTTTGGGGGGGAGGGGCCAATCGACCCTTTCACAGGGCCCACATGTGAAATGTTCTGATATCAGAAATTTACATTATGGTTCTTAGCCGTAACAAAATTACAGTTAGGAAGTAGAAAGGAAAATAGTTTTATGGTTGGGGATTACCATAACGTGAGAGCTGTATTAAAGGGTTGCAGCATTAGGAAGGGTAAGAACCACTGGTCTAGAAGGCAGAAGATAGCTTAGATATCAATGTTAGATTTTAAAACATGAGCTAAGTGTGTGGGTGTGTGAAGGATCGGACACAATCACTTCCCACTGAATGTATAGAAGAGACACTGTAAAAAGGTGAGGTTTGCTTGATAATTAAAGGGAAATAATATTTGTTGAAACAGAAGGAAAAATATATCCTGATTGGAAAGCCTAAGTGTGTTTAGTTATCTGGGAGTATAGTTGTCCAATCTACCTGAAGCAGGAAGGACTAACAAAGGGTTTGGAGGTTTTATGGTTACTGCATTCTATTGATGTTGAAGGCTAAGGTGTCTTAGTTCAATTTCTGTTGCTGTAACAGAATGCCAGAGGCTGGGTAAAGAATAGAAGTTGATAAGGCTCACAATTAAGAAGTAGTCGTGGTAGGATGCTTGTTGGCATCTAGTGCGGGTTTCTTGCTGCATCCTGACATAGTGGAGGACATCCCGTGGTTAGACTGAGCATAGAAGTTGCTCTTATACAGTCACGTATGCTACCACATGGCTCTCACTCCCCTGACATAATCTAATCCTAATTATTTCCCAAAGGCCTGACCTCCAGGTTCCCAACACAGGAAATCTGGAGGACAGTCCCAAGCCAAACGCTAAAACACAGACATTGGACTTTATTTGGTGGGTCTCAGGGAATGGAGACTGCTGGTGTTCAAGGAGAGTCACTCGCAAAGAATGCATTTGAGTGTGAAATCTGGTAGCCATAGATAAAGCGGCCAGTCAGGACCCTGCTGAAGGCCTGGCTAACTCTGAAGCCTGCTGGTGCTGGTAGAAATGGGAAAAACAATGTGCAAAATGGAAATAAGAATTTGTAAACTGACAGCTCCCTGCTTAAAAAAACAGCCACAAAGCCAACTTTCAGCATGCGTTGGCACAGCCTCTGTATTTATAAATACACTGTATTTACATAGGGAGGAAGGGAAGCCTGCAACACTTCCATATGCTGCTATAACATAACTCTCCTCAACTACTTGACTGGAGAGCTTGCTCCATACATTAGTAAGAAACAGAATAATCAGCCAGAAAAAAATCTCTGCACCTTTCTATGAAAGTACTTGTGTGTGTGTTGTATTTCTATGTGTGCATGTGTGTATTGTGTGTGCATATATGTGTATGCACTGTGTATGTGTAATTATGTGTATGTGTATGCACATGTGTGTATGCAATTGTGTACATGTTGACATGTGTATATGTATGTGTACATATGGTATGTGTGCATATATGTGTTTGTATGAGTATGTGTGTGCATGCATCCACTTATTTTTAATGCAGTTTGCAGCAAAATCTTAGACTTCAAAGGATGCATCCAGTTCCGTTGAGGAATCAGATGACTTCCTGTTCCCCTTTTTGCTTCAGTTAGACCTAGTGGTGGATGCAAGGGACTTCTGCTGAAGCAGAGGGGAATTCACTCACTGAGTTGTCAGTGGAAGGTGAACTTGGTAGTTCCCAGGACAGTGACATTGTGGAGGCTCCTTAACAATGGGCCAAACCAGCCGTGTGATTTGCTGCTCTCCCTCTACCATCGGTCAAGTCGTTGATTCTACTCCATAATCTAATTTGAAACTTGAATCTCCTCACTATCACCCACAAAATTCAACCCAGACTACCTTCTTGATCACAGATATGTCCAGTCAGTTAGGTCCTCAGCTCTCCTGTAAAGAGATGGACTGGCCGTTGTCTGTCTCACGTCTCCCTTCTCGCCCTTTGCTAAATACAACAAGGACGTCCCAGACTCCTGCTCCAGCCGCGCTGGGGCCAGATCCAAGACTGATGAACGAGGGTTTTCTCCTTTAGGAATTTGGAATTAGGACTCAAAGACGCCAACAAGCTGTTGAAGTGCTGGGTCTGAAGACTGGGGAACCGGAGGCTGTTTGAGGGAGGCCAAGTAAACAGAGAAAGCAGAGTTTATCTAGAGCATGATAGTACAGATGAGATCCAGACAGAGGGTACATTCACCCAGAAGGAGAGGAGATGGAGAGAGAAGAGAGGCCCCAGGAGAGAGGGGGGAAGGGGGAGAGGGAGGGAAAGGAGGGGCGATTGGCTTAGTTACCTGGTTTCACAATATTACTCCTCCCAGCTCCCAGATGCGGTGAGGCCAGTATTCCTTCCTTGGGTTCAAAGCATTTCCCTACAACCTTGTCAGGCTCCCACCTGCCTTCCTGACAGTTTAAAGCCATTCCTATTTTTTGTACCAAGCATGCTCTCATTAACATTCTATGGTATTTATTCCATGTTCTGTCTTACAGTAATTGTATTACACTGTAGCTGCTGCCTCCGGGTCTCTCTCCTGGCTGCCTTTGAACTTCCTTAAGGGTTGAAAGTTTGTCTGCTATCTTTTGAATTCCGGTGCTCAGGAGAGTGACAGCCATCCCTCAGCTAACTATCTAGAAAGTACTTTTCAAGTTAGAGGTCAACCCTTTCACATCCTGTATCGATCCCAGCTTAGTATGACTGTGTTTCACATTGAGTTTTGACAACATGAACATCAAACACAAGCGATTGCTTCTGACTGGCCAGAGTCCCTGAGTGGTGCAGTAGGAGCTGGTTATATCTGATTCCTGGCGTGGGAGGGGCCATGGGAGGTCACTGCGGTCTGGAAACAGGGAGGGCATCAGATTGCAATGGAGCATTCGCCATTTGATTTTATTTAAAAATAGATAACTTCACATACATGAAATGTGTAGCGACAGTAGTGCAAAGATTAAACAAACAAACATGCAAATGGTGTTCCTACAGTAGGGCAAGTGTCTAAAGCCCCAGATAGTTCGTATTCATATGCATTCATATAACTTACAGGATGGGAGTATTCCTTCTGATAAAAATGTATTTCATGAAACAATTAGAGGTTTCTTCCTGCTCGTGTCTGGATTTCCTAAGTTTTAATAATAGCTCTGTGATATCTCAGCTAATTAGATATGCATTAGATTCTTGAATTTTCCTACGATTGCTTTGGTCCTCCCTCCCCCTTCCTCCCCTCTCCTTCCTCTTCCTCTCTCCCTTCTTCCTCCCTCCCTCCTTCTTCCATTCCTCCTTCCTCCCTCCTCCCTTCCCTTTCCCTCTTTCCACTGTTCCTTCGTTTTCTCTCTCCCTCTCTTTCACCTTCCCATCCATTGTTGATGTGGTTTCTTTGAAAAACATCACATAAATACTTCTCTTCTTTTAGTCTGATTATTTTAGAATAAATCTGCCCAGATCCACATTACTGCCATAGGGCTGAGCTTTTGTTCAACAACAAAGTTCACTGAGGATGTAGTACGCTGGCTGCTAGATGTACTTGGGCAGGACAATGGTGTGATGTCCTGCCTCTCAGCCCGTTCCCTTGCTGCCTCTTCCCTTCTGGCTTGCCAAAGGGTGCCATGCAGGCTACAGTGGGGGAACTGGCATCAAAAGGCTTACTCAGCTGTGGTCCCTGCATGCTACAGTACTGACTGGACAGGAATTGTCCCTGGAGCAGTGGTGAAAAGTCTGTTATGAGGGTAGCTAACTGCTGCTGTCTACCTGAGCTGAGGCCTCCGCCTCAGGATAGAATCCATGTGTGGTACTGCAAACCTGGTCAAAAGCTGGTAACTGGGATGAAGCCATGGGCATTACTAAATACTAAAAATGCTGCTATTGTTCTGATAAATGGGTATAATGTGCCCATCAAATTGTAATCTAAATAATTATGTTTATTTCTGTGCTACTATTAGCTTTGATCAGAGACAGTCTTTTTGGCAGTGGACAGTAGTAACTGCAGAGATTTATAACTGATCAAAGTGGTGAAATTAACAGACTGTTGCACACTCAGCCATGGATGGGAGACTCTGCACTACCCCCTCCCAGGCTCAGCCATGGATGGGAGATTCTGCACTACCCCCTCCCAGGCTCAGCCATGGATGGGAGATTCTGCACTACCCCCTCCTAGGCTCAGCCATGGATGGGAGACTCTGCACTACCCCCTCCCAGGCTCAGGTATGGATGGGAGACTCTGCACTACCCCCTCCCAGGCTCAGGTATGGATGGGAGACTCTGCACTACCCCCTCCCAGGCTCAGCCATGGATAGGAGACTCTGCACTACCCCCTCCCAGGCTCAGCCATGGATGGGAGACTCTGCACTACCCCCTCCCAGGCTCAGGTATGGATGGGAGACTCTGCACTACCCCCTCCCAGGCTCAGGTATGGATGGGAGACTCTGCACTACCCCCTCCCAGGCTCAGGTATGGATGGGAGATTCTGCACTACCCCCTCCCAGGCTCAGCCATGGATGGGAGACTCTGCACTACCCCCTCCCAGGCTCAGGTATGGATGGGAGATTCTGCACTATCCTCTCCCAGGCTCAGGTATGGATGGGAGACTCTGCACTACCCCCTCCCAGGCTCAGCCATGGATTGGAGATTCTGCACTACCCCCTCCCAGGCTCAGGTATGGATGGGAGACTCTGCACTACCCCCTCCCAGGCTCAGCAGATAAATTAGAATATGCCATGGCAAAGTGCTATCCTATAGGGAAGAACAAATAGCTGTGAAGCCAGACTCCTTTGTCTTGGAGCTGGCTTTACATGCTATATTTCTTACCAAAGGATGTCATGTTCTCTGTCCACACCAACACTGACCCAGTGACATTAACCAGGAGATCCAAAGGAAAGAATTTGTGATTCTTCTAGTATTACTAGTAATAAAGACTATGCCTTTGCTGAGGACTTACTCTCTGGATTGTATGATGTAATACAATGTAACCCTCTCAGTGACACTGAGAGCTGGTTACTTTTATATACAATGTAACCCTCTCAGTGACACTGTGAGCTGGTTGGTTACTTTTATATACAATGTAACCCTCTCAGTGACACTGCGAGCTGGTTGGTTACTTTTATATACAATGTAACCCTCTCAGTGACACTGCGAGCTGGTTACTTTTATGTAACTCTCTCAGTGGTGCTGTAATCTGGTTACTTTTATATACAATGTAGCCCTTTCAGTGATACTGTGAGGTGGTTACTAACCTCACTGTTTCTCACAACAGAGCCTCAAAGATGTAAAAATAACTTACCAGGTTCACACAAGTTTGAAAAAAAAGTGAAGGGAGAAGCTGGGTAACATTTGTAACCCAATATTTGGGAAGCTGAGGCAGGAGGATTATGAGTTCAAAACTAGTCTGAGTTACACAGAAGTTCTGTAGGCAGGCTTGGTACTCAGTCAGTTTAGCTGCAAAATTGCTGTCTCTGAACTGAATTCCCCTCTCCTTGGGCAAGGGCTATGCTCTGTAAATACAAAGTCTCTGTTCTGACAGTGACTACAGGAGAGCATTGTTTTGTTGAAGAAACCTTATAGGCCAAGTCTCAAGTCTCTTCAGCGTAGCCTCTCTTGTTTGTCAACCCTCATGGTCAGGCCTAACCTTCTTTCGGTTCCCAGACAGCAATGGGGTGATCACTGGATCCTCTTTTGATAAGGCTGTTCTGGGATACACATGGAGCAAGCCACGCTGCTTTAGTTTGCATTATTCAGCAACACACTCTTCCCAGAAGATAGCTTTTGTCCTCCTTGCATATTTTGATTTCTAGTCACAACAGCGTATGCAGTACTGCATACCTAAATGTGTAAGCAGCCATGACCTTCTGTATATTCCATCACATGGCATGCTCACATGTTTCCTGTTTGAGAAATTATTAGCAATGAGCCTGAATCCAAAGAGAGAGAGAGAAGTTGTCTTTGGCTGGGATTCCAAGAAACAGTCTCTGAACAGAGGTCATGAGTAAGTGATTTACAGAGGAAATGCTCCTGATAGCCAGTGACAAGGAAAGGGGGAGCATAGAGCAAAGGTGTGTGCAACTTCTGCTCCTGCCTGTCCCAGGGGAGCTCAGCAGTATTAATTATACCTCAGACTTGGTCTCTAGCAAGGCAGGGAGATGAACTTTGGTACTCTTCTGCAGGGCAGGCACTGGCTTTAAGGCTGTAACCCTGCGCATCTGGCTCTCTAGACTTCAATAAACCAGGCAGCTGCTGGGGAGTCCTCTGGAGAAGATGATAGGAGTGAACTGCTGGAGAAAAGGTAGGCAGAAGTGGTCTGGACATTCAGAACAAATGGAGGCATCCTGCTCATATTGCCATGCAAACAATGTCCAAAATACAGCCCAATGGCTAAAAGCGCAGTCAGAGGAAGCTGCTCTGCATTTACACCCCAGATTGGCTACCCCAGATGCACAACCTGGCCAGCTAAGACTTGGTTTCCTTTGAATAGGTGAGACTTGAGATCTGTGTTGGAAGGATTATTTTGATGATAGTCACAAGCAGATTTTCAGTAACTCTGATTCAATACAAAGATAAATTGTGGAATGTCCCCAGCCCAGCTGGACCATATGCCTTTATCCTTGAAAGTTTGCTATCGCTTTTTTTTTTTTTAAGAATCTGCCGATGTTACTGAAGCTGTGGATAGTTTTCTCTCTTTCTTTTTTTTTTTTAAGTCCATGCTTGTAACAAGACTTGGCAAGCTTTACAGAAAGTTACACAGCCTTTATCTCCTCTCGCTTTGTCTGTGCAGAGAACCCTTGTCTTAGAGAGAGAACTCAGCAGCTTCTTCTAAGTTCTTGCTCACTATTTCTTTCTGTCTTTAACACGTTAGGATAGAAAACTTTGAACAGATTTTTTTTTAAGGGAGAGAACATAATGAGCCCCTGGAGAGAAATAGAAAAAACCCGACCCAGTTCCAACAATTATCAGTTCTCAGCCAGCCTCGTTTCATCTGCACCCTAAATTTATCCCCTTCCTATTATCTGAAGCAAATATTGGACACCGTTACCATTGCATCCATGAATATTTTACTATGTACTTCCAAAAGATAAGAACGCTTTTGGTTTTAATTTAAAATTAGCATATGCTAAGGCTGCTCTTCTTCTTTCAATGCAAAGAGTTCATGCTTGTGAATTTTCATGCTTGTATAGATGTGTGTGTCCATCCTTATGATCACACTGCTGAGCAAACATGTCACCCTATAGGAGGCGACATTCACGAGAACAATACCATGACCGGAACTTTTTAAAAAGCATCAATAAGTAAGCGTTCAAGGATACACGTGACCCTGTCTCTTTATAACCATGAATAGCTCCCCAACCAATATGCTCACAGTCTAATTCCTGCTGTCCCTCTTACAAAGGAAAGGGTCCTGCCTGATCACTCTAGCGTGTCCTACACAGCATGTGTTCTAAGCAAGTTCTGACAAGAGGTCCAAATAAACAAGGCACTTCTCCACTGGCCAATGATAGGGATACAACTCAGGTCTTCTTCTGTGCTAGCCCCCTCTCTACCACTGACAGCGTTTTGCTTTATTTCATTTTAGGGAAGGTGTCTTGGCATTACCAGGCTGGTCTTGACCTTAAGATCCTTCCCATTTAGCCTCCCTAGTTGCTGAGTTCATTGCACTCAACCAAAATGATACATTCTGCAACAATGTGTTTATTCTCTTCTGCAAAGAATCACCTTCCTGTGCTATAGGGATCTCTCTCTTTGATGGAAATTTTGTGACACCCCCAGTTCTCATACAGTACAATTAGCCATGCTAACATGACTTTACATTTTTTTTAGGGGATGGAGTATTTTAAGATGATTCATGCCTTCTTTTTTCAATGACATAGAATTTTAACTCAATACTGGTTTTATTTCTTATGAAAATAGCTGCAAATGGTAGAGCTGAAAGGGAGGGCAAGTCCTTCGCTAACGTGGGTGTGATGGCACATGCCAGTGAGGGTGACATCTTCGAGACTGAGGCAGGAAAATCTTGAGTTCAAGACCAGTCTGAGATACATAGTGTGATACTGCTCCAAGGAGGAGGAAGAGAACAAGAGGGGTGAAGAGGGAGAAGAGGAAGAGGAAGAGGAGGCAGATGGGGAGGAGAGTGTGGGGGAGGACGAATCACAAGTGGGGTCACCTTACTTCACTCAGGAGAGTGGAAGAAACATTGGCATAAAACTGGGACTAACAGTTGGAAATTCTGCTTCTGTTGAAGTACTCTTTCCATCAGATCAAGTGGCAAGGCGGGGCACAACATTTCCATCATCACAGTGAACTTTAGTTTCTAAGGTCTCAGGCAAACCCTAATCTATAGACAGTCTTACTCTGGATGTTTTGTGTAGCACTTCCTTTTGGTAGCTCCGCATGCTCCTACATGGTACTCATGCCCTATAGATATGTCGACAGAGAGAGAACCACATTCCAGTGACAGAAAGAATGGAGGAAAGGGCTGTGTGTGGATATTTAGCAGCACTCTCTGGTACTAAGATGTCTGGAAGAAGCAGTGTGGCTAGGTCCAGCTGTTCTGCATTGTCTCCGCCTCCCTCCTGTCTCTGCCTCCCTCCTGTCTCCGCCTCCCTCCTGTTGCCAGTGTTCAATCCTGAAGAGCACCCAGCCTCTCTGCCACACTACTCATCCCCTGCCTCACACACCCCACACCCCACCCTTCTGCCTCTCCCCCAACAAAGCTCTGAAACAGACCCACAGAATGGACAGAAAGCAGATCTAACATGCTCTTAGTGTCTCATCCAAGTGCAGGTCCACCACAGCTGGCTTCTTGTCACTGGAGAAAAACAAAAAAACAAAAAAACAAAAAACAAAAAGAATTAAGCCACACCCCTCTCCCCACCCCATGCAGGAAGGACTGAGGAAGTGTATAGAAAGTGACAGTGGGGTAGAGTTATCAAGACTGAGTGCTGAAGCAACTCACACTGCCTCCTGGGCCAAAGCCAGGTTTGTTGGCAAGAGAAAGGGTGAGGAGAAATGCTGAGATGGGTCTTGAGTGGGCAGCAGAGATTGTCTGCCATGCCAGGAAACTCAAAACAGTGCCAACTGTTGGGAGACACTCAAAGTTTTCATGGCATGGTGGATTCAACTAGAGTGCTGGAGAAATACGGCTGAATTGCTGTGTCTTCTCTACTGCTATGGCCAAACTGTGCACCCCAAATTCATACGATGAATCCCCAGTCCCCAGTGCCTCAGAGTGTGGCTGTTTACAGACAAAGAAACCACAAAGCGGCAACCAAGTTGCTATTAGGCCACTAGGGTTGACCAGAATCAAATGTGGCTGTTCTTATGAGACAACCAGGACAGGATCACATGAGCAAAGAAAAATGGCCAGGCAAAGAGACAGGCAGAGCCTGGGTACCAGCCCACCGAGGAGGGAACGCCCTGAATGAAACAGGTCCTGCTGGCACCTGAAGTGGAAGCCTCCAAACTTCAGAGCTGTGGGAAGATTAATTCTTTGTTTAAGACATTCAGTCTATGGCACCTCATTATAGAGACCCCAGGACCTAGCCCAGCATTTGCCCTCTGATGTCATCAACTATCCTGTGCCTCTGCTTTCTTCACTATCAAAGGGGTTGGCTGCAATCCATGCTCATTAGGGACTGGCTACAATGCCTGCTTATTGGAGGCTGGCTGCAGTGCCTGCTTATTGGGGACTGGCTGCAATGCCTGCTAATTAGCGTTAATGAAGAACTAAATGAGTTGTCTCTATGAAGAACCAGAACAGTCCCCAGCACACAGAAAGCTCTATGTGGGTAACTGTTAGGTGCATGTGTGTAGTTACATGCAAATGTATAATATTGACCTATCTACTCTCCATTGTCCCTCCTTTATTAACCAATAGTGAATAAGAATAACTAATCTGAGATGAGCCCGACAGTGGAGTAGACATGGATAAAACCCTGACCAAGGCGGATTGATGTCCTCTGCTCTCACTGAGCTTGTGCTCTGGAGGAAGAAAGCTACAATAACTAAGTTTTTAAACTACTCTGTAATGGCTGGGATTCCTGATTGTGCTGAATGCTTTGAGCTAGAACACCTGGTGATGAGAGAGAAAATAGAAGGCGAGAGAGAGTCAGCCACGTGGAAGAACTTCCCAGTGCAAAGGGAGTTTGACCTGGGCTAGCCTAGTACTGGAGCCAGTGTTGCTGGAACTAGGTGAGGTTGGGCCTGGGCCAGGATAAGGCTGAAGTCCTGTCCAGGCTCCAGACCACACAGCACCTTGTAGTCAGGGGGAGGTGCTTGGCTTTCATTGTAGTGCAGAGAGAAGCCGCTTTAGAAAAGTGTGTTTGTTTAATGTGCTTGTTTTTAGCCACTGTGGCTGCTGAGTGGAGTCATTGAGTAGTGTGAGTAAAGGCAAGGAGACAGGTTATAAATAGTAACAGGATGAAGAAAGGTGGTGGTAAAGGAAGGGAGATCCAGGGGGAGGAGCCTATCACGCCTGTGCCTCTGTGTGTGCGTGTGCATGCGTGCATGCATGTGCATGTGTGTGTGCATGTGCATGTGTGTGTGCATGTGCAGGGTGTATGTGTACATGTGTGTGCATGCATGCATGTGCATACAAGTGTGTATGTGTGCGTGCATGCATGTGTGTGTATGTGTGTGTGTGAGTGAGTGTGTGTGTGTGCATGTGTGTGTAAAAATACCAACATTGTACTCCTGTATCATGTGGTTTCCGTGGAGGACCTTAGGCTCTGTCTTTTCTCACAGGTTTAGGCTGCTCTTCCATCTCACTCCATTCCTGGGGTATCAAGATACACGCCTCACCTCTGGATGGAGTTTGATGTGCAGCAGAGTCCAGGGCTGCTATACAGGGAGTCATCCACACAGAGATCAGGGGAGAGACAACACCCCTGACTTAGAGATGGGCTGGTGTGTCCATCATGGCTGGCTGGTTATGCATTGACATTGGCAATGGATGGAGCTTCCTCTGGAAAAAGCATAGTGTCTCGTGCTGAGACTCCCCTCTGCCTTGGCTCTGCCTCCTCCTCTTCCCAATCCTACATTACAATGTAGAGGGAAGTCTCCAATGTGGAAATTCACCCCCCTCTTCCTGGTTAGGCTAGATATAGTAAATGCATTTGAAGATCCCCTTAAATCTCTCTAGTTAGACTAGGTACAGTAAATGTATGTCTCACTGACAGCATTTAAGGTTCACGATGGTCTTCTCGAAGTAAGGTAAGCCTTCCTATGTCAGTCAGGAAGCTTCTGTAGGGGCTGGGGAGATGGCTCAGTGGTTAAGAGACTGGCTGCTCTTCCACAGGTCCTGAGTTCAAATCCTAGCAACTGCATGGTGACTCACAACCATCTGTAATGGGATGCGATGCCCTCTTCTGGTGTGTCTGAAGACAGCTACAGTGTATTTATAATAAATAAATAAATAAATAAATAAATAAATAAATAAATAAGAAGCAGCAGCTTCCGTATTTGCAGGTATGGTTTTCCTTCTCTGGTTTAGGGCAAGGGCAATCCCCCAGGGGCAAATGGGGGAAGAATCTCATAATGTAGAGGAGACTTTCAAATATTAGCTAAGTGTGTGTCGGATGGAAATAAGAATGGAACGCTCTTATGGAACAAAGTAAGTTTCCTGGTGCTCCCTAAACACTTGAAGCCCAAGGAAGAGCACAAGTGTCCCTTCAGTCAGCAAGGACGGCTTGAAGCTCTGGTCATAAGAAGGTCACAAGCAACCTTGCCAATTATAGCTAAAAAGACCAGAGCCCCTCTGCCAACAAGGGCCTAGGCTGGTTGCCTGGCAACCAGAATGCATTCTCCTTGTTCAATGTTTGAGGCTTTAATTCACCAACCAAGATTGTTCTTGATGTTGTTTACAATCTGGACTCATCTGTACACCTCTACTGGTGAAGGACTTATCTCCTCCCCCTACTGAGTGGGCAAATCTAGACCAGAAATGGCAGTCTGTAAGAGATGGAAGATTGTCTCATGTCCATTTCACATCTGAGACCCAGAGAAATCAAGATCACCCAGTTAACAACACAAGAACCCTCCTGTACGCATGCAGTCTACTCCCCAGGAGACTGTTGGGTAATTTCAACACCTTCATTTGACCCCCACAGGGACCTCCTCACCCAGGACTCCAGAGCCTGGCTTGCCTATTGATCATGCAAAGCGGCCCTGTATGCTTATGGAATTACACCCAAGCTCACTAACTCACACTCAGCAGGAATCATGCTGAACCTGTGGAAATCATCAGGCCAAGACTAAAATGAGGGCCCTCGTTACTCTCATCCACTGTATCCATAGTGACAAAAGCTACTGGCAGAAGGCAGCCAAGGAGAGGTTCAGCCAGCACTCCTCAGGGAAATGACAGAGGCAGCCTGCCTTTGCAAGGTCGAAGGCTCTGAGTGCAAAGGGCCACCTGTGGGAGAGGGCAGGAGCTGGGATCTGGGAAGACCAGGGTCCAGATTGCAGGCAGTAGTTTAATGCACATCTTTTAATTAGTACCTTCAAAAAACACAGGTGTGGAAAGTACCCGTGTGTGTGTGTGTGTGTGTGTGTGTGTGTGTGTGTGCAGGGCTGAGCTGTTCAGCAAACCTAGCAGTCAGTGGCAGTCATGCTCTGAGACCTCAGGACAGGCTGAGACCTCAGGGCAGGAGGTTTTCAGGAACCTGTTTGGGTTTTTTTGTTTTGTTTTGTTTTTGTTTTTTTGTTTTGTTTTGTTTTATTTTTGAGTCATCAATGTTTATTGTTACTTTTATTCTGGGAAAAAATACCCCAAATGCACTTGGGATTCATGGAGCCTAATGCTAACTTTCCCCAGACACCCTCCACATGTCACCATGATGCCCAAAGAGTCCTGGGCATCCTTCAAGGACAAAAAAAAGGGTAGGGAGGAGAAACAAGTAGGTTGTGGGGGTGTTAAAATCGGGCTTTGTGAGTCAGGGGCAGCCTCGGATTTCTGAGGGGGGAAGATGAGAAGGTTTGCAGCTCAGTAAGCAGCAATCGTGTGCCTGTCTTCACTGTGGTGAGCTAGCTAAGGCAGGGACCTGCTGATGGGGGGGGGGGAGAGGGGGAGGGATGGGTGGGGGTGGGGTGGGGGGGCAAGCAGATTCCTCGGCACAGCTCACTCTCCGCTCCGCCTGCGGACATTAGATTCAAGGTTCACTTTCCTCCTAGTGTGACTTGGTTTTCTGCATCTCACCTCCGTTTCACCACCTGCCCAAAGTGGGCCTAGGGGTGTGGGTGGAGTGTGGAGTACTAGCAAATTATAGAATATTATTAAGTTGTGACAAAAACATTAGCTTAATTCCTTTCCCAAGACCTGTATTGCTCATGATTCCAAGCCAACGACATAACAAGAAAATAACTGTTCAAGTATTCTAATTGGTTTTTTAAAAGATCTTTTTCAGTTTGTGTGCTTTCTTAATTACCCCTCTCAGTTGTTGATCTTTACATAAATATATATTTAGGAGTTTATAATCCACAATCTATCAACACGGTCTTAGGGTCAATTGTTTAACAAATAATAGGGAGCAGGGAGTGTGTGTCTTTGTGAGGGCGCCCGTCACATCTCGTTGACATGACATGCTCATGAGCCTGAACCACCCCTGAAAGCAAGCTCACTCAGCAAACATTTGTCTAACATCCGTATTTGTGTCTCTACCACCTTGTACAGGCAACGGCCATGGAAGGAGCATTTAACATATCAAAAGGAGCATAAAACTTTAATATTGGGGTGACCTTCCAAGGGTGGAACAAGAAGGCTGGAAACCTGGAGATGAGGTAGTCTGGACATGTGTGAAGCCAGACAAGGAAATGATCAAGCCATGCCAAACAGCTGGACAGGTCTTTTGTCTTGGTTTTTGAGACAAGGTTTCATGTAGCCGTAGGGACCTTGAACTCACAATATACATAAGGATGGCCGGAACTTCGGAGTCTCCTTCCCGAGTGTTAGACTTTTAACAAATAAAACATCCAACTTAAAAAAAGAAAGAAAGTTAAAGATAAAGGAAGAAATATACTCATGTGCACAGGATAGAATCCTTAGAAATGGTTAAGAATGTCTGAGTACCTTTGGGTGAAAGAGACTTTTTCATTTTCAAGTAATCCTGGAAATACAGAGCTCATGTTTTTAAAAAAAAGAAAAGAAAAGAAAAGAAAGAAGGAAACATTTGGCTTTATATTCAGACTATTTCATGTCAAAAGCCATCAAAGCCAAAGTGAATATAAAGAGGATAAACTTAAAAGAATTTGTTAGGGACATCGCAGAATAATGTCAGCCCTGGTTATCAGAAAAATAACAAGAGAACTGGGGGAAGGCACCAGGCTGACGATATTTAAATCTTTAAAAATAATAAAAAACTAATACTTTTATACATGGCTACAACCCTTTAGAAAGTTATTTGGAAACATCAGTGAACATGAGAACTATACAGCTCACATTGACTGTATTAATTAACAAACTGACATCATTTGTTTTATTAGACAAAGCCTCTTGTGGTCCAGGATGGTCTTAAAATTCTGATGCTTCACCTCCGCCTCCCAATGCCTGGGTTTAGTATGTACTACCATGGCCGAGTTGAGGCTCTGATGATAAATTATAGGCTCTTGTGCATGCTAGACAAATCCTTTTACTGAGCTACACCCCCTAGCCCCACAACTAGGAACTTGTCTCAATATTAAAAGCACACATACTTAAGTCTATTTATCCTACATGTTGTTAACTGCAGGAACAAAATGGAATCAATCTAAATGTTTATCAAAAATGTTATTATTAAATAAATTGTAATATATCCGAATATCCAAACTATGGACTATCTGTGAGGTTTTGTAAAGTAACTTGGCTCAGCTTCTTTGGCAGTGAGAGTTGTCTCCATTTTTCTTTGGTTTATGAAAAGGCCAACAACAAAAACTCCACTGCTGATACTGGATTCTTTAATAAAAGGTTGAACATTTTCCCTTAAGATCAGGAGAGAAGAAAAATGTCCACTCTGGTCACTTCATTCAATCTTATGTTGAAGAATCTATGTGGAACCATTAGTCAAGAAAACAAACAAACAAACAGAAACATCCATACTGGGAAGAACGATGGGAAACTGCAGAGAATCCTCAGGAGTACACACACCTAAGAAATTCCGCCAAGAGTGGGTCAGTATACAAAATCAATCGTGCTTCCTCTAGGAAGCAACAGACAAACTAAGAACAGAACTAAAGAATATTCATTTGTAATAACATAAAAAACCACAATATATTTAGGAATTAATTCAGCAATAGAATTTACTATACTTTAGAAACTATAAAACATCACTGAAATAAGTCAAGGAAAACTTAATAGCACGGGACTGCCTGCTCTTCCTCAGCCTGGGTCTCATTCCCAGCGCCCACATGTCAGCTCACAGCTGTCCGTAACTCCAATCCCAGGCAATCTAGTTCCCTCTTCTGGCCTCCAGTAGGCATACATGTACTACAGACATAAATGCAGACAAAACACCACCCGCATAAAATAAGTATAAAACTTAGGTAAATGGGAAAACGTCATTTTTTCAAGTACTTGAAGAATAAATAAAAAGACAGTATTCTCCCAACTGGTCTGCAAATTCTCCGTAACCCAAATGAAAATAGCAACTGGCTTTGCAGAATTTGGCAAGTTAATCTAACTATGCATATGTAAATGAGAGTTCCCAAGAATAACCAAAACAATATCAAATGAGAAGACCAAAGGTGGAGGCTGTCTCAGCCCTGTGACACAACAGCACAGAGCACTTTGTAATGAACAGAGACACACTGGCTTACACTTCTATGAGACAGAAAGTCCAAGATCAAAGGAGTGGCATCTAGCCAGGCCCCTCTCAGTCTGCTGCAGCAACAGCATCAATCCACTCTCAGGGTCAAATACTTTGGATGCTAATTATCTCTATTGTGACCTACTTCCCAAGTTTGCAATATATGGTCTTTGGGGGGCGGATTCAAATCAAAGCGGAAGATTCATACATCCTGATTTCAAAACCAGCTATAGTAATTAAGACAGTGTGGTACTGACATGAGGTAGACACATGGATCAATGGAATAGAATTAAGAGGCCAGAAATAAACTCTTACATTTGCAGTCAATTGATTTTCAATAAGGGTGCCAAGACAGTTCAGTGGGGGGTGGGGGGGAGGATAGTGTTTGCTATGAGCGATACTGGGCCATCAGGATAGCAACTACATGCTAAAAATGAAGTTGGACCCCTTCCTCACACATGGAATAAGGCAGAGACTCAACTCTAGGAGCTTAAACTATGAAAGTCTTGGAAGAAAATATGGGAGTGTATTTTGTAGCCTAGCATTAGGTAAAGTCGTCTCAAATAGGACATTGAAAGGATAAATAACAAAAGGACATAATTTAGGAACTAATAAAAATTAAAGATGCTGCTGTCTCACAAGACACTGTGATAGGAATTCAAAGACAGGCAGTGGCCTGGGAGAAAACATTTGTAAAGCACACACCTAGTTAACACCCAGCATGAAGAACTGTCACGACTCAATAGCTAACAGTCAAGCGTCCAGTTTAAAAGTGAGCAGAGATCAGAGGAGTTTCCAAGATATACAAATGTCCAATAACCACGCGAAAAGGTATTCAAGACCCTGAGCATCCGAGCAAAGACTATTAAAGCCACAATGAGACAACACTCTAGTCACTTGGACAGAGCTCTATGGCTTTAGATTATTTATTCTATGTGTATAGGTGGTGGGGTTTTTGTTGTTTTTTTTTAATATATATTTTATTTATTTACATTTCAAATGTTATCTCCTTTCCTGGTCTCCCCCCACAGGAAACCCCCATCCCATCCTCCCTCACTTCCCCTGATTCTATGAGAGTGTCCCTCTACCCACCCACCCACTCCTGCCTCCCTGCTCACGATTCCCCTAAACTGGGGCATCTATCAAGCCTTCATAGTGCCAAGGACCTCCCCTTCCACTGATGCCTGACAAGGCCATCCTCTGCTACATATGCAGCTGGAGCCATGCATACTCCTTGGTTGATGGCTTAGTCCATGGGAGTTCTGGGGGGTCTGATTGGTTGATATTGTTGTTCTTCCTATCGGGTTGCAATCCCTTTCAATTCCTTCAGTCTTTTCTCTAACTCCTTTATTGGGGACCCCGAGCTCAGTCCAATGGATGGCTGAGAGCATCCACCTCTGTATTCGTAAGGCTCTGGCAGAGTCTCTCAGGAGATAGCCATATCAGGCTCCTTTCAGCATGCACTTTTTGGCATCCACAATAGTGTCTGGGTTTGGTAACTGTATATGAGATGAATCCCCAGGTGGGACAGTCTCTGGGTGGCCTTTCCTTCAGTCTCTGCTCCACACTTTATCTCCATATTTGCTCTTGTGAGTAAATATGGAGTAAATATTTCGTTCTCCTTCTAAGAAGGACCGAAGCACCTTCTTCTTGAGCTTCCTGTGGTCTGTGAAGTGTATCCTGGTTATTGGAGCTTTAGGATTAATATCCACCTATCAGTGAGTGCATACCATGTGTGTTCTTTTGTGATTGGGTTACCTCACTCAGGATGATATTTTCTAGTTCTATCCATTTGCCTAAGAATTTAATGAGTTCATTGTTTTTAATAGCTGAGTAGTACTCCATTGTGTAAATGTACCACATTTTCTGTATCCATTCCTCTGTTGAGGGACATTTGGGTTCTTTCCAGCTTCTGGCTATTATAAATAAGGTTGCTATGAACATAGTGGAGCATGTGTCCTTGTTACATGTTGGAGCATCTTCTGGGTACATGCTCAGGAGTGGTATAGCTGGGTCCTCAGGTAGTACTATGTCCAATGTGTATAGATGATTTGCTTGTATATATATCTATTCACCATGTGTGTGCCTGGTGCCCAAGGAGACAGAAGAAGGCAATGGATCCTCTGGAACTAGACTTACAGACACTTGTGAGCCACCATGTGGGCGCTAGGAATTGAACCTGGGTCCTCTGGAAGACTCGGGCTGAGCCATCTCTCCAGCCTGGATGGACTGTGTTTCTTAATGGACAATAACAACTGTTGATGAGGATGTGGAGAAGTTAAGATTCGAATGCACTACTGGTGGTAGTGTAAGATGCTATAGCCACGTTGGAAAAGACATAGACAATGCCCTAAAAATTAAACGTGGAATCACTGTCTAACCCCTGTGCATGTCCCTAACAGAGATGGAAATACCTATCCACAAAGGAACATAAGCATATGTCACAACAATATTATCCAGATCACCAAGAAAAGTGTAATCAAAAGATGAGTGGGAGTGTCGGAAGATGGCTCAATGAGTAACGTGTTTGCCACACAAATGTGAGGATACAAATTCAGATCCCCATCACCCATGTAAAACTGGGTAGATCCCTTTAGTGGCCCCCTTGTACATGCAAAGGTTAGATAGTGGAGACAGGAGATTCCCAGGACAAGCTGGCTAGCTAGCTAAGCCAGTTCAACAGACTCCAGTGCATACTGCTCTAGGTGCTTTCTGTCCTGAGGAAAAAAAAAATCGCTGACCAAACCAACTCAGAGGAGGAAAGGATCTGTTTGGCTTACATTTCCACGTCTCACTCTTTCACTGAGAGAGGCCAAGGCAGGCACTCGAGGCAGGGACCTGGAGGCAGGAACT
Source organism: Mus caroli (assembly GCF_978045245.1). Taxonomy (NCBI): domain Eukaryota; kingdom Metazoa; phylum Chordata; class Mammalia; order Rodentia; family Muridae; genus Mus; species Mus caroli. The sequence continues at coordinate 104,351,120 of NW_028227259.1, read as the reverse complement.
GAAGCAGAGGCCAGAGAGGGGTGTTGCTTACTGTCTTGCTGCCCATGGTTTAACCAGCTTGCTTTCTTACAGAACCCAGGACTACCTAATGCAGGGTAGCACCGCCCACATGGGCTGGGCTCTCTCACATCAATTATCAATCAAAAAAATTGTCCCACAGATACACTGACAGGCCTGTGTGATGGGGGCAGTTCTTCCCGGTGACTCTAGATTGTGTCAAGTTGAAAAAAAAAAAAAAAAAACCAGTAAGCAGCTCACTCTCCACAGCAAATAAGTGAATAAGTGGGGCCTGATCAAAGACCATACATGATGTAAACCTCTGACTTCTACACACGTGACCACACGTGCCTCGGCACCAGCACACACATGTATATTCACCTATATGCAAACACGTATACCCACATGCACATCCACATGTACATACACGTGCACAAAAAGAAGAATGACCGAATAAACTGTGTATTTATTCAATAGACTATTATTTGTTTTAAAAAAGAAATTAAGTATTGCTACAAGCTACAATATGGGTACCTACATTAAACAGTCCAGACGCAAATGGCCACATATATAATTTCAGTTGTACAAAATACCCAGCCTGGGGAAAATCCGTGGAGATGGATTTTTGGAAGAAGTGGAAATAGCATAGAATGAGATTTGTTTCTGAGGTAATGGGGGTGAACTAAAATCTGTTATTATTGTACAATCATATGAGTACAGTAAATAGTGCTGTGTCTTTAAATGGTGTTTTGTGCGCTGTGTAAGTTACATCTCAAGGTGTGTGCTCTTAATAGGTTAGTCAGTTGTCTGTGATAGACTTTTAAATTGGGAAAGAGATTGCCATAGTAATACATGCTTGAGCGAGTATACAAGTATTTCCAACAGCTACACACCAGGCTAACACTGAAGTAGGAAAGCAAGGAGGAGCTTGGAGACCATGGAAAGTTTTTTTTAATTATATATATTTGGAATTTTTCCAATATATATACACATACACACACGCACACACACACACACACACACACACATATATATATTTGGAATTTTTCAACTTTTTTACTGAAAATAGAAAACCTTATAATTTAAATTTTTCCATCTTAGTTAAGATACAAAGTAATATATGTCTTTATATTTTGGTGGAATGACATACTTTTTAAAGTGAAATTGGCCCGGACAGGTGGCTCAGTGGTTAAGATCTTAAGCCAGCATCTCGTTCCCAGCACTTGAATCAGGCAGTTCTGAACAGGTGGTTCTACCAAAGTATAATGACCCATGTAGAGGCAGGGGACGATGAATGGGCTCCAGGTGACCACCAGGGCAGCCAAAGAACCAGCAAGGGTGTTTTTCCTCCTCCTCCTCTTCCTCCTCCTCCTCTTTCTCTCTCTCTCTCCCTCCTCCCCTTCCTTTCCCCCCCTCCATTTTAGTCAAAGACTGGACTGTGTAGCCAGCCTAGCCTCAAGCCTGTGATTCTCCTGAGTTAGCCTCCCAAGTGCTGGGACTACAGACATGCACAACCAAGCACAACTGACCAGTGAGTTTGAAGGACAGGGAGGCCGGGCAGGAGACTGGCAGCAGCCAGAAGAACAAGGTGCCTTCAAGCTCATTCATTGTAGATAGATCTTCAAGGGATGGAGTCCAGGCTTCTGGCTCAGAGGGTCGATGAAGGAGCATAGTGCCCAAGACCTACACTGTTGAGAAACTTCTCACAGAAAGAAAGAAGATACGGAATGGGAGTGTGAGTCAGAAAATGGGTATGGAAGGTGTTTTTAGAACACGAGAAATATGTGTTGTAAGGGTGTAGAACCTTGTGTTTAAATGAGCAGTTGTTACAAACACATAGAACTGGGAGAGAAAAGGAGTCAGATGGTAGGTTTATGTTTGGATGTAAAGTTGGGGCCCTCATCTTCTCAAAGCAGAAGGGGTGTGGGGAACAAAATGGAGAGAGGGTTACAAAGGATCAGAAGGTGTTGGGGGACAGAAAGGGTGAGAACATCTTCAAGGAACCAGCATCCAGGGCTGATATTTAAGATATACTTAGCAGCCAATGCAAAAAGGAGACCAGCACGGGACACTGGCTGCACCCCCTCCTGACAGGACCCAGGAGGTCTCTGCTTGACCAGCGCTAACTCTTTAGCCACTGATGAGGCCTCAGAGTAGATGTGGATGGATGGAGGCACCTGGGTAGCAGATCCCAGAGTAAGGAAACCAAACCCAGCAACTGTCGGTTGCCTGGGACTTTGAAAGTCGGAATGAGAGCTCGTTAAATCCCTCAAAAGCAGCCATTTGTGGTTTAAAGAACACCGCACCATAAAAATCATTCGTCCTTAGCACTCTGCTTTGGAATGGTTTTCTTTGTAAGTCAAGTCAACAATGGATGCCTCACATAAATGAAACACACGTTGCTAAAATGTCCAGAGAAAGCACTGGTAGACATTAAACCCTATGCAGACTCCCAGTTAACAGGGAGTATGGAACCACATGGAACCTGACAGCACAGGATCTGTCCTTTCCCTGAGGTTCTCCCTGGGAACTACATCACAAAGGCTCCAGGACAACGTAGCCTCTCCCACCCGAGCAGAGGAACCAGTGTGATGAGCACTCAAGAGAATACGGGATGGTGTGTGGGGAATCCCAGGTGATAAAGGGCACACAGTGTGGAGACTGTCACTCTGGTCATTGCATCAGCCCTAGCCATAAGTCTGCCTCTGACAGAAGACAGAGTCCCAGCCACCCTGTTCAGAACCCCATCTTAGGAAAGCCTGAGAGACACCACATCAGATATGCAGGATGAGGGCTGAGTCTGGAGGAGAACCTGGAAATTCGGCCCTTCTCATATGGTCTGCTTCTTTGAAATATAATTTTCTGACTGATGAAGACCTTGCTGGTCTCCTAATCTGGCCTGTTCGAGATGAAGAGCATTTACATGTATTTATTAGACAGTTAGGCTTATATTTACAAGTCAAGTTCTTTGCACCCAATGTCCTTGCAACATCTTTGCTGGAAATCCTAAATTATCAGACACTCGCAAAAGAGGGGTTTTGTGACACACGTCACTTCTTTATCATTCAAGGCCTAAAGGAGACAGCCTCGGAGGCTCATGGGATGACGCGGAATGCCTTGAGGCTGGTGGTATAGTAGCCAAGGCACATGGGTAAACTCCTAAACAGTTGAATTCTTTCCCACTTAACCCTGTTCAGACCTGCCCTATAAAATGTTTTGTTTTGTTTTGTTTTTCTACCTCCTGATTAATGAAGGCACAGGGCATGTTCCTTTAGAGGGCCCTTTCGAGCTAAACAAGTCTATGGTTACATTTAGCCAAAGGGGGGGGGGCATTTCAGTAATTAATATGTCTGGTACAGGATAATAACAAAAACCACCCCCGGTGGGAAAGGGAGTGGTGTAGGCACCCTCACCACCACCATGTTTCTTCCAACCTGGCACTTGTCTCTGCCCTAGGCTGGCCAGCTCCTCCAGGAAGGAGTGGGGGAAAAGAGCTAAGGAAATGAGGTTTGGAGTGCTTACATGCAGGGTGCTCCTGCCCACGGCTGTGTTTCCACTCTGTCTCCTTTCTGGGGCTTGTCAGAATTCAGCTTCTCGCAGGTGCCCACTGGCAGGTGCTGACCACCCAAGATCCTCTGATACCATTGGACCATGTCCCTCGTCCCCACTGGTGGCTTTAGCTACCCCCCCCAATGCCCCCAGCCCTTGACATGAGGTCAATTTCGTGCCTCTTTCTGCTGAGGTCACTCGGTCATTGAGTGGGACCTCGGTCTCACACTGTGGCACTCTCTGTGGGACTAAATTGCTTCCCCCAGTGATATGCGAGCTTTTTTTTTTTTTTTTGGTCAGTTTTGATTTCTCAGACCTGAGCTGCACCTTAGTCTGTACAAGGTGTACAGGGTAGAGTACAAGGAACACACGCTGTGCTGTGTGAGAAGTCTGCCTGAAGTCTCTCATACCAGAGGCCGAGACAAGCTGTCTTGGCTTCCCTGCTGTGGGAGTGAAGGAGGTGCCCACTCCTCAGAGCTTTGTCTACAGAGACCTTCCCTAGTGCTCAGCAGCCCTGTGCGCATCTATATATAAGGTAATGGAGACATCGCACGACTCCCATAGTTCTTGCAAATCCTCCCCGGTGATGTATAGCACCGGGTTTAGTTAGAGTGTTGACAACTAGTATCGTCAGGGAGGGGGGGGCCTGCAGAATGGGGGAACACTGAGTACACAGCAAGCATCCACTTAACACCTCCATACCAGAGTATCCCTACTCTTCCAGTCACTTCTACGCTCTTTCTTCCTTCCTCCCTTTCTTCTTTCTTTCTTTCTTTCTTTCTTTCTTTCTTTCTTTCTTTCTTTCTTTCTTTCCTTCCTTCCTTCCTTCCTTCCTTCCTTCCTTCCTTCCTTCCTTCTTTCTTTCTTTCTTTCTTTCTTTCTTTCTTTCTTTCTTTCTTTCTTTCTCTCTCTCACTCTCTCTTTCTTTCCTTCCTTCCTTCCTCCCTTCTTTCTTTTCTTTCTTTCTTTCTTCCTTCCTTCTTTCTTTTTTTCTTTTTTTCTTTCTTTCTTTCTTTCTCTCTCTCACTCTCTCTTTCCTTCCTTCCTTCCTTCCTTCCTTCCTTCCTTCTTTCCTTCCTTCCTTCCTTCCTTCCTTCCTTCCTCCTTTCTTTCTTTCTTTCTTTCTTTCTTTCTTTCTTTCTTTCTTTCTTCCTTCCTTCCTTCCTTCCTTCCTTTCTTTCTTTTTACTTTTCTGTTCTTTTCTCTTTCTTTCTTTTGTTTTTTCTTGGTGTTGTTTTGTTGGCAACTGTGGGTGGGACAGGGTCCTTCTTTAAGACAGAGTACCTGGTTATCTTAAGTTGCAACATGTAGACCAGGTTAGCCTCACAGTGCAGGCAATCCTCCTGCCTCAGCTTCTTGGGTGCTACAATTACAGGGATATGCCATCCTATCCAGCTAAGGGGTTCTTCAGCAGGCAGATCGAATGCCATTTCTATAAACTTTGCTCAGCTTCTGGGTTTCCGGTTGTCGGATGAGAGCTAACTATAATTCCATTATGCAGGGGTTTTTATCATAATGGGATTCATTGAAATTTCACCAACAGCAAGAATTGCCAGAATCTACAGGAGTGTTATTTATGAGCTGTGCAAGTCTGATGTTTCAAATAAATAAGGGAAGTGATTTGAGTCATGAACAATAACAAACTGGCTGCCCTTGAGAAAGAAAATGCACAAGAGAATAGTTTCCTTTGAGTTCTAAGTGTTCTGCCATGGTGTGTATTAGAATTCACTTATAACGATTGGAAAAGCCAACATCCTTGCTCAGTCACGTGAACTCTGTGCAGGTCAGCAGAACCCAGACAGCTGAGCTATGGAGCAAGACGGTGCCACAATCCAATGTCTTGTCGTGGCCCTAACTGTCCCCATCCTTCCTGATAAAGTCTGTGGCTGGCATATACCACAAATCGGCCTACAGCGGCCTTCCTGAACCCCTTGGCCTGTAACTCGGTGCTTGGCCCTTACAGCATGAAGTGTTTTAGAACTCCATCAGTAAGTTGCTTGAAGGCACAAGATGAATCTCACATGCACTAAGAGATAACCAGGTCTGGAATGTTAATGTTGTTTTTTTAATTAATTACTTTACTTATTTACATGCCAAACGTTGCCCCCTTCTTGAATTTTTTTTATTTTTTAGATAGAATATTACTATGGAGTCCAAGCTGGCCTTGAACTTGCAAACCTCCTTATCCCCGTTTTACCTTATAAATACTGCTGTTATGAACCACAATGCCCTGACTTAGTCATGTACAGGTTTGATGTCTACGGCCATACCGAGTGCATAACAGACAGCAGATTTTAATGATTGGAATGTCAGTCAGAGAAAGATAAAAGCACCATCAAGCATGTATTTTGTCTCCAGCCCTCTGGAACCATAGAGCATAGAACGGAAGTCCCATAAATGATAACGGAATCTGCTTTTATCAATGAGTTCTTCTCTGTAGCCAGCCTTTTAACATATCCTTCTACACTGTCAACATCACTGTCAGGGCTGTGATTCACTCCACTCTGGGGTGATCTCTATGGACATTTTGGAGACAAAGGAGGCAATGATGGAGTACTGATGGCAGTTGGAACTGAGCCTACCATCTTCATAAACTCAAGTCGGTTTCTAAAGCAAAAGTGGGCGGAGCTCTGAGTGAACGGAAAAGCATGCGCAGAGCAAGCTCTGTCAACTCTGCTACGGAGAGCCGAGGAAGGAACTCTCATAAACTGGAACTTTCCCCCCACAAAGGCTGTGACTCTCACAACCACATCAAAAACCATAGCTGGTTCTTCATCAAAATGCCCTGGGGCTGGAGAGGTGGCTGGGGTTAGGGGCACTTGCTGCTTTTGTAAAGGATGGGGAGGGGGCGCGGGGAGGCTCCAACACTCACACAATTGCTCACAGTCATCTGCATCTCCAGTTCCAAGGGCTCCAACATCCTCTTCTGGCTTCCTTGGACACCAGGCATGCATACAGGCAAAACACTCATACACATAAAATAACATAAAATAAATAAAATAAATCTAAAAACCACAAACCAGGCATGGTGGCACACATATATGGCATGTGCTTATGACCTCTGATACTGGGAAAGCTGGGACGAGTGACTGCAAGCTGTGGCCTGCTTCCAAAGCCTAGTATGTGCCTGTTGGGTAATAACTTTGAGGGAGAGGGAAGTTTGTGTGTCAGAAAGTAAACAAAACTTGCAAGTGTCTGAAAGCTATAGCTAGATTCCTAAACCCCCCTCCTTATACAAGAAATAACAGGCAACAGTAATGACTGCGAAGGGGGATCCACCCTCTGTCCTGGGAACCGCGGCTGGTTTTCCTCTCTGCATACTTCTTTTCCCCTGACCTATAAGGATAAGGAACAGAGAAGAGTGAGCAGAATAAGGATTTATTAACCAAAGAGAAAGAGAAAGTTCTAGATGGGTCACAGCAGCAGCAGCAGCCACAGCAGCAGCAAGGGGACTGGGAAAGTTTACCACCAACACCAAAAACTCCCTGACAGAATTAGAACTAGAAAAACATTAGCTTAAAAATCCTCTTTCACAAGTCGCATCCACTGCCTGCATTCGCTCCTTGGATACGTGCAGAAAATATATTTAATACAGAAAGTGCAAAATGTAATGTTAAGGTATATGTCTTGCGCTTTGAATGCCTATTCTACCTATATAGATTCATAGACTTGGTGTCTGGTTAATTTTGGTGAGTGATCCTTTTGTTTTTTTGTAAGTTCTCTTATAATAAAATTTATTTTAAAAGAGAGAGTGATTGCCATTGAAGAGAGAAGGTCTAGGGGTTTTTAATAAGTTCGGGAAGGTCCTAATTGGCTAGCTGTATATATGCAAAATAGGTGAAAATACAGGCCCATCAGAGGAAAGTTCACCAAACTGAGAAGGGTTCTCAATTAAGTCCTTATCTCAGTCCTCTCTTCCCCTTTTCGGGGTGTCTCATGGGTATGGGAGAGGTAAAATGAGGAAGTGGGGGTATACCTAGAGGTTTCCAGCCTCCATTTCTGGGCATTGGTGCCCATCACAGCCTGGAGCCTTCCCTACCTCCTACCTCTATCAGAGCACAGTATTTGTGCTGACCACACTGGGGTGGGCTTTGTTTCTAGTGATGCAACTGTCTTTGCGTGATTCTAGCCCTTGGAGTCGTCCCTCATTCATGCTCTGTAAGGAAATCCAATCAACTCCCTGCTTTTCCAAGTGCAATTCAGAATCCTTCCTCCAGCTGCTGGTGGCAAACAGATGTTTATTCTCTGAGAAAAGCCTCACAACTGCACAACAGGGTTGTATTAGTTTTTCTCCTTATTGCAAACAAAACAAAACAAAAACCTGCAAAGCAGCTTAAGGAGGGATGGGTTTACTTTGCCTTACAGTTCCAGGGTAGAGCCCATGGTGGCGAGACGTTGTGTCAGCAGAAACCTGAGGCAGACGGCACAGTGTATCCGAAGTCAGGAAGTAGAGAGAGATGGATGAGACACCCAGCTTTCATTCAGTTCATAAACCAGAGCCACCTAAGTTCAATTAACTTAACCTAAATAATCGCTACAGACATCCCTGGAGGCTAACCTAGAAAATCTCTAGCTTATGCCCAGAGGTTGGCCTCGGACATGAATCTAGATTCTTTGAGTTGACAATCAAGATTGACCATGACATGAACCTCTCCAAAAGACAGATGCAAAGCTGCCAATAATCCCACCACTCAGGAGGTGGAGGCAGGGATATAAGGCCAGCCTTGCTATAGAACACAGTGAGTTCTAGCCCAGCTGAGGTTACATGAGACTTTGTCTCAAACACCCCACCCCCAACACACACACACACACACACACACACACACACACACACACACACAGACTCCAGGGAGCTAGGATGGGCCTTTGTGCTTCTTTTTAAGTTCCATGGGTGGGTCTAATATGCAAGTTAAGAGGAACCACTTTGGCTGGATCTAGATGATATAAAACAGGAGTCTGTGAATGTAGGTCAGTGGTAGAGCATCTGCCTAGCAAGCCCTGAGCTCTAGGTTCAACCCCCATCGCACAAATGCCCACATGTACCCATGCACATGTGCACACACACAGACGAATAAACTAGAGGGGCTGGAGAGAAGGCTCAGCCGTTAAGGGCATGCACTGCTCTAGAAAAGGACCTAAGTTCAGTCCCCAGCACCCATATCACGTGGATCACAACCCGCCATGCCTCCAGTTCCGGGAATGGGGGTTTATGGATGCCTCTGAGTTCCAAAGGCTGCTGCACTCACGTGCACAGGCACTCTAATAGACACGCTATTAAAAATAAATGGCTTCTAAAAGAATGAATCAGAAAAAAAAAAAAGTCTAGCTAGAGGACTCTTCCAGTCAACTTAAAAAGAAGTGAGCGATCGATAGAAGTAGATCGGGTAGAGCACCCCTGGAACCTCAGCGCCTGGGAGGCTGAAGCGGGAGAAACTCTCGGGATTCTCTACCTACTCTCCCAGGGTCAGCTTACTCTTTTCCTCTCCTTTCTTGGTCAGGTAGTCATAAAAATGTACGAATTGGCGTTTTAATAACGCCTCCCACCCCAGGCCCCAAACTCCCAAAATGTTGTGTTCATAAGTCTTAGCAGCAGCAGCAGCAAGGATCAGTGGTACCCCACCCCCACCCCGTGCATACCAGATTAACTCATGGTTCCAATGCAGTCTTAATAGCCAGTCTGGGCATCCCATAAAGGGACAAGTCGGAGTATACTCCTCAGAGCTGGGGCTCAGGCTGGGCCTCAAGCAACGTTTAACCTCACAGGCCACCTGGAGAGTCTGAAAAAAAAAAAGTTAACTCTCTTCAGAAAACGCCCTCACCACTCAGCACGTGCTTTCAGGGGATTCTATACTAGAATTAACTTTTGAATTAGTTTAATTGAATAAATCAGAGTCCCATTCCTTAATATATGGTAAACAGAAAGCCGTAAGACCTCAAGAATCGAACGGTCCAGTAGTCAAAACAAAACAGTGGCCAGAAATCAACGCATGCGTAGATAATGACAAGCGCCATGGAGAAGAGAGCATTCTAGAAGCCAGTGGCAGAGATTTTGTCCAGGTTGAGTTGAGGAGGGAGCTTGGAAACTTAGAAACTTGTGCTTTGAGAGGCAATGGTTTTAAATAGATGGGTGTGGTGGATTGATCCATGCGACCCTACCAGGCATAGAAGGCCAGTCAAGTAAGTTAATGAAGAATCTAAGATTAACATGACTCTGGGCTGTGCTGTTTAGGGGTCAGTGCAGTGACAAAAGTTGGGGTCTGGGGTGGGGATGCTACTAAAATGCTGAGTAGTGTCTTATGACCACACACACACACACACACACACACACACACACACACACACACACACACGGGAAATGAGCAAGTTTGGCTGTAGGGCCTTGAAGTCCTCAGTCCATTATCAGGGTCAGAAGTTAGCCCTGTGTCTGCTCAGTAAGATGAAAGAAAACCACGGGAGGGCAGCGGGTGGTGGAGAACTACGCTGGGCTCGTGGGCCTGAAAGTGAATTTTAGCTGCTGTATGCAAAGCCCTTGGTGTGTGGACAGAAGGGAGTCGGTAAGAAGGTTACAACAGGTCAGGAATAAATAACCAGCAGGCGGAGGATCCCGGATCCCGTCCTGCCTTTTGTTGGGTGAGGAGCGCCAGGCAAGCGCGTCCACCTTGGCTTAGGAAGGAGGCGATTGGACCGTCCGCCCGCAGCCGCAGCCCCGGGTGACGGTGAGGGACCCGGGGACGGGGGGAGGTACAAGCCGGGACCTCAGGGCTCCACTGTCCACCCGAAGCCCCGCGACGGGGACCCCGGAGTAAGTCGGGGACGGGCCGCGCTGCGGCGGGAGGGGGCGGGCGGGCAGATCCCACCCCTTCCTGAAGGAAGCGCCCTCCCCACCGCGACTGCCACCGCCGCCGCCGCCGCTGCCGCCGCAGGTCACGGCCCGCGAGCCGCCGCCGCCCGGAGCAGGTAGGCGCGGCACCCTCATCCGCCCCTGGCCGCTGATGCCCCGCTCGCCCCGCTCCCGACCCAGCGGGGACCCCACCCGGGCGGCGGCGGTGCCTCCCCAGCCCCCGGGCGCGTACTCCCGAGCCCGAGGCAGGCGGTGCGGCTCCGCGGCGCGCCCGTCCCGCTCGCCGCCGCCGCAGTGTCGCTTGCGGCCCCCGCCCCGCCCGGTGACAGGTGTCCCACCGCCGCGGGTGGGGTCCAGGGAGGAGTGGCGGAGCCCAGCCCGCCGGCCCCGGGCGCTAACTTGCGGTGCCCTGAGCGCAGCCCCGCGGCCGCCCTACTGGGCGCGCGTTCCTGGGAAGAATCCAGGATTTCGGGCTGAACCAGGGGGAGTGCGGGGGTGGGGTACAGGTCGCGGTGCACGAGGCGCTCTGGTTACCACGATCATAATAATTTTCAAAAGTCCACATTCTTGGGTTATGGAGAGAGCCTTCGCTGAGTGGTTTTCCCCCTCCTTAAATGAATCAAAGAGGGAATAAGGGGTTTCCCAGTTGAAATTCATGTTCCTTCCTCCCCACCCACTCCCCATTCATCCCTCTCTGTCCACCCCTAACCCCCATGGCACTTTATTATACCCTAAACACTTTGCTGGTCTTTTGGTCGCGGTTTTTCCGACCAGATCTTTCAGGGCTGAGCCAGGGTGGAGATTGCCAACATGAGAATAGAGCCCAGGTGAATGGAAGCCAGCCAACCCCCCTGGGCGATCCCAGGCTGACCTCCGACATACATGGTCCTGATAGGGAACCGAAATGCACGGATGCATTTAAAAGGCAAGACAGAATAAAGCACTTCTTAGATCTATTACAGTAACACCGCCGAAAGGGCAATATTAGTTTCTGCTTCTTCAATTCTCTGCTTGAATCGAAGACAGATTTTTAATAATGCACGACTGTAACTCCATTCTGGGCTGCAGTTAATAAAAAGGGTAGGCAAATGTGAATGTATGAAGTTCATGGTAGCAGTTAGTAAGTTGACCCACATAAAATGTCCCGTGTTGAGGGTAGACCATTAGGTGCATACACGTTAATAGATGCAAAATGAATAATTTTACAATCTCAACTTGCGTCAGATACCTAACTTTTTCTTACACGGGTCCTGGAGAGAACCCTGCTTCCAAAGTAACCATAGCTGTGCACGAGCTCTCTCTCTCTCCCCATCTCTTGGCCTCCTTCCCTCCTTCTCCCTCTCCCTCTGCTCCTCCCCACCTTTTCTCTGTCTCTGTCTCCCTCCCTCCCTCCCCACTCACCCCACTACTGACCCACCTGAGACAAGGTCTCTCTATTATGTAGCTCTGGCAGTCCTGGAACTTTCTATATAGACCAGACTGGCTTGGAATTCGCAGAGATCCACCTGCCTCTGCCTCTGAGTACTGGGATTAAAGGCACGCACCACCATGCCAGCAACTGTCATCTCTTAATGAACTAGAAGTGTGAATTTAATTTTCTTGGCATAAGCATGGGAATTTTAATGGTTTGCCCTTGATGTACAAATTACTTAAATGTTTTTTGCAAGTCTCCCAAGTTGGAAGCTGACAAATTGGATATAGTAAATAAAAGGGTAAGGAAGTTTTGCTAGCATTAGTAATAATTGACAGATGTTATGACACTGGTCAAACATAAACAGTTTGGGGGAAAAAAACCCGCATGCTTATTGCGATCTGCAGGCTAACTGAATAAAGTCTGTTTGGTTTACTTAAATTTGCATTATAATATCTTGATAGCGATTTCTTAATCTGTGTTTCTTGTCCAATGCTTTTCGAGGGAGGTCGATTGCTTTAAAGGGTCATCATTTTTTCGTGGACACAGTAATGCTGTCAGTTGGCCTTTGTTACAGCCTGCTGTCACCTTGCTCACAGTCACCTTGCAAGAATTCTGTGTTCAGTTGTGCTGTTCTTGGTTTCCCTGTGGCCAGTACCTCTGTGGTTCATGGTCAGGTGAGCAACAATCTGGAGACCTGAGGGAGCGAAGGGTATCTGGCCCCACAGTCTTAGTCCTTTGTATCTCTGTACATCAGGATCATTTCTGGGGCCTATTAAGCCAAAGGATGCCGAGAAGATAAAAGTTTTATCTGCCAGTCTTCCTGTTCCTGGAGGAACCTGTAGTATCAGACTCGGGACTCAGTAGTAATGAGGTTGACCTTGCCAGGCCCAGGTGCCTATCATTACTATGCCGTTGTATGTGTTGGGTATATATGAGTGTGGTGTGCACACATGTGCACATGCATGCGCGTGTGGAGGCCTGAGGTCAACATTGCACGTCTTCCCTTCATCTCTCTCCACTTTTACTTTTTGAGGTAGAGCCTCTCAGTGAGCTGATTTATTCAGTCAGGCTGGCCCAAGGAGTTTCAAGAGGTCTACCTGCCTCCCTCCCCTACCAAAGCCTGGGGTTATAGGCACCCAACACCATACTCAGCATTTAACATGGGTAACAGAGGGTCCAAACTCAGGTCCTAACGTTTACTTGCCTAGCACTTTATAGGCTGAGCCTCTCTCAGCCCAGAGTGGAAATACTTAACTGAGAGGGATTTCAGACAGGACAGTATACATATATATATATATATATATATATATATATATATATATATATATGTATGTATATATTCTCTTGTAGCTCAGTATTACCAAGTATAACTTTCTACATTGATGGGAATAGTCTATAAATCTGTCTTATATGATAACCATAAAGTTTAACATGAGGCTGTTGAAATGTGGCCAGTACAATTGTGGAACAGATTTTAAATTTTATTTAACTTTAATTAACTTAAATTGCCACATAGAGATGGTGGCTACCATGTTGGGCGATGCATCTCTGAATTCCCACCACTCATTTCTGATAGGGATACATCTGATGGCAATTATCCCTTAATTAGGAAGAAGTAGAAATTTGCATTATACTGCCAGGACTTAACTCAGGAACCGTGTTTTATAGAAAGGCGCGTGCATTCATGCTAGAGTTCTTGTCTACTCTAAAAACACTTGGCTTTTTAACTCTCTGTCTCTGCTACTCACAAACATAGTCATAGTTCCAAGTTGTTGGGAACAGTGTTCGGGTGGGTGTTCACAGAGGAGCATTATCTGCCCTTGTGCACACTGTGGCCCATCAGTCATTCTACGTTGGCTTCTGCTCTAGCTAAGTTTGCAAGCCAGGGGGAGATATTTGGAGAAAGAGAGGAAGGATTATGGCCATGCCTGCCTGTACCCTTCCTCTCACACTGTCAGCCCTGAGACAAATGGCACACGAGTCGCTCCCGGGACAGCCAAGGGCTGAAGTCTTTGCTCTGTATCCCTCCATGTCTGGTTTCTTTCTCTGGAGCTTCAAGCTAGACACCCCGCCCCCTCCATGGCTCCACACCGCCTGTAGGGTTTACCAAATTCACTTAAAATACCGCCTACTATCCTTTTTAGTGAAGCAGGGTTTGAGTAAGCTTCTACTGGAGAGCTTCCATTTTTAAACTAACTTGCTTTGGTTAAAAACTGTTATTTTGATGCTGGAGACAGCACATTTTTAATTAGATTTCACAAGATATTGCCTCTCACCTTTCTTGAATGAGCGGCCCTCACCCAGCCCAGAGACCTAAGATCCTCTCTGCAGGGGAGAACTGAAGTTTCTGAGGATTCCCAGTCTCTGGGAAGTCACTACCCTTCAGTCAGTTATTTAGAAATTATTGAGTATGTTGAGATATATAAGAGATAGGTTAAAATAGCCCTAAGGGATTTGTGCCTTGAAAGTATTAACAGTCTAGATGGGCCACTAGCTCATGATTATTCCATTAGGTGATAGGAATGCTTAAATAAATTTAATGAATATGCCACATAATTCCAGTACCCTCTGAAATAAAGTAACATGTTTATTTAGCTTTAATTAAAAAAAGAAACGTTGTTAGTGTTTTCATACATCATGGTGTTTTTCAAATTGCTTGCCTTGGGTCTTACAATCAATTAGTAGATGAGGGCCATCCTTTTCCTTCTGAAACAGAGCCAGAAAACTGTCTGTGCATCCTCCTCAATGAAAGTTTTTCTTTCCTCAGTGTATAATAATGACCAGGCCACAAGGAAGTGTGCAGAAGCAGTTTGAGTACCAGAGACACGGGACCTCTGGGTTTAAATCTTTGCTGCACAGCCTAGTTCATCTGTGCACTGCGATGTTCATGTGTTCATTGTCTGTAGTCATTGTTGTGTATGTGTGTATCCTAGTTCAGATCCGACGTCCTGCCTGTGAAAGTTCCTCTCGGGACCCCTCTGGGAAACACTGATGGGAGACATAGGTAGCCTCTAGCAGTAACTGGTGCTTAACAATAACTCCACGCCAAGTGCCCCACGTGAGCTGTCCTGGTTTTCCCTTGATGGGGGAGTTCTGTTACCCCACAATACCTACATCTATCTTATCAGGTAGGAAAAGCGATCAGTCTGGAGACACGCCACGTATCCAATCACCCTACGCCCCATATTCTATCGTCACAAACACAGATGGGCATCTGCAGACCCGTGGCCCTCATAGACACAATACACCAATGCCCTGTGCAGATGTCAGCTGACAAGCAGTAATTTTCTGCATGAGACAGAGCCTGATGAGAGGGGAGTCACCACAGTTGTGGGCTGCAGAGACCTCACTGCTGCCAGCCAGTGCTCTCTGAGGTTAATGTCCTTCAAGATGCAGCCTGGTACCTAAAGAACCCACACATCATGGAGACTGCCTGCAGAGTACATCTCCAGAAGTGTTTCCGTTCCTGCCTATATGCCCTAACTTCTGCATTCTGGTTTGCAGCAAGCAAATGAGAGATACTCTAACAGGTCCATCTCCAAGCCTCCCCACTGCTTACAATCACCTGCATTTTCTTTTCAAAAGTCACTTCTTACTTGTGAATGCCTCTTCGCAGTTTCTAATACAGTGAACGGAGACTAGCCCAGTGGTAGAGGCTTACCTAGTGTTGGAGAGGCCCTGCATTTATCCCCCCAGCACCACAGCTGGGGAAAAAAAGTGTTTAAATATAAATAAGGGCATAAACGTCAGTATCTTAGGAGGTCTTAAAGTTGAAACTGGAAAGCCTTGCCCCCACTCCCACTGTAATCTAGAAGCAGATTTCAGTTTTCCTTAAAGACCAGGCTAAATACAAATGATCACTTATCCAGAGACCCTGCCAGGTAGGAGAGGCCTAAGCATGCTAAATTTCCTTCTGTTAAAAGTCCAGAGGCTGCATGTAACATACAAAAAAAAAAATCTATAAAATATTCAGACTTTGTTCGAGGCTCCGGAATTGTCTGTCTCTGTGGGCAGTGATAGACTTTGCCTCTGGAACAGAAAGAGGCTTGAAGAGTTCTAGGAGCATGAGGGAACGCCTACCGTGCCATGAATGTGAATTATGACTTTGGGGTTCAGACCTCAGCTCAACTGGAGACCAACCTGTCTGTGCATAGCCCAATGCCCCCACAATAACCAATGGATTCCAGTCCCTCTTTTATATGCTGAAATTATAAGCACCTGGCAAAATTAAACATTTTAATTAGATTTGTTCTGTTTTTCTTCATACTTGTGGTGAGTTAACTGACGAGGAAATGTTTTTTAGATGGCATTACTTGGAAGTTCTAAAACATAAGTTAAAACCCGGCTTTCTGTAGCTACAATGGGTGTTAGACTCTGTGGAGCCTGTACTTGTCAATCAGAGTCTTCAAACTGTGTTCCTTCTGTCAACTCATAAGTGAATAAAATTGTAAAGAAATGGTGATGTTGGGCTGGAGGGATGACTTCGTAGCTTAGAGCACTTGTTGTTCTTGCAGAGGACCAAGGTTTGATTCCTAGCACCCACATGGTGGCTCACAACCATCTGTAACTCCAGTTTGGGTTCTGACATCCTCTTCTGACTTCTGTACACAACAGGCACAAGCACCCGTGGACAAAACACACACATTAAATAAAGAAGCAAAATGGGGTATCATTGTAAAACAGCATAAGTGGGCATATTGGTTTCCTATGAGTTTAGAAGTATTTGTCTATTAAAATGTGACTCTGTGATGCAGCCCTCTTAGAGTTCCCAGCAGAAGTGTATCACAAAACGTCTAGGTCCAGTTTTGCCAAGTAGTTTAGACAGAAACACAAAGACTTTTATGACTGTGTTCCCACATGCCCTCCACATCAGACATCTAACACTTTGCCATTCTTGTCGATGGCAGCACAGTGGCTGCAAGAATCATATTTATATCCTTGTAACGTTAGCGGCTAATGCAATTGGTCTTTTAAAAGGCGATTATCTTCCCTGTGACATTTTGATTGGTATTTCTCCCTTTTAATTTCAGCTTATATGTAGCATAAAAATTGATTTACATGGAGAGGAGTGGGTTGCCATTTCATACTGTAATTTTGATTGTATATCTAGGCTTGTAGAACTAAAGAGAAAATTTCTCCATTAACTGAATTGCAGAGCAGACCCAGTTATGATCCAATAGGGGCAAGTTGTGATTTTTTTTTTTTTTTAAGATCAGGCCACTTAAACTAAGCCAGTGTCTGCTTGCAAAGCCATAAACAGAGTACAGAAATGTGGCTTCTTGTTAGCTACAGTGGCACTTGAAGTATGGCCCCTGGCTCAAAATAACTGTTTGTGGGAAAATGTGGGATGTATAATTGTGTGTGCAAGCAAGCACGTGTATGCATGCAAGTGTGTGCATGCATCCGTGTGTGCATGCATGTGTGTGCATACAAGCGTGTGTGCATGCATGCATGTGTATGCATGCATACATGTAAAGCTCAGAGATCAATGTTAGGTGTCTTAATTTGTTCTTCATTTTCGTTTTTTGAGACAGGGTCATTCATCAAACCCAACACTCACCTTTAGACTAGTCCAGCTAGACAGCAGACTGTAGGCATCCTGTCATCTCTGCTCTTTAAGCCCTGAAGTGCATGCCTGGCTTTCACATGGCTGCAGAGGATCTGATCTCAGTGCTGACCAAGATGTTGTCCCATTCCCTCTGGATAATTTTTTCTCTCCCTATTATTATTATTATTATTACTATTATTATTACTATTATTATTTTAATAATAACGTGGATTTTTTAAAAAGATTTATTTATTGTTATATGTAAGTTCACTGTAGCTGTCTTCAGACACAGCAGAAGAGGGCATCAGATCTTACTACGGATGGTTGTGAGCCACCATGTGGTTGCTGGGAATTGAACTCAGGACCTTTGTAAGAGCAGTCATTGCTCTTAACCACTGAGCCATCTCTCCAGCCCCACATGGATTTTTTTTTAATCTTTATTTTTCCACATGGAAAATTGAAGAGAATTCTTCTAGGTGGCAATGGCTTCTAAAAGCTAGACAAAGCCTTTGGATGTCACATGACTTATTTCTTGGAGTATAGTCACCACAGAAGGAGGTGGCTTCTTTATTCTTTCAGAGCCTGGCTATTTTACATGAGTTCTTGACACACTGCTGGCCAGGCTCTCTTAGCGTGACTCCCAGCTTAGACTTACGAGTCTCTTCAGCTTCACTCCTCCCCTCAATTAAATCATTGCCTCTCTAGGGTTAGAAGTTATATTGTGCAAGTTAATTTTATCTTAGGGCATCTGACTATCTAATGGCATAGACCAGAAAAATACTATAAAATTTTACTGGCTAAAGCCATTCTTCTGTTCCTGTATTACCTGAACTGCTCTTATACCATCAAAGAGTTGGATAGCTGGCTTAGTGAATATTTGGCTCCCCAAACTAATGGTATCCACTTCCAGGCCTGTTGAGGGCAATCTTTAATTTTGACTAATTTAAATTTTACCAGCTTTGTATGGTGCAGCATCCTTCCATCAAATGGTTCAAAGACACAGGCATGGGCAGATAGATGGTGAGCTGATACAATTCTTGAAGACTTGCTACCTTGGACAGCGCCACCCACATGAGGCTGGGCAGGCAACCCAAGAGGTTCCTAGCCTGGTTGTGTGATAAAATCATCTGAGGAGTTAACAATCAAGTTGCACCCTCAAACAGTTAAATCAGAATCGTGCGTGCACGTGTGTGTGTGTGTGTGTGGGGGGGGGTTATGGACACCACACTTTAAAAAAGAAACTTTCATGTGATTTCATCAAGTTTGGCTGGTTAGGCGGCATCAGGAAGTCAAGGAAGCCTGTGTGCCCTAGTGTTCCCTCAGGGCATCACAGAGTGTGCCTCGGGCCAAGGGCCAGAAATGAACACAGGAAGGCCAATGGAGCCCATCTTATCCTAATCAGGGAGACTCTGACAAATCTATGGTGTTAGATCTAGGCCATTTTCCTATCGTGTTGCCATAGCAACAAGGGCTCCCTTACAACCCATAGTGTCCAAGTACCAATTTGATTTGCTCAAATTGGGGGTGGGGGAATTGTGGGAACTGAGGGTGTGGAGGACACCAGGAGAACAAGCCCCATAGAATCCACTAAGCAGGGTTCATAGCAGCTCAAAGAAACTGAAGCAGCCACCATCGAGCCTGCCTGGAGCTGTGCGAGGTCCTCTGCATACATGTTATAGTTTCCAGCTTGGTGTTTTTGTGGGACTCCTCACAGTGGAAGTGGGAATGTCTCTGCTTTGCACCCCCCCCCCAACGGGTTGACTTGCCCAGCCCTGATATGATTTCTTTTTTTGTTTGTTTGTTTTGATTTATTTATTATTATATGTAGGTACACTGTAGCTGTCTTCAGATGCACCAGAAGAGGGTGTCAGATCTCCTTACGGGTGGTTGTGAGCCACAATGTGGTTGCTGGGATTTGAACTCAGGATCTTCAGTGCTCTTACCAGCTGAGCCATCTTGCCAGCCCTTATTGCATCTTTTTTTATGCCATATTTAGTTGATATCCCTAGGATACCTGCTCTTTTCTGAAGAAAAACTGAGGATTGCACCTAAGAAGAGAGGTGTAGGCAGGGGGAAGGGGGACTAGAAGGAGTGGAGGGAGGGGAGACTTCAGTCAGGATGTATGAAAGAAAAATAAATGGAAAAAAAAACTTGCTTCAATAATAAAAAAACACAGATTCATGTTTAAAGTTAAAAAAAAAAGTTGGTCTAAAACTAACCAACAAAATTGGTTCCTTGTCAGCTTGACACAAGCTAGACTCTAGCTGCTAGAGTCATTTGGGAAGACAACTTGAAGAGTCTCATCTTCCAGCTGTGGGTCCTGGGAGTCAGACTCAGGTCATGAGCTTGGCATCGAGCACCTGACCTGATGAGCCATCTCACCAGCCTATTTACTTCATTTTTAGTTGTATCATAAAAACACACCCACACATAAAGCTTACCATCTTAGTCATTTTAGAATGTACAACCCAATTGTGCTAGGAATATCTCTATTATTCTGCATCCTGTTTCCAGAACTCTTTGTTTTGCAAAGTTGAAACTCTATACTGATTGAACAACTTATCTCTTCAGTCATTCTGTCTGTGTGTCTATGTCTCTGTGTGTCTCTGTCTCTCTCTCTCACACACACACACACAACAGAGAGAGAGAGAAAGAGAGAGAGAGAGAGAGATTGTCATCCGTCTAAATGGTTTTTTAAATAGTAATATAGAACAACGGCTATTACTGTTATTGTTAGGAGAAACAGGTCTAGACATCTGCACTTTAAATACATGAGACTTTACCCAGTCCAGTATACACACATTTCTTCACTATCAACTCATATCCGGACTACAAGATTAAGAGCCAGAATGTGGGAAGCATGTACGTATTTCGTGGGAATTCACTGACTGTAGACAGTGATTTCCCGTTTATTGCAGGCTCGTTGCTGGTTTAGTCTGATTTGTCCTGTCATTCACCTTTCTGTGACAATTTAACACATCTCTCAAATGCTAAGATTTCATCAAATTTAAGACATAATGAACTATAATTCCACTGCCAGAGTATACTGAGCATGTATCACTAAATACCTTTTCTCCCTCCTCCTCTGGCCTCCTATTCTCTCATAGTGTGTAACAAATCGGGGGTAGATTATCTTAGGAGCTGTGTAGACATATGGGAGAAGGAAGCATGCCCTCTCTAGGAGAGCACAGCTGAGTCCATAGCCGCGCGGCCACTGGGTGCTAATGGTAATATGAGTTTGCCCCAAATGAGGGTTAGCTGTGCAGGCAAACTTTGTTCAGAGAAAGAACTAGAAGCTTGCCGCTCACACTTATTAAGCTCTTAGTGTGTGAGGAATGCGGAACTAGGTAAGTCATGTGCCTGCATGCGCACGCAGATATGTGACGTAGGTTCATTAATCTAGTCTTCAAAAATAAACGAATTGGAATGTCCCGTGATGATATAAATCGCCTAAAGTCAGACAGCTAAAATTCCCCCATCTCCTGAAAGACAAACTCAAGGTGTTGACAATGTAATAGATATTCAAGATTGCTACAAGATGGGTTTTAAGTGTTCTCAGCAGAAACAGTGGTACGTGAAGTGTTATGTATGCCAATTAGCTTCATTTAGCCTTTCCTCGGTGTGTACCTGTCTTAGTTAGGGTTTTACTGCTATGAACAGATACCATGACCAAGGCAAGTCTTATAAAAAACAACATTTAATTGGGGCTGCTTTACAGGTTCAGAGGTTCAGTCCATTATCATCAAGGTGGGAGCATGTCAGTATCCAGGCAGGCATGGCGCAGGAGGAGCTGAGAGTTCTATGTCTTCATCCAAAGGCTGCTAGTGGAAGACTGACTGTCAGGCAACTAGCATGAGGATCTTATGCCCACACCCACAGTGACACACCCATTCCAACCAGGTCACACCTATTCCAACACCTCCAGATGGTGCCTTCTCCCTGGTTCAAGGATATACAAACCATCACAGTACCCATATTAAAACATCAAGAAAAAGTAAGTATGTACGGTTTTTACTTAACAGTTAAAGACAGTGGACAACAGGAAAACAACTTATCTTTAGGCCAACATAAAAATATAGTTTAATGGGCTGGGAAAATGGCTCAGTGGCCAAAGGCTACCAAACCCGACGATCTGAGAAAACCAACTCCCCAAAGTTGTCCTCTGACCTCCACATGCACACCCTGATATGCACACGCTCACACACACACACACACATGCTCGTGTGCGTGCACATGTACATGCTAAATTAGATAAATGAGTCTATAATACATGTGTGGTGCAATGTGTAAATTAGAAAGCTTCAGAGGCGCTTCCTGCTGTGCGGAGGTTTGCCTTTCCCTAGTCCAGCTGAGCTAAGGAGGAATAAGGAGCAAACGCAGCAACGATAACAATAGAGTGTGAAATGCAACAATAGTAACAATAGTGTATGAAGGGACACTTCCTCCTGGACCGGATGCTAATTAAAATAGCAGGTGGGGACACTGCCCGGCTTAGTTGTGAGTCTCCTAATAGAACTGACTTTCAAGATGATCAAGTAGGTTTAAAAAGATTTTAAAAGTGGCTTAGTCAGAGATTTCCTGTGGAGGTTTGTCTTAAAACTGGTGTTCTAGATGAGTGATAGAGGTAACATCAATTCCAAACTCATCTCCCCTAGGTCTTTTTTTATTGACTTTCTGAGTCCCACCTTCTGTAGGGTCTTCTCACGTCCATTCTTACTGCAGACACACCCAGCTATTTTAGGGGGGCTGTTATACATTTATTATATTTCCTTTTTTTTTTTTTTTTTTGCTTTTTGCTTTTGCTGTAGGATTCTGAGACATTTACTTTTCTGTGCTTTATCAAACCCTTTATATCAATGCTCATTAACTTCTGTAATATTTTAGCTCGCTCTCTGGTCTCACTATTTCTGCTATCATTTCTTTATGTCTCTTTACTCTAGTTTTGCTTATGGTGAAAGCTCTCTTCTCATACCAAAGAACAATATTGGTGGATACAGAGGGAGGAGGGCGACCACAGAACCACCTGCCACTGGCTTCCCTAGATGGTCTTTGTCTTAGTCAGGGTTTCTATTCCTGCACAAACATCATGACCAAGAAGCAGTTGGGGAGGAAAGGGTTTATTCAGCTTACACTTTCCTTATTGCTGTTCATCACCAAAGGATGCAGGACTGGAACTCAAGCAGGTCAGGAAGCAGGAGCTGATGCAGAGGCCATGGAGGGATGTTTCTTACTGGCTTGCTTCCCCTGGCTTGCTCAGCCTGATCTCTTATAGAACCCAATACTCCAGCCCAGGAATGGCACCACCCACAATGGGCCCTCCCACCCTTGATCATGAATGGAGAAAATGCCTTATGGTTGGATTTCATGGAGGCATTTCCTCAACTGAAGCTCCTTTCTCTGTGATAACTCCAGCTTGTGTCAAGTTGACACAAAACTAGCCAGTACAGTCTTTATTAGATGTTTTGTTTTATTAAATGTCTTTCTACATCCATGAACCTCAGATTTGACACATGGATGCTTTATGTCAATAATATCAATATATTTCTCAGAATAAACTCTTTTAGATCAAGAGGCTGTTCTGAAACTAAATCTGGCTATGTTGCCAGGCTGGCTTTGAACTTCTGAACCCTGATAATCCTCCTGCCTTAGCTTCCTGAACATTTGGACAAGAGGCATGCATATTTTAGTGTCTTGTTGACATACCGTGTTATATCCGATTTGCAATTTTTCCCCATGTTGCTCATATGAGCAGTAAAACGTGTGTTACATGCAATTACCTTTAGGGGTCACATTGTACATATTCTTTTATGTCCTGAATTTTCTGTCTATATACTATAAGAATCTTTAGATGGGTTATTCTTTAAGACACAGCTTAATACTATGGGTTCCTTATAATTAAATCCTTACAGTTTTTAAAATGTTTATATTACATGTTTGCTTATTTACCATGTCAGAGAATGAGAGGACAGCTTGCAGAACTCACCTAACTCCTTCTGCCAGAGTGGAACTCAGGTCAACAGACTTAGCAGAAAACACCTCTATCCACTAAGCCATCTTGTGGACCCCTTGATCCCTACTTTTTTTACACTGCTTCACATTTTCCTGATTGTTTACTGTCACAATGAATGCAGGTGTGCGTTGACGCATGTATAAACTTTTCCTCCTACCTCTTGTACTAGCTCCCAAAGACCTCTGTGAATTGCCACACACAGGGTAGCTTAAAACAGCAAGGGCTTATTCTCTCACAACCATGGAAGCCAGAAATTCAGATTTAAGTTGCTGGCCCTTCAAGGGCTCATGCTCCCTTTAAAGAGTCCAGGAAACTGACTGTCTTGCCTCTGCCAGCTTCTGGCCTCCCTGGCATGTGGTGCTGTCACTGCCATCTGTGGCTGTCCTCTGTGTCCCTGTGTCCTTCCCTCTCTTCACAAGGACAACAGCCACACACCATAAATCCATGATGACTTCAAGATTGTCAACACCTGCCTCTGCAAAGGCCCTGCTTTCAAATAGTCACATTCATAGGAAATAGGGACTAAGACATGGACATATCTTCTTGGTGGGTGCAAGATTCAGCGCTACTATAAATTTGTGTTAGAGGACAGATTTCTCATGCCTCCTGATCCCATTAGCTACTAATTTTCCAAAGGCTACACTGAGGCTGTCCTTGGTCATCAGTGGTATAGATTGCCCCTCTAACCTATAGTCATTCTTGCATTAAGTATCTGTTTTAAGATGATCTTTACGTCTTGGACAGAGTGAGGAGCGGGGACTCGGAAATGAAGACTTTGCTGAGATCAGCAGAAATTCCTGTATGCTACTGCAGACGTTTGTTTCTTTTTCCGGTGACTCTTGCTCTTTGTCTCTTGCCTTGGTCACATTGCCACACCACTGCCTCTCTCTCTCTCTCTCTCTCTCTCTCTCTCTCTCTCTCTCTCTCTCTCTCTCTCATGCTGTTTAGAACAATTCTCACAGATTACCACTTGCTTTTTTAATGTTTCCAAAAGTTTATTCTATGTGGTCAAAACCATCAGTATCCACTTGTGGTGTCTTTCCATATTCGAAATCTTAAAAAATGCTTTCTGGAGGGCTGGAGAGATTGCTCACTGATTAAAAGCACTCGTTGCTCTTGCCCAGGACCCAGGTTTGGTTCCCAGCACCCACGGCAGCAGATGGCCATCTGAAACTCCAGTTCCGAAGGCTCTGTCACCCTCCTGACCTCTGTGAGCACCATGAACGCACAATGCACATACATATCTGCAGGCAAAACACGCATGCACATAAAAACACCATAAATCTCAAAAGGAGAAAATGAGGAAATGCTTCCCTGGCCAGCACCTCGCCAAGCATATCCCCAAATTTCCCCGCCAGGTTGTAGCTTCAAGTTTTAAATCATCCTCTTGCACTAACTCCTGTTCTCTTTGGGGCAATCGAAGGCCTGACAGAAGCAGGTTAAGGGAGGGAGTTTATTTGGCTTCAGCTCACAAACACTGTCCGTCATGGTAGGAAGGACAGTGCCAGGGGCTTGGGGTTGAGGGGAGCTGGTGATTTTGCATCCACAGTCAGAACATGATGGAGATGGATGCTCACACACAGCCCCTTTCTGCCTTTTATTTAGTCTGGGACTCCATCCTACGGAATCATGATGCACACTTACAGTTGGTTCTTCTCATCCAGAGGCCCACTTGAGAAACAACACAGGTCTAGATCGGTGCCTGCATCCCTTAGGTTGAATTTACAGATGTCTCCCAGCTTCTCATCTGAAGGGCATGCCCCCTGCCTCCCAGCTTCTTATGAGGGGCAACGCCCCCTGCCTCCCAGCTTCTCATCTGAGGGGCACGCCCCCTGACTCAAGTTGTGATGCCTCTGCTTACTCTGGCTTGCATCCTTCCTCCAAGATGGCTTCTATGCCCTGTGGCCTCGAACCAATCAACCCAAACCCTCTCAATTTGTTGGGCAGAAGTGCGGCAGTGTCCTGGTGACAGTGTAACGGGCACAAGGCCTTTTACTTCTGCAGCTGAAGAGAGGAGTTTGTCTCAGGGCTATGTTTTCTGTTCCGTTGATTTGTTGGTTTCTGTGCAGGACAACATTATTTTTATTGCCAAAGTTTATGATACACTTTGTATTTAACATGTGTGAGGGCAGCTCCCCCTACCCACCCCCCCATCTTTGTGGGCTTTTATGACACCTGAGTGAGGAAGGCTGTGGTAGCTTAACTCCTAACTGTGCTAATGTCACACAGTAGGTGTGCTGTGATTTGAGACAAGTTCTTGGGGTTTTGTTTTGTTTTGTTTTTTGTTTTTCCTTTCAGGATTTTGTGGTATTTTTTTTCTTCCAGTTTGGACAAATCATTGCATTGTAGGGCTTCCAACATGTTTTTCTGCCTCAGCCACCCCGCTGCAGTGATTATAGGGACTTACTGTCACACCTGCTCCAAGACACGCTTTTGGAATTGTTCCTTCCCTTTCTTAAGTTACCTAAGTTGGGCAGAGGCGCAGGCAACTGCACTGTGAGGAGTGTGAGCTGTGGCTTTGGGGCAGCACTTGCTGCACCCTGATTGGAAAGCTGCTCCTGTGTAGCATTCTGTCAGACCCGAGCAGCTCCTCACTGCCTCTCCCCTTATCTGACTATCCTATCCTTCAGCAAAGTTTACACACACACACACACACATACACACACACACACACCAATGATACATCCTGTATGTGGTAAGCAGATTCTTTTTTTTTCTATTACACCTTGTAATTGCTGTTGTTGGTATACATGGAAACCATTGATTTTTTTTTTTTAAGGGTTTGCTTTGTATCCTTCCAATTTACCCAGCTCTCTTGTCAAATTGAGCTTTTTAGTTAAGCCCGCAGGTACGAGGTGAAGGTGCAGCTAACAGAAGTTCTTCACCTGGAACAGGTCATTTTAACTTCTTCCCGGTGTTACACCTGCTATTTCCATGTAACATGAGTTAGCAGTGGTGCTGCTCATTGGTTTTAGATTGACATTTGTCTGTTCCCAGCCTGCTTCTTCAGGGTGATTAGCAGACCTCACTCTGTAGCCCTCTATGGCCTGGAGTTCATGTGGACCAGTTTAAACCAGACCAGCCTTAAACTCACAGATGTCTGCTTGCTTCTGCCTCCTAAGTGCTGGGATTGAAGGTGTGCCCTGGCACATCTGCTAGCGCACGCATTCTTAATGCTGCTTCTAGCACCAGGATGTGTATGGAGGGGCATGGGGTCACCTTTACAGGTCTCATTAATGAAATAAATTTAAAATAGACTCAGGATGGAACTCCAGGATACTTTGTAGGAGTCAAGGAGAAGAAAGAAGCAGGGCAGGCAGAAGGAGGAAGGGTGGAAAGAGGTTAAAAGAGAAAGTTTGTTTATAAGCTGGGCGGTGGTGCCCCATGCCTTTAATCCCAGCACTTGGGAGGCAGAGGCAGGTGGATTTCTGAGTTTGAGGCCAGCCTGGTCTACAGAGTGAGTTCCAGGACAGCCAGGGCTATACAGAGAAACCCTGTCTTGAAAATCCCCCCCCCCCAAAAAAAACAGTTTTGTTAGAGAATACAAATAAAAGATAAACCATGAAGGGCAGGATGGGTCCACTGGGGGTGGGGTAGACAAACATCTAATGCCAGGCAGGGTCTTTGTTCCTTGTTGATTTTATTCAAGGAGTACAGAATTGCTCTCCTCTGGCAGGTGATATGGGTCTGGGGCATGAGAGCAGATTAGGAGGTGCTTAGCCAAGGATCATTTGATTCCACCTGAGTCAGCTGGGGTGACTCCTGGGAGCCTGGAGCTCAAGGTGTGACCAACACAGGAAGGAAAAGCAGCTAGCTGCATTGTCAGTTCTGCTCTGAGCCACCACTGTTAGCCCCCCACCTCCATCAGCCCATCTTCCACTTTGTCATGAGCTGCACCTACGAGGTCCCCTAGTATCAGCTCATCTTCTGCTTCGTCATTGGCTGCACGTTGCCTGTACATCTTGGTCATTTCCTGAGAGGCCAGCACCAGCCATGGAGGCCAACATTTGAAAATGAGTTGTGAGCAGCCTGGAGATTCTCTTGCGTGGTATTTAAAATCTGCCTCCTGAAGACATCTTTTAATTCCTTATCTACCAGGGTATTTCTGACCACAGGCCTTGAATTTGTCTCCAAGAAAACGAACACATTAATGTGTCTGAAGTAATGCTTGGGGAGGAGAGAGCTCTTTTCTGCCCGCACTCCCCCTCATCTAAAACAACAGCAACGATCAATGGTCTGCTTTACTTTATATATATATATATATATATATATATATATATATATATATATATATATATATGCGCCAGTGTGTGGGTGCATTGTCATGTGCGCAGGCTACCTTGTGGGCTCAAGTGAAGTATAGTTTAGCAAAAGCAGCTTCCTGGTGCCTGTGGCCCAAGGGAAGGTTGCAGATAGAAGCCTCCTCTAAAACAAGCTGGACTTGTTGGTAGTGGTGGGCTATCTTGATTTACATTCTTCCAATGATCGGGACACATCTCCATGGCCCTTATCATTTATCAAGAGGCTGGCTGTGCCCTGGAGCTGGAAGCTACACACTGAGAAGATAGCTCTTTCTGCAGCATTGGAAATACCCACCAGACCTAAGGACAGTAATAGTTGACATTTCTCTCTAAAATTTTAAAGATCATGTGTATATATGTATGTGCAGAAGTCTCTCCCCCTCTTCCTCTTTCTCTCTGTGTATGTGTATATACACATATGTATGCAGATCTGTTTGCATGTGTGTGTATGAATGTGTGTGTGCATGTATGTGTGCATATGTGTGTATATATACATATGTGTGCAGGTCTGTGTGTGCTCATGCATGGATGTGTGTGAGTGTGTGCATATGTGTGCATATACACATACATGTGCAGATCTGTGTGTGTGCATGCATGCAAGTGTGTGTGTGCATGTATACCTATATGTATGTGTGCATGCATTGTGTGAGTGTGCATGTGTGTGTGTGTATGCATGCATATGGATCAGTGTGTGTGTGTGTGTGTGTGTGTGTGTGTGTGTGTGTGAGAGAGAGAGAGAGAGGAAGATGCCCAGCATCCTCCTTTATTACCTTCTGCCTATTCCTTTGAGACAGAGTCTCTCAGTGAATCTGGAGCTCACTTGTTTGTGCCCCTCCCCATGTTGTGCCAGCAGCTAATAAGTCCCGCAACCCCCTCCCTGGATGCTGAAGCTGCATATTTGTCCTGCTACATGTGTCTCCTTGTGTGGTGCTGGGGATCAAAGCACATGTCCTCACATTTACACAGCAAGCTCGCTGGCTCCTGAGCCATCTCCCCAGCCTTCTTCATGCTTGTAAAATTAAATTCACTACGTATAGGAGATAATTGTTTTATTTGTTCATATTCATCCCCCTTACCCTTCCTTAACCCAAGTTCTTTGAAAAAAAAATGTCTCACAGATGATAACTATCCTTTTGAGACCCACAGCTAGGGATGTAGCTCAGTGGTTAGTACTTACCTAACTTACCTAGGTGAGACCTAGGATTTAGTCTCCAGTATTATGATAGATAGGTAGGTAGATAGGTAGGTAGGTAGGTAGATAAATAGACAGACAGATGGATAGACAGACAGACAGATAAAAAAGGTACTGACTGTACCTGAAAATGCAGAGCCGTTGACTAATGTGGATTTTATTTTAAGGCTGATACTCTGGCTTTGGCTACCCTTCTTCATTCAAGATCATGATGGCCTAGAATGCCTACGGCAATTCACATTTTGGTTCAAGAGCAGCCTAAAGGATTCAGTTGATAGAACAATTCAAACAGAAAGGGCCTGCCTATTGCTTTAAACAAATACCCTTGGTTTTGACTCAGGAAGTACAGTGCTTAAAGTAACTGCTCAGACTCTGGGACGACTAGATGTGAAAGAGCTCAGAGAGCTACAGACAGGATCCCACAATGCTCTAGCAACTATTGAGACAATTGTTGCTGGTACAAAGACCGCCCACGGGCTCTGCATTGTGTGTGTGTGTGTGGGGGGGGCACCTCTGGTTGCTCTTCTTTACTTGGTATACAGGTAGCCAGGCACTTTCATCACATGTCCAGGAATTAAGTGTCACATTTTTGAGGCAGGTATCCAGAGAACTGACTATGTTCCTGTTTGTTCTTTAATAAAGTTTGGAAAGTGGCTGTGAGAGCCAGGATGTAAAACCACATTAGTCTCAAACTATGAGCGTTACTTTGCTTTTTATTTGGGAATGAAATTGGCCTACAGTTTCCAGTGTTTAGAAATGTACTTACTGATTTGGGACATCGGAAATAGTCCATCTTCAAGAAGAATTTGAGTAGCTTACCATATTTTCTCCATGTTCTAGCATTTATTTTTTTTCACATTAAAATGAACTTTTCCATAAACACGTGTAACTGTTAAAGAATAATTTTCAGGAAAAAAAAAGGTAATTTTGTTATTCTCATGTGGATTCAAAAATGGATACCAGTTAAAGATGCTGAGTTCACTAACCGCTGACAGGGGTGTTGGAGTCAGGCAGGCAAGTACACTGTAGGACAAGTGCTCTAGAGTTCTCAACCTGTGGGTCTTGACCCCCACAGGGGTCACGTCAGATAACCTGTATATCAGATATTTACACTGTGATTTATAACAGCAAAATTACAGCTATGAAGTAGCAACAAAATAATTTTATGCCGCGGGGGCATCACAACATGAGGCACTCTGTTAATGGGCCACAGCACTGGAAATCACTGTTGTAAGGCAACAAGAATGAATTACAGGTAAACAGTGCCCAGTAACGGTATAAATAAATGGTTCTTCTGTGGGAGACTGAGAGAAGCAGGAACCAGTTGAGCTTGTCCCTTAATGGAACACAATCTGCATGTCTAGAGATAAGCACTGTTTTTATTGCTTTCAGTTATCCATAGCTTAGTTTTACACAGCTTGTGTAGTTACCAGTGTTGGTTTATACATGCATATATACACCAGTGTGCTGATACACAAGTACGTGTTACAGACACAGTTAATGCTGTTTTGTATGTCTTTCTCATCAGGATATTTGATATGTCAATCTTCTGTGGTAGAACTAGCTTTCAGATTGCTGGTATTTTAGCTGCTGATTGCTGGAGTAGAGGGAATGTCTGCTCCATTTAAAACAGGGTGTTTGGGGCTTTTGGGGAGTGTTTGTCTTTTTCAAGATGAGCTTTCCCTGTGTAGCACTAGTTGTCCTGGAACTTAATCTGTTCCAGGCTGACCTTAAACTCAGAGATTTGCCTGCCTCTGTCTCTGGGATTAAAGACCAGGATTAAAGCAGGGTGGTTTCTAAGTGTTCAACCCACTCCAGCCTCAGATGATGACTACAGACTTAACTAGGGCCTCTGCATCTCTCCCTCTTAGCCTCACCTCTTTCCCTCCAGAAGTTGGCCTCACCTTACCTTAGCAGGGGAATGGACAGTAGGCAGGCGCTGACTGTTTATTCTCCTGAGATGTGATTCCTCCCTCCTGTGGCTAATGAACACCTTAAGCTGTTGTGTGGTGCCCCACTCTCCAAATGTTCCATCTCCATCTCCTTCCCTATTGCCGTACAATGTGATCACATCTCTTAGGTTTTGAAGAACAAACACTGTTTACATTTATTTAGACCTCCATTCACCTATAACTATCCTTTTGCCTTCCCTTTTTATTAATAATGTTTTTGTTGGGTTTTGTGGGAATATTTTTTTTTTTAAGATGAGCCTCATCTAGCCTAGGCAAGCCTTGCAACTTGATATGTATATAGCCAAGGCTAACCATGAATTGCTGAGCCTCCTCCTTCTACCTCTCAATTTCTGGGACTTCAGGTATGTTCTACCACACCTGGCTAATAACACTTGTTTAAAGCATTTAAATTATTTATTTATTTATTTATTTAGTGTGTGTGTATATGTGTGTGTGTATTGTGAGTGTGCAAGTGTGTGCATGTGTGAGTGTGTATGTGTGTGAGTGTATGTATGTGTGCGAATGTGTGTATGTGTGAATGTGTGTGTATGTGAGTGTATGTATATGTGTATGAGTATATGAATGTGTGTATATGTGTGTGTATATGTGTGAATGTGTGTATGTGTGTGTGATTGTATGTGTGTGTGAGAGTGTGTGTATGAGTGTGTGTATGTGTGTGTGATGTGTGTATGTGTGTGTATATGTGTGAATGTGTGTGTATGTGAGTGTATGTATATGTGTGTGAGTATATGAATGTGTGTATATGTGTGTGAGTGTGTATAAGTGTGTGTGAGTATGTATATGTGTGAATGTGTGTATGTGTGTGTGAATGTGTGTATGAGTGTGTATATGTGTGTGTGAGTGCATATGTGTGTAAGGGTGGGTGGGTGTGTTCATACTCATGGATTCCAAGGACTGAACTGAGATCATTAGACTTGGCATCAAGTACTTTTACCATTGAAGCATCTTGCCAGTCCCAATAATATTTTTTGTTTTTCAGTTTTTCAAGACAGGGTTTCTCTGTATAGTCCTGGCTGTCCTGGAACTCACTTTATAGACCAGGCTGGCCTTGAACTCAGAAATCCGCCTGCCTCTGCCTCCCAAGTGCTGGGATTAAAGACGTGCACCACCATGCCCGGCTTCCAATAATATTTTTTAATGGGCCTGTATTCATATACAGTGTGTTGCTGGGTTTGATAGGGACATTTCATGTGTATTTCCTGATACCTCCCTCTGCACACCCATACCCCACACTTCAGCCCTCAGTCCTCACTGCTCCCATAGACAGTTGTACCTCTTTCCTGTGAAACCACACATCTTGTCTTCCATTCACACCCAGCCCTTGCTGAAGGCAGGCCACATTTGCTTTCTCTGTCTCACTTCTTTTTTCCGAGCCTCGGTGCAGTGGATCTCTGAAGTCCCAGGGAAACTGTTGTGTGGGCCATGGATGGTGTCCTCATACTTCAGTCTCTCATCCCCTCTCGTGGCCCCTCCTCTCTGGTTGTCAATCCCACTTCCCTTTACAGTGCCCCCTTTGTCTTCCCACTGCTTTGTCCTGTCTCCTGCTCGGGCCTCTGCTTAGCTCTCCTCTGTCCCCACTGTCCTCTTTCCTTTGACCTTGCCCTATGCTCACTCTCTGTCACCCATAAGTTAGATGTTCAAATAGTCACTATCAGCCTTTGCACTCACCTGAACCCTAAGCCTGAAGTCTAGGTACATATTTCCTGCCTTGAATATCTCCGTGGTCACACCTCAGAGATGAGAGAGATCACGGCCCATCAAAGATGATACAGTGGGCAGAAGAAGTCGGTGGAACTGGTGAGCTAGAAGAACAAGAGAGAACTCTGTGGCTAGGGACTGAGTTGTAAGTGACTTACTCCTAGCTGTATCTGTCCCTGCTGTTTAGAATGTCTGCCACCCTGTTCCAACCCTTCTTTCATGGGGCTATGGCTCTCTGAATGTGGGTGCCTGCCAGTAATATCAACAATAACTGGGAACTTGAAATACAAACTCATAGACTTGCCAAATCTACTGTACTAGAGCTTCAGGGCCAAGGCCAAGGAGCCTCTTCAGGTGACTGTATACCACCTGAACTTTCAAACCCCCTGCATTCAGGGAATCCACACATTCTCCATGGTGCAACATCAGTGGTACCTATCTACTCTCCATGGCTACAGCATCAGTGGTACCAGTTTATTCTCTACGGTGCATTATCATTGGTACCTATATCTATTCTCTCTGGTGCAGCATCAGCGGTACCTATCTATTCCTCATGGTAACAGCAGCAGTAGCCTATCTATCTGCAGAGATCTTACTGACTCTTCCAGACACAATTGATGACTTCCTCATCCCTGTCCCCCCCCACCAGCCCCCAGCATTTCATTCATGTCAACTGTGTAGCACTTGTTCTATTACAGCTAGCTCCATAGCATCTCCCTTCCCCTTATGCTGTCTCAGGTTGTTATTGATCATCGTATCTCCAGCACCAGGCATGTGCCTGGAACCAAACACACAAATGTCACGTTGTCACAGATGGCTTTTCTGTTTGCTGCACCCCAGATCCCTTTTCATTTCCTCCATGTTCTTTCTTGTTTTCCTGAAACTGCCTTCGGAATATAAATAGTCAGGACAAGGTCCTGCCATGCAAAGGGAAAATTCTCATAAGGTCCAAGCTTTTAACCCTCTTGTCTCTGTATCAGTCAGGGTTCGAAGAAAGAAGCAGGTCACACCAGAGTCACACTTACGTGTGATAGGTTATAGGCATCGGAACCCACATAGTCACGGAGATACTTCAACTATTGGTGTAAGTCTGTTGTCTTTCCTTCTGAGGCTGGGGCTTGACACACTAAGAATTCTGACACTTGGGGAGGGAGAGATGGATGCAAAGGAGGCATGGGAGGATAGTAAGGGAACACTAAATTCCATACGCACATGCCAGAGCTCATGCGCATGATGATCAGAATCTATCGTCTTCTGGATCTGGGTTGGCTCTGCCTACCTCTAACCCTGTTACTGTGAGGGGCCAGCTGGAGAGAGGACAGGGTACAGTTCATTACAAAGATAAGCACATTTCTGGCCTGTTAGTGAAGCTGCAAAGGGTCCAGAGAAAGGGGACCAGATGCAGATCGAACAGCTGTCCCATGTCAAAGGACAGATGCCAGCAGGCTCACAAGGATGTGTTAGCTACAGACACATGCTCAGCATTCCAAGGACAAAAGACAAACTGCCTGTTTATTGAAATCATCCCAGGCGAATGTTTAATATCCTCCCAGTGGTTGCTAATTCGCTTTGCCCTCCAGACCTCCAGTGTTGGTGTTTCTTGTCCTCCATCTTGACCAGAAGCACGCAGGAGGGAATCCTGTGAAACCTAATTCAGAGGAGCCTAACCAAACTGCCCTGAATCCACCACAACAGCCACGTGTCTGATCCTGAAATACCAGAATACCAGAGGCTTGGGGCTGAAGCAAAAGATCAGAGATAGGAGTGATTTTCCCCCCTCTTTCTAAAGCAAAACAAGACACAATATAAGCTGGGTAATGAGAGAAACCCTTCGAAGGTTAGCGTGCAGTAAAATTGGCTCTGGAGCAGTAAGTGAGGTTTGCATGTGAAGCCAAAAGCTGCTTCTCCAAAGAAGACTTTCAGCAGCCAATAAAAGACAGAACTGTGCTCAGTAGATTGTCTCGCCGGTAGGGTGGATTTTGGAAAGATTATCAGTAAGAGATGAAGTCGAAACATCTCCATTTAATTAATTGGAGCATCGTCTAGGCATTAGAGTTAACTGAGAGATTCTGGCAAGTGTGGCGTGTAATAAAGGGTAATAATGTTTAGTAGAATGTACTGGTGAGAGGCCAAGAGCTTGGATGAACTCCACCACTCTCAAGCCGCATGGCCGTGA
Organism: Mus caroli; assembly: GCF_978045245.1. Lineage (NCBI taxonomy): Eukaryota > Metazoa > Chordata > Mammalia > Rodentia > Muridae > Mus > Mus caroli. The sequence continues at coordinate 104,316,421 of NW_028227259.1, read as the reverse complement.
GCAAGGTCCTATAGCTCAGTAAGCCACTGTGGTCTCCTGTAAACTGACAGTAAAGCTGGTCTGAGCACCGTAGTTAAACTGTGATGAATGAACAACAGAATCCATGTACGGTAATTGGCAAAGCCACTGCCAATAGTTGATTACAATCGTTGTGTGCATCTAACTTTTTTTGTTGCTATATCCCCAGGAAATGCTTTCCAAGAAGGTTGATTGCAAAGATGACGTGGTTGTTTGAATGGGTTTGGGCCCCATAGATGCATGTGATTGAATGTTTGCCCCAGGGACCGGCACTGTTAGGAGGAGTGGCCTTGTGGGAGTAGGTGTGGCTTTGTTGGAGGAAGTGTGTCACTGTGGAGGTGGGCTTTGAGTTCTCCTATGCTCAAGCTCCTCCCAGTGTGGCACAGAGTCTCCTGCTGCCTGCAGATGAGGATGTACAACTCTTAGCTCCTCCAGCACCATCCCTGCCTGCAGGCTGCCATGCTTCCTCCATGATGATAATGAACTAAGCCTCTGAAACTCTAAGCCAGCTCCAATGAAATGTTTTCCATGGTCGTGCGGTCTTGGGTACGCTATGGCAGGCCAGTTTGGTAGATGGCTTGTGTATTCTCAGAAGAACTTGCCTCTACTTATTGTTATGGTTTCTTTAGACTCAAGTATAATTTCCAGAGCCCAACCCCCAAAAGTATCCCTCCGTTTTCCCGTAAAAGGTCTTTCATCTGCATTTTGGTCAGGGTCTGCACTCTCAGGCCCTTGGGTGAGCATGTGGATCAGTGGTTAAAGCCACTGCCACCCTGTCTGCTTGGTGGGTGGGTGACTATGTCCCTTGTGTGAAGGAGTGATTGCTTGGCCGCCTTGTAACTCAGTTGGTAACTCAGTTGTTGGCCAAGGAAAAACAGACTCATGATCTTTCACAGCTGTAGTTGCCATTTTACAACCGTAATCAGAAGCTGTTAGACTTACTGTTGTCGGAGAGAAAGGCCTGGATGTCTCCCTGTGTTTGTTAACACAATGAGAAACAAAGACTGAGATGTCCTTTAATGTTGTCTTTTAATTAAGGCGCTCTCTAAATCACTTCCTACATCTCGGTTACCATCAGGGTTTCATAAATCTTTATCTCCTATAAATCTTCACTCCTGTCCTCCCTTCTCTCCATCTTTAATTAGGTTATTGCAGCTTGTGACCCCTTGCATGGTGAGAATGCCTGAACTAGACTTTGAGAACAGCACAGTCCCTTCTGGTTTTATTATTCCATTGCTGTATTGATCCACTCTGCCCAGCTGTACTCATTGACATGCGTCTTTTGAAACAGTCGGCAGATCTTATCAATGCAGTAATTCCCCCCACCCCACCCCGCTGTTTACCAAGCCCAAACAAGCTTTAATCCAAACATGAGTTCCCTCAGAATCAATAACAGGGTTTCCAGCTTTCAGAAGGTTTGCCTTAGCCCAGCTACATACTCAGATTAAAATGCTCCAAGCGTTCTTGGTCCTTGCTACTCCTACCTCCAAACTAGCTCTTGAATTTATCTACTTCAGTGTCTAAGCTACTGCTGCTTCGGTTTGGAGCACTAGCTCTCTCCTTCTTGTACTCCCATCCCCACCCACCACTGCCCTGTGACCCACCTTGCTGGGGAGCCTGCTTTGGTTTGGGGCACCAGCTCTCTCCATCAACACATTCCCTTCCCCACCCACCACTACTCTGTGACCCACCTTGCTGGGGAAGCCTGCCTCACTTAAATCCTGTTTCCATTGCTTCATTCACGCTGTGTCTAGAGCCACACCCTCTTTCTGCTTCACCTGGCAGGGGGATTCCTAAGGATGACTCTGCTGTCCATCTCTGCTCCTTGGAGGGGTTGGGCCTGCCTTGCTGTGGGCTTTTTCCTTTGTACTGAACCAACCATAGCTGTGTCTGTCTTCTCTGGAGGACTTAAGGATTCAGGGCTTGCCTTCTTGGTAACCTTTCCCCAACACCCAGTACAGTTCCTCATCCAGAGAAGGCCTGAAACACTTATCCAGTGAATGACTGGTAAGTGACTCTCTATATACAATATACAGAGAGCTCTACATAGAATATAGATTCATCTATAGATATAGTGGTCTATACATAATAAGGAAAGACTAATAAAGGCAATTACTTGATTTTTTTCTGAAAAACAAATTGAGGTAGATGTAATTTGTTTACAATTTGAAAGACATGGCGTAGTCATTCATAGCTGATGGATGAAATTCGGGGTTCCCAAAACACATCTCTCTAGAAATAGGTAACTACTTGAATGCTGAATGCAATAAACGCCTTGGTGAAAAGAAAAAGCTATAATAATTTTTACCCAAAAAGAAAAAAGGAAATAAAAGAAAGCCACCCCCAACAGTGGCATGTTGGTACAACCTTATATTCTGCAACCTAATTTTGAATTATGATCATGCTTTTAGTTGTGCTTTAATAAAACTGGTGACCATGACCTGGGCAAAGACTCGTTGCTTGACTAAACATTAATCAGACTCCTGAGTTTTCTTATAGGCCCATCCGTACATGTTATAAAACTCTGGTTTTGTTGGGCAGTGGTGGCACACGCCTTTAATCCCAGCACTTGGGAGGCAGAGGCAGGCGAATTTCTGAATTCGAGGTCAGCCTGGTCTACAAAGTGAGTTCCAGGACAGCCAGGACTATTCAGAGAAACCCTGTCTTGAAAAAAAAAAAAAAACCAAAAAACAAAACAACAACAACACAAAAGCCTCTGGGTTTAACAAGAGCCTCCAACCCTCAATAACTAATAAGACTGTAACCCTCCCCAGTCTCCTTCTGATGGTTCATTTCTTTGTGAACCGCCGAAGAGGAGCCCTCTGAGCTTGTCTGTGAAGGTGCTTCCAGTGAGGAGTAAGAAAGGAGATCCTGAATGTGGGCGGTGCCATCCTGTGAAACAGGGCCCCAGATGGGCAAAGGCGGGAGGGAGCAAGTTCCTGGGGCAGCTCTCTCTGCTTGCTGGCTGCAGATATTTCACACTCCTCTTGGCAAGCTTTCCTCACCACGAGGACTGTTTCCTCTCAAGCCATGAGCCAAACGAACTTTCACTCCTTACCTTGCTTTTGTGTGAGACGTGTTGTCATAGCAACAGACAACAACGTACCTCACTGGCTGCTAACCATACTGCTTCGTGTGCATCCTTTTAGGTACATTCAGTCAGCACTGTGCCACTGCCATGGTCTTTCCTCATGGTAATTTCCCATTCTGCTCCTTAATGTTGATCCATGCCTGCCTGTAATCAGAAGCAAGGTCCCTGTGATTGAGAGCAAGGTCCCTCTGCTACACTGCACACTCGGTTGCCGGGGCCGTTGTGTCTTGCAAGCTTGTGCATCAGCACAGATGCCACCTATAGGCCAGCCTCTGTACTTGTGACAGAATCAGTCATGCTTGCTGTGAGTAGACACAGATCTTTATCTTCGGCACACAAAGCTCTCCGGTGTAGTGGCTATTCCTGGCTGTCAACTTGACTACATCTGGAATGAACTACAATCCAGAATTGGAGGGCTCTCAGTAATCCAGATCTTGAGGCTGGGAGACACAAATTTCTGATCTGGATCTTGGCATGGAGATCTTGAGCCATGGTGGCCATGAAAAGCTTAGGTCCAGACGAGGTAGTACATGACTTTAATCCCATGAGACTAAGGCAAGGAGATCTCTGAGTTCAAGGTCAGCCTGGGACAAAGCAAGTCCCAGATGCAGGCTTGGTGGGTACACACCTTTAATCTGGGCCACACCTTCTGCTGGAGACCTACATAAGGACATTGGAAGAAAAAAGATTCACTCTTCTTCGCCTGCTTGCACTTACTTGCCAGCACATCTGTGGGAATCTACTTCTGCAGAAGACCAGCTGAAACAATTGGCCTCATGGGACTGAGCAACTACTAGATTCTTGGACTTCCCATTCACAGCTGACCATTGTTGGGGAGATGGACTATAGACTGTAAGTCATCATAACAAATTCCCTTACTATATAGAAACTACCCATAAGTTCTGTGACTCTAGAGAACCTTAACTAATATGCTTGGTATGCGGTCATTTATGTCCGCATTGATAGCACCTTCAACCAAATCTCATTCTTTTTGTTGTTGTTGTTTTGTGTTTTCTTTTTTTGAGACGAGGTTTCTCTGTGTAGCCCTGGCTGTCCTGGAACTCACTCTGTAGACCAGGCTGGCCTCAAACTCAGAAATCTGCCTGCCTCTGCCTCCCAAGTGCTGGGATTAAATGCATGCACCACTACCGCCTGGCAATGTGTAACCCAGGCTGGCCTCGAACTCATGATCCTCCTGCCTCTGCCTCCTTCAACCATCACAATCAGCCCAAATCTCATTCTTGCAGCTGGCTTTTTATTTATTTTTTTAGTTTCTTTTTATTCTTTATTCTCTTTTTTTAGATTTATTTATTTATTTATTTATTATATGTAAGTACACTGTAGCTGTCTTCAGACACTCCAGAAGAAGGCATCCCATTACAGATGGTTGTGAGCCATCATGTGGTTGCTGGGAATTGAACTCAGGACCTTTGGAAGAGCAGCCAGTGCTCTTAACCGCTGAGCCATCACTCCAGCCCCTTATTTTTTATTCTTTTAGTTTTTATTTTATTGTGTGTTTGGGTGTTTTGGCTGTGTGGATGTCTCTGTACTACATCCGTGCCTGGTACTCATGGAGGCCAGAAGAGGCGTTAGATCCTCTGGAACCAGAGTTACAGTTGGTTGTGAGCTGTCATGTTGGTGCTGGGAATTGAACCCTGGTCCTCTAAAAGAGCAGCTATCGATATTAACTGCTGGGTCATCTCTCCATCCCTCATCTAACTCTTTAGAATCTTCTATTGCCATGCCTAGCATAGTGGCTTTCACATGTTCTGCGCCAGATGTCCATGGGTGTGGCCTTGTTCTGACACTTCCATAAAATGGAGAATAAAAGAAAAAAACCTACCCTCTGAGTTGCTGAGAAGAAAAGGGTTTCAGCCCGAGAAAGAGTGGGATAGGAATGAATGGGACTGAAATTCACTATAGAAGGAAACTGTCAAAGAATTAAAAAATAAAGTCATTTTAAACTAATTTATGGAGGACAGAGTGGAGGTTGGAGGAAGGGACTGGGAGGAGAGGAGGGAGGGGAAACTTTTGTCAGGATATAAAACCAATAAAAGTAAAAAATAAAGTAGTATCAGTAAAAACATAGATTAATCTTTTTTATGTAATTAAAAAAATCCCTCCCTGACGAAGCTTCCAGCATGAATAGAACACATAGATTAAGTACAGGACAGGATGCTCTTGGGGAAAGAGCTGCAGGATGGTGCAGGGAATTTTGGGACATGTTCAGTGGAATGTTCAGGTAAAGCTTTCCAAGGAAGCTTTACAAAGTCCCAGGACAGGCAAGGGGGCTGGGCAGGCCAAGGGCGCAGCCGTGTGCCACACTGGGGGAAAGCATACTTTGGAGGAACAAGACAAGGCTCACAAGCCCCGGCAGGAGACCAAAGTCTACAGCCTGGGAGGAGTGTGTGCTGAGGTCAGAGGAGGGGTTTGAACCCTTTTGTCTGGCTGGCAGGAGTGGAGCTTGGCTTGTGTTTTAAAGGTATCTTCCTGGCTACTGTGGGGAGCAGCGTTTAGTCTGGAACCTGCTTTGACTCCCTGGTATATTGAATCTGAGGTCTCTAAGATGAATGACCCTGAGGCTGTGGGGCCAAGAACCACTGTTACTGCACGATGGCGCACGGCCAAGAGTACACCCGTGGCCCTAGCACATACAGGTAAAGGACATGATAGGGTTAAATACGGGGCGGGGTCTCAGAGGACTAGTGGAGAAGCATTAACTGTGATTATCACGGATTTTCGGATTTTCACTTTTCGCTTTTCAATTCTCAATTCTCCACGAGCTCAGGTGACACGAAGAGAACAAAGCTTTGAGGGTGTGAGGTCTCTGCCTTCAGTGTACACAGAGAGTGAACAAGCAGAGCAAATGTGAGCTGGTCCGTGTACTCATGCGCTAAACCCTCAGCATCCCAGCCCGTGTACTCACGCGCTAACCGCCCCAGCCCGGCAGGTTTCTTCCCTCGGTCACTAGAAATGCGCCCACTCTGGAGACCACTACGAATCTGAATCTGAATCCGAATCTGAATCCATAACCAGAACAGCAAAGCAGCCGCAATGCTGAGGAAGCAATAGTAGTTGTTTGTTTGTGGAAATCCTCTCTTGGGAGTTAATTCTATGTGGAAAGCCATGCTCTAGGCCAGCAGGTGAAGGGTTAAAGTCACAGGTAGAATGGTACCCTGGAGATGCTTTCATTAAGAGCTACCATTCTGCTCTAAATTAAGAGATCAGCGATGAGATCAGCTGATGTAGAGTCTGTGTGTGATGAGATCACGTGGTGTTTGTCTCTCTGTTGTGGTGAAAGTTATTTTGATGGGGTTGTTTTTCCCCTTTGTTGCCTTCAAATTAGATGAATTGCTATATTTCTTTTTATTTTACTACTAAAAAACATATAAGCTGATACATAAAAACATGGAATGGTGCTTTGATACATGTCTACATGGCATAATGTGTGAACCAGGTAAATTATGTCTCAGACAATTATGTCTCTTCTTTACGGTGCAACTCAGAAGCCTTCTGCTTTCCCACGTGTAGGGGTACATCATCGTCCCCTGTTGTTATCCCGCTTCACAGTTGCACACGGGGTGTGTTTCTGGAACTTACTACCTGCTCCTAGCCCCACCCCACCCTTGCTAGCCTCTGACAACTAACTACCATTTTACTCTACATTAAGAGATCAGCTCTGAGAGCAGCTGACTTAGAGTTTGTGTGTGATGAGATCATGCGGCGTTTGTCTTTCTGCTGTGGTTCAAGTTACTTGGATGGGGTCATTTTACCCCTCTGTTGCCTTCAAATATCTCAAATAAATAACATAGAGACCTTTAGTTTTATAATAAGCCTTAATAAGCACTAGATCTAGGCAGATATCAACCCCCTAACCTATTTTGTCTTCTTTCCTGTCAAAATCCCTAAAATATTACTTCCCACATATTTCATTTGGGTTGCTCCTGCTCCATCAGGCCATCTTTCATGGCCATGTGTTCATGGTCCATACTACCCCATGGTGACCTCCCTCCTCCCTTGCTCTCCCCCCCCGCCCCACCCTGAGACCCCAAGTGTAGAAGACAAAGTCCTACCGACCCCTCTTCTGCCCAGGCATCCTTATTAACCAATCAGGGATAACTTGGGGGTGGGAGGGACAAGGTTTACACAACAAAAGCTTATGGTGTGTGTGGGGATTCACTCAGGGTGCAACCAGATCTCGAGGACCACTACTTAACATTTGAATGCATTGCAGCAGCCGACCAACCCCAGCATCTTTCTGAGCCTGGCATTCCATCTAGTACAATGATCTGTACAAATGGCGGGTTTGATTCTTTTTGAACGCTGAATAGCATTCACTGTCACAGGTCCATTTTCTTCACCCTTGTATCAGTTGATGGACAGGTAGCTTGTTTCCACATCTTGAATGCTGTGACTGGTTCTACAGTAAACATGGGAATGGCGGTATCTGCTGGGAATACTTGCCTCGTTTCCTTTAGAAAGGGTATTGTCAGGTCATGTGGTTCGATTTTAACAGAAATCTTCGTAATCGCTACTGACTTACTTTCTCGCTGTGTAGGGATTTCCTTCCCTCCACATCCTTGTTGGTACTTACCTTTCTTCTGTTGCAGAACAGGAATTCTAAGTGGAATGACCTAGGGTGGCATTGCGTTGTGATTTGATTTGCATCTCTCTGGTGATTGAGCAAAGCACTTTTCATCATTCCGAGACACATCTCTTTGGACCCATCGCCCCTCTTCCTGGGGCTGGTGCCCCTTTGCTAGTCTGGATATTATTTGGTCTGCTGGGATATATGAGGCTCCTCTGGACTGTACCCTTCCTCAGACGTGTGACTTGCAGAGGCTTTCCCCCCTTTCTGTAGATCATCCCTTCACTCTACCGACTGTTTCCTTTGCTGTGTGCCAGCTCTTTAGTTTGCTATCATGCTGTCTATTTAAGAATTTGTATCTCATTTTGGACAAGATCTTACTGTGTCGCTCCAGCTGGCCTAGCACTCATGGTGATCCCCTTCATCCCTGTCTCTCAAGCACTGAGTCAAGTAATCGCTCCTCACTGTCATTCATTTCTTTCCAGAAAACAACGCTTCTCAGAATGGAGCAACATTCCCCTTATATGTATGACACTACTCAGACATGCTGCGAATCCTAATGGTTACATCCCCAGCCCCCTAGTCAGTAAATTCACTCTTAATTTACCCTAGAGATAGCTCAAGATACTAGGGGGAATCCAGTTCATTAGCATACCCAATTAGTGTTCTATGAATTGTGTGTATCAGAAGGGAAATAGATCACCTAATAACTCAATCCCCTCTCTTCTATCAGGACCCAGGTGTTGCATATGCTACGACCAAGCCAGCCCCTGTTGAGCAATTTCTTTAAGTTTGTTTTAGATGCTATTGATCATTGTGTGCGTGCACGTGCATGCTACCATAGGAATGGAGGGAGGTCAGGAGAACATGAAGAGGAGTCAGTTTTTCCGCTGTGGGATCCGGGGATTGTGCTCAGGTCATCAAGCTTGTATGTATCCAAGCGTGTCCTCACTGAGCCACGTTGCTGGTTCCTGACGTGTAATTCCTATGAGGTATCCTCTCAGTCAATTCTTGCTATGCTACCGAATCCCGTAGCCTTCTGCTTTAAGAATGAACTACAAAGTCCCTGGAGAGGAGACCGAGAGGCCCATGGACAACCACCATTGAGAAACCAGGCAACTAAACCACAGCGAGAAGGGCCTGTGACTCTAGTGGAGTGGCAGTGGGAACAAAAGAGGGAGCTTTATCCACAGGTTTGCCAAGGGGGAGAGGGAAGGGAGGGGGAGAGGAAGAGGGGAAGGGGAGGGAAAGGGAAGGGGGAGGGGAAGAAGAAGAGGAGAAGGGGAGGGAAGGAGGGAGAGTAGGAAGGGAGGGGAGGGAGAGGAGCAGAGGAGGAGGAGAGGGGAAGATGAGAAGAAGAGGGGAAGGGGAGGGGAAGGGATGAGGGGAAAAGGAGAGGAGAGGGGGGAGGGGGAGGTAAGAGGTAAAGGGGGAGGGGGAGGGGAGGGAGAGAGTCCCATCCACCAGCCCTTGCCTAGAAGAGGAAGAGAATGTCACTATCTGACCCATCTTCATGTAGAAGCAGACAGGACATGAAAAGAGCTTGATTCTGAGCCATGAAGGGGGCAGTTAGGTATGACCGCGGAGTAAAGTCACCTAGCTCCAAAGCCTGGTGCCAGCCATGGCCACCACGTGGGCTGAGTTAGACCTTGAGGGTAGTTGCCACCCAATGCTTTCTGAACATGTTTCCTGACAGCTTCAAGGAGAGTTGGGAGCCACTCTGTTCCCTTCGCTTCAAGCTCGAAAGCCCTTGTTAGGATGTGTGACAATTCCGCGTGCTAGTTTTATTGACTGACTGTGGAGCCACCTTTGCTGAGGATGGTCTGAGTCGGGGTTGTCCACGGAAACAGAACCAAGAGGCTACAGGTATAAAGATGCAGTGTGTGACATGGCTCATGCCACTCGAGGACTCCGAGGTACTACAGTTTGCAGCCTGCTAGGTAGAAACCCAGGGAACTCCAGGCTATGATGCAGCTGGAGCCTGGGGTCCAGCAAAGCCACTCCTGTTAAGTTTAGAGTTATAAGGCTGGAGATCCCAGAGTTCAGCTGTTCAAAGATAGGAAAATGGATGTCCTAGCTGGAGAGGAGAGATCTGGCCTCCCTCTTGCTTTTTGTTCTCTCTGAGCCTTCCACAGACTGAACAGTGCCATTCAATGGGTGGGAGTAAATCCTATGTACCCACTGTTCTGCTTTCCTTCTGGTAGCGTGAGAAACTCCTTCTGAGCAGTGGCAACTCAGAGGAGGGGAGAGTTTATTTCAGCTTACACTTCCAGGTCATAGCTCATCACTGAGAGAAGCCAGACAGGAACTCAGGGGAGAAAACTACAGACAGGAGCCACAGAGCTACTGCTGCTTGCTGGCTCGCTCTCTGGATCACTCACCGGCTTGTGCTTTTTATATATTCCAGGACCACCTGCCCTGGGGATGGGGCCAGCCACAGGGGGGCTGGGCTCTTCCACAGGATCAAGACAATCCCTCACAGAACTGCCCACAGACTCCCCTCCCCCCACAGACCTGATCTAGGAAGCCCCTCATTTGAGGCATCTTCTCTCAGATAACTCCAAATTGTGTCAAATTGACAATTTAAGCTAACCAGGACCCTCAGTCTCCTGAAGCCTTCTCTGAGACACATCCACTTGTTATCAGAGCATCCTTTAACCCTTGCGGCATCAATGTATGACATGAACCACCCTTGGTCTGGGATGTTGCTCGGTGGTAGAGTGCTTGCCTAGTATGTGTGAGGCCCTGGGTGTGATCCCAGAACAGCAAACAAAAGAAACAAGCTGGTTTCAGCCTTTAATCTACAGCCACGTGCTCGGTTGTCATCTGTAGCCTTCTGGGTATAACAAAAAGAGCAGTGAAAAGCAGAGGAAGGAAGAGTTATTTATGAGATCCACTCCAGGTTGCTTTTATTAGTTTTATTGGATATTTTATGTATTTACATTTCAAATGTTATCCCCTTTCCTGGTTTCCCCTCTGGGAACCCCCATCTCATCTCCCTCCCCCTGCTTCTATGAGGGTGCTCCCCCACCCACCCACCTACCCACCCACCCACTCCTGCCTCCCTGTCCTGGCATTCCCTTACACTGGGGCATCGAGCCTTCACAGGACCAAGGGCCTCTCCTCCCACTGATGCCAGAAAAGGCCATTCTCTGCTACATACACAGCTGGAGCCATGGGTTCCTCCCTATGTACTCTTTGGTTGGTGGCTTAGTCCCTGGGAGCTCTGGGCAGGGGGTAGGAGGGTGGAGGTGTCTAGTTGGTTGAGATTATTGTTCTTCCTATGTGGTTGCAAACCACTTCAGCTCCTTCAGTCCTTTCTCTAACTCCTCCATTGGGGACCCCATGCTTAGTCCAATGGTTGGCTGTGAGCACCCACCTCTGTATTTGTCAGGCTCTGGCAGAGCCTCTCAGGAGACAGCTATAACAGGCTCCTGTCAGCAAGCACTTCTTGGCATCCTCAATAGTGCCTGGGTTTGGTGTCTGTATATGGGATGGATCCCCAGGTGGGACAATGTAGGGTCAAAGTGTGGAGCAGAGACTGAAGGAAAGGCCATCCAAAGACTGCCCAGATTGCTTTTATACAGGATACTACATGGTGGGAGAATCTGCATGAAGGCAGTGAGCGTTTACCAAATGTGGAGCAACCACTGGCTTTGGAAGAGCAGGTACTGGGCAGCTAACTACACTCCGTCAGCTCCCGCTTCTGATGGTTGCCATTCTGCTGATGGAGTCGTTCTGCTTGGGTTCAGGGGAACATGAGTTCAGTTGTTGATTAGTTCTTGCTGAAGGAAGGATGCCGGATGATGTACAGCCTGCTCCCGTACCCTCTGCGCTCCAACAACCTCTGGTGGTATATTTCACATGTTTTCTGTCCTTCAGGAGAAGTCATCGGCATAAAATGATCTCCAAGAGACTTCTTAAAGAATTATTTATATATATTACGTGTGTGTGTGTGTGTGTGTGTGTGTGTGTGTGTGTGTGTGTGTGTGATTTCCAGTTAGGAAGAGCTTAGCACATGTATGTCACTGATAGGTTAAATCTTCGTCTTAACTGCAACCCAAAGAAGTAGGTACTATATGAACCCCATGTTGTGATGAGAAAACTGAGGCTTAGTAAGGTTCAGCAAAATGCATCACCCCACTGGTCCAGGTCACACTCGTGGCCCTCGCTCTATCCTGAGGTCCATACAATGGGATGTAGAAGAATTATCATCAGTTTCTTTGCATTTGTAGCATTATCCACCAAGAAGCTGGCAGCTGCTTGACAAGGAGCTCCACCGTCAGTGGTCAGGGATGGCTGGTCCCGCTCCTTGCTCAGGGTTGGGATTCTCCCACCAGCCAGACAAGCTTCAACCTGTTTGCCTGTCAGATCTTCATCTCCTGGAGTTCCTGGGAGTTTTCTATCCCTGGGGACTTGGCTGGAGCGTTCCTTGTTTTGCTTTGATTTGTTTCAGGTTTGCTTGTTTTCCCTTCACTGAACTAAGTATTGATGTCAGATTCTAGGTAAGAGAGAGCCTGCATCTCGTGGGCTCAATCTTGTTCTGGAGCTTGGAGCTGACACGGCGTGTCAGAGAGGCTGCTGTTGTGCAGTCTCGCAGCTGTGGACCAGGGCACACATGGCGGCTTGCGGTCAGACTATTGTGTGGCTTTTTTGTTGTTGTTTATTGTCTTTGGGATAGGCAGATACATGAAATAATTGCATACCAAAGGGCAAGCAAATAGACTTCAGAACTGTCCCCAAACAATCACTTCACCATCGACAAATCACATCAATGACAAAACCCAGGCTTTCCCCTGCCTCAGAGGAGGTATTTGACAAGTAGGGATTAGATTTGTGCCTCTATGAAACCTCTGTGAGGATGGGGCTGTGGAGGTATCTCAGTTGATGGATTGTCTAGCAGGAACCTTTGTTTAATCCCCAGCACCACAGAATCCAGGTCTGGTGGTGTGTGCCTGTAATTTCAGGACTTTGGAGGTGTAGGCAGGAGGATCGGGAGTTCAGGGACATCCTGACGATGTAGCAAGTTTAAAACCATCCTGGAGTACATGAAATCCTCTGTCAAGGGAAAGAAAACTGAAAGATTAGCCATTTTAAGGTCAGGACACAGTCCTCTGGCCTCAGCTCTTCCATGGACTAGGGGAAACACGTAGTCACTCTGGTCTCCTGGGTATCACCTAATTCCCAGGGCAAGGTTATGTATGTCACTGTCACCTAAGGATCATAGGATGTTTCCAGTAGCTTATGAACAATGGCTTTGCCGTTTGGACTTCAGCATCTACATATACTAATTAGCCACAGAAGAAAAGATTCCGCTGTGGCAGCAAGAATCTAAAGACAAAATGGCTTTAAAACATGGAAGGCTTGTTTGTCTTTTTAATTTATGTAACAGAGGGTGGGTGTTACGAATCAGTGGGAGAGGAGGTTCTGATAACAGCTAGACCATCTGCAGTGTTGTGTCTGTGCAGGGTCGCTGTTGTTTTAGATCAGAGGCAATCCCTCCTGTTCATGTCTCATTGGTAAGAAATTAATCATTAGCTGTGCTGCAGCCCAGAGGAGCTGGGTTGCCATAAGTGGGACAGCTGTGTGCCCAGATCTTCTGCTCACACAGTGGAAGAAGGGGATGTTGACTTTCATAGAAAGCTGGTAATCTGCCACCACCAGCTCCTTCCTGGCTCCCAGAAAATCTCCATTTCCTACAGTGCTCCACCATTGTAACTGGAATGCATGTATGAGTGTAGAAGGTGGGTAGCCTGCCATTTAGTTTATAGTGTGTAAGACTGCTATGCAAGCCACCAACCTGAGTTTGATCCTCAGAACACATACACAATCTCACACACACACACACACACACACACACACACAGAGGATGTATACTCACATGTGCATGCACACATGCAGACATGCACAAATATCACACATACACTCATATATACATATACACACATTATATGTACACACACATTATGCACATAGTAACATATACACATGTACACTCACACACATTGTATATACACACACAAACATATACACATGCACATGCATGCACACACATCACACATACATACACATCACGTATGCACATTATACATTCACATCACCTATACATACTATACACACACACACATTATACACACGTACACATATTATATATATATATATATATATATATATATATATATATATATATATGCCATGCATCAGTGCTGCTGTGCATCCATGCACCCATGCTGCTGTGTGGCCATGCAGCTGTACAGTCATGCAGCTATTGCACTTTATTCTTAGCTTTTTCATCTCTCTGTTGAAGTTTTATTGGGTGACAGACAGTTGGTGTCTAAATGCCTTGGAACACATCTATAGAAGGAAGGAACCTTGTCCCATTGTTGTGAAATGAATCTTTCCTCATATTCTTTGGGGCGAGTTTCCTCACAAAGCCACCCCTGCAAGAGAGGGTACTTATCATAGTACAGGTGAGTGGCCACTTCCCAGGTCATAGTAGGAGGTGAGCGGACAGTCTAGCACTATGCCAGCCTGTAATCAAGACTAACTGACCTTCGTTTTGCCTGGAGATGGGTGGAGCTGGACCTTTAATGATGTCACCAAGAACTTGTTCTTCCGCCTTCTATTCACCCACGGTCACTGTGGTAGCTTCGGGTCCTCATGTTTATTGTCTCATGACTACATAGCAGATGCCACAGCACCAGGTACTGGAGTTTTACTGCACCATCCCAAGTGAGAAAAAAGGAACGTAGATAGAAAAAGTCCTCTTCCCATCATTGAGGATGCAAACCCTTCCCATTTACCATCCAGGGCACTTCCTTTTGCATCTCAGTGGCCAGGTCCAAGAGAGTCTGCAATGGTAACTTGTCAAAGGAAGATGAGGCGGCTGTTTGGCTTATCCAGTCACGACATATTTGGTGTCCTTGGGCTGAGCACATTGCTGTCCTGAGAAAAATGAGATTGTTCTCAACTAGGAAGCAAAGTCATATCATCCATACATGGGTCGTGCTTGCTGTTATGCATAACCAGGTAGGTGAATTGAGAGGCTAAAAGGAAAGTCAGACCACAGTGGATCCAGGTGCGAGTGAAGGGATTTCCTCTGGGGGTTATCTTTGCATGGCATGGAACAGTAAGTTCGGTCTAGTTCTAAGAGAAAGAGTCCTCTGGGCCGTGAGTACAGGGGGACCCTATAGTCATCTGCCAGGTGAATGAGGGTGACTGCTTTTAGAAATCAAAAGAATGGTGGAGGAAAAAAAAAACCAGTCACTGCTGGTTCTGTTTAGAAACCATCATATTTGGGGAATGGCAACATTTTACAGAAATTCTTCACTACAACTGTATTGCATTGTGTGGTTTGATTTGCCAGCATTCTTAAAATTTTTGTGGTAGGGGACTGACCTTGTAGATTTAATGATGCTGCTTGTATCTGTTGATCAGGGGAAGTCGTCATAGACTCTTAAGGTGATACCAGGTCACCTGACTCTTGTGATATTCAGAACTCAGGATGGGGTGAAAGTACCTTTCATCTCTGTGCTGGGGTCTTATTTGTTGGCTCCCCTTTCCATATCCCCGTGCTGATTGTATCTCTGGGTCTAGAAAAACCTCGGAAAAACAAAACAGATAGCCCTGGTCATTCTCACTTATAATTACAAATGGGTTACAATATAATACAAGCTCTCCACGTTTGCGCACAACACACGTGGCAGAGATTCATTCCCAGGAGGCTCTGGTTCATAGGCATTGTGACAGTTCTGGCCATTAGTAGGTGGCTCATTCATTGTTTCTGCTCTGTACCGCTGGCCCCAAGGGTACATGAAAAATTACTATAGCAAGGAGCCCATCTCCTGATGAATTACAAAGTAAGAAAGGGAAGCAAAGACCTAGGTAGAACTTGTGGCAGAGTACAGAGTCATGTGTCACTTACCAGCAGGGATACATCCCGAGGAGAGTGCCACTTGCTGATTCCATCCTCATGGGAACACACGTCCACAGACTGACTACAAGTCACCAGGCAGTGTCATCTCTGGGGACTACAGCTGTGTGCAAGCTTCTTCGTGGGCAGAAGTACTAATTCATGGCGCATGACAGCACTTGGCAGTTCCTGGGAGGCTGGCCAGACAGGAAGGACTGGTTTCACTGTATTTCCAGTCTTTATAAAGACATGCAGAGGCCAGAGCCATTATTCTCCCCCACTTTACTGATGAAGAAACTGAGGCACAGACCAAGCTTAACTAATGTCACATAACTAGGAAGTGGCAGAGTTGAGAATCTAAGCCCTTGTCCCAAGCAGATTAGCCAAACCTGCCTGCCCCCACTGGCCCCAGGCGGACAAAGCTTCTCCTCTCCAGACAGCCTTGTGCTGGTGCTGAAAACTGTGCAGTCAGTCACCAGTAGGCGTGGTTTAAAGAGCTTCAAATAACAAGGATCTGGTGGGCTCCATCTGGAGATGAGAGGTGTTTTCCATCATATGGGACAATAAAAGATTTGTCTTCAAGGCCCCCATACTGACCACAGGACGCAATTTTTCCAGGCTTTAATAGCTGGAAGAACTACATGTTCCCTGATAACAAAAGTATGAATAAGAATATTACTATCGTTGTTGGCGTTTTCTAATAGGGTCCCTTTATGAAGTCTTCGATAACCTCAGCCTCCCACGTGGTGAGATGACTGCCACGAGCCGCTTTGACTTATAAACTTCCCCTTTTTGAACAAGTTAAGGTGGCTGGGGTCTTCGATAACAAGCTCGTGTGGGAATAGAAAACACGTTTTCAAGAGAGTGTAACTCAAAAACGTAAATGGTGGGAGATGCCACAATCCTTTAGCTTTTGGTACCTTCCCTCCTCCCCCACCTCTGGGGGAGTGGGGGGAAGACAAGAGTTTTGGGGACACAAAGGGAGCAGAAGTAACGGAGGTTCTCACTGTCTCACACAAGGCGCTGAACAGCCTGTGCAGAGCGGCCTGCCTCACACCCAGATTGGGTAAGCGCACTTGGGCAGTGACAGTCATTGGAAGAGAACACATGGTAAACGCACAGAGCTGGCAGCACTGTCTCTGTGAGCTGTGACCATCTGGGTAAGAGCTTAGCAAGTCATTTGGATAAATAATGCCGTTTGGAGGAGAGTTCCAAACCAAGGCTGAGTGCCAGAACCCTTTCAAGACAGTCTTCACAATCCTGGCTCTTTCCCTCCTTTTGTCAAAAACTCATCAGATCACATGCCAGATACGCTCAGCTCTCTGGGGCCATGGGAACATTTATCCTGGGTTTCTTCATTGTGAAATATTACTGGAAGATTAGTGTCAGCAGAGTAAATACTGCACAGAATAAAAGGAATCGTGGGGCTGGCGAGATGGCTCAGCAGATAAGAGCACTGACTGCTCTTCAGAAGGTCCTAAGTTTAAATCCCAGCAACCACACGGTGGCTCACAACCACCCGTAACGGGATCTGATGCCCTCTTCTGGTACATCTGAAGTCAGCTACAGTGTACTTATGTAAAATAATAAATAAATCTTTTGGGCTAGAGTGAGCAGGGACTGAGTGAGCAGGGTTGAACTGAGCAAGCAGAGGTCCTAAAAATTCAATTCCCAATAACTACATGAAGGCTCACAACCGTCTGTACAGATACAGTGTACTCACATATGTAAAATAAACCTTTTAAAAAAATCACAACTACTAGACAAAGATAAAATTCTTTTCTAAGATAATTCTCTTTTATTTTCTATGTATGGGTGCTTTGCTTACATGTATACACACACATATACATGCATACACACACACACATATATATACATACACACACGTATATATATACATACATATATATACACACACACACACATACATACACACACACACACACACACATATATATATATATGCCATTTATGTGCCTGGTCCCTAAAGAGGCCAGAAGAGAGCATTAGTCCTACAGAAGCTGGAGTTACAAATGGTTGCTAGCCACCATGTTGGTGCTGGGAATTGAACCTGAGACCTTTGCAAGAACAACAGGGCTCTAAGCTGCTGAGCCCTGATCTCCCCAGTCCCAAATCCTTAGGTATGTGGAAGAGGCTTCTTCATCTAACTCAAGAGAAGAATGGAATTTATCCTTATGTCTTAGGGTTGCCATTGCTGTGATAAAACACCATGACCAGAGGTAAGTTGGGAAGAGAGGGTCCATTAAGCTCACAGTTCCGTAGAACAGTTCATCATCAAAAAGAGTGAGGGCAGGAACTCATGCCAGGCAGGAACCAGGAGGCAGGAGCTGATGCAGAGGCCATGAAAGGAAGAGTTAGGCTTACTGGCTTGCTCAGCCTGCTTTTTTATAGCACCCAAGACTACTGCCCGCAATGGGCTGGGCCTCTCCCCACTCCTATCAATCATTAATTAGGAAAATGCCTTACAGCTGGACCTACGGGGGGGGGGGCACATTCTCAATAAGGACTCTCTCCTCTCTGACAACCCTAGTTTGTGTCAAGCAGACATAAAACCAGCCAATGTATCCCACTAGTTAATGAGAACTTTGAGTGATGTTTCCCCTATATTTAAAAAATATTTGCAAAAAAAAATGTGCTATTAGCATGTGTATGTGCTTATGTGTGCATCATCTGTGTGGGCAGGAACAACCATGCCACGGCACATGTGGAAGTCAGGGGACAATTCTGTGGAGTTGACTCAATCCTTCCACCTTTGCCTGGGTTCCAGGGATTGAACTCAGGCTGCCAGGTGTACGCAGCAAGTGCCTTTTCCAGCTAAGCCACCTCTCCAGCCCTGGTGACATTTTCTAATGTAAGTGGAGCAGTGAGCCAATTTGTGCTCAGGAAATATAGAGAACAACATCTCTGCCTTTCCTTCCGTTCTTAGACTGGGGCTACTACAGTCATGTGACCAAGAGAAAGTTACACCATTGAAACGTGTATGCTATGCCCACATGACCTTGAGACCCCATCCAAACTTTAATTAGTTCAAAAGGGGGACTTTGTAAAGTCAGAGTCCCAACTGGACATGGTGGCTCACGGTAATAATCTCAAAACCTGGGGAGCTGAAGCAGGAGATGTTTGAGGCCAGCAAGGACTCCATTCTTAGACAATTCCGAGACAACATCTGCTGGTTGACTTACCAGGCCGGTTATTTCCAGGGCTCTTTCCATCGAGTTCCCTTTCTGAACTTGCACGTGATCCCAAACAGCACATAGTAAGTCTTGCTCATCTTCCTGGAACCCGACAAGCCTCTAGCACCAAGAAGGGAGAGCATATCGGTTGTGTGTCTCCTGGAATTTCTTCTAAGCTGAGTGTGGACTAACAGAAGACCAGTGGATTCTCTGTGCCAAGAAAAAAGGTGTGTAACAAGGGGCACCGGAGAGGCAGAAAGGAGCAAAGTGTCATGATTTGTCACATGGGACGTTGGCAGGCCCATGAAGCCAGAAGGAGGCCTTGAGCTCTTCACTGAACTCTTCTGCTTGTCTTGATGCCTAACAGAGTCTTTTGCAAAGGAAAAGTGGGCAAAAGGATGGCATAAATAAGAGGACTTTCCCCTTCTACATGACACACACATGCACACACACAAGCACACATACATTTGCACACACACAGGCATGCACATATGCATGCACACTCACACATGCATGCACACAGATACATATGCATGAACACACATTCTTTCTCTGTTACCACACACACATGCACACATACATGTGCGCACACACTCACACAAGCATGCACATATATAAGCATGCATGCAAACATGTACACATACATGAGTACACACACAGGCATGCACACAGATATATATGCATGGACATATACTCTTTCTTTTTTACCACACACACACATGCACACGCACACTACATGTATACACGCACTCACCCTTGCAGGCACTCATGCACACACTCACACAAGCATGCACATATATAAACATGCATGCACACTCACACATGCATGCACACAGATACATATGCATTGACACACACTCTCTCTGTCACACACACACACACACACACACACACACACACTCCCTGTTGGTCTTCAGCTCATACCTGTTAGCTCCCAGAAGAACATAGTATGGTGAGTTCTACCATATGTCTGATTTATGTCCTTTAGTGTACAAATCTTTTTTCAATGACTTCATCTGATTTATCTCATTACAAGCTCCTCAAGTCTTACCAAAATAATTTATAACTGTTTAGGATCTAAGCAAATTGAATAAAACAGTGGAGGCTCGCAGCTTTTAAAGATAAAAACCAGATGACTGATTTCAATATAAAACCACAAACCTCCTAATAAAAAGGACACAGGAAAACCTGAGATCAAGGGATGATAGGCAAGAAGTCCCTTAGATTTGACATCAAATTCAGAACCTTTAAAAATAGAACTGGGCAGATTAGACTGTTCAAAGCAGACTTTCTTGCTTTGCAAAGCTCTCATAAACAAGCAAGGCACGATGGCACACACCCATCCCAGGTGTTGAGAGGCAAGAGGAAGGAAAGGAGTTCAGGACCCGCCTCCAGCATCTTGTGAGTCTGAGGCCAGCTTAAGCTTATGTGACTCTGTCTCAAAGGCAAGTGAGATGGCGATGTCCCAGGGATAAGAGTGCTTGCTGCACAAGTGTGAAGGCCTAGGCTTGGTCCCAGCACCTGTGAGAGCCAGATGTGGTCACGTACACTTGTAACCCAGCACTAGGTATGAACAGAGACAGGAGGATTGCTGGAGCTTGGGGACCAGCTGGTCTGGGTGGGGAAAGTGGTCAGCTCCAGGTTCTGTGAACGACTGTTTCACAAAGATAAGGGCAGGGTGAAAGAGCCTTAGACCTGACCTGACACCTGCACATGCATGCACAGGTGTGGGTATCCACACATGCATATATACAGACACCTGACCTGACACCTGCACATGCAAGCACAGGTGTGGGTATCCACACATGCATACATACAGAGAGACACCTGACCTGACACCTGCACATGCAAGCACAGGTTTGGGTATACACACATGCATATATACAGACACCTGATCTGACACCTGCACATGCATGCACGGGTGTGGGTATCCACACACGCATACATACTACACACTCCATACATAAATACACAGATTCTTTGACGTGCCATTTTGTGGTGAGAGATACTTTTAAAAACAGTTATGGACCTTTAATATAAAAAAAAAAAAAGGAAATCACATTATACCATATACTTTGAACTCACAATGACCTAAACCCCTAAATAGGAAGACCTGAAGTTATAAAAACAATGAGAAGGGAAGAGAGAGAAAGCCTCACGACACTGACGTTGGCAATGATTTTTTTGTTTTAGAACACTAAAACTCGGGGAACAAAGGAGAAAGTAGACAAATTAGACTTCATCAAAATTAAAAACGTGTATGCCCCAAAGGATGCTCTCGACAGTGAGATGGTGACTTATATAATTGGAGAATCGGGGTGCATGATGGGAGATGAATATCCAGGACATGTGAGGATCAATAAGACAATTGAAAAGGTGAAGGGACTGTAGGCACAGTTCCGTGGTAGCACACTTACCCAGGATGTACTGGGGCCTGCATGTGCTACCTAGTGTTGAAAACAATGAAGTATAAACAAATTAAGTAGACATTTCTGTAGAGAAATATACAAACGACCAGTAAGTGTGTGACCACACAAATCTAGGGAGGTGGGATGTTTACATAAAACTCACAGGAAAGCCGCAGACGAGGTCAATATAAGCTCTTGAGAGCTGGTCATATTAAGGCCAGTTCTTAGTTGAAGATGTTAAACATTTACTGGTATGCTAGAGACTGCCAGTGAGGAGACAGTGTGAAGAATAGACAGGGTCTCACTGTATTATTTCTTGCAACTGTGTGTGGATTTGCAAGCATTTGAAAAGGGAACACATCAAAGCTTACGTGAAATGTTTTGGAAGAGGCACTGGGGTAGTTTTGCTGCAAGCTAATAATGCGACCGTTCATAGACGGCTCCCCTGGCATCTCTTCATGGTAAGAAAGGGCAATTCTCATCTAACCTCAGGCAGGGTATAGAGCAAGTTTCCTATCATTTAGACATAAGTTGCCCTAAGAGAGTTAAACTAGCGAAAGTAAAACGATTTAGAAACCGTTGGCGTGTCTAAAGCATCAAGTACCATGTGTGAAGAATAACAAAACGGGCCCCGCCCACCTGATGAGAACCTGAGATCACAGCCCTTGGGAGGTTCAGGCAGGAAGATGGTTGGAGTCAGCCTGGGCTACATAGTGAGATCATCTCAACACAAACAAACAAACAAACAAACAAAAAACAAACACCACACACACACATAGTAGGGAAGGACTAAAGAGATGGCACCATGGGTAAAGTGCCTACCGGGCAACATAGGGACCTGAGTTTGGATCCCCGACACCCAGACATGGTACCGTGCACCCCTAATCCCAGCACAGGAGTATGTTTGAGGACTCAGAAGTAGGTGGGTCCCCAGAACAGCCAGCCCCTCTAGCTGAAATAGTAAGTTCCAGGTTCAATGAGAAACTTTATCTCAGGAAACAAGGTGGAGAGCAATGGAGAAGGACGTTGGTTGGTGTCGCCCTCTGGTCTCCACATGTGTGTGCACATCGGAGCCCCTTGCCCATGTGCAGAAATAACTAGGAAAATATAGCTCAGTGGTAGAGAGCATCCCCTTACTAAAAACAGACACAGGAACGAAGACTTTAAACATTTGTTAAGGTATTTTTTAGAAAGACATTTAAAGAAAAAAATGTTATTAGCAGAAAAGCTATTTGTGCCTTTCTAGAAAAAAAGTGGTTCCCTGAGAAGGAAGTACTATTCTGAGTCCTACTCGGAAGATGGGAGCGCAGTGCTAACGCACTGGGCCCTCTGCTTAGCCTCTATAGTTACAGCACTTCCAGCACAAGGACTGCACACACGCGAGGCTCTTTACCCACACTATTGTCAGTTCTCAGCATGATCCTACAGTTGTGCTTAACCACCAAGGCGCCTGTGGTTCCCACGGGTGAAGACCTCCTGTGAAGTTGGCTCTTCGTTGTCTTTCTCCACCTCTTCAAATTCAGCAATCTCCGTGTGGTGAGACAAGGAAACTACAGATTTCAAGAACTAAACTCAGGCCCAAGGAGCCAGTTTCTGACATAACTGAGGTTAAGTCCAGGATGGGATCCAAACATAGGATCCAAACTTAGGTCCTTATGTTGCCCGGTAAATTCTCTTTTCAGGGGACCCACCCTGAGTGGAACTCATATGTAAGTGACCTATTTAGTGATAGATCTACAGTGATCTGTTGACCCAGTCACTGCTAGCTTCCCTCCTTCTTCCTTCCTCCTTCCTTCTTTCCTTCTCTTCCTTCTTTCCTCCTTGCTGCCTTCCTTTGCTTTCTTTTTTTCCTCTTTCCTCCCTTTACAGATGTCTACATATAGAATTGTGTTTGTCTGTCTGTTTACTATAACTGATAGCTTTATTATGGGCACACATACATTAATAGACATTTATTATTCATATTGTATATGCTGCAAATGTTCAACATTGTGCATTCTATAAATGGAAGCCATTGGTGACTAGGCCATCCCGTAGCTTTCAATAGCATCAATGCATATCCATTCACTTTCCATTATATTAGCTATCTACACTCAGCCATGATCCAAGACATCAAGGGGACATTCCAGAAGTAAATATGTCATACGCTAAACTCTGTGCTGTTTCTGAGCACTGTGATGAAATCTTGCCAGTGTTTATAAAATCTGACCTGCAAGGCTGGAGAGAGAGCTTAGCAGTCAGGAGCGCACACTGCACACAAGGGACCTGAGTTTGCCTCCCAGCACACAAGACATCCAGTCACCTGTAACTCTGCTCTGGTCTCTGATGGGACCTGATACTCTCTTCTGGCCTCTGCAGAGACCTGTGCACACACTCATGCTCCCATACACAGACACACACAAACACAGATGATTAAAGGTAAGATTTTAAAACTGACTTACAAGAATGTTTTATCCTTTCACTAAATGAAACACTTCAAACATTTATTAGATTTCTCCAAATAGACTGTTTTCCCAACATCGGGTAAATGACATAGTCACCATAGATTGTATTTTACTGGCCAGAAACTGAAATGTCTGTTAATTGGACCCATTATACAAAACCTCATCATACTTATGATCTCCAGTCCTGTAGATTAATAATTAAGTAAATAATTACTATAAATAAATTTGTGACTCCCTCCAGCCTAAAGGGAAAGGACTCTGTATTTCTTAAATCCTGTTCTACTTAGAAGATATGCTATATATGTTATAAAAAAAAAGACTAATCTTGATTCTGATAAGAATTTTTTAAAGATTTATTTAATTATTTATTTAATGTATCTGAGTATACTATAGCTGCCTTCAGACACACCAGAAGAGGACATCAGGTCTCATTACAGATGGATGTGAGCCACCATGTGGTTGCTGAGAATTGAACTCAGGACCTTTGGAAGAGTAGTCAATGCTCTTAACCACTGAGCCATCTCTTCAGCCCCTGATAGGAATTTTAAGTAAGAACAATATTAGGCCATTCTGGGATAACTGTTTACCCAGATCCCTTTAGGTAAATTGTTTGGGGTTGTGTATACTTAAACTCTTCTAAGTTAGAGTTTCTCTCTCTCCCCCTCCACCCCCATCTCTCTTTCTGGACAGTGTCTCACTATGTAGATCTGTCTGCCCTGGAACTTACTATGTAGGACACGCTGACCTGGAACTCACAGAGATTCACCTGTGTCCGTTTCCAGAGTGCTGAAAACCTATCTTTGAAATGGTCCTGGCCACATTCAGGGCAGGTCTTCCCATCTCAACTGACCGAACTAAGAAAATATCACAGGCACAATCACCGGAGAGCATGAGTCAGAGAATTCCCTGTTAATAGTCCCACCCCGGGTAATTCTTCATTGTGTCAATATGATGGCAAAACTCTAGCCGTCACAGTGATAACACATTTTTAAGACAGTGCAGGTCTCTATTGGTGGGATCCTCAGAAGGGGATATCTCTGTAATAATCAGAGCTTCCGTACACGTACAAATGGGGATGGCTACAGAGCAGAAGCAGGGTGTGGGCAAGGAGGGTGAAAAATTTCCTTTGTGGTGTGTGTGTCTGTGTCTATGTTTTATGTGTGTGTGTGTCTGTTTATGTGTGCGCGTGTTTGTGTCTATGTGTGTTTGTCTGTGTGCCTGTGTGTCTGTGTGTGTATCTGTTTGTGTCTGTGTCTCTTGGTGTGTGTGTCTGCATTTGGGTGTGTCTATGTGTGTGTGTGTCTGCATTTGTGTGTCTGTGTTTGTGAATGTGTCTGCATCTGTGTGTGTATCTGTTTGTGTGCGTACCTGTGTGTCTGTGTCTATGTGTGTTTCTGTGTGTTTATATATGTGTGTCTGTGTGTGTGTCTGCATTTGTGTGTGCCTGTGTCTGTGTGTTTATGTGTGCATGTGTTTGTGTCTGTGTGTTTATGTATGTGTGTCTGTGTTTATGTGTATGTGTGTTTGTGTCTGTGTGTTTGTCTGTGTGTTTATATGTGTGTGTCTGTGCCTGTGTCTGTGTGTACATGTACTGAGACTGGCCATTGTTAGTAGTAAACTGATAGTGAGCTGTGACTAACAGAACATCAGATGACCAGTAACCATTTCTTTTATCTGGGATCTGCAGGGGTGGGTCAAATATAATGCTCCCTGTGACCCGTGGTAGAGGACTCCATGGGACCCTGGTTCATGGAGATTCAGGAAGATGCTTCTGAAGCACGGGGTAAATCCTCTAAGGCTGAAGAGGCTGGAAGAGATTGACAAGCACGAACAGACCCAAGAGTTCACCACAAATGAACAAAAGACACTGCCGATCTGGACAGCTGAGGGGAGGGTGGTAAAGACTAACCAAATACCCTGTCAGATCCTTTAGTTAAACACTAAAAGCAGGAATCCAGGCTTTAGTTCTGGGTTGCTAATTACTGTGGTTTCTGGAAATTGCTACTATTCAACCAAAACATAAGAACTTTTCAAGATGAAATTGGCCATGGCTGACATTCCCAACTCTAGCTTCTAGAGATGGGTGGAGAAGCCTGTTGGACTCAAAACTGCCAGTCTTCTGCTCCGCCCACACTACTGCCTTCCTCCTCTACCTTCTTCCGTCCTTTAGAAAAGGTAGCCGTCAGCTATCTTCAGCTATGCAGAGAAGCAAATAAATGCCTTTTGTATTATCTTGGTAAATTGTCTGTGCTCTTGGAACTGGCATAAGAGCTAGGATTTGACCCTCTACTTCAGACTCAAGATGATTTATCTCAAAGCATCTTTCAAACTCCCCTGACCTGGGTCATGATGCACCTTGACTCTGTAACAGGTTGAAAATAGAACAAAACAGCTCAAAGTGAAAGCATTGTGCCTTTGAGAACAGCTGAAAACATTTCTGCATTTACATAA
Organism: Mus caroli; assembly: GCF_978045245.1. NCBI lineage: Eukaryota > Metazoa > Chordata > Mammalia > Rodentia > Muridae > Mus > Mus caroli. The sequence goes on along the minus strand of NW_028227259.1, from coordinate 104,290,315 downwards.
CATAAAATGCCTGTAGAGCGAGAGGCTAAGGAGAGGCTAAGGAAGTTTCTCAGCCTAAAGACCCACAGTGGGTGACTCCACCACCACAGTTTAGTAGGGTTGCCTTCCTGGATGTCTGCTGAATGTTGTAACATCAATTTGAAGACGTTTGTATCTGCTTCTTGCATCTCTGTCTGCTGCCTGGGCTTATTCAGAACCCAAAGCACTGCAATGGTCGATCTTTCTTTGGACCATGAAAAAACACAAAAAGATTTGTGATTGTCCTGTTTTCTATGGGATTTGCCTGGGAACTTAGATTCTTCTAGTGTGGCACTATGCATACAGGTAATATTAACTTAATTAGATTCTGCTCTGTGTGTATTTTGGATTCAATTCTCTCTCTCTCTCTCTCTCTCTCTCTCTCTCTCTCTCTCTCTCTCAATTCTCTCTCTCTCTCTCTCTCTCTCTCTCTCTCTCTCTCTCTCTCTCTCTCTCTCTCTCTCTCTCTCTCTCTCTCTCTCTCTCTCTCTGAGACAGGATTTCTCTGTGTAGTCCTGGCTGTCCTGAAACTCATTCTGTAGACCAGGCTGGCCTGGAACTCAGAAATCCTCCTGCCTCTGCCTCCCAAGTGCTGGGATTAAAGGCCCTGGCTCAATTCTCTTTTAACATGATAATAAGCTTACTTGTTAATGTTACTGTGTCTTAAGGTATTAAGGAAAAAAAAATAAAAGGGAATCAATAAGGAGGAAAGAAATGTTAGAAAGCTATAAGAATTGAAATGCTTTTAGTAAAGATGGATTTGTGTTAGGAGATTAAGATGGCAGGGGTTTCTCCAGAATGGGAAAGAAAACTGGAAAGCCCAAGCAAGTCCCAAAAGCTCCAATTAAGTTATGTAAGGCACGTGGAAGATGAGAGCCAGGTAGCTAAGCAAACTTTATTCAGAAGCATTTAAGCTATACCCAAGCTTTAAATATTATACACTAACTAAAAGTACCACACTGGTGTAACAGACTTCTCGCTTTAAATAAACGTACCTGGAAGCTATCCTAATGTGGAAAGAGATTAAAACAGACACTTTGCCCCTTGCCCTCTGAAGTCAACTATGTCCCAGAGACGATGAGACATCTCCCGAAATGTCCTCTATGCCTGGTGATTCTTCTTTTGTTTGGAGAGGCCATGGCAACTTTGCCAGGTGGAGTCTACCCAGTGTCCATTGTACAAAGATGGAGGTCACCACAGGGCAGCACTTGCCTCCATGCCTCCAAGGGAAGCCGTTGCCATGCAGGGCTCTGACTAATCCTCACAGTAAGGAAGGCACTGGTAACAGAAAGGTCCAAGGAGTCGGGGCTTCTCCTGAGAACTCCTGAGGGCTAAGCCTTCAGCTAGCCATAACAAAAGAAGAAAATGATTAAATTTGGCCTCCTGCATGGTCTTAAACACACAGCAAGAAAACATCACCAAAAGTAAGATTGTTGATAATAATAAAAGACAAAGAGTAGACCAACCCACCCGTGCCTGTGGGCTACTGACAAGTGAGGTGAGTAATCACAGCCTCCCTGGCCATAGTCCAGTAAAGGGCTCTCATCTTTTCTTAGCAATGAGCACATTGCTCCTTTTATATTCCTGACATTTTTGCTTGTTTGTTTCCTTTGCTTTACAACATCAGACTAAGGCCATGTTGGCATCTGCATCCCAGTGGTAAAAGCTCTTCATAGGGAACATGGGTTAAATCTATGATGATCTTAGCACTCATGCCGTCACACCCTAAACCTTGTGTACTCAGCCATTGCCTTAGCTTTATCTACTCTTTACAGTTTGTTCACCCTCAGATGGTCCTGGGATGACTAGCACTATCTCATCCCCTTGATCACCCTCCAGAAAGTCAACTAAGAGCCAGGTTGTGAGCCCTTTCTACACCCCCAGTGTCATCCAGAATCACCCAGATTGATTCTATGTCCATCTTCTAGATGATTCCAGCTCTTAACATTTGAGGAGAGAATGCGAGGTAGCTACATAACCATTGGCAGGCTTGGAAGCCATCAGGGATGCCATCCTTCGTGACATTTCCTCCCTCCAAAATTGACATCAGGTAGCTAAATAGCAGGCTTGGAGACCACTGAAGAAGGACCATTCCTTCAGAGCATCCTTGCCCTTCAGTGCCAGATACTGCTCCAAGAACCCCCTGGTGAGGATGTGAACATCATCCGGCAGGAATAGCCACATGGACCATGGCTGCACCTTCTCCACCCATCTCTATAAGTCGAAGTTGGGAGTGTTAGCCATGACCAATGCCACCGTGAAAAGTTCTCATATTTTGGTTCAACAGTAGCATTTTCCATAAACCACAGTAATTGGCATTCCAGAACAAAAGCCTGGATTCCTGCCCCATCCCACCCCCATCCCACCCCAGAAGACCCTCGACATTGGCTGTCTGTAAGGGATGTGTTTTGGTCACCTGGACTTGTGTGTGTGTGTGTGTTGGTTTTGTTTTTGTTTTTGTTTTTTTGAGACAGGGTTTCTCTGTGTAGCCCTGGCTGTTCTAGAAATCACTCTGTAGTCCAGGCTGGCCTCAAACTCCCAGAGATCCACCTGCCTCTGACTCCTGAATGCTGGGATTAACTGCATATGCCACCACTACCTAGCAGAATTCTTTTACTTACCTATCCACCATTCCATTTTTCACCCTAGCAACAGCCAATCCTGAGTCAGAAAGGAAGCGTCCACCCTCCTTCCTCACATGCTGCTTCAGCCCTGGATCCACCCCAGTCTGTAAGGAATGGAGGCTCTGGTTAGGTTCCCCGAAGTAAAGACCTGCACTGTGGGAAGACTCTGCTAATTAAGGTTGAAGTCCACCATGACAGATAACCTCTGGACTTGGCACACTATGAGAGACTCTTCACTAGCGGGACTTCTCCTTCTCTGACCCTGTCTGGGGAATTCTAAGCCCCACACATGCCTGCAGCTGAGGAATGTCACGTAACCTTAGTGTGGTTATAGGAACAATTTCCTTTCTCCTGATAAAACCTATTTGGCTAGTACCTGAGATTTCTGAAGTGCTTCCCCGTGCTAATGAGGCACTTCCATGCCTTAATCCCTCACCTCAGCCAATGACCTTTGCCCACCTTGGATGATCTTACCCTCAGTCCCCCTAAAACTTTATAAGCCTGAATCACCCTAAGTAAAGTTGATCTGCCTCCTGATAGCAGGTCCTGGTGTAGTTATTCACCAGATGCACTCACTGGCCTTCTAAACACCTTACACACACACACACACACACACACACACACACTAGTCTCCACTCCCACCGACCTTGTGGACCTTACCAGCTTATGATCCATGATTGTGGGGAGACCCACGCTGCACTGTCTTTTTTTTTTTTAATTGTTATCCCTGTGACAGCTAGTGTTTTATTGTCAAGTTGAACAATGTGGTGTCACCTGTGGTGTGAGTATCAGTGGGTAATTGTCTGGATTATGCTGGCTTGTGAGCATGCCTGTGAGAATTTCTTAGTTTGGCCAGTTGAAGACAGAAGACCCACCTTGAGTGTGACCAGCACCATTTATAGATTGGGCCCTGGATGGAATGAAAGGGAGAGCAAGCTAAGTGTGAGCACTAAGTATGTGTGAATTAACTCATGACTCCCTGCTCATGATTGTAATGTGTTATGGTCAGTTCTCTCTGGCTCTTGCTGCCGTGACTTCTCCATAATGATGGGCGGTAACCTGGGACTGTGAGCTTTTGACCCTTAAGTTGCTCATATCAGGATAACTTATCACAACAGCAGGAAATGAAGCTAAGACATTCCCCAAATCCCAATGTCTGTGATTTTGCCAATATGCTTATTGAAGCTAATAGAAAACATTGTTTGCCAAGTATTTATTCATCTTGAGAATCTACTAGAACTGCTCAATAACAGCCACAAGGAAAGTTCAGATTTGCAAAACATCTGTCATTTCCCCCGAATTGCTAGTTTATTTAGTAGCTATTTGTTTCTCACTCTTCCATAGACTTAAGCACACGGAAGATTCATCAGGCCATTAATGGTAGTTCTAAAAGTACTCTGGACTATACTGTTGGTACCAACCCTTCTACATTCCATACTACAAAGTCCTTAATCCCTTCTTAAATAAATCACTGAGTATGTAAAGCTATACATTTTCATGAGAAACCTCCCAGTGGGTCATGGGTAAGATCTGGAATCTCCAAGCTAGTAACAAGCAATAGTAAATAAAGTTGAATCATGATTTTGTAAAATACGTGGGGTGTTCTTTCTTCCCGGTTGGGCTCTCCATCTTGAAAGCATTATGTGGATTTTTGCCTACGTTATTAACCCCTGTTCATTTGACTTCAGTTGCACAGGCATGGACGGGAAGAAATGCAGCGTGTGGATGTTTCTACCTCTCGTGTTTACTTTGTTTACTTCAGCTGGCTTGTGGATAGTGTGAGTATACTTCAGTTAATGATTTAAGGATTCAAGTGTAGGGGCTGGAGAGATGGCTCAACAGTTAAGAGCACTGACTGCTCTTCCAGAGGTCCTGAGTTCAAATCCCAGCAACCACATGGTGGCTCACAACCATCTAGAATGAGATCTGGTGCCCTCTTCTGGTGTGTCTGAAGAGAGTGGCATTGTACTCACATACATAAAATAAATAAATCATAAGCCTTCCGCTCTGGGAAGGAGTGGAGCCGGAGCAAGAAGAAAAATAAAATAAATAAGTAAATAAATAAAGGATTCAAGTGTATAAAGGATTTCAGAGAAAAATCCAAGTTTTGGTATTATGACATATTTATAGAAGTGTACTTATAAGTAACTTTATATATAGCAAATGATGTTTTTTAAAAGTAAATATATATTTATACATATACACATACATACTAATTCAACCTTACTAAAGTCTCCATTTTATCATCCTTTATTAACAATAACAAAATTTAATAATAAATTATGCAAAAATAGGTAATGAAGAAGACTGGTTTTGTCTTCTGTTCCATCTCTCTTTCCCTTAACCTCTAACCCCCATCAAGACAGGTCTTGCTGTGTAGACTAGGCTGGCCTTGAACTTGCAACAGTCTTCTGAGTGCTGAGATTACACCACACACAGCCATCTGAACTTCTTGTGAAGCTTTTTGTTTACCCAGAGTCTTACTCTAAAGGCTGGTATGGAGCCTGTCCTGGGATGATTGGCTTAGACCACTCTAATGAATCTTGAAAACTGATTATAGGAGTTAATATTTGCAAGATTTTCCTCATTTGACACCGATGTGCTGTGGACTCCATTTGCAATCTAGTTATGACAAGATATGATGTATTTATCAAATAGTTATCACTGTGCCAGAAGGCCTGGCTTACCACAGAAAAAGTTCCCTTAGTTGATGATTCAGTCAACATTTGTCTCAAGAAAACGCATGAAGAATGATGTCACTGGCCTGGGGCTGTGTGGCCAATGGGAGAGCACTTCCCTAGCACGTAAAAGGCCATGGGCTCTGTCTTAGCTTCTGTTCTATTGCTGTGATAAAACCCCATGGCTGAGACAACTTATAAAAGAGAAAGCATGTGGTTTGGGGCCTCCAGTTCCAGAGAGTTCCTGATTGCAGAGCAAAGATGTGGTGGCTGGAAAAGCTGAGAGCTCACATCTTGATCTGCAAGTAGGAAGCAGAGAGAGCTAGCTGGAAATGATATAAGTCTTTGAACCTTAAAGCCCGCCCCACAGCAATACCACCCTCAGCAAGACCACACCTCCTAGTCCTTCCCAAGCAGTTCCCTCAGCAAGACCACACCTCCTAGTCCTTCCCAAGCAGTTCCACCAACTGGGGACCAGGTGTTCATTCTCATTCAAACCACCGCAGCCTTGATTACAAAGAGTGGGAAAACAAAACCAAACAAGCAAACAAACAGAAAAGGAAGAATTGAGACCATATATTCCTGAGAATATTCCTATTAAAGCTATAAGGTTTACCCCCACCACCACGTTTTCAGATTATAAGTATCACTGCTAGTTTGGAGTCTCTTCAACATTAACTCTTGTAAGGAGTTGGGTTTCTTTTTAATCATATATATGTCTCTGTGTGGTATGTGCCTATAAGTGTAGATGTCTATGAAGGCTGGAGCCATCAGATGCCCCTGTAGCTGGAGTCACAGGAGCTGTGAGCCACCTGGCATCAGTGCTGAGAACTGAACTCAGGTCCTCTGGAAGAACAGCGCATGCTCTTAACTGTTGAGCCGTCTCTACAGGTCCTGATAATCAGTGACCCATTAACCCTGGCATTTTGCTTTAAAGAACTAGTGATCTATGGGTAAACAATTGCAATTGGCACGGTTGTGGTGGTGCGCACCTGCAATCCCAGCACTTAGAAGGCTGAAAGAGGGGGATCGTAGGTTTTAGGCCAGTGTGAGCTACAGAACAAATTCCAGGTCAACCAGCGCCATAGTGAGATCCTGACCCAAAAGAAAAATAAACGTAGTCAAAGACCTTTTTCTATTTCCTGGTTGGTTGCTTAGTTGGTTTATTGAGAGAGAGTCTCATATAGCCCAGGCAGGTCTTGCACTCCCGATGTAGCTGAAGATGGCCTTGAATTCCTGATCCTACTTCCTCCGTATCCCAAATATTGGAAATACAGTTGTATGTGTGCAGACATTCCTACCTAAAGAGTGTTTTCTTGCCAGGCGGTGGTGGCGCACACCTTTAATCCCAGCACTTGGGGGGCAGAGGCAGCAGATTTCTGAGTTCAAGGCCAGCCTGGTCTACAGAGTGAGTTCCAGGACAGCCAGAGCTATACAGAGAAACCCTGTCTCGAAAAAAACAAAAAACGAAAAAAAAAAGTTTTCTTAGAAAATAATACATATGGCATGATACAGATAAATTAGACATTTAACCCAATTAAATTGGCAAACAATTCTTAGGGTTTTGTTTGTTTGTTTTAAAAAATTTTTAAAGTAGTCATTCTCTCTTGCTAGGTACTTTATAGCCGTGGAAGATGACAAAATTTTGCCATTAAATTCGGCTGCAAGGTAAAGATTTCCTCTAGAGAATGCATTCACTGTTCCCCCAGAGTTACCAGTGACATTGTCTTAATCTGTGCCTCTGTGCTTTGTCATCTAGGAAATCGGGTGCAAAGCATGCTCCGTACATCAGGTAACTGAGTCTGCCTGGCCTGTTTAAGGAAAGTGCATGTCAGATCCACCAAGTTACAGACGTGGACAGCCGGACCCTAAGGCTTTCCCCTCTTCCAGTTTTGCAGGTGACGACCCTCCTGCGAGCTGTGTGTTCAGTCAAGTAATGAACATGGCCGCCTTCCTAGGTAAGAGGAACAGGGACAGAGAGATTCCTGTGCTCTGATACATCTCTGCTTTAAATCTTCCTAAATCCTTATCGAAACCATGGGGGGACCTGACTAAAATTTAGTGTCAAGTCAAGTCAGTATGCTGAAGGCAGCTTTTGTTTTAAGGACCCGTTTCCCCCTCGTAAATCCTTTTGCATCCCCCTGCCTCCCTCCAGCCCTCCTCCCTTTATGGTGCTCATCTCTTCCTTCATACTCCGAACTTTATTTCTTTTGCTGCGCGAGATAACATATTTCACGTGTCATAAAATCTTGCTGAGACTGTAAGAGGGTGGCATGTGGTTGCTTTGAAAAGGATGTCTTATTTATTCCTTCCTTGGCGAAGACATAGGCTCTGTGATGAGTATCTCCCTTAACGTTGACCCTAGCCCGACATCCTCCTGAGTGCCCACATACATCAGGCTGCCCTGTGAAAACACAGGCTTCAGAAAAAGTACCATTTCTCTGGATCCCAAAATCCTCCTTTAACACCCTGCCCCTGAGCATCTGAAAGTACTCGTACACAACCCTGCCAGTCCTCTGGGGACAGAGGGAAGCAGCCATGTTCTTCGTCTTGTTGAATATCATCTGCTCGTCTAAAAACACCCACGCATGTGCCTTTAAACCCTGAGGGCAGAAGCAACTGGATAGATATCTGAATTCGAGGTCAGCCTGGTCTACATAGTAAGTTCCTGGCCAGCCTGGACTACATTGAGAGCCCCTGTCTATAAATAAACAAGTAAATAAATAATCCAGTAAATCCATTCACTCATGGCCTACATGCCTACTAACAAACGCTCGCAGTTAACAGAGCACAAAGCCCCAACGGTGAACCTGAACAGCTGCTCTGAGGCCTCCCGCAGACCCTCTGGGATCCCCGGATCACAGCGCGTGGGCGGGCCTATAGGCTGCCAGCCTCAGCCCTGAGCATCTCCCGGGGGCTCAGCACAGACATTGGCAGCCGTGATTTCTGCTCCAGACCCATGGTTGACTGTTTTCCCATCTCTGCCTCATTTCCTCACAGTACACAGGAGCCTTCCCTCTCGCAAAGGCTGCCACAGCTGTCCTCCACGGGGCTTCAAGGAAACCAGCGAGCATGCCGCGAAGCTCCTCATTATTTCCTTGGTATACTCTGCACAATTGATACGTCCCAGAAGTCTTTGGGGTAGGCTCTAAAAACTGCCAGTTTGCAACAACTTATGTGTCCCGTGGTCACAAAGCCTGCGATTAACAAATTATAAAAGCAAGCGACACCCTCTTCCAGGTGCATCGTCCCCTCATTCTCCGGCTCTCCCTGCGCCGTAGAAGAACAATTAAGCTTTTAGCAGCCTTTGCTGGAAGGTGTCAGAGCGGTCTGTGTTCAGCCGTTGTTACCGATCATCATGCTTGATGCCAGCTGGTGGACGCAAAAACTGATTGAGATTAGTGTTCTGTGAGAGCAACGCCGCAGTCACTTATTTATCAACTGAGCGTGGAAAAGAATCTTTTTTTTTTCTTTAAAGATTATTGTTGTGTATGGTAGCTGCTTTCTTCTCCCCGAGGCTGGTCCCCAGTAGACCTCAAGCTATCACTTTAAGCTCTCCAGCTGCCTTTAAAAATAGCTTTCACTGCTTATAAAGTCGCTGCTTTTGACAGCCGTATAGGCAGTAATTTATAATCTGAAAGAGAGTCCATGTGGCACTTATTAAAATTAGTTAGCGGGGATCTTTTATCTTTTTGACAGACTAATCAAAGATTAAATGTTCGGTTATTCTCTCCACAGAATTAGCTGCCTTCTCTGTCCTGAATGTACACTTTCTTCCCCACTGGGGGCAAGGACCCAAGACAAATGTGTTAAAAAGAGCATTCCCTTGCCCTAGGGAGGATGAGAGGGTACCGCAAATAGCTAACTGATCCCAGTCACCTAACAGCAGCCGCCCCCCCCCACACCCCCCCTCAGCCAGAGCATCCCGGCTGCTGTGCTTTCCCGCAGCCATAAATAGGAATCGCTGATGGATAAACAGTAGAATTAACAAAACAGAAGTCAGCTGCCTGCCAGCTGAGGATTGTGACGGGGAAATGTTATTCTGACTTCCCCGACTGGAAAACTCCAATCAGTCCTTAGACATTTCATTTTTCAACGTCAGCTATGTTTCTAATTGTGGTCTTTTATAGAGAGGAAACTCCCATATAACAACAACAACAGCAGCAACCACAACAACTTATGTAGGCCCCAAAATAGCAGAGGGGTGGGTTTTAAAGTTCTCTTTCTAAAGCTGTTTAATACAAATATAAATGTCTTTCATTACATCTTGTTTGGGGGCGGGGGAGGTAGTTTACACATGTCACATGTATGTGAAGGTCAGATGACAACTTTCAGAGGTTAGTGCTCTCCTACCATGTAAGACCTGGGGATTGAACTCAGGTTCTCAGGCTTAGTGGCAAGTGTCTTCACAAGCCATCTCACTGGCCCCCAAATCAATCATTTTTAATGAAACTTAAAAGTATACTTATTAACCTATTAGGGGATAGAGGGATGGCTCAGATGTTAAGAGCACTGGCTGCTCTTCTTGAAGATGGGGGTTCAAGTCCCAGTATCCACATCGTGGCTTGCAACTAGCCAGTCCCAAGGGCACCTGACACCTCCTCTTCTGAACCCTGCAGGTACTGCATATGTATGGTACACATACATGCAGGAAAAACACATAAAGTAATTATTTTCCAAGTTGTCAGTATATCTATTGGTCAGAAAGTAGCTGTCACGAGAGCGGATCCGCGTGTGGGATATGAAGATGTCTTTGAAATGGCCATACTTCCCAGAAGCTACTTTTGAGAAGTTGTAACTTGATCACTATGTTGAAAATTGGCTCTTCTAACAGATTGTTTGACTAAAGATAGATTAAGTTCATAAATTCTTATAAAGCCAAATCCTCATCAGTTCCGTCTTTATAAAATTCAGACTAGAATCTATCTTGAAGGGAGACCTTGTCTCTTCTGAGCTGGTTGGTACAGAGTCAGGGCTGAAAAGGGCAAAGCCTGGTGTTTGGAATGTGACTGTCAAAACTGGGTGTCAAATCATCACATTCAGATGGAGGTTTCTGCTCCTGATAAAGCAACTTCTCGCCCATATTCCAAGCAGGAAGCCGCTGCCTCCAGGAGGTAGGCACATCCATGACTCTAGACAAGACATTCATAGTTTCCAAAGTGATCCACATCCCCGGTGCTGGGCGTGGGGGAGACACTGTCAGGTGGGTCAGCGTGAGAAGCCATACTGGATCTGTGTTTACAGTGCATGTCAAAGTTCTAGCACAATAGGTCCACAATGTTAAATGCCCGGCAGAGAGTTCCCAGGAAAAGGCTTCTCACTAGTTGTCTTCAGAAGAGATCAACGGTGCTAAGTTTGTGTTTTGTTCTTCTGCAGTGACATCATACAGTGTTAATTAGTGAGTGTTCCTTCCCATGGGGCGCTGTGCTAAGCCCTTCCATTCTGATCTAAGGCTGCTTTACCAGTCCTGCCTAATTAGCCCTCTCCTACCTTCTTCCTGTTCCCATCGTAACAATGAATGCTTTTGTAACTAGTAGACTTCTAGTATAACCCTCCTTGTAACTAACTAGATATAGTGTCATGCTTTTGTAACTAGTAGACTTCTAGTATAACCCTCCTTGTAACTCACAGCCTTCTGGTACACCTCCAGAGATATTGGTTGTAGAACAGTTGTCAACTTGGTTATTCTCTGATCAGTCATAGGCCTTAGCTGGAACATCTGAATCAAGTTTTATTCCCATTGCTGGTCAGAGGTACTCGGAGTTACAAATGAGCTTTGGATCACACCGCTCAACACAGTGAAACCTAGCAACTTGGGAAATGCAGGCATGTAGATGGATGGCTTCTCTCTGTTCACGGCTGGAGAGATGAGGGTCTGGAGTCAAGGGTAAACCCTTAGTAAATAATTTCCAGTTAAATTGCTATATAAGTAGGGTAATTTTGTCTTTTCTGATGAAATACAATATCAAAATGGTCATAGGAAGTTGTTACTACATTCCCTTATATGTGGATATGTTTAAGTTAACTGCTAATTATCTTTCTTCATTTATAGACTAACTTTAAACACACACACAGACACACAAAGACACACACAGAGAACTATCTCTGCATAAGCAGTAATAAAAGGTGATCTTTTAGGTTAGTGACTTGAGTTCAGACTGTCCTCAAGGCCTCTAGTACAAGTGGGTTGTGCCAGAGCTATTTGACATCCATGGAAGGCCTGCCTTTTCTGAAGAGAAATGGGGAGGGGGGTGTTAAGTAGATAGAAGGAAGGTCGGGTCAGGAGAGGGACTGGGAAGAGAAGAGGGAAGTGTGGCTGGGATGTAAAGATAGGTAGATAGATGGATGATAGACAGATGATAGATAGACAGATGAGGTAGTGGGTAGGAGATAGATGATAGATGGATGATGATGATGATAGATAGATAGATAGATAGATAGGTGATGTCATGGGTGGATGGATAGATAGATGTTTAGATAGATGGATGATAGATAGACAGATAAACAGACAGACAGAAGTGGGGTTTGAAATCTAACCCCCATTCTACCTTTATATTCTCAATTCACTTTTTAAAAGTGTCCTTTTAAAAACAAGTGACTAATATCACTTGAAGGAATTACTTTTCAGTGAATGTGGTTTGTCCAGATGTGATAACCTTGTCCTCTTTCCCATGTCTTCTGGCCTTTCTGTTCTAACACTGCTATAAGCCAAAGGTGGCTGACCAGCTAATCCCAAATCCTGGCATGTCATTTGTCCCTGTCTTCTTGGATTGTGCCATGACTCTGCAGTCCTCTCCTGGCCCAGTCTGGGCTTCGCTGATATTGCTTTTGAAAGCTTGGGAAACAGCCCTGTTAGCAACACTGTCATCCTTGCATCAATGGAGGGGAAATGTACACTGGGCTGCTTCAGGTTGTCCCGGCCTGCAGGACGGTCGAACAGGGTCTGGGGAACCACCTGTGGAGAGAATGAGAAGCGAGAAACACAAGGACGGACAGCAAGTCTGATTTATCAAGCTGTCAAATTTTTATTATTCCCAGGCAGGTTTTATGCCCACAGAAGCAGAGTATGGGGAGGGGGATGACACAAAATCGCTTTGTTTCTGGGAGAACGCACCTATTCCCCAAAGCAGGATATTGGCTAGGTAAAAAGTTCATCAGGAGGAACAGAACAGAATGGGTTGCTAGGTACCTGTCCACAAGATCTGTAGCTATTTGTTCTTAACTGGGGATAATACTTTCCTACAGAAGCCTCAACTTTTCCCACAGAAATCTCGTTTTTTTTTTTTTTTTTTTTTTTTCAGAAATCTCAACTAAGCTAATACTTCTCCACTAAGGCCAAGACTTTGTACGTAAGCACTTATGGCTGACAAGGCAGTAAACATTCAAACAGGGTCACTCCCAGCATCAGGTCCCCTCTGATTCCCCAAAAGTTCAGAATAATAAGGCATATGGAGAGTCTAAGCATTGAATGAAAAGGTCCTTTGAGAAACTGTCTGTCTGTCAAGAACTAGAGGTAACTAAGGACTCCTGAGAGTGGACAAAACAGTCGATCCCCGGGGAAGAGCACACCAGCTGGTTACCCAATATCAGTCAGTCAGTCCCGAAAACACATTGACAATCAGCATTATGCAGACCGAGCAGGTTGTATTTATGTATTTAGGGATATGTATATATACATATACCTATGCATACATATATGTGTCTAATAACAATTAATGAGAAAAAGAAGCCATGCATGAGTTTGTAAGACAGCAAGTAGGTGTATTTGGGAAGGTTTGGAGGGAGGAAAGGGAAGGAGAAAATGGCATTCTAATAATCTCAAAAATACAGAAATAATAAGGAAAATGTGTCTGTGGTGAGATTTAAGATATGTCGTGAGAGCCAGCCATGGTAGCTCATGTCAATAACTCCAGCATTCAGAAAGCTAATGGAGGATCCCAGCACTCGGGAGGCAGAGGCAGGCGGATCTCTGAGTGCGAGGCCAGCCTGGTCTACAAAGTGAGTTCCAGGACAGCCAGGGCTACACAGAGAAACCCTGTCTCAAAAATCCAAAAACAAAAAAAAACAAAAAAAAAAAAAACAAAACAAAAAAATCAATGGAGGAGAATCCTGGGTTTGAGCCTCGACTACAGACTGAGTCCCAGGACAGCCTGGACTGCATAGCCTGGACTACAAACTTGAGTTCCAGGCCAGCCTGGACTACAGACTGAGTTCCAGACCAGCTTGGACTGCATAGCCTGGACTACACTCTGAGTTCCAGGACAGCCTGGACTGCATAGCCTGGACTACATTCTGAGTTCCAGGACAGCCTGGACTGCATAGCCTGGACTACATAGCCTGGACTACATTCTGAGTTCCAGGCCAGCCTGGACTACCTACCAAGACCCTGTCTCAAAACAAGTTTTTAAAGTGTCTTACTGTTTTGCCATGGTCTTAGACGTCTACCTTTGTCTAGGCCTGTGGTTTACGTATTTTGATTTTATGGTTTATTTCCTCCCCAGCCCTCGTGGTAGCTGTTCTGCGCTTCATCCAGCTAAAACCAAAGGTTTTAAACCCATGGCTGAATATCAGCGGTCTGGCGGCGCTGTGTCTGGCTTCTTTTGGAATGACCTTACTTGGTAATTTCCAGGTACTTCCTCTGGCATTTCTGCCTCCCTCTCGTGCTGGTAAGATTATTCACGTCTAGATTGTTGCAGGCTGAGGTATAGTCACTGTATGTATGGCCCGTGTTATTCTGCATGAACTTCAAACACAAGTAGACACTTGGGTCCTGCATCCCCCCGTCCCCAGGGTCTGACATGTGAGTGCTAACTGCAGGCATAGATGCCACAATGGCTGAGAAGGAGCTCACAATGGCTGGGTTTCTCCTACAAGGATTCCTTTAGAGGGCGGCTCACGCTTGTCTTCATTGTAAACAGTATCCCAGTGTGCTTTCCTAGATAATTCAATGCTGACCAGCGTCTATGATGAACGCGTGCATTTCACAGTAACACGTTGACATGAAAGTCAGGATGGAAAACCACGATGGAAAACCTTTTCTAGAATCCCTGATTCATACAGAGATGTATTAGCCCTGACTCAGCCTCCCAGAACTCAGGAGCCCTGTGCACACACCTGGAAGAGCAATTTCCTCTTGTCCTGAATGGTTTCTTTTTATTTTTTCTGTAGTTGGCTAATTTCCCTGCCTCCCTTTGTTCCCCTGTTCCCTGCACTGTGAGCAAACAAGATATATCTGATCTCCTCCCTGACAGAGGCACCCAGGACCCTCGGCATTCAACTGCACATGTGTCTTTGTTTTTACCAAAACCCGCTAGTGGGTTTTTCTGCAGCTCTTTCTTATTTTCACCCTGCCTCCAGCTGATTCATTAAACCAGGACCATTTCCTCCTCAAGGCTTCACCTTGGCTCCCAGCCAATCGATATTTTTTGCACGATGCATTGTTAACAGCCCTATTCCATGTCAAGCTGGATAGCCGGGAAGCTGCACTCTTAGAGCATATGGCCCAGGATAACAAACTGTCAAGAGCATCTCTGTTGAGATGGCTGCCGAGATCTTGGTGGCGGCCTTCACAAGGGCTGGACATGGAGGTGTAGCTTAGTTAGTACCCCCACCCCCAGGGCTTTGAGCTCTGATGACTACTGAAGTGAATATTTCATTCTGAAGTCCTAGAAGAATCCCAGAAATGGGTTGTCTTGGAGAAGGACAGATTTTAAAGCTATGAATGATGACACCCAATGAGAAGAACATCCTTGCTAGATTGTCTGCGAGGAGCATTTAGAGAACCGATAATCAGCCCTCTAGCGTATGGGATGAGAAATGTTCCCATCACCACCTCTTTTTACAAATTTGAGAAAGTTTGATCCATATGACTGTATTACCTATTTTAAAAAACAGGTAAAACAGGAGTAATAAACGAAATGGGTTACATTCAACATGAGAAATTGATTTCCTAGAAGTGAAATTCAGCTTGAGAAATCATTGCTTTAAATGAGTTTTGAAAATAGACCTTTTGAATTATGAGGGGGGAACGTGGCTTCTTAGTAAAGGGTGGGGCAGGGGAATCTATAACCAGAAACAATAGAAAGATCATAAGAGAAAAGCAGTATTAATTTGGTGCAACACTTACAGCAACACTATCAGACAGTAAAAGAGCTAAGGGGAGTGTAAAGGTTTACAATAATATTTCACCGTGGTTTAAAAGCTGTCTCCTGAGCGGATTTCACTTTCCTGAAGGTGCCGTTAAAGTGCAGATAATTTTATCGGGAGTTTTTGGTGAGAGGCACCTTCTGTGCAATAGCTGCGTGCTCATGTGGAGAGTTCTTACATCTCTGACAGCCAACGGAAACAACCCAGAGAAGCCTCAGTGTTTAGACTCTGCCGATCCTTGAGACTGGATCTTCAGACACAGTTGTTCTTTAATGGCCTGTGGCTCTGGCTAACGCGCAGAGCTTACAGTTTTCTTTATGACTATAGGAAAACAAAACCCAGAGAATTCCTATTAACATTGAGTGGGCCTGTGTTACAGACAAGCCAGTTGTCTCAAGGGTATCACTGTGTGCCAATCAAATCTTCCCGTGCCAGAACTGGCGATTCTCAGTAAGTACGCATCCACATCCCGACCCTCGTTCTCTCTCAGCTTGAAAAGCAGAGTCTGGGATGTGTGCCCATAGGAACTTGACATTTTCCTTTTTTATGTAATTCTCCTGCTTTTTAATTTCCTTTCCTTAAAAGCTTTTTCTGGAAAATAAATTCAGGAAATAGATCCCTGCCTCCTGCAGGGTTTTCTAAACAAATGTTTTTTAAGTTTGGTGAAAAAACGATTTCTTTCCCTCCCTCTCTGTGGATTTTAACCATTTGAGAATCAACACAAAGAGGCTGGAGAGACCAGGAAGCCCAGCCCAACCTTTCTAATCTCTGTAGCCCCACTCCTGAAGACCTTCCCCCATCCCTCTCCGTAGTTGCTCACGGCCTGCGTGTCTTCCACCTCTGTCTTCTAGCTCACAAACGATGAAGAAATCCACAATGTGGGGACATCCTTGACCTTCGGGTTTGGCACACTGACCTGCTGGATCCAGGCCGCACTGACACTCAAAGTCAATATCAAGAACGAGGGGCGGAGAGCTGGGATCCCGCGAGTCATCTTGTCAGCCGTCATTACCCTCTGTGTAGTCCTGTGTATCCTTTGAGGGCTCTCTGTCAGGGACAGTAGAGCACAGGTAAGCTTTATGTACAGAAGACCATTGCCCTTCCCCCAGTGTAGAAAAGCTGTCAGGTCCAAAAGCGTCAACATGAACCTATGACTTTGTGCTCTACCTTTACAAAGGCCTAGCCAGGGGCTACAGAGATGGCCGAGTGGTCAAGAACACTTGCTGCTCTTGCAGGGGCCTGGGGTTTGGTTCCCACCCCCACATGGTGGCTCACAACTGCCTGTAATTCCAGAGAGGGTATGCTGTACCCCCATCTGGATTCCTCAGATACTGGACACACTATGGGTGCATATACATACATGCAGACAGAGTAGTCACACACACACACACACACACATACAAATAAGTCTTTACATAAATAAATAAAAATCAATAGTCAGGTCTGGTGGAGCATAGATGAAATTCCCAGAACCTTCTAGATGAAGGCTAGAGAACTGGGAGATTAAGATCAGCCTTGCCTACATAGTGAGTTCAAGGCCACACTGGACCACATCAGACCCTGTCTCAAAAATAAAAGTAAATTAAAAAAAAAAACAAAAAACTATCAGACCAGATTTTTATACCAAGCCAAAGAGAGATGGGTAACTTAAACCAAAGCAGGTTCTGCTCTCTGAAGATCCTTCCAACCTACGGGAAAGGTGTCGGGCATTCTGCCGCCAGCCAGAGATTCCATTCATGAAAACCACAGTACAGAAATCCAAAAGTGTTGTGATATTTTTTCCATCTTAAAAAATGTATCCATGACTTTGTCTTCCTCTGGTAGGTTACTGGTTATCCTTAAAATGAATTGCAGGGGACAAATGCTTATATCTCTCCGGATTATATATTTTTCTGGAAAACAAGTTCAGGAACTGGGTGGCCTAGGGGTGTGGTTTTCCTGGATAAAGATTTGAGCCTTTAGGGTGCTATGCTCTTTCTCCTCTCAGACTTTGAACCAAGGGAGGAAAGACAAAGAGGAGCTGGGCAAAAATCAGCCTTGATTCCTAGGGAACAGAGGAGAGATCAGCTCAGACCCCATCTGCACACTGTCATCAATAAGCAGAGGGAGGGAAAGGCAGAGTGTGCCTCACTCCCTCAAACCCCAGACAAGCCCCAGAGAGCAGGGCCAGCCAGCGCACAGCCCTGGCTCAATAGAAGTCACCAGTCCCTGTCTGTGTTGGTCTGTTGCTGTGATAAAAATACCCCGACCAAAAGCAACTTAGAACATGAAAGGTTTGTTGAAGCTTACAGAGCCACGGGGTTCAGGTCCATCATGACAGGAAAGCCTAGTGGTCAGAGCAGGAAGCTGGCTGTGGAAGTGGGGCAAAGCTCTAAAGATTCAAAGCCTGCATCCGGAACATACTTCCTCCAGCAAGGCTCCGTCTTCTAACAGTTCTGTAATTTTCACAAACAGAACCCCCCAGCTGGGGATGAAGTTTTCAAATACACGAGTCTGCGGTTGGCATCTATCATTCAAACCCCCAACCCCACCCCACCCATTACTTACACTGAGCACAGAGCAGATGAAAAGAAATCAGCTTTTATTCCTAGTAAAGTGGGTTCGAATGGCTCGGGCCTTGTCTACACCCTGTAGTAACCAACAGCTACTCAGGCAGGTTCTCCTCAGAAGAGGGAGTCACGATTCCTAAATGGTCACTCACAGCTAACACTTACACACCTCAGTCAGCAATACCCAGTGTTTGCTGAGCGCTTACCCTGTCTAGGCGTCGTTCTAAGCTCGTGAAATGTATTGATTCTTTCAATCAGAGGTTGAGCTTCACAGGTAGGCTAATTTGTCCAGGATCCCACAGATTGTAGCTACCTGATGCCACATGATCAAAGAAATCAAAGCTGCCATGTCCCCAGAGTTAACCCAGCCCTGATGACATTTTCTACCCTCAGTCAAAAGAATGTGCAGACTGTCTGTGACTCTGGGGCTGACAGTTAATGGTTCTGATTTGGTTGCATCTGAACACTTGGAAGCGCTGCTGCCTAAGTTAGGGTTCCTATCACTGCGACAAAAACACCATGACCAGAAAGCAAGTTGGGGAGGGAAGGGTTTATGTGGCTTACACTTCCATATTGCTCTTCATCACTGAAGGAAGTCAGGACAGAAACTCAAACAAGGCAGGATCCTGGAGGCAGGAGCTGGTACAGAGTTCATGGAGCGGTGCCTACTGGCTTGCTTTCTTGTAGAACCCAGGATCACAAGCCCAGGAGTGGTATCACCCATCATTGGCTGGGCACTCCCCCATTGATCACTATTTGAGACACTGCCCTACAGCTGGATGTCATGGAGGCATTTCCTCAACTGAAGTCCCTTCCTCTTATGACTCTAGCTTGTGTCAAGTTAACACAAAACCAGTGAGTCCAGTTGCTTAGTGTCTGGCTTTCCTGGATCCAGGCTGAATCAAGAGAGTAAAGATCGCTGAAGTAGCTCCACCTGCTCTTACAGTCTCTGGAAGTCCCTGAAGATGTTAGGTCTGTGCATTAAAGACAGAGCACAGGTGTAAGTCCACAGATAAATCCAGGGGGCATATGTGATTTTTCTGAACAAATGTTTTTGGTTCTTAGACTGTATTTCACCAAAACATGCTGTGAGCTTTTGCTCTCTGCTCAGCCCCCATACTTCCATATCCATGGTCATATGTGTGCGCACACACTATATGTATTACACACATATATATATTTCTTTGATATGGATGTATACACATTTAGGGAAAGGACTGTCATCTAATATTTTATTGGTCTTTTGAAATTATTTGGGTTTTTTTTTTCAGAAGTTTTTAGATTTTAAGTTTATTTTTACATGTATGACTGCTTTGCCTACATGTGTGCATGCATGAATATATGTGAACCACCTTTATACCTGGTGCCTTTGGAGGTCATAATAGGGCATCATGCTTTAGTACTGGGATTACAGATGGCTTTGAGCCACCATGTGGGTGCTAAATGAGCTCCATGGAAGCTGAAAGGATGGCTCCATGGTTAAGAACACGGTTGCTCTTTCAGAGGACCAGGGTTCAGTTCCCAGAATGCACGTGGTGGCGCATAACCACTCATAATTCCAGTTCCTGAGACCTAATGCCCTCTTCTGAATATCAGACCGATATTGGGGGTGTGGTAGGTGGCCAAGATTGGTGGATTGTGTAAATCCACCAATTCATGCCTGTGTGAGGGACTTCCGGCAAGCTCCCCACTTGGCCTCCGTTTCTTGACTCTCAGTGATGACAGGATCACTGTAAGTGTTTCAGGAGATCATCTGTGAACACATCTAGAAGCATGCCCAGCACGGCACACAGCTCAATACAGTCTAATAACACATGCAATTATCAGCTTCAGCGAGCCCTGCTGCTGGTAGCTTGCCCAGTGATGAGGAGACTAATGCGGTTATGCCCGATTACCCTCCTTAACTCCTGTGCCCTAGATTTCATCCTGATGGCCCAAGATATCCACATGTACGCAGCCAGGGTCCAATGGGGCCTGGTCATGTGCTTCCTGGCGTACTTTGGCACCCTGGCTGTGGAGTTCCGGCACTACCGCTATGAGATTGTGTGCTCCGAGTACCAAGAGAACTTCCTGAGCTTCTCAGAAAGCCTGTCAGAAGCTTCTGAATATCAGACGGATCAGGTGTAGCCCATCAGTTTGTCCTAAGGGGTGCGGTGGGTGTGGCAACAGGGGAGGGGCCAGGAGGATACACTCACGGGACTCGACACATCACCTCACGATGCTTTTCACACACACGGACGCATACTCACGGCCACATCTGACAGAAGAGCTTTTCAGGGCAGGTTACTTTTTTCTTGAACAAGCACAAGCCCTCATGTATGGAAATACACGCTGTCACATCGAAAACATGCACGACAGAGCCAGAAGCTTGTGCATGACCACCTCCCCGCCCCCCGCCCTCCCAGCAGGCCTTGCGCTTCTCATCCTTTTCCCGGTTCCAACCTGGCATCTTCCTCCTGCAAAGTAAGGCCAGCTGAATATAAAGTGAGAGTCAAGCCAGCTCCCTAAGTCGCCTTCAGGTCAGAAGGGCTTGAGGCGAGCACGAGCACGAGGGGAACTTGAGTGGAAACCTAAGAGCTGACTGCATGCACTCCGCACTAAAGCTGGCCGTGGCCTGAGAGGCGTGGGTAGAGCTTACCCATCAGGCTGACATCACTGTTCAGCCGTCGGCTTTGTGGATCCAGAGAGAGAAGCATGCTACAGAGAGTGAGCGGGGGAAAAAAGCCGGCCACCATCATTTGGACTTGAGTCACTCTGCCTGAGGAAGATCTCCAAACGTGAATGCTACCCCGGGACAGTCAGCCGCGAAAGGCACGAGGTACAGCTGAGAGGGCGTGGCTTGGTTTTTCCTTCCACAGTGCATCACCCCACAGTTCCAGTTTTATAGCTCATGGCTTGCATTTTCTTTTTGAAGTGCCACTCTCACGGGACTATGTAGGCCTTGTGGGCAAAGGTATGGACCAAAGGCAAGAACCTTGTTTTGGCTTCAAGTATGAAAGGGGTATACGTGTAAGCTTAATTTATATCTAAAGAAATAATAAGAAGAAAAAAAGATTCTCAAAGAATCGCAAAAGAAATCTACATGGGGGTGAAAGGCATGAGGGCACCTGTGGGCTCTGAGGAAAGACAGGTTAGTCCTCTTGCTGCCAGTCCAACCCAGGGGAGATTTTAACATCCGTGTGTTGCTCAAATTTTATAGTTTGAGGACTGGGGACTTTAAATTAAATTTGGAAGTTATAGAAGCAAATTAAAGACATCGCCCTCCCACAAACCACATTGGCACAAATGGAGCTGCAATACTGCTAAGCTGTTCAGAGATGAGCCCAGAGGTGCAGGTGTTCAAGGCCATCCTAGATCCCTGTGCCAACAACAGAGTGCCAAGTGCACAAGCACCTCCCCTCCCCCAACCAAGTGCACAAGCACTCCCCAACCAAGTGCACAAGCACCCCCTCCCCCAACCAAGTGCATTGTTTCAAAAAACTCTCCCAACTCCTAAGGGTCTCAGACAGCCCGGAATGTAATGTGGAAAACGTTGTTTTGTAAATTCAACCTGAAGTATAGCTTCCCAAGGAAGGGTTCAAATGCTGTTACATCTAATCTCCGCCCCCAGCATAGCCGAGCACACAGTAAATGTCCAATGAATAGATTTGCTGCTCGTTTCTGAGTGGAGGTGAGGAGCATCAAAGAGATTCAGAGACAAACGACAGGGTGGAAGCCAGAGTGAAGAAGGAGGGGGAGGACTCATCACTACAGGACAGGGCAGAGAGTGAAAAGCCCTCAGGGGTGTGAGAAAGCCTCAAGTAGAGTATTCTCTTATTAAAAAGGCGTCTTTACCGTAAATACTCCAGGGGGACATCTGTTAGTTTTGAAACTGCTATGGGGTTTCTCTTCTTTCCTCCTTTTCATTTTTATATTTTAAAGATTTTTATCAAAGAACAAACGGCTTTGTTTTACTCTCCACACTCCAAGTTAAAGAGCTTTCGATGATCACGCTTCTCTGCTTTCTTAAGTGTATGTAGCAGCAGAATCAAGCAAGACTGACATGACTCATTGGGACCTGGCCACTGAATAAAGGGGTTTTATGCTAAATCGTGACTTCCTCATTTCTTACACTAACAGTTCTTCGTGGGTGTGCACGTACACGTCCATGCTTGCTGTGGATAGCTTGCAGAACACGTTCTTTAATGCTCACTCTATTGTGACAGATATACAGTTCAGGATCAGTCAAATGGAAGAGGTGCATGGGTAAAGAAGGCAGGCCCGGGGCTGGCTCCCTTGCCCTCAGAGCACCCCAGGCTCTCAGCTTCCCAGCCTGGAAGCTACCCACAGCTCTCTGTTCAGGAGTGGAGCTGACGGCTCTCCATCCCAGCTGCCCCCAACCTCCCGGAAGTAGGTAGGCTGGAGGTCTAAGCACCTGGTGAGCAGCCTCATCCTAAAGTTACCTCAGTAGCATGAAGTCTGGTACAAACAGAAGATGTTCATTATGAATAAAACACTGCTGTTCTATCCTATGGGTGTTAGGAATTCCATAGCAGGAATGGAATCGAAAGCCAAACATCTTATCTGAGAAAATGTTTTTGTACAATAAAGTTTTAACATGTTCTTTCTCTCCTCCCTGATCTTCCCCAACCCCACGTCCAATTTCTCTCTCCATAAGAAGCTAAAATCAAAGCAAACTAAAAAGAAAACCAATAAGACAAAACACAGTGTCTTAGTCAGGGTTTCTATTCCTGCACAGACATCATGACCAAGAAGCAAGTTGGGGAGGAAAGGGTTTATTCAGCTTACACTTCCACACTGCTGTTCATCACCAAAGGAAGGCAGGACTGGAACTCAAGCAGATCAGGAAGCAGGAGCTGATGCAGAGGCCATGGAGGGTGCTGCTTACTGGCTTGCTTCCCCTGGCTTGCACAGCTTGCTTTGTTATAGAACCCAAGACTACCAGCCCAGGGATGGCACCACCCACAAGGGGCCCTCCCACCTTGATCACTAATTGAGAAAATGCCTTACAGCTGGATCTCATGGAGGCATTTCCCCACCTGAAGCTCCTTTCTCTGTGATAACTCCAGCCTGTGTCAAGTTGACACAAAACCAGCCAGTATGCAGAGATCTCACAAAAGGACACGGGGTGTGTGTATGTGTGTTAGCAAACTACTCCTGGGCATGGAATCTGCCCAGTTGTGTTGTTGATATACCCAGTGGCACTCCATTTGAGGAAGCTGGTTTTGTGTCCCAGAAAATTCCAGTTACGAGTATCTTCTTGGTTAGGGGTAGGAAGGACTTTGTGTCTGCTCTCCCTCCTCAGGGCTGGGATGTTGTCTGGTTTGAACCTACACAGGCCTTGTATGCACTGTCACCGGCTCTGAGTTCACATGTGTATCAGTTCTATGGTGTCTAGTTCTATGGTTCTATGGTGTCTAGAAACAGTTTCTTTGGAATCGTCACCTCTGGCTCTGACTCTGCCGCCTCTTCTGCATAGAGGGATCTTGAGAAGGGGTCTTTCTTTCTTTCTATCTTTCTTTTTTTTTTAAGATTTATTTATGTCACTGTCTGTCTTTAGACACACCAGAAGAGGGCATCAGATCCCCAAATGGTTGTGAGCTACCATGTGGTTGAATCACCATGTGGTTGCTGGGAATTTAACTCAGGACCTCTAGAAGAGCAGTCAGTGGTCTTAACCGCTGAGCCATCTCTCCAGCCCAAGGGAAAGGGTCTCGATAAAGGCCTCCCAGTTAGCGCTAAGTGCTCCCAACTCACTCTCTGCCCACTGTCCAGTTGTGGGTCTCTGCTAATTACCATCTACTCGGAGCAGCAGCTTCTTGGATGAGGGCTTAGTCTGTGAGCTATGGTATAGAAATGTGTCATTAAGAGTCACTGTACTGCAGGGGGGTCTCCCCTAGGCTCATGACATTTAGGCCCAGTTCTTGGCCATCTTACGCAGTACTTTGTACAGGTTCCACGTCATGTCATCTGGGTTACCAAAGATCCAAAGTGATAAATACCATATTTCCCCTTACATATGGATGTCATCTTTTAAGTTTTAGATATGTGTGATTCAATCCAAAAACCACAGTGGTTAGGTAGCTGGTCAGGGACGGGGGTTGGGAGGCTGGGCATAGGAATGGGATCTTCCAAACCTTTTTATTTTTAAACGACCTCACACAAATACAGATGGAGCTCAGAGTGACCCCTTAGAGCTGACATTCACAGCACTCACAGGAAGCCATAGCTGGGGAATCTTCATACAGAATGAGCAGCCCTGGCTGTCAGGGAACAAAGTCCCACACATACTGAGTTTTGTGTTGTCCAACTGAGCCTCTCGAAGGAGAAAAGGCCAGAAGTATTTAATGGTCATCCCAGCACTAGAGAGGCAGAGGCAGGAGGGCTGGGGTCCACTCTAGAATGAGCTACGTGGTAAGACCCCTATCTCAAACAAGGAGAGAAGGAAGATTTTACTGCCATATATCAACCCTTCCGAGTTATCCAGCCAGATCGCCATCCTGCTTGGTCCACTCTTTACTAATTAACGGCATCTCCACTGTAGGGCATCTCAGTTTCAACCCTTTGGTCTCAAGCCCTTAAACCCACCCTTGAACAGTTGTCCTGTGTAAGTTAAAGATGTTCATCTTCCAATCGTTACAGGGACTCCTGTATCTGTTCCCACACCCAATATTTGTGGGGAAATCCAAACAAAGTCACCTTTGAAGCTGAGTACAAGCCAGGCATGACAGCGCATACCTTCAATCCCAGCCCTCAGGAGGCAGAGGCAGGCGGACCTCTGAGAATTCAAGGTCATAGTGAGTTCCAGGGTGACCACAACTACTTGGTGAAACCATTTCTAGAAGGAAAAGGGGGAAGAGGAGGAGGGAGGAAAGAAAAGGAAGAAGAGAAGGAAGAGAAAGAAAGAAGGGGGGGGGGAAGCAGGGAGGAGGGAAGGAGAAATTTAAGGCCAGCCTGGGCTATATGAAACCCTCCCAGTCTTTAAGATGACTACGAATCTCTACTGCCACCATCTGGTCCAATCTGTTAACCATCTCTCCTGATGGTCTCCTAACAACAAACCTGGTCTGTTTCCATTATGGGTTCCCTTCAACCTGCTCCTGACACAACAAGGCCATCTCTCTTAAAGGCTACACTTGTTCATTTTCTTTCCTGTGCTGACGAAACTCCAGGGCTTTCCCATGTCCTCAGACTGAAATCCCAGCTCACTACAATGTCCCATAGGTCCCAGCCCTCTAAACCTTTCATTATTGCTGAGACTCCAGGGGTAATCTACCTTCAGATATGAAAATCTCACCCTCTTCGCTGAGTTGGGTGTGGTCTCTCCACTCTTCAAATCAGCCTCCAGAGTCTGCCGCGACACTATTTCTTAGGATTTGTTATGGACTAAGTCTTTGTAAAACATGATCTCGGGCCAGAGAGGCAGCTCAGTAGGTAAAGGTGCTTGCTGATAACCTGGACAACCCCAGTTCAATCCCCCGGACCCAGGTGGTAAGGAAGCCAACCCACAAGGTTGCTCTCTGACCTCCACATGTATGTCATGACACATGCACGGAAACATTAATAAGGTACATACATGCCTGTAATTGACTAAGGTTACAGTGCACAGCCGCTGGAGAGTCGGCTCAGTGGTTAAAGCACTGGATGCCCTTTCAGAGGACCAGGGTTCAATTCCCAGCAACGACATGGTGGCTCACAACGTCTGTAACACCAGTTCCAGGGGGTCCGATATACTCTCTTCTACCTTCTACCTCTGCTGGGACCAGGCTCATAACAGTGTACAGATGTGTAAGCAGGCTAAGAATGGCTTTATTTGGAGATGTGAACATGTTGGAGTAAGTGTGTCACTGAGGGCTTTACAGCTCTTGTCCTAGCTACCTGGAAGCTAGTCTTCTCCTAGCAGCCTTCAGACGAAGATGTAGAACTCTCCTGCACCATGCCTGCCTGGACACTGCCATGCTCCCATCTCGGTGAAAATGGACTGAGCCTCTGAACCCGTAAGCCAGTCCCAAGTAAATGTTGTCTTTATAAGAGTTACCTTGGTCATGTGTCTGTTCACAGCAGTAAAACCCTAAGATACCAAAGAAAAGCGATACCACCATTGAGGAAAAGAATGGGGCAATCTTGACATTCCTAACTGCACACTGTGGCACAGGCCTGTGCTGTGGAGGAGAGGCCGCGCCCTGCTCGGTAACAATGACTTACTTGATGACTTAGTTGATGTCCTAGTTACGTTGACTGCTGGATGCCAGGCCAAACATAAGATGCAACAGCAGGGGCTGGTGAGATGGCTCAGTGGGTAAGAGCACCCGACTGTTCTTTCGAAGGTCCAGAGTTCAAATCCCAGCAACCACATGGTGGCTCACAACCATCCGTAACGAGATCTGGTGCCCTCTTCTGGAGTGTCTGAAGACAGCTACAGTGTACTTACATATAATAAATAAATAAATCTTTAAAAAAAAAAAAAAGATGCAACAGCAGAAAACCACTGTCTGACTCCCAGACTCAGCGCTAACTGCCAGCACAGCTGCAACATCAATGCTCTCTGGTATCCGGGGTCTCAGCTCGCTGACTAGAAAGCCTGAGGTTGGAAGCAGTGGCTAACTGACTGCTCACAGCCTGCGTTCCTCTGCAGGCTGTGTGAATCTGGGTTCCCACACAGCATGGAGGTAGCGGCTTCCCAGGAGCAAATGTGCAAACTGCAGCACCTGACTAGGGAGCTCTCGAAGCAATACAGTGAGAGCGCTGAGGCAGGGGAATTGGCTCAGGGTTCGAGCTTTGGGTGACCTTTCACTGTGTTCTCACAAAGTAGACAGCGAGGAGAGGGAGAGAGAGATGAGACAGTCGTGGGACTAAAAAAAACTGGTAAAACCAAGCTCTCTCCTGTCTTCTCTTCCCCTAATGAAGGCACCGAGCCTACTGGAGCAGGGCCTTATCCTTATGACACTTATTTACTTATTTCATTTATTGAGACAGAGTCTTACCACGCAGCCCTGCTAATCTGGAACTCACATTCAGATGGTCCAGGCTCAGGCTCCAGGGTACTAGGGTCTAGATGGGTGCTACTACACTTCATTTCATCCAATTACCTCCTGAATGCCTACCCCGTTGGGATTTGAACACATGAATTTCAAGGAACAGTCCTGGCGAGCCACCACAGCAACCGTCTGACAATGCCCATAACGGCTCGAAGGGATTGGCTGTACCTTCCCGAGCTTGGAACTCTGCCAGTTCCGGTAGCTACCCAGGCCACTTTGCTGAAAGAGTTAAAAGCACAGCTGAATGAATGATGGGTAATAGTTGGACAAACAATAAACTTGGCCTAAAAGCTTGTTAGGAAGATCAGAAAAATATGGTCTTTGGTGAATTAGGTCTTTGAATAACACATCCTGGTGTCTTCTTGGCAGATAGGGGTTTCTATATGATCCCTACCCCCACCTCTCCCAGGTGCACTCAAAGTCTTATACCTCGTAACAAAGACCACAACCCTATGGGGGGCGGGGGGATTAAAATGGAGTTAGACCCTCGCGTGCATTACTGTCAGGGCTCATCATAGTCTCTTCTTCATCTGCTTGGCTTGCTTCCTTCTGAGGCTTAATCTCAAAAGTTGAAACTTCAGGTCTTCCTCTCCTAATTCTTCCCCTAATCAAAACTCCGCGATTTAACAGCATTCCTATGCCAATCAGCTCTCAACCTCAGCCTGCTCTGCGGGCAGGCCAGAGCTTCGGGCTCTGGGCTCCTCCTCACTGGTTTGGTTACTTCTTACCTCTGTCTCCCAGTCTACATCAGCTTTCCACTTTACACATCAAGTCACTGTCTCCATAGCAACAGCTATCCAGTTACTCAAGGCGAAATGGTAGGCATTTCCCTTTCCCGTCCAGTCAACCTAATGTGGTTATCAACACCTCTAAGACATCCATGTCCATTTCTGGTGTTAGCACACCAAAACCAGCCACTGCTAACCCTTCCATACAATAGTCTCCGATACAGGATCCGGCAGACAGAGCAATTAGTGGAGTTGGAAAATGAAAACCATTTCGCAGACATACCTACAGGAGGTTCTGGGACTGAGTTACTCAGTGAGATGTAAGACAATCTAAGGTCACTAAAATGCAAGTGTTTGGAGAGGTTGTAACCAGCGGGCTTGTACCCCACTTCTTGGCCAGCTCCATGGGTTAGCCGTTGCTGTGACAACTGTGGCAGTTCCCAAATCACCACTGTGGGGCTTCCTGGGGTGGTTCACCTGACTGTCCCTCCTCTAAGCCTTCCATTGGTTTATGTAAAAACACCTTATTCCTTTGTGATCAAAATACCTGAGTGGGACCTTAAGAGACCTTAAGAGCATCAGCAAAGAGCACTTGCTGCCCTTGAAGAACTCCTGAGTGTAGTTCCCTGCATCTACCTCAAGTGGCTCACAACTCCAGTTTCAGATCTGATGCCATCTTCTGGCCTCCACCCACAAGCACATGATGGCGCGCGCGCGCGCGCGCGCGCACACACACACACACACACACACACACACACACACACACAATTAAGTACTAAATCGTTTTTAAAAACACCCAAGCGTTTTCTGCTTCCAACCCTCTCCTCTCATAGGTCTTCCTATAGCAACCCATTCTCCATCAAACACAATTTAAGTCACCCAGTCCTGCTCAGAATTCCCCAGTAGCTTCCGACCACATCTAGAGTACAGTCTTTTCACTAGGTCCCAACAACCTAATGGTCAGGCCTCTCCTGTAGACCTCTCTAACCTTATTCAGCCACCGGGTTCCCTAGTCCCCAGTCCCAGCAATTCTGTCTAACTCTCTACATTTAATGCGCACACAGTGTTCTCCCCCTTCTCTATCTGGTAAGATTACAAGCCCTGCCCGCCCTCCCAGACCTTACTTTGTCTCTGGTTTCCTAACATCTCTAGAGGATGTGCATGCTGACCATAGGGACAATGTGCCCTCATGTCAGCCCAGGACTCACATCTTGACAGAATAAACCTGAGTGAAACTCAAGGGCAGATTTTACTCATTACTCTATGAGCAACAACTGTGGGATTTTTGATTTGTTTTGAGACAGAGCTCACGTGGCCTTGGCTACCAGCCTGGATCTCCCTATGTAAACCAGGCTGGCCCCTGCCAGGGACTGTAACTGTAAGTCACCAGGCCGGGCACTGCAAATTACTGTTGACTATTACTGAAGATAGTATAATTTGGACATCAAGGCACAGGTAGTAGTATAGCAAATTGTTATGGGACATATTATATTTAATTATATTTTATAGGAGTAAAAAAACACATTCCTGAAAACAAAAATTCCTGAAAGCCCTTTAAACACTGCTGCTAAAACTTGTCTACCCAAAAGGAATGTATTTTTTAAAATGTGTTAGATACAGGAGGGGAAAGGGGATTAGAGGGTGGGTTGTGGTTGGTATTACTGCCAAAACTTTGTCTAACTCCTCTGCTCTTGCAATAGCCTGTTACTGGCTTTTAAAGATAAATGAACTGTTAGTCACGTCCCTGCTCCCTCCCTGTTCCCATCTGATGCCTTTCAATAGGGCTGTGGGGAAGCAGCACCACCTGCTGGGCAGAGCCAGTCCTGCACCCACACAGGCATTTAAGGCCCTGCTGTCAAGCAACCCTGGAAACATCAGTGACTCAGCCACCAAAGCCAGCCCAAACAGCAGACCTCTCTGCTCCAGAATTGCTGATTAGAGAGCTAGCTTCTGAGATTTCTCTTCCCTAAAACTACGGTAACCTGGAAGTCAGTGCCACTGAGGGAAAACCGCCAAAATCTATCTAGCTTGACAAGGAGTCCCTTGTCCCCGGCTATAAACAAGAGAGACCAGGAAAAACCCAAATGTTATCACACACATCTGACTGCATGTATGTCTGCGGACCACACGAGAGCCTGGTGCAGGGAGAGGCTTCAGATGTCCTGGGATCGGAATTAGATGGTTGTGTAAACGCAAGGAATCAAACTCCAGTCCTCTCCAAGGACCACTGAGCCATCTCTGGCCCCTTAAAGATGTTTTTGGGGTTTTTTTATGTTTTTGTTTTTTGTTTTTAATTTTGATTTGTTGTTGTTGTTTGGCTGTTTTTTTGTTTGAGTAGCCTTGGAGGTCCTGAAACTACTCCTATAGGCAAGCTGGCCTGGAATAGAGTTCCTACCTTTGCCACAATTAAAGGCTTTCCTCCAGGGCTGGGATTAAAGAGATGTGCCACCACACCAGGCTGTCTCTCAAGTCCTTACTTTTCTAATTGCTGTTATTAAAGGATAATCTGTCTGCCATCTGCCCATGAACTGGTCTACAAATATATATGTACGCATGAAGTGAATCCTTTCGTTAGGATGTGATTTCACCATTTACAAATTATTCCCATTTCTATAACTTAACATGAATTTATTCTATTTCCTAGTGACAAAACCTGAATCAATGTAACATTTTTTCCTGTCCCCTTCCTCCTCCTATTTCCAAGACTTTACCCCTTATCCAATGCATCCCCCCAAAATGATTCCTACACCATTTTCTTAATTACAAAAATAACTATTTCCTTTAAGTATTTTTTTAATATAGCCTTTTAAAAAACAAGATGGCAGTGGTGACCCACACCTTTAATCCCAGCACTCAGGAGGCAGAGGCAGGTGGATCCCTAAATTCGAGGACAGCCTGGTCTACAGAACAAGTTCCGGGACAGCCAGGGCTACACAGAGAAACCCTGTCTCAGAAAAACCAAACATAACACAAACGAGAGGGCTCAGGGGATAAAGTTCCCTGCCACTAGCAAGACCCACGGGCTCCGTCTGACCCCTGCCCCAGATGGAAGGGAAGAGAACCAACCACCACAAACTGTCCAGCCTGACCCCTCCCTCCCTCCCCGTGTATGTGTGTGTGTGTGTCTGTCTGTCTGTCTGTCTCTCACACGCACACACTCGCACACACACACCAATTAAAATGAGGGGGCAAAAACCAGGGTTATCAAAACGCCAAGAAACTTTCCTTATACATTGAATGCTGTCTGAATTAAGTCGAAATAATGTTTGAATCCAAATTGAAGTGACGCAGTGATTTTCATTTATATGGTTAAAACAGACATGCCTCGCACACACCCAATGCAAAATCTAAAGAAGTTCAGTCTCCCAATGGCTTCAGCCTCGCTTTCCTCTCTGCCTCTGACAGAGTGAGGTACAATCCACACGACTGTATGAAACTGAGAGAAGAAAATGCCTTTATTAATTAATGACATGACACTGACCTGTCAGAATGCATCAGGATAAACAGTGCTGATATAAAATTTACATCTTTAGATCCATTTCAGAGGAAGTGTTACACATTAGAGCTCTTTGTGCTGTTACACTGGTTTCAATAAAACATTTTTTTAAAAAAAATAGTCATTAACATATACTCTCAAACTGTGTAAGACACAGAAAGGCAGCTATAAAACACGCTAACACTGGGGGTTAGTGGAGCCCGCCACGGCCTCAGCTGTTCCGAGCACTGCTCAGAGGCAGGCTGGTGCTTGTAGCACTGTTCCATCCTGACTGACCAGACCCCTGCTCCGGATTTGTTCTCTGAGCAGGGTCAGGGCCTCAGTCTTGTGGACGCTGGGCCGTGAGTCCTTAGTGCAGCGGTGGGACGTGCCCTCTCGGGACAGGGAAGGTGGGCTCCTCGTATGGGTGCCTTTGAAGCAAATCCAGTCTTTAAAATAACACAGGCTCTGGGTAATAATTTCTCAGAACTAGCTTTCCACTTGGTAAACAATTTGATAAACATCACAAATTTGATTAGTATTTTTTCAGTTTCAAATACATCCCGGGCTTGGTAAGACTTAGATTTACGGTCTACACATAAAGTGTCTTTACATGAATTTGGTTTTCATGGAACCAACAACTTTTCTCACATTATGTGCCCATGGAAACTAATCTGAGCACACGTCCATGTATATACCCTTGCACATGTCTGTGTGCACACGTAAGTACGTTACTTTTACAGTTAGAACAAAGCTAGACACTAGGGGACGGCAGCTCTTCCTCAAACCTGGCTCTAGGTGGACGGCAGGTAGAGCTCGCTGAAGGACGTGATGAGGTTGTAGTATGTCTTCTCGTCGTCAGTGAGCCCCGCATTGCCAGGTCGCACCACCACAGCCACGTGCACGTCCGCCTCCTCAGCAGCACTGGCCTCTGCGGAATCAGAGCACAGGTCAGACACCAGGGCCCGACGCCCAAGGTGACAGCCTAAGGCGAGAGCAAGTCACCAGGGAGAGAGAACTGGGTGTGAGCCAGGCGGATTTTGTTGTAGCTAAAAGGCAGCACAGTGAGGAAGAAGTCTAAGTCTTTACATATATAAATTCTATGCTAAGGAACACCTAATTGTATGTGACAGAAACAGCCTGTCCTATTCTGCGCTTTAATTAGAACCCCTGATGAATGCCACACAGGCTGCTCTGGCCCACGCCCTTTGTCCATTCTTCCAAGTCACCCCAAAGAGCTGAGCTGTTTCTCAAAGGGCAGGCTGTGGGGTCGAACACCAATTATTAAGTAGATCAGGGCGAAGGAGTCCTATAATCTAATGCAGGTAAAGTATATGCTCTCACCATCTCAGGCCCCAACATGCCATGCCCCTGCCTAGACTCCACAATTTCCTACTCTTCAAGATTCCACTCAAAACCTGCAGCCCCACCCTGCATTACAGAGCCTGTGTGCTCCTTACAGCCCGTACTTAGCTGCCCTAACAAGGGCTTTATGACTGTTCTTCCCCTCCCTAGGCTGTGGGACTTATGATCAGCAACTGAGCTGGTGCTGGGTGAAGAGTAAAGACAAGAGCAGTGAGATGAGATTAGGCAAGCCGGGTGCTACAGGAGGCCTTTCTAATGTACCCTAGATTACAGTCCTCTCGCCATTTGACTTTTATGTGAAAACCATAGCTAGCATCACCTTTAAATGCATCTACTACATGCTAGGAACCACCCTTGACAAACTTGAGGACAAAGTAGCCCCCCACCTTCATGCCTACCCCATTCTCTTGCACAGCTAGCTCAAAGGAGCTTCCTCCTTACCCTGCCCCTGTCTCTAGACACTGAACTGAGCCAGCAGCAGGTCTCAAACTTCCAATTGCCAGCCTGACACAATGCCCAGTGCTCTAAAACAAAGGCTGGCAAATCACAGCGAGCCATTTCTGTGAAGTTGTACTGGCACACTGCTACACCTGTTCATTTGCATACAGTTCGTGACCGTTCCTGCACTATGAAGACAGGGCCGAGGAGCTGACAGAGACTCTGGGAACTGAAAGGTGCATATTTACTATCCGATCTTAGAGAAAAGGCTCGCTAACTCTTGACCTAGGCACTAAATACTTCAAGTGTGCTCTGCAACACTACAAGCTACAATTCCAAGAAGGCTTTCATTTTCCTCTTCCATACTTTAGCATCATTTGGAATATCAGCTTGGTTTTATGCCCTGTCTTGGTAGAGAAGGGATGGGTATGTGATACAGAAAACCTCACAGGACCAGAGACAACGGAAGAGTAAAGCAAGCAGCCTCTACCTTCCCATTCCAGCTAAGATCATCCATGTTCTGGCCCTCCTGACTGTGTGCGCGCCTGCGCGCCTGCCCGCCCACGAGCTATCCTTAGTGGACATCTAAATGCGGCTGATTTCATTTAAGGCTAACTAATCCTATTCTTTAACATTGGGACTATAGGCAGGCATGGTTTATAGCCCATGCCTTTAATCCCAGCATCCAAGAAGCAGAAGCAAATGCCAGAATGGTCAGGACCACATGGAGAAACCCTGTCTCAAAACAACAACAAACAAACAAAACCAGACAGAGCTGGGAATATCTGTTTCCTTCACTGCACACATCTGCTTTTACTCAAGTTAGAAATTAATCTGTAGAACTTCAGCCCTAGAGAATCGCTTAAATGAAACAAGAAAGACTTGGAACTGCGGGTGTACGCAGATTAAAAGTACCTAAACACAAAACCATAATGAAGGCCTAAGCAGTCCTGAGGAGTTGTGGGCAGGAGACAGCTCAGATGGAAAGGGCACTTGCCACCAGCGCTGACAGCAAGAGCTCCATTACCCAAACTCACATGGACAAACGGACAACCTTCCCCACCTCACACACACACACACCGTCTTCTATTCTCTGTGGACAAGCAGCTCAATGTACAAATGAACAAGAGTTAGAATTAGTGTGTGTACGCGCGTGTGTGGATGCATGTGCTGTGCATGTATACCCATGGAGAGAGAGGACAACCAAGTGTCAGTCCTCAGACACCAATGACCTTTTCCTTCTGACACGGGTCTGTCACTGGTCTGGAAGGCCCGGGGATCTGTCCGCCTCCTCCTCCTGAGCACTGTGGTTACGCACACCGGCCACTTTACAAAGGTGCTGGGGAACAAGCATTTTGGACTGAGCTGCCTTCACAGCCCTGGGAGTTACAATCATGAATAGAACCTAAGTCAGAGAAAGACAGAAGGGTCTGGGATCACAAGATTAACTCAGCTTCGAGACGGCTGCCTGGGGTACAGCCACAGAGCAGACCTTTAATTCTGTCTATGGGGTAACCAACCATGGAAAGTGCTACTGGAATTAGAAGTAACCAAAGCAAATTCAAGCTAAACCAGCTAAACTTACCAGGACAACACAGGAAAAGGTTGGCAAATTATCATTCTTCACAAAAACATTGCACACACCCTGAGCTTACGGTGATGGGAAGGGAGTCTCCATGTACTGCTCCCCAAGTCCCACAACAGCAGAGTACAGCTTCAACTCAGGAAGCAAGTCCACAGAGAAGTGCAACCAGCGAACGTTTCAGTGCAGAGTGTCTGATTTCCTGCAGTCTGGCTCCGTGATATAAAGTAAGCCTCGGGCTGGAGGAATGGCTCCCTTGTTAAGAGCCTGGTTGCTTTTCCAGAGGAGCTGGGTTCAATTCCCAGCACCCACATGTTGATTCACAACCATCTGAAACTCCAGGTCCAGGGGACCCAATAAGCTCACCCCGCTTCCATAGACACATACGGGTGTGCCAAATCATCCATGAATATAAAATAAAAATAAGTACATCCTTAAAGAATAAATAAGCCTTGGCTTGCTTTGTGTATCTGCTTCTCCTCCACTGCAATCAGGTGTGTAAAAGAAAAACTTCAGGGGTTGGAGAGATGGCTCAGCACTGACTGCTCTTCCAGAGGTCCTGAGTGCAATTTCCAGCAACCATATGGTGTCTCACACCCATCTGTAATGGGATCTGATGCCCTCTTCTGGTGTGTCTGAAGACAGCTACAGTGTATGCATAGGCATAAAATAAATAAATAAATAAATCTTTAAAAAAAAAAGTTTTAAAAAAAAGAAAAGATTCCAGGATGTGGAAGAACATAAGCAGTTTACAGAATTCCAGCCCAGCCAGACACACAGAGAGAGCCTGGCCCTAAGTCTGCTGTTCCGAACCTCAGGGTAACAAGCCACTGTGAATGCTGCGATCTGCCAGATTACAGATTCCCACCAAGCTACCAAGGACTGCAAACATGCCTTTCTCTTTAGTAGCAGGTGCCACTGTGACAGGCTCATGTGTGCGGACAATCTTATTATCTTGGCCTCACTTTCTTGAAAGAGAGTCTCTCACTGAACTAGAACTTCTCACCTGAGTTAGGCTGGCTGACTAGCAAGCTCCTGGAACACGATGCTATGTGGGCGCTGGAGATTTGAATTCAGGTGCTCATGGTTGCAGAGCAAGCACTCTTACCTACTGAGCTACCGTACCTCCCTAGCCCTGAACCCTTCTATGATGTTCCCTTGGAATGTGACCCAGACATCCACTTCTGCCACATTAGGACACCACACATAAGCGAGTGGCCACGGTGGATTGTGAACTGCACCCTCAGCAGGCTCAGGTCTCCGCCAGGCGCTGGGGAGGTTGGGGACCTTTGGGAAAGGGCCTCCCTAGCAGGTGCAGGCCAACAGAGGGCTCTAACCCAGACCTGCTTCCTGAGCAGTGGCTATGGCAGAGGGCAAGCCGCTCCAGGGCCCACACCTCTCCCCCCTTCAAGCACTCAGGCGCTGCATCACAACGGCTATAACACCAGGCCAGAGCAGCTACCCACCTACAGTGACATCCGTGAGAAACAGGATGTTGTTGGTTGAACAACCGATGCTATCTGCAATCTTCCGGTAACTCTCACTCTCCACTTTGTGTCCAATCTTGGTGTCAAAGTGACCATCGATGAGCTGAACCAGGGGAATGGAAAGGACTGGTCAGTACACATCTACTTGCAATGGACCGCTTTCTTCACCCTGCAGGCCTTCCTCTGAAACGCATGCCGATCACAGTCACTGCATCTCACAAATATTTACTGAAAAGATATCTAACGGACTGCTTTACAGAAACTACAAAAACCAAGAGTTTTACGGTAATAAAAACGTTCCATTTGGTTCTCATCAGCACTGCGCTATGCCCTCCACTCCAGTCTGCACACACTGCTACACTCCAATTACTTCTCGGACTGGGTTTTGCTCTGGATGTTTGTAACTATTAAAAAGCTGATGTTGCACACCTCTGTTCTCTGACTCACTTGGCAACCGAAGGAGACTTTTACTACTGAAACCAGGAGGTAGGTGTTACCATGCCCCATGCACTTACTCGGCTCTGTGTACAGACCTCACTCACTGCTGATCTCACTGGACACAGTGTCCATCTGTATCTGCAAAATGACCGTCATCTATTCAAGTTTCCACTACTGGTTTAATATCTGCTATAGAAGACAAAAGAATATATATATTCTTTTATATATAAAACTATATAGAATATGGCACCATCCAAAACCAAAATGTTCCTGAATATCCAACATGGGTACAGAAAATACGAATTCAGAGATGGAGGCACAGCTAGGTGACATAGCACTTTCTGAGTACTGCAGGAAGCCATGGGCTCTAACTCCCCTCAAGAAAGTAACAGCCAAACTAATTCTGTTTGGTCAGCCCTTCTGAGAAGGGGAGGAGTTTTGAGTTGCTGATGGTTTGTATGAGAAAAATAGTACGTCTACTTTCTAATGTGTCAGCATGTTCATATACACTTGTATCATTTTATACATAGAGTAAAACATATACATTAAATATAATACATACATATTATTTATAATGTATACAATATATGTGTATATATGCTTGTGTGTGTATATATGTATATATAAAAAATATATAAATAAAATAAAATATGGTTTTAGTAGTAGCCTTACCAGAATTACTTAAGAGTGGGTATTTAAATGTATTCTACACCTCCACTGACAACGCAAATTTCCTAGCAAACAAAACACTGCTTTTCATTGATGTTTGAAATAGTGAGGCCTCCTTGTGGGCCTCAGACCCACTGTGCAGGCAGGCTAGCCTGGACAGTGTGACACTATTACCTTAACCCCCGAGTGCTGGTATAACAGACGCTCCGGCACCCATAGCTTGGAACCTACACTTTGTATATGAGAGAGAGAGAGAGAGAGAGAGAGAGAGAGAGAGAGAGAGAGAGAGAGCGCATCCACCCTGGGTTGCAGGAAAAAGGCAGCTGAGTGAGCCACACAGAGTGGGGGCAGTAAAGCAGCCCTGGTTTGCGCTCTCTGCATCAGTTCCTGCATCCAGGTTCCTGCTTGAGTTCCTCCCTAACTTTCCCAAATGACTTGATGGGGCAGTGTAAGCCAAGCAAATCCCCACCAAGCTGCTGCTGGCGGAGTTCTTACCACAGCCTTAGCCAACAAGGTCGGACACCAAATAACCTACCTCAAGAATGTCTCCCTCTGTGGAATGGCCGAAGAGCAGCTTCTGTGCCTCCACGCTCCCTGAAGAATAGATGTATACCTTCATCCCAGCCTCTCTCCACCTTCTGACTGCAGGAACCACATCTGCAAAGAACCTGGAGAGAGCCCGGCAAGTTACACGGCAAAGGTACCCCGTCCAGCCAGGTGGCAATCAGACAGTGCAGATGCCACACCCTCCTCTGCCTTGGCTCCAATGCTAGCCTGAGAGGCAACTCCATGAGACAGGTATTCTCGTGGTTCTAATCAACAGGTCATTGGACTTCCAGGATCACAGATTAAAACCAACAAGTTTGGCAGATGGAAGCGCATTTAACAATAAAAAAGTACGAAGGAATGATCTAAGGAAGTGAGCGGTGGATGGAGAGATGGACCAGAGTTAAGAGCACTTGCATGTTCTTGCAGAGGGCCTGGATCTGCTCCCAGCACCCACACAGCACCTCACAACTGCCTATAACTCTAGTTCTAAGAAATCCAATGCCTTCTTCGGACCTCCATGGGTACCAGCATGTATGTGGTGTATATAACTGCTGGGCCATCTCTCCAGCCCTCTCACTTTTCCTGTCTGCAAAAGGCACGATAGTTGTGAGAGGCAGGGCAACAGTGCTGTCACTGGGACCCAGGGTCACTGGCGTGCCATGTAAGGCTCAGGGAAGCCCACCTCCCAACAGCACAGATGTACACCACCACACCAGGCTCAAGTTGCCTCTTTTTAGGAAGCTGTTTTAAAATAGAACTAAATATCTTCCCCCTGCCCCCAAAGCCCCACATGCAGAGGTACTATGCTGAATGAAATACTTCTGAAAACAAGAAAACAAAACAGCTCACTTGCTACAAAAAGGCAATACTGATCTGACTCCCCCTCTCCTTAGACAGGGTCTCTCATGTAACCTTCCCTTGCCTGGAACTCAGAGATCTGCCTGCCTCTGCCTTTCAAATGTGCGGATTCAATGTGCAGGCTACGGTGCCTGGCAACTTTATCACCTTTCACTGACTGCACCTAACAGAGGGGAGAGAGGAATGCGAGGTTACACTGGGCTTTGAACTGCCTTATCATGAGCGCACATACTCTGCCTTCATGCGGCCAGCCATGAAAGCCGCCTTCCACATGTGGCCTTGCAGCTGTTTGAGCGCTGTGGTCTTGCGGTCATGGGACATCTGCCAGTACACGTTGTCCACCACGGCCTGGATCATCTGCTGCAGATCACTGCCAGATGCCACGGGTATCGGAACAGCCCCATCCAGATGTGCATCTTCCTCGGCCTTCAAATCAGAGACAAACTAAGTTTATTCATGTGCACGTTTAAAAGCACTCTATGCATACACTTTCACACACACATGCACCATGCACACATGTGTGGTTTTTTAAAAAAGATACAGCAGAAACCAGGCAGGACAATTTTCTTCCAGCAATCAGTTATCCTGAGAACTGCTAAAAATTAATCTTAAAGGAACGACTGGGCAAAATAGATCATTAGATAAAAAAGCGCTTGCCACCAAGCCTGATGACCTGAGTTCAATCTCTGAGACCTATGTGATCAAAAGGAAAGAAATGGCTCTCAAACTGTGCTCTAACCTTCACAAGCACTCCATGGCACATTCATATTCATATTCTCTCTTTCTCTCTCTCTCTTCCTCTCAAAACATTTAAAAAATATATATGTCATCCTAGAATACTAGTTTGTGTTGCCTTTCTTGCTAAGCCAAAGGCATGCTGTGTGAGAAGAAAAGGCCAACGATGATTGTAAGTCTGGTGTGCTGAGTCAGTTGATAGCATACACAAGCCGAACTGATTAACACTGATCATGTTCTCAGTGCTTTAACTGGAGAGGGAACAAGTATCATTACTTAGTTTATGGCCAACAGAGAGAAACCCAGAAAGTGACAGCACTGGCTCACTTCCGCCTCTCTTGGTCACAGTGCTAGAGATGCTTGGTGGTTAGAGCACATGCTGCACTGGGTAGAGGACCATCAGGAGCCATTGTAGGAGCCATTGTAGAAGACCCAAGCGGAAGCCAGGCATACCGGTGTACACCTTTAGTCCCAGCACTTGGAAAGCAGAGGCAGCCAATCTCTGAGTTTAAGACTAGCCTGGTTTACAGAACAAGCTCCAGGACAGCCAGGGCTTCACAGATAAATACTATATTGAATTATTTAAAAAAAAAAAAAAAAAGACCCAAGTTCAGTCCCAGTAGACTCCATGTCAGATGGCTGACAAATGCCTGTGAATCCAGCTCCAGGGTTATCTGGTGCCCTCCTCTGGCTTCTGTAGGCACAGACAGACAGACAGACAGCTCCAGGGTTATCTGGTGCCCTCCTCTGGCTTCTGTAGGCACAGACAGACAGACAGACAGACAGCTCCAGTGTTATCTGGTGCCCTCCTCTGGCTTCTGTAGGCACACACACAGACAGACAGACAGACACACACAATTCGTTTACAAGGATTTTACAACAATGCAACGCGTTATCTATAGAACACTTGTTGAGACAATAAAAGATACCCTCAGGATACATAGGAAAATACTGCATGACTCAAAGGATGTTCCAGTTACTTTTAATCCTAACCTTGCACAATAAAGAGAAGACCATGAACAGCCTTCTACACATCCCGAGTGGGAAGGCTGCTGGTGAGGGCTGCACAGCATGGAAGGTCTCTGCCCTGAGGAAGAGAATGCAGGCTGACCAGGGAGCAGCAGAGAGCAGGCTGAAGCCAGGGCCAACGGTAACTGGAAGGTGCCTGCCTGTGAGGGACACTGTCCTGGGGAAGTCTCCCACCGTGAGGTAGGAGAGTAGAAACTGACAAGCTGCTGACACTTGGTGACATTAATGACATGGGCTGATACTGCACAAAGCCTTCTGTCTTCCACCAAGAAAGGCTTCATTTCACAAATACACAAGGCTTCTATGCAACTGAAACAGTCGCTGAAAGAAGCAATTCTGCTGACACAGGTTGCTCTGACTTGCTTGTCTTATTACACGCTATGAATTCCTAGGCAGGCAAGCCACTGCAGCTTCTACCTGGAAGCAGGGCATGATTTAAAACATGCTCAGGGCCCGCTAAGTCCCCAGGCATCGCCCGTTCTCAGAGGCTGAGGGAAGTCCTAACCTGTTTCCTCAGCAGGCTGACGTCCTGCTGACACTCCTCCTCCTCCCAGTGGGTCTGCAGGTACTCCTTGACATTTTCTTTGATGTACGGAAATAAAACATCCTGGAAAGAAAAAGAGTAAAACAAGAATTAAAAAACAAGGGCTGGTTATTTTTCTGAACTGCATCACACGATCTGAGTCTTTTATAATCTCACCTTAACTAACAAACCGCACAAAGGAAGTCCCAGTGAAACTGCCGCCGTGGGCCTGTTCCCAATGGGACACAAAGGGAAACTAAGAAACCAAGGGGCCAGGAACCGGCGAGCTGGTCCTGCCTGTAATAATGACGCTTTTTTGGAGTGCAGTCACGATCATTTAGTTACACGGTTTCTGGCTATTTGGGGCCACAGTGGTCGAGTTAAGACCATTTAGCCCACAAAGCCTAAAACATGTTCCCCAGCCATGTCTACAAATCTGCTAACTCTCAGACCATTGTTTGCTTGCTTTATTTTTTGGATTATCTGTCTTTATTTTATGTATCTGA
Source organism: Mus caroli (assembly GCF_978045245.1). Classification (NCBI taxonomy): domain Eukaryota; kingdom Metazoa; phylum Chordata; class Mammalia; order Rodentia; family Muridae; genus Mus; species Mus caroli. Next base: position 104,248,880 of record NW_028227259.1, on the reverse strand, counting down.
GTGTTTACCTTTGTATGCCTGCCTCAGACCTGGCATTAAGACAGTTGTAAGGCACCGTGTAGATGCTTGGGTGCTGGGAACTGAACGTGAGAGCAAGTGGTTTCAACTACCACACCTCTCCATCCCGAGGGCACGATGTCAGCTGGAACGTATCCAGATGGCAACATTAAAGGGACAGTTCAACAACATACTTGGTCAGACTTTCTCCAGAGCATCCTCAATAGGCTATGCAGCTAGTTGTGTGCCTTACACACAGGAGGAATGACTCAAGATTGACTAAACCTACATTATATAGTGAGTCCCAGCTACAAAGGGAGACCCCATCTCAAGGAAAAAAAGGAAAAGATATGCAAATTTATATGCAAAGCAATTCACTAATAAATAACTCATCAGCTGAAATTATACGCTCTCGTTGAGGGGGGCGGGGCTAGAGAGCTGGCTCCACAGTTAGGAGAGCTGGCGGCTCTTACAGAGGATCCAGAGTTGATTCCCAGTACTCACCGGGCTGCTCACAACCTCTGGCTCCAAGGGACGCCAGCCACACCCCTTCTGTCCGCCTTGGGTATAAGCACGTGGTGCACAGACACACAAATAATTTGTTTTAGAGTATTGTCTGGTGCCAAGGCCGGAACCCAGCCAGGGCCGTCTGCCTTCTGCTTTCTTTAAGACTTGTTTTCCTTATGTTAATTGTATATAAGGAGGGCACGTCCACCACAGGTGCAGTGCCCACAGAGGCTAGGGTGTCAGACTCCTCTGGAGCCGGGTCACAGCCAGTTGTAAGCCGCTGGGGGTGGGTGCTGGGAACAGAACTCAGGTCCTCAGAATGTGCTCCTAACCACTGAGCCACCCCTCCAGCCTGGCCCCCACCTTCTAAGGAAATGCCTTACTGATACACTTAAACTCATGGCACCTTCTTTAGTTAAAATGTCTAAATGTACATACATCTCCTCAAATTATAGTATGGTACATACAACCATTTCTTTTAAATGTCTACTGTGTATGGAGACATGGAAGCTGGGAGTAAGGAGTGGAGAGGTGACTGGAGAAGTGCCCGTCACTGCTACCGACCGACTCCATGGGCTGGGGTGGGAAACACGCGTCACTGCAGAACAGTTCAGGAGCAAGCCAAGTGCAGGGGGCTGTGCAGGCTCAGGATGTGGTGGGCTAGCCAGTCTTAGAGATACATCTAAACACTTGAGAACAGGTTTGTGCTTGAGTATAGAACCCATGCATACACTGCGGAGGTCTTATATTTTAAGTTAAAGCATAATGAATGAAATTCAAACCTACTTAAAATCACTCACTCACTCTATTTATTTATTTATTTATTTATTTATTGAAAAATCCACTAACTGCCTCCACCTTGAGATGGGCTCTATACTTGGCATAGATTAGTCCAACACTTGCAACCTCCTTACACCTCAGCCTGCCAGAGTATCCGTATATGCTACCACACCCTCAGCCTACCAGAGTATCCGTATATGCCACCACACCCTCAGCCTGCCAGAGTATCCGTATATGCCACCACACCCTCAGCCTGCCAGAGTATCCGTATATGCCACCACATCCTCAGCCTGCCAGAGTATCCGTATATGCCACCACACCCTCAGCCTGCCAGAGTATCCGTATATGCTACCATGCCTGGCTAAACGAGACTTTAATAAATGCTACAAAAATCAGAAATGTGTAAGATTTTTTTCTTTTTTGTCATAGTCCAGGCTAGCCTCAAACTCCCATCCCCCTGCCTCACCTTCCCAAGTAACAGTACTATAGGCATAAGCTAACACATCCAAAGAGCTGAAGGGAAGCTCAGAGAAATGATAACAGAACCAATCAAAGGTCCTAAGACTGCATCACAGCCCCTAAAGGTTCTGGGACCTTCTAGGGAACCAGCAAAGCCAAATTACTCCCAGAGTACACTCCGCTGCTGATGTCGTCCATGATGATAAAGACATCTTTACAGGTAAGTCAGCAGAGTGACTAACTTAGCAATTGCTGCCAGTCACCTTCAAACAAGTATCAATGGTTTCTAATAAATGTTAAGATGTTACTGACTCTTTCCCCACACCCTTCCTTCCTTTCTTCCTTCTTTTTCAGTGGGAGTATGCAATGGGGTTTTCCACAGGCCATGCAAACACAAAGACCAAATGCAGACATAAGAATCCGACATCAGACTGGGGAAGCTGAGAGCACTGGCTGCTCTTGGAGGGGACCCGGGTTCCATTCATGGTGGTTCCCAACCATCTCTACCTCCAGAGATATAATGCCCTGTTCTGAACGCCACTGGGCACTTACCAGGGAAACTCCGGGGGTCATTTACCTTGGGGATATGGCCATTGGCAGGCTGCCCGTTGTACTAATCTCTGTTAGTGTGATAAAACATTCTGACCAAAACCAACGTAAGGGAGGAAAAGATTTATCTGTGCTCACCGCAGCAGTTAGCTGTGCAAGATCAAGCCATCATCATCATCATCAGTATGGGTGGAAGAAGGGTAGGCCAGAATCCACACCTAACAAAGAACCTACTGGCGGCTGCTGGCTTCAGGGAGGGGTCAAGGTCATTTACCTTGGGAATATGGCCATTGGCAGTTGTAAAAATCTCTGTTGGTGTGATAAAACATTCTGACAAAACCACCTTAAGGAAGGAGAGGATTTCTTTGGCTTATGCTCCCAGTCTACTAGTTAGTTTATATCAACTTGACACAGGCTGGAGTCATCAAAGAGGGAACCAACATTGAAAAAATGTCTCCATAAGATAGGGCCCAGCTCACTATGGGTGGTGCCATCCCTGGGCTGGTGGTCTTGTTCTATAAAAAGGCAGGCTGAGCAAGCCATAAGCAGTGGCACTCCATGCATCAGCTCCCGCCTGCGCTTCCTGCCCTGCTTGAGGCCATGGTGTTTCTTACGAGCAGGGACTCAAGTAGCAAACACTTCATGGCTGCTTGCTGGCTAGCTTGGGCTCACACACAGCATGCTAGCTTTCTTATACAGTCCAGGATGGGGGGCTGGGGGGAGGGCAATACAGGCTCCTCGCGTCAATTCTTCATCAAGATAAGTCCCCTCAGGTACACCCGTAGGCCAATCTGCTCTGAGCAGCTAACCAAGGCTTTCCTCTAGGCTTTGACTCTTGGCTACAGCCAGCTGACAGCATTATTTAGGACAAGCAGTGGTGGGCCGGCCCCACCCCCTCACTTACCTGCACACCTGGGCAGCATTAAGAACACCCAATGGGATGTTATTTTTAAAAGAGAAGGAGAGGATAAAGTTGGGAAGGTCAAGTGTTAGGGGAATAGGGTTCGGGGGAGTGGGGAGCCAGACCAACCCCAAGACCTTTTCAGAGGTCCTGGTGAAAGGACAAAGGGACCTTTAGTTCTGTGTCCTTGTCCAGGTGTGGACTTGGCAAGTCAGGTCTATCTAGGGCTGGAGCCAGTGCCTCAGGGGACGTAAGGCTGGCCCCAATCTTCCCCCTGGCTGTGATTAGCAGCCCCAAGGTAGCTGGGCCTGAGACATCCTATGCAGTCTTTGCCAGCACTGTCTAATCTGGCTGTTGACCTTGGCCATTTTCCCTTGCAAACAGTATATATATGGTGCTGGACTGCTTAATAAACTTGCTTGGCCTGAGACAACGCTGTGCAAGCCCTCCAGACCCAGCTTCTATCTTTCTCATCCCCAGCACCTGTCAGGACCTAGTCACCAAGAAATGACCTGCTGGTTCAGGTTAGGGTGGACATGACTAAGATTGTATATGTATAGTAACAGATAAACTACTGTTTAAAGATGCACTCCAAACACACATTTTTCATGCTGATATTCACATTTACAAAGCACTAGGGCTTACTGCTCCTACTGAGAATGGGAAGTCCTTGCGCACATGCGGTGGAGCACGGACCTCTCTGAGTTCTAGGGCAGCCGGAGCTACACCGTGAGAACCTTGTGGCAGGATGAAATGCTCTCGACTGCTCAGTCTGATTCCCAATACCGCAAATGCATCGAGGACTAGAGGTAAACAAGTCACAGAGCGGCTTCCACACACACACAGATTAGAAAGGCTCTCCAGCAGGGTCACCTGAGACCAGGTATAATTTTACTGAGTGTAGAAATTACAGTGCTTCCATACTACACCACAGTGGTCAGAAGGCCCTGAAAATACACAATCCTACTCCTGGCAAAGCCGGCTCACTATGAGTTATGTAATTAGAATAATTACTCCAAGTCATTCGGCCCTGTGGGCTCTCCTCACTTAGCCTCCTCCAAAGCTCCTGAACCACTGTACAGACAGACATACAGTCAGACACACACAAATACGCACAGCAGGAAGGTTGTAGGGCTGGAGCAGGGGGAATCTGTCATTAGTAACAGCCATGAAATAAAGTTAGGATATCTAATAGTTAATAGACCAATATGAACAAATGTCATCTCAGCGGTTTGGGTACATAATTAGAAACTCAGGTGGGTGTACACTTGTGTGCTGAGGCGTGAACCAGGGCCTTCTACATACTAAGAAAACGCCCCACTAGAGAGAATGCCCACGTCTGAGAAATTTTAAAATGTATCTAAAACCAAAATCTAAGTACAACTGGAAAATGAAAATCACCAAGGTCTTCTAACATCTGTTTACATCCTCAAAACCCTTGTCCACACGTCACCTGTTCAACAATGACAAAGAAGCTGACCAATCGCTTGGACGGTCTCACCAGGCGTGCCAGTGAGAGCAGAAGCACACAAACAGCCCAATGGGCGCATCCTCCATCCAGCACACGTGGCAGAGATGCCCTGACGGAGCACCAGAAAGAGCCGAGCACCAGACTCTCCCTGCGAGCTCCTTTTATACTGACACTCTTCCTACTGGGTAGTCCAGGCTCCCTTACACTCCTCCTTCTCCTCACCGCCTCACTACACCCCTCACCCCAGCATAAGCAAACTGGTTCTCCTGACAACACTGCCTGACAAGGTGCCACATATAGCCACTCCTCTACTAGCAATGGACCTAAAAAGCTAAAGCAATGTTTATTGCAGCACTGGTAATACAGCAGAGGGCCTGGGGGAGTTGAGACCTTCAGCAGCATCAGCAACTATGAGGGTGGCGGGTGCTGTAACTCTAACACTCAGGAGCTGGAGAGAGGAGGACCATCGGCAGCTACACACCGACCCTGAATCAAAATCAAAACACAAGCAGGAAACACTGCACGGCATACAAGTCAGTGTGATAAAGTCACCTTCATCAGCACAAATGCAAGACAGGATAGTCTTAGGGGTTCAGCTAAATGTGTGGTATTTCCTTAAACTAAGATCTAAAGCAAACTGGCGTGTATGGTTCAGGGAGGCGTGGCCGTGGTGGGGAGGGAGGTGCATACTGGGGTGAACTCAGAGGCTTCAAAAGACTTATCATCAGGATGTAAGCTTTAAAAAGAAAAATGTTACAGGTGTTTTACCTGCATGTATGTCTGTGTACACATGTTCTTAGAGGCCAGTGAGGGTACCAGACCCCTTGGAACTGGAGTTATAGTCAGCTGTGAGCCATCATGTAGGTGCTGGGAATCAGTCCTAAGCCCTCTGGAAGGGCAGACAGGGTTCTTAACCTAGATCCATCGCACCAGCCCCAAAGGATGTAAGCTCTTAGTTACCGCTCCAGTGCTCTGCCGGTCTGTCTTGCTTCCACGCTTCCTGCTGTGATGGCCATGGACTCCTATTATATAAGCAAGCTCTCAATTAAATAAACGTTGTCTTCTATGACTGCCTCGGCCATGGTGTCTCTTCACAGCAAACGAAGAGTGACTAAGACACTAGCTGGGGACCAAGCCTTTCACACATGAGCTTGTGAGGAACCGCTGAACCAAACAGTAACAGCCTCATCCGTGATCACTGACTGAAAGCCAATAATGGAGTGACTGGAGTTGTCGGCTGCAGTTCTCATCTCAGAACTCCCAGAAATGAAAAGTTTGAAAACTGGAGCCTATTTAAAACTGCTTGTCATCCACCAGATCCCTGCCTCACCTATAAAGCCCCGCCCCCACCACACACCGGAAACCCACTAAGCCAGAATGCAGTGTCAGAGCAAAACACCTAGAGGTTTACATCCTCTGGTGACAGTGTGTTCGCTAGCTGGCCTACTTGGGTGAGAAGATGTAATTCAATAATTCTCAAGACTGTATCCATTCTTTAAGCACATACTCAGTTTCTATGTGACACAAAGTGCCTTCAAGTTACTTTAAAAAACGGCCAATGATTATATCATAGCCTGGCATACACCGTAACACACATGCAAGTGCTCTAGAACATACTGTTTAAAGCCAGCAGTGGGAGTGGGAACACACAGTGTTGGAGTATAAAAGGTCCAGAGCTCCACGCTCAGCTCCAATGTGTATGTGCTGTGTGTACAGGGCTAGAAAAAGGGCCCAGTAGTTAACAGTGCACATGGTTCTTTCCAGAGGACCTGAGTTCAATTCCCAGAACCCATGTCTGGCTACTGAGCCACCTATAACTACAGCTCCAAAGATCTGAGTCCTCTGGACTTGACAGGCATGTGTGCACTCACACCCTCTCTCACATGCACACCATTAAAAATACATTAAAAAGAGAGAGAAGGAGCAGGGGGAAGGGAGGAACTGGTTGGACAACTTCATTGGGTGACACTTGCCACCAAGTCCAATACCCTGAGACCCACATGGTGGAAGGAGGGAGCTGACTCCACAAGTTATGCTCTAACACATACATCCATGTGTGTGCTCATACAAGTATATGCAGGAAATAAAAAGGGTGGGGTGGCTCTCCAGACATCTATGAGTTGACAGCCAGCATGGCCTACATAAAGAGACAGAACTTATCTCAAAAGAAAATGAAAAGGCTAGTTAGTGCTCAAAGTACAATCCAGTGAAATTCCAGGGCTGGAGAGATGGCTCGGTGGTTAAGAGCACTAACTGCTCTTCCAGAGGTCCTGAGTGCAATTCCCAGCAACCACAAGGTGGCTCACAATCATCTGTAATGGGATCCGATGCCCTCTTCTGGTGTGTCTGAAGATGGTGACAGTATACTCACATACGTAAAATAAAGTCCTTCTTAAAAAAATTCCAGAAATGATCCTAACTTTTAATGTTAATTAAATCCTGATAATTTTACAACATTCTAGTATAAAAACCATGCTGCTGTTAACCCTAGCATCTACAAATAAACCCATGGATGTTTTTAGTGCACCAGACATCTGAGGGGTTTACATCTAGCAGAGCATAGAACAAAGGTTATATACAGGGCAGTGGCAGTGTGGCAGAGTGCTTGCCTAGTGTGTGCCAGGGCCCAGGGTTAAGCTCTAGGGTGGGGAAGGCTACAACACTAAATGAGAGTGTTTGCTTCCTAGGGAACTGTAATTACACCCACTAAGTGCTGATGGGGATGCCGGGCCAGCAGCAGCTTCTTTCCATGTAGCTCAACAACAGCTCAGGGAGTGAACGCCATTATTGCGGTGTTTCCGACAATGGAGCTGTAGAGGCTGCCTTGTAAACATTTAGAAGACAAAATATGGACGTGCTGTTTATGGCTGTGGCTGTTTTGATGAGAAAGTCACAGAACCACTAAAAATCAAAATAAGTGGCTGCAGTATTTACCTAAGTTCCCTTGAAGAAAATAGGGGATGAAAGATCCTTCCTAGGAACAGAGCTCAGCTAAGGAACTTAAAAGTCTTCCAGGGGAGCCCCAGAGTACAAATGATAGAGGCTGAAACCTTAAAAGACGGTTGACCCAGAGAAGAAGACAACACAGAGAGGCCACTATGTTACTAACCTCAAAGGACATGGGAAAGGAAATGGCTTAATGTGATTCTTAAAACTAAATCAACTTTCTAAGCCAGAAGTAAAACTCGATAGTAAATAGTTCACAGCGTAAAACTCTGTTGTGGGCGATATGAGACACAGAAGGAAATGGAGAGCGCAGCTCTGTTAAGAGCCTCCCTGGGCTCCACACTGGGAGCAGAAGATATTTCTCCTTCCAGCTTTCATGGGCTCTAAACGCAGCTCGTGGGTGCTGGGGAGACAGAACCTTCTGCCTATCCGGTCAGCTCAGGCTGGCATGCGCTCACACTGCCTCCAGGACCAGCAGGACCAGCAGGACCAGCCCTCTTCTGTTTGGTCTCTAGTGCTAGCAGTACAAGCCGAGCCACCACACCACACGCTACGTTCTGCCATGAAAATTTGTAATCTTCTTAAAGCATGCATGCCGTGTGTAAAGGGGGGGGGGGGGGGCCGCACAGCATGAATGTGAAGGTCACGAGGCTTAGCAACAAGTGCCTTCACCCAGGGGGCGATCTCACCAGCCCAAAAACATCTAAGAAAAGAGCACAAAATTGATAAAATTTAGGTTTAGTTAAAAAAAAAAAATTCGGGTATAACAGCAACACACCTATAATCCCAGCAGCACCTGGGTGAAGGCAAACGAATCTGGAGTTTAAGGTCATTCCTGGCTACGTGGGAAACGTGAGGCCAGCCTGAGATATATGTGAGAACCTGTGTCAACCTCAAAAACAGATTTCACAAGTATTTTTTGGTCAGGTATGATGGACTCTTGCTACATAGCCCAAGTTGGCCTGAAACCTGAGTGCTGACATTATAGGCTCATGCTACCACACCGGTTGTTGGAATATTTTAAATAAGGTACTCGCCCACTCTAAGCCATTGATCCTGAGTGAAATTAGGAGAAAACAAATGCAATGGACCCCAGCAGCTAGTCAGATGTAACTGTGGCTAAAGAGTCCAGTAAAATCCAAATTCAATCAAAACAGTCACACTGTAGCCTCAAGAGAGCAAAGCCAAATCAAGCCAGGCAGTGAGCCGGTGGGCAAGCGTAAATCTGGGGACCACATCTGTGCTGGGCCCGGTAGCTAGCACCTCCTGTGGGTAACACAGAGGTGAGCCTTCACAAGCAACACCCTGGCAGTGCGGCAGTGTCAGATGCCTGTTTTAAAGTTCCAGATTAGGTTTCAGGAATTGCATAATGATAAAATGAATTTCAGGAGCCATTTCCAATCTTTTGTTTCCTGAAGTCCTGGCTCTCGACCAGACTTGTTTCCCTAGGACAAGAGGGCAGACGTACTGCCAACTGGGTGACATCACCTATGGAGGGAGGAGCCTCTCCTACCAGGGAACTGTTTGCTGAGGACAGCGGCTTTCCAGGCAGGAGGGAATGCTGCCTTTCTTCTTTGGAATCAGTTCATGTAATCCATCCCATCTCCCTGCTAGTCAGCAGAAGGCAAAGGAGATGAAAGAGGTGACAAGCCTTGGCCTTTACATAACCCTGTCTCAACAGTGAGGTTAACCCTTCTTTTTTTTTTTTTTTTTTTTTTTTTTTTTTTGAGACAGGGTTTCTCTGTATAGCCCTGGCTGTCCTGGCACTCACTTTGTAGACCAGGCTGGCCTCGAACTCAGAAATCCACCTGCCTCTGCCTCCCGAGTGCTGGGATTAAAGGCGTGCGCCACCACGCCCGGCTGAGGTTAACCCTTCTTGATTAAAGTTTCCTAGTAAAGTTTTAGAAAAAAACATTCACTTAGCTCAAAGCAAGGAAAGCGCTCTTAAGATAGACAGCGCTCGCTGCACAGTGGCATAAAGACAAGCTTCTGAGGGAGACTGCCCGTAACCAGCATGGCAGGGGTGTTCACACAGTGAAGTTTCAATTCCTGTGACTTTAGAAAAAGATACCCACCCTGCCAAAGCAACCTAGCTGTTCCAGATATGTAGACTATATATAACATTGCCTTCTTCTCCCTTCAGGAATAGTGCTGTGGGCTGAGGGCACCGCTCAGAGTTAGGTGGAATGTGTTTGTTTCTCAGGCCCACAGCTTCATCCCCAGCAGGTGGGGCGAGGGGAGAGACTGAATCCAACCCAGGCCTCTGATCCTGTTCATTCTTTCTTAATGTGACCCGAGTGGCTGGAAGGTTCACATCAGACAATTTACATCTCTGTGTCCTCTGGCTCCTGAGATGCACCTCCTTGTCACCTGACCCTGTCTGCAATATGGACATGCGCCACTGAAAAACCAAGTCTGTGAAAGTAATCCAGGCCTGCTCCAATCGGTGAAGCGAGGCACCCCCTCACCTATTCTAAGGCCACTTCCCTTGGCCCAACGCAGCGTGACTCACGGCAAAGGAGTTCTACTTTACATGTGATCTTCATCTTTATTATTGGAGTTTTTAAAGGCAGGGACTAATGTGTAGTTTACACTGTCCTCAAACTCATGATTGTCCGTCTCAGCCTCCAGGGTGACAGGAATGTGCCACCATACCAGGCTCAAATAGCTCTGCCTGGCTTTGTCTGGCCACTTCTAAGGATGGGAGTCAGTTCACAGCACGGTGTGTTCCATCTGCCAGGACCTTTCCATGGCTACAGTGCTGAAAGCTAAACCTCTTTCCCTAGGACAGATCAGAAACTGACAAGCGCTTCTGTGCTCTGGGGCGGGAAGGGTTCTCAGACTGCTCCTCGATGCCCCTTTCTCCCTGGAGACAGAACCCAAACAATAGGGTCCCTTTTGAAAACTGTTTTCTGCACTCCAAGTAAATCAAGAAATGCGCTCATCTTGTAAATCCTGTTAGAGAGGTTAACTGTAACTAGGGAAAGATAAATTCTAACCTACCTAAGTGCGATGGATGACGATGAACAAGGGAGGGCTATCGTTACAACTGGCCTGGGTGTGGGTGGGATAAGGTTTTAAAGGAAATTCAGAAGATCCTCACGGAGTCAGGCCAGGATCCTAGTCGGGAAAGGATTCATGCTTATTACAAGGAAACAAACTCAACATAGTAGATGAAGAGGCTGAGGTTCCAAGATGCTTTATAGTTGGCCCATGTACAATCAGAACTCAACTACAAGGTTCTCAAAGGCCAACGCCAAGGGAGGCTATCCAAGCCTCAGGGCAGGGTGTCCTCAGGGGGCCCAGCTCACCAGCACCAACTCTCTGGATTCTGATATCACATGCCATTTGAAAACTAACAACAGAGCTATGCATCCTTCCAGAGACTTGGGAGAGGGGGATGCAGATACACCTGGAGACAAGGAGCCAATGCCAGCCATTTATCCACCACCATAAAGACAGCATCTGCTGCTAAATATGGAGGAGCCATCTGGGCCAGCAAATCCGAGGCCCACTGGTCTCTGCAGCCCCAGTGCTGGGATTACAGGGAAGCTCCGGGTCTGTTCTGTTGTTATTGTTTTGTTTTTATTTTTACATGTGTTCTAGCGTTCAGAACTCAGGTCCTTGTGCTCAAGTCATGAACTTTACTTTGCTGACTAAGCCAGCTCTAAAGCTATGAGAGATTCCGAACCAAAACCCAGAGGGATTTTTGGCTAATTTGGCAGTTGTCACCGTAACTATATTAATAGTAATTTCCCCTCAGGAGTAGCAGCATTTTCCCTCCTCTGTTCAAAACCAACAAGTATCTAATCCCCAAAGTTAAATTTCCAGCCCTAAGCACTATCTCTTTAATGACCCCACATCACACAATCCTTCCAAAAAGCAAGACCTGGGCCAGCAAGATGGCTCAGCAGGTAAAGATGCTTGCCTCCAAGCCTGGTTGCCCACCCGTGGTGGAAAGAGAACCTACTCCTGCAAGATGTCAGGCATGCACCATGCCACACACATACCCATGCACTCACACAAAATAAATAAACGTACCCAAAAAAAAAGTGTCAAGTCTTTTAAAAGGATTATAGATCCATTCGATGATATTATAATAGATCATTTGAACCACCACAGTCCAAGAGTAGCCTGGCCAAGAACTATGCTGTAATCTTGAACCACATGGTCCCCAAGCCCGTTCTTTAAATTATGACATTACACAGATACTTAATTCTTCTCTTTGGAGAGAGTCTCTGTGTAGCCTAGGCTGGCCTAGAACTCACAATCACCCGGCCTCAGTCTCTCCGCTGTTTGGACATCACAGGCTTGTCGCCATGTCTAGCAAAAAAACCAAACAACCCATTTAAAGCTTTCCAAGGATAAGATGCCCACAACCCTGTTGAGGATGAACAAACAGAGGATGCCTATTTGAGCTCCCACACAATCAACAATTAGCCTTTCATCATTTTTGTTGGTGGCCCTGCCACAGGGCTAAAGTGTTGTGTGGTGCTTCCTGAGTTCAAGGCAGCTATGGTGTACTGTGTGGAGAAGATGTGAATGGCTCTGCACTGCAGTATTAGTGAATAGCACAGTACATTAATATATACGTTAAATATGGAAAACAGAAACACAGAGAACAAGTTTAGGACCAGGGCTTGAGGGACTGAACCTGGGGGGGGGGGGGGGGGAGAAGGGGTCTTCCTCTAGGGGATCGATCCAGCACTCACTGACGATCCAGCACTCACTGACGCTGCTCATAGCACCATACCGAAGGAAACCATCACAACTGCTCTTACACTCAACAAAAGAAAAACATGAATGACACTTTATCAAATGAAAGAATTTTCCCCAAGCTCAGAAGTGACAGTCAGTTTCCCACGTAAGATGACCACAGGGACTGCCAGCTGCTGCCTGTGTTTCCAGGCTAAGACACAATGCCCAAGAGAAGGCTCATTCCATAACCACAGAAAAAAAGAGCAAGTGCTTGTTCCAAAGTATGTGTATGCCCCAACCGTCACAAACCATGCCAAAAAACGGTTGACTCCATTACATTAAGTGACTTTTAAAACTTCGTAGTACAGAAATATGCAAATAGACTTTGTACTGGCAATGCCTGCTGCAATTCTGCTGGTGTACCTGACCAACCTGACCAAACACTGAGAGATCACAAAGCAAAAGACCAGTCCAGTAGCTGCAAACAATAACATCCAGAGGCACGGAGGGGCAGACCTGGTGGCATTCAGGACGACGGAGCAGCAGTGGGAACAGCGGATTGAAACTAGGATCTACAGCTGCTGAATGCCCAGCCAGCTGTGCGGATCCTCTCTGTGTCCTAGGAATTACTAGGCTGCTGAGATATTAAAACGGTCTGGCCAGGAACCTATCCTGCTCCAGGACTATTTCTAACTCCGAAAACAAGACAAAAGAGCTGGTAAGTAAAAACCACTTTAGGGTGTTGCCTGTAATCCCAGAGAAGCAATAGAGATACAGCAAGAGAAATTACCACTGCCCAAACCGGGTTTGCGGAATCACACACCCAGGACTGTTGACATTGGGTAAACATATAAATACATCTAAGTACTATAAACAAGAAAAAGAAAAGCAACAGCACAAGCCAACTGTCTGCCAGTGCAGAGGTTCGGTTCCCCAATCAGTGTCTCTTACAGGGTAAGTGGCTCAGCGGGAGGCCTAAATTGCAGGGCACCACCCAAGTCTCCACACAGCTTCTCTGTCTGACTCTCAAGGAGGAAAGCAGAGGGGTGTCTCAACCCTAAAAAATTGGCTGCATTTGACTACTTAAGAAATGGAAAATGAGGCTGGGTGTGGTGGCTCATGCCTTTATCCCAGCACTAGAGAGACTGAGGCAGGCCCAATCTCTTTTGAGTCTGAGGCCAGCCTGGTCTACATACAGAGCTCAAGGAGAGCCAGGACCACACAGAGACCCTGTCTCAAAACAAAGAAAAAATAAAAAATAAATAAGTAAAAGGAAAGGAAAATGAGTCTTTACAAAGATTACTGACAAATCAAAAGGCCCTTTCAAGGGCAATTTTGACAATGCTTCGCTTTCTCAGTCCACGCTAACCACAGAAACAATATGCAGCAGCTGGCAGTCCCTGTGGTCATCTTACATGGGAAACTGACTGTCACCTCTGAGCTTGGGGAAAATTCTCTCATTTGACTATTCACTCTGGTCCAAGGGTACACGTCATCAAACATCAATACAAAGTGGGGTTTTTTACCATATACTTTTATGGTATTTCATAGTGATTAAAAGTATTCCCATAGCAACCGTTCTCAGTCAGCACATACAGTGAGCAAGCAGAACAGACTGGATAAAGGTCAAGAGCACTTGCTGCTCTGGCAGTGGGCCTAGCAGTTCCATACATGGCGCCCTCTTCTGGCATCCATAAGCACTGCATGCCTATGTGTGCACATACTCAATACACAGAAATAAATGCATTCTATTAAAAATTGTTTAGAGATGGAATAAAATATCCTTTTAAGATGTATTTATTATGTATACAGTGTTCTGCCTGAACAAATGCCTGCAGGCCAGAAGATGGCACCAGATCTCATTACAGATGGCTGTGAGCCACCATGTGGTTGCTGGGAATTGAACCCAGGACCTCTGGAAGAACAGCTAGTCAGCACTCTTAACCTCTGAGCCACCTCTCCAGCCCTGATAAAATACTTTTACAAATGTTAAGTTCAATAGCAGAAATAATAAGAGATTGTTTTGTTTGTGTGTGTGTGTGTGTTTTAAGAGAGGACCTTATGTAGCCCAGGCCAGCCTCAAATTTGCTCTGTAGCCAATGATGACCGTGATGACCTTCGACAAAACACTTGGCATTTGCTGGAGATGGAACCTGGAACCTCAGGTATGCTAGGAAAGCCACATCCCTGGTCAAGAGTAAGGGGTTTTGATGACAAATTAGGCTCAATCTCAGGCATTTCACACAACTTTAAATCCATAGTGCATACATCGTCACAGGTTTTGAAGACAGGCTCAACACCTCACATGTAATCAGCACCCAATGCTTCTGTCTGTCATTCCTGGGAAATAAGATCATCTACAAGTTCGCACACCTACTTGACTGATAATAATGCTCTCAGTGTTACTCTCAGCTCCGTGCTGAAAGCTGGAGAAGGGCGGGTCTCTGTCATTCTCCTCAAAGAGATCAAGGAGCCTTCAGACATTCTTCATAGCCGTGAAAGCACCACCTTCCTGAGGACTCACAAAGTCCATGTTCCCAGGCCTGCAGCGGCCTTGAGAAGTCGCGCTGGAAAGCTAAACTTGTTCAGACAGCAGCTCCCAAGTATGTCTCATGGAATTTCTCTGTTCAATTACCATAAACACCCACAGAACTCAAATTCTTCTGAATGGGACTCATTCTTCTGAACATACTTTTATTTTGACAAATTCATGTGTAACAGCAAAATAAAAACAAACATTCTAAGACAGGACCGAGAAACTTATTTATATGTTCTTACTTTTCAACTTTATGTTCTGTGGTTTTTTCTTTTTTTTTGGTTTTTCGAGACAGGGTTTCTCTGTATAGCCCTGGCTGTCCTGGAACTCACTCTGTAGACCAGGCTGGCCTCGAACTCAGAAATCCACCTGCCTCTGCCTCCCGAGTGCTGGGATTAAAGGCGTGCGCCACCATGCCCGGCTTTGTTCTGTGGTTTTTGAGACAGCATCTCTGTAGCCCCAGATGTCCTGGAACTCACTATGTAAACCAGGCTGGCCTCAACTTCACAGAGCTCCACCTGCTCCTGCCTTCTAGTCACCATGCTCAGTCCTTAACTTTTTACCAAGATTTTTTAATTTTTACTTTAAACATACTTTGTCTGCACATCTATGTCTATATACTACTTGCGTGCCTGATGCCTATGGAAACCAAAACACTGCATCTGATCCCCTGGAACTTCAGTTACAGACTGTTGTGAGCCACCATGTGGGTGCTGGGAATTGAACCTGGTACTCTGGAAAAGCGCCCAGTGCTAGTAACTGCTGAGCCACACCTCCAGGTCCTGTATTTATTTACTGTTGAGATAAGGTCATACTGTGTTGCCCTAGCTGACTTCAATCCTCCTGCCCCAGCTTCCTGGGCAGCACCATGCTTGACTGCTAAAAGCTATCCTTTAAGGGAGATTCCCAAATCATTATTTTGTAGCTAGCCTTGAAATGTGTATATAATCTGGTATCAATCTGTTTCTAGGTCACTAGAGCATTTTTATTACAAGGTTTCAGCGTGAGACTACCCAAGGATTAAGAAGTGGCTCACAAACCGGGCGTGGTAGCTACGCCTTTAATCCCAGCACTCAGGAGGCAGAAGCAGGCGGATTTCTGAGTTCGAGGCCAGCCTGGTCTACAGAGTGAGTTCCAGGACAGCCCAGGCTACACAGAGAAACCCTGTCTCGGAAAAACAAAACAAAACAAATAAAAGAAGTGGCTCACAGGCATCTGAGGGAAGACAGGAGGAAAAAAACGGGAAGAGGCATTACAGTTTCCATGCTGACTTATATGAGCTTATCTTATTTAACAAATCAACTTTCCAAAAATGGTACATATTTAAGGCCACATCCTGACCGCGGCTGTCATTTAGTCCCCGTGCCCCACGGACAGCAGACAGAGAATAGAGCTGGTGACCTACAATCACCTCCCCCATCACCACACACAAAGCAGTTAATTATGTAACAAGAACAACAAAGTGGACACAATTATCAGCATTTAGACAGTCTTGAATTTTTCCACTGGTCTCTACTGTAATTAAAATCTTGGCAAAATGGCCAACTAGACTTTTCCAGAACCTCTGCTATGTATCTAAAACACCATAATTCTTATTTAGAAAGAAAGGAAGGAAGGAAGGAAGAAAAATAGATAGATTTGCCGGATTTGTGGCACATGGGAGTTCGAGAGGTTATTTAAGACCCTGTCTTAAATAAAATAGCTGTTATATTTGGAGACCTAAAGTTGTGTACAAACATTATGACCTACATCTAGAAAAATCAGGCAATTGTGACAAGTAAACAATCAAAATAGACCTTAAAGCAGGCTGCAGTTTACTGGACGATGGGTTTTCCAACTCCCCCCCCCCATACTACCCTCAACTATTCTATCATAAATATCAGTAGTTATATGGGTGCATAAATTGACTACATGGAAGAAAGTCCTAAGCCTGTGAAACCGTGTTAACCGGACAGATATTCAAACGCTTCAAGATATCATGGCTTTCTAAGAAAAATGAATGGAATTTAGGTGTGTTCTTATAGTCTCAAAACCAGCGCAAGTGAGATGGTGCGAAAATCAATTGCTATTGCCCAAGATACCAGAGCCACTAGAAATCCTTTCACTTTAGTCCTTGCATTGGAAGGCCTAAACCTCAAGAACCACTAAGTCAAGGCCACCACCACCCCTGCGGGCCGCAACCTTCAGCACATGGTGGACGCTCATCCACTGGGCGACACACCTACCTGCCAGGCCGTGGGCGCTCCAGTCACCCCAACTCCTCCCAGCTGACCTGCCCCTCCCCAAGCCGTTGCTGAGACCACCTCCACTTCTTCCTATCCTTCTCCACCTAACCGAAAGCAAGGACAGGGGAGAAGATGGTGGCGCGAGGAAAAGCACCCCCGCAAACCGCCGCAGCCTCTCTTCCCCATTCCAGAGAGGGAAAGCCACACCGCCTCTCCTGAGCCTCCCAGTCTCTTTCAGATGCTTTTAGGCACAAGTAACTTCCCCGCTCCCTTCCGCCCCTCACCTTCACGAAAGCAATCGGGGTTGTGGTACCTTCGATATCTAACAGGATTACGGTGACTTCGGCGGGCACGGAAACCACGACCATTTCCCTGCCGGATGCTACCACGGGCTCGGCCTTGCTGGTTAAGGAGGGCAGCACCGCCTGCGCGTTTTGAGCTCCCGAGGGCTCAGCAACAACCGGGGCGCTGGCGACAGCGAGCGACCAGGGGCTCAGAGACAGGGCTGGGACCCGCAATTGCAGAGGAAGCCGCCCAGGGTACTACACCGGACGAGCAGGCGAGCGGCGCAGGCCCGGACCACGTGGGCAGTCAGAGGGGCGGGGCTCCGGGATCCGAGGGGGCGGAGGAAACAAGGAGCGCGTGCCTATTGGCCGCCGGCGAGCCGCGAACGCCGTCCGTCAAAATAGGCCTCGCGTGGGCGGGAACAAAGAGGCGAGCACCCAAGCCTGGAGCCTGGAGCCCAAGCGCGGGCGCCAGCCCTCCGCACACTGCTGGAGCCCGCGCGGGAGGCCCGGGGCTCATGCAGACGGGAGTCCCTTGAGTGGCGCGCCCGGGACGTGAGTGCCCCTTGCCTTCCCTGGCACCTGACCCCTTCCCCGCCCACCGCGTGCGCCTTGGCACAGCTTCAGTCATCCGAGCAGGCCCCGCCCTCCGCCGCGGCCTCAGCCAGCCGGGGAGAACGAACGCACGGAACCCGGGCTGCGGAGAGAGATCCCCTGAGCCGACATCGCCCCGAGGCGACGGCGGAAAAGCCGCCCCCGCCAGGACGGAGGCGGTCATCGCGCACCGGCTATCTGCTCGGCTGGTTGCAGCCGGCGCGAGGACAAAACACGCGTGCGCCGGGAGGGCGGGCGAGCGAGCGGGCGGACGGGCGCGCTGCAGCTTCAGCAAGCGGCGCGGGGTGCACGCCGCCCTTTTGCCGGAGCGGCCGCCGCTGCAGCAGCAGCAGCAGCTCTGCACTGGGGAACTGAGGGTGCAGCAAGGGACTGAGCCGAACTGGACGCGCGACGCCAACGGCTCTCAAGGCAAGAGAGACTGTGGCCCTGCCACGGCGCCGCTCGCGATTCCCGGTCCCGCACGGCTGACTCTCCCCGCGGCGCGACCTCGCTCCTCACCCGGAGCGCCGCGATGGAGGTCCCGCCCCGGCTCTCCCATGTGCCGCCGCCATTGTTCCCCTCTGCTCCCGCTACTTTAGCCTCCCGCGGCCTCTCCCATTGGCGGCCACGGGCTCCACGGCAGCTCGCCCCGCTCCTCCCTTCGCTTGCTTCCAGCGCCTCCCGGCAGGGGGCGCGCCGGAGCCCGCGCCACGTCACCGCCCAGCAGCCCTCCCGATTGGCGGGCGGGGCGGCTATAAAGGGAGGGCGCAGGCGGCGGCCGGATCTCTTCCGCCGCCATTTTAAATCTAGCTCCATACAACGCTCCGCCGCCACTGCCGCCGGGACCCGGACTGCGCGCCAGCACCCCCTCGCCGACGGCTCCGCCACCATGGAGGACATGAATGAGTACAGCAACATAGAGGAGTTCGCAGAGGGATCCAAGATCAACGCGAGCAAGAACCAGCAGGATGACGGGTACCGCACGCTCCGCTCCTCCCCTCCCCCAGAGCCCCGCGCGCGCCCTTCGTCCCTCCGGAGCCGCGCGCGCTGCCCCCAGTCTTTCCCCGAGTCGATTCTCCGCGTGCCCGCTGGACCCCAGTAGCCTTCCCCACTAGTGGAAAGTAAGATGGGGTGACTCGAGAGGCCCGCCGCGGGTGGGGGAAGGGAGGAGGGGTTGGGGAAACAGGGAGGCGCCGTCGGTGTCCCGAGTGCGCAGGCGCCGCGTGGGGCCCGGGAGGGGGGAGGGGCCGGGTTCTGTGCGCCACTTGCTGCAGCTGCTGCTGCCGCCTCTTCATTGTGTTGGCCGCTCGCGAATTTTCCTGGGTTAGGTTTGGGAAACTTGGTTGGGGCACCAGTAGACGACTGGCACTAAAAGTTTTCTAGGTAGCAAAGTTGGCTTTAAGGCTGTGGGCGAGAGTCTACGTAAGCTGTGGAGGGATTCGGTGTAAATGTTGTGCTCTGCAATCCAAAGCAAGCAGGGCAGGACATCTACCAGATTCTAATGGCTTTTTTTTTTTTCCTAAGTTTTGAGTTCGCGTGGTACAAAGCAACGTGCCAGCTGGCTTGAACAAGTGATCTTAAGATTTTTGTGGTCTAATGTTAGTGTTTGTAGTCAAAACAAATTGCGCCTGGAGAGTAAGTTGTCCTGTATTTAATCACTAAGTTACTGTTAAGCTTATTTTTCTTAAATAACTTTCTCCAATTTCTAGTAAAATGTTTATTGGAGGCTTGAGCTGGGATACAAGCAAGAAAGATCTGACTGAATATTTGTCTCGATTTGGGGAAGTGGTAGACTGCACAATTAAAACAGATCCAGTCACGGGAAGATCAAGAGGATTTGGATTTGTGCTTTTCAAAGATGCTGCTAGTGTGGATAAGGTAGGGCTGTGTTTTGCATTGAGTCTACTGCGTTGTTTGCAAGTTGCTCTAGGCTTTTAAGTCCAAACTGCCTTGTCTTCCAGGTTTTGGAACTGAAAGAACACAAACTGGATGGCAAATTGATAGACCCCAAAAGGGCCAAAGCTTTAAAGGGGAAAGAACCCCCTAAAAAGGTCTTTGTGGGTGGATTGAGCCCAGATACTTCAGAAGAACAAATTAAAGAATATTTTGGAGCCTTTGGAGAGGTGGGCTGTGTTTGTGTATGTGTCTGATTGTGCTCGTGTTTGGTCAAGTCTGTAGGGTTCATTAATATTTCACCGGATGGGACTGAATTACTGCTCTTGCTTCGTCTTCACTGCTACTTTCTATGTTGTAGTAGAAACCAGTATCTAATCTTACTTAGCCAAAGCCCCAAGGGTGTAAAGTGTTTCACCAATTGGTGGCCTCTGGGGTGTAAGATACTATAAAAAGTTAGAACACGGTGGTCAGTAGATGTGTCTGGTGTTTGTGAAGAGCCTGTGGCATTATATAATCTTTATTAACTGGTGGGTTTGTTTGTTTTGTCTGTGCACTTGATTTCAGATAGAAAATATTGAGCTTCCCATGGATACAAAAACAAATGAAAGAAGAGGATTCTGTTTTATCACATACACAGATGAAGAGCCAGTAAAGAAACTGTTAGAAAGCAGATACCATCAAATAGGTTCTGGGAAGGTAAATCCCTTAACGACTTAGAGGCTTGTGTGTGTGAAGTCTATGTGAAGAGAAACTTGTTCTATGTTCAGAACTTGGAACATCTGCAAATTTTCTGTTTATTTACAGTGCGAAATCAAAGTTGCACAACCCAAAGAGGTGTACAGGCAGCAGCAGCAGCAACAGAAAGGAGGCAGAGGGGCTGCAGCCGGTGGAAGAGGAGGTGCTAGGGGGCGTGGAAGAGGTGAGACCTCCTTGGGGGAGTGAGCAGTACACTGAAGCAGTGAGCTGCTAGGGACCTGACCTGTAGGGAAACACAGCTAGAGTGAAACTAAAGAGCTGACTTGTGGGGAGGGGTTTGAAGCCACAGGTGTAGGGGACAGGAATGGATCGGCTTGTGGTAGGATTGGGACAGTCCCAAGTTGTTTCCTAACCTTCGTTGTGCATTGTTTCAGGTCAGGGCCAAAACTGGAACCAAGGATTTAATAACTATTATGATCAAGGATATGGAAATTATAATAGTGCCTATGGTGGTGATCAGAACTATAGTGGCTATGGCGGCTATGATTATACTGGGTATAACTATGGGAACTATGGATATGGACAGGGATATGCAGACTACAGCGGTAAGAACACTTAACTCAATTGTGAAGTACTTTCCCATTCTGAACTTATGTGTATGGGTTTACTGTTGAGATGTTTGGAGTAGTCATGTTGTATAGTCATAGGAAAGTAAGACAGTGGTGGTTATTTTAAAATACAATTACAGCTATTGGCTATTACTGACTGTTAAGATGGCTTGATGTTTTAATGTTCAGCATGCATAGTTTCTTATAGGGTGGATTTTTTTCTGCTTAGAAAAACGGTTTTTTAGGAAACTTTGTTAGTGAACCTCGTATCCTTTCCACAGGTCAGCAGAGCACTTATGGCAAGGCGTCCCGAGGGGGCGGCAATCACCAGAACAATTACCAGCCCTACTAAAGGAGGACGCTGGCAGAGCAGGTGTGTGAGATACAGGAAAGCATTGCACTGGCTAATTTAACTTAAAGATCAATAGACAAATGAAAAACTCGAGTAAACGATACGTTGTGTAGTCCTTGCTAAAGTGTTACTGTTTAATTGCTTTATGAGCCTGTTTTGCCTAAAGTGTCTATAGATCTTTAACTTTAAAGTTTTACCTCACCTTTTTTAGAACTACAGAAAAACTTAAGAGTTTTTCTGTTTGCTTTGTGTACCAGGAGGTGTAGAGGAGTAATTAAACTTTTTTAGAAGTGTTAACAGGTAAAGTACTGAAATGGGTACAACTTAAGGAAAAGAAGAATGTTGTCTTCTAACTCTGACATTATACCTTGTTTGTACCCGCCAGCGGGAACTTCATTGCAGGCCGTGTGTCACCCTGACCACGTCTATCTCTGGGGGTCGCACGTTGCGGGCAGAGCGCAAGGCATACACCAGAAAACGCTGTCCTGTGGTATGGTCTCTTCCAACTTCATGTACCAGCGTAAAGATTAAAGTGGAAAACTTCAGACTTTGGCTTCTTTTTTAATCTTTTTGGAGATTAAGTGTCTAAACTTAACTTAAATGGTTTTTTACAGGAGTTAAAGTGCATAAATGCCTTTTTACAGCTTAATCATTTTGGTCTTCTGTTTAGTGTTGTATTTCAATTGTGGAGCCTCATTTTAAGTGTTCATTCTTTAAGATTTAATGCTTGCTTTTTCTTTTTATAGCTAATAGTGAAATCTACAAACCAAAACAAGAACTTTTAAATCTGGGCTATAAGTTAAAGATCATATGCACAAAGCAATTGGCTACCGTGTTACCATTAGAAACCTACCTGGAATTTGTGGTGGTAGCATCCAGTTGGCTCACTGGGGATGCTTCTGGTTGGCCCTCACTTGCTAGACCAGAACAGGGAAGATTGCATTCGCGGGTTCTAAAGTCAATCCATCCCGTGTCACTTGGAACTCCAGTGAGTTTCAGTGCCCAAACTATACTTTGCTGATGAACATGCATGTGATCTTTAATTGAAGTGAGGACTTAAGCAGTTCATGAAAGTGGACCTTTGCACGCTTGTGGGGACTGCACACATCTAATGGGTGTTTTGTTTTTGTTTTAGGAGGTGTAAAGAAACCATCTTACAGGACGACATTGAAGATTGCTTGATCTTCTGTTGACCTAAGATGATTATTTTGTAAAAGACTTTGTAGTGTACATGACACAATTGTGTCCAACTGTATATAGCTGCCAACTAGTTCCTCTGTTTTACTTTGTCCTTTGCTACCTGTGTTATGATGACTCAATGTGGATTTGTGTTCATACAAATTTTTATTTGTGATTTTATGTTAAACCTCAAATAAATGCTTATGTGATTGTTTTCCTGCGTCAGGTACTGCATAGTTCTGTGGAAATGTAATTTTATAAAGAAGCAATAATCAAGACAGACGCAGCTTATTTTGTAGGGGGTATTGGTCCACAGGAAGAAACTGGTCGTGGTATCCCCTGGTTTCTGTGGGTGTTACTGTGCTTACAGTCTAATGCTTCATTTCTCTGTTGATTCCTTCTACACCTTTTGAATAATGTTTCCTCCCTGGGTGTCTGGAGACTGACACTAGTCTGTTGTGATTGGTGACACTTGCTATCACATGGTGTGCTTTCAGATTATGGTTCCAAGGGAAGCACCTTGTTGTGCTAGGGCTGTACCTCACTGGCAAGTGTTCTTTGCCTGAGCACAAGTGATGCTCTTGTTTCTATCCCATCACCTTAGAAACAGACCTGTTGGCTACCTTTGTTCTGTGCCTAACCATGTGTAATTCACAGATGACTTTAAAGAGAGTCTGTGGTTTGCCTGTTAGATAGAGGTAAATGCAGGGGGGGAACTGGTGGCCAGGGTTTCATCAGTTCTGTCTGGGATTATCCACTAAGGTCAGTGCAGTGGGCTGAGGTTTTAGGAAAGTTAGCAGTAGTGAGTCCATCCCACCATAGTACACAAGCTAAATAGATTTAAGCAGTTTGCTATGCAGCCAGAGGAAGGGAGTTGTGGAAAGTCACATGGTGTATCTTTTGGTGCATTAAAAACTTAAAAGATTTAAGTAATACAGGCTTCGAGCTTTTCCATAAATGTTTGGCTTAGAGGTCTCTCCATGGTTCCACAAAAGCTTCTGGGTTTGGGGTACATGTTTAGAGTACTTGGTCTTAGACCAGTGTAAGCTTTTTATACTGATACCTTTTTTTAAATGCCTACAACTTTGTTCCAATGATATTTGTACTTGCTAGGCTGTCAAGTTACCATGCCTTGGCCTCATTTTCTTCTGGCCAGGTACCATTGTTGGCTATTAAAAAGAACTGTTTCAACTTGCAGCCAGAGAATAGGAGGTCATTTCACATACTGTTAGTAGGTATAGTATCCAAGAAAGAAATACAATTAGGTGACAAGTTGACATTGAAGATTGTCATTTCCCCTGATCAAAATGAATAAAGTCTTTTTAAAATAAAATCTCAGTTAAGTCTTGCTATGTATGACTTTAAGAAAATACAAAGATTTGAGAATTGAAGGGTGAGAATGTACTTGGTCATTGAGAGATCTTAAACTTAGGAAATTTCTTTAGTGTTGATGAACCTACAGAAATGTGAACTCGCCAAGGCTGAGTAGTGTGGACATTGCTTAGTTGGATGAAAAGACATTAAGGTCAGTGTCCATTCCTAAATATTTTATTTAGACAATATCTTGGCCACTTTTTAAAGCTGAGGCTCATGTCATTGTTGGGCTACTAACGTGAGTAACCAGAACCTTTTCCTGTTAAATATGTGTTGTTCATTAGTTCTGATAGGGAACTTTAATAACATTGCATGTCATACTCAGGACTTTCGTGAACTAAATGGACATTAATTCAATTTACAAGTGTACCTCAAGGGCTGGGTGAATATTTCACATTCAAAACATTTTAGGAAGCTGGGTTGGTGGTAGTGTGTAAATAACCCTAGGTTGGACGGGGTGGAGTCGGGTACATCCTTCACCCATTACCTCCCATCCTAGCTGTATTGATAGCTTTCAAGTTCAATTAAGAAATCTGGCTGGTGAGATGGCTCAGTGGGTAAGAGCACTTGACTGTTCTTCTGAAGGTCCAGAGTTCAAATCCCAGCAACCACATGGTGGCTCACAACCACCAGAAATGAGATCTGACGCCCTCTTCTGGTGTGTCTGAAGACAGCTACAGTGAACTTACATATAATAAATAAATTTTAAAAAAAAAGAAATCTGGTCTCAGACAAGTTGGACAGGCTGGTAAGAGGCTCTGCCCATAAAGGCACCGGTTCCTGCAATGAACTTCTGGAGGCTCTTGGGATGATGGAAAGAGCTGACTCCATACTTGCTGTACTGCATGCATACCAAAGAGCAATCAAGGAAATAACCCAACAGCTTCGGCCCTGAAACAGGTGCACATTCACCATTCAGAAGGCAACACCAGATGTCTGCGTGTGTACAGAACCATGTGGAATCACCAGTGTGAAGCAGTGTTGACAAGTGGAAAGGCCCTCTCGGACCTTGGCCTACTGGCTGTCACCTGTGACCTTGGCCTTGAGAACAATGCAACCATCTGAGGATGTGTCCCTATAAAAATAGGGATCACTTAAAATTGGTTGGGTTTTTTTCCTTCAAATCTGTTTTAGTATTTAGTTTTATAAAAAGGGATACACCGTGTCTCACTGAAAACTAAAATGTCTGAGATTTAGAGGAATGCAGAACACTGAAGACTTGTGCTGCAGCTTTCCATTAGGACTCATTTTAGAGTGCTCAGTTGAACAGGGCTGGCAAGTGCTGTGCCTGCTGTGCAAAGCACATTCAGTGAGTTACCACAGGTAAAATAGCAAGAGCTTGCTTTCTCAAAGACCAATATGCATCTAGAAATGGGGGGCCTGAGAAATGGCTCGGTGGTTAAGAGCAAGTTCTGGTCTCACAAAGGACCTGAGTTCAGCCCACACAACTCCAGAGTTCCAGTGGCTCTGGCCTCCTTGGGGGCAGTACCAGAGTGTGCGCACACACACACACACACACACAGAGCAGGTGTCTGTGCTAGTGAACACTGATTTAATGAGACAATAATGGTAGACTTACCAATAGTCCTTGGCAAACTTCATTCCATGGTCTGCAAGTTGGGGCAGCTGCTAGTTTATAAGCACTACCCTGATTACATTTTTTTGGAATCTTATAAATACCTGAGACCCAGATTTCTGGATGAAGTATTTGCTGCTTGGATTTGGGGCTGGTCAGTGTTCTTTAATACTGGGTAGGATCTCTTCAGGAAAGAATTGGTTACAATGGATCCATTTCTCTGGTTGAATACTCAGGATATCTGCAGCTGCCATTGTCCCTATGAAAGATCTGTCCTTGATACTGATTCTGATTGTCCTTGGACTATGAGGTAGGTAGCTTGTATGTGTGTATACATGCCAGGAAAAATTTAAATGTGTGTTTGTATGTTGGATGTATGTCTATGCACCACCTGTGTTTGGTGCTCATGGAAGCCAGAAGAGGGTGTCAGATTCCTGGAATTAAAGTGACAAGCAATTGTAAGCTTCCTTGTAGGACCAGGGAACTGAACCCAGGTCCCTGCAGTAGCAAGTGCTTTCAGCTGTCTTTCAGCCATCTCTCCACAACCCCAAATGTTTGAGACCTCAGGGTCTAACCAGACTAACCTTGAACTTGTAGCCCCTGCTTCAGTCTCTTGACTACTTGAAATCCAGGTTATGGTTTTGGGGGCTCTTGGTTGGTTGGTTACTTGAGGGTTTTTATAAACTTAGTGAAGGGAGTTTGTGTGATTTCCAGATTTTTCATCACCAGAACACTTCGTTCTCTCTTCCCACACTTTAGAATTTGTTGAGTCCAATTTCCACATGTAGCTTGTGAAGAATTTGTGTTCCTTCTGCCTCATGTCTCCTTAATGCTGGTTTACAGGTATGCAAGACACTCTTGGCTGCCTTGTTAAGTGTGTGTGTGTAACTTTAATAGAGCTGACATTTCTAGTACAGGTAGGGAGCTGTCATAACTGAGGCGGTGGGCATCATGCCAATTAAAATCAAATAGTTTTCATCATGCTGTACAGATGTTTCTATGATCTCTGCCACACTTACTAGAATACTGAAAATGTGACCAGGAAATTACTTTTCTGGTTTTTCAAGACAGGGTTTCTCTGTATAACCCTGGCTGTCCTGGAACTCACTTTGTAGACCAGGCTGGCCTTGAACTCAGAAATCCACCTGCCTCTGCCTCCCGAGTGCTGGGATTAAAGACTCGGGCCACCACGCCCGGCTAGGAAATTACATTCTTAGTAAGACTTGAGCAGCACAATCCCACATCACTATGGGTACAGACAGAGAGGGATGCTCAGGACAGCATCCCTGCTGTGCTCTGGGAAAGGGAGGACTTTTAAAGCACTAGACCTTGTGCATCCTTAGGAAGTTTTAAAAGTTAGTCTTTAAATGACTTTGGAAATAAAGGACTCCCTCCCCACCCCCCCAAATTTTATCTAATGTACATTTCTTTTTTCAGTAGTTAATGTGTCTTAGAGTCCATCAAAGGTGTGACCATACTGACCCACTTCTTTCCTTGCTTAATTAATTATAAAAATTGTATTAATTAAAATTGTTTAATTGCTGTTTGCCTGGTGTTACAGGGCACCAAGATACAGACATTAGCAAAAAGGGTTTCCCTCTTATTCAAGACTGATAAATTGAAATGTTTCAGAGCTGGAGAGATGGCTCAGTGATTAAGGGCACTGGCTGCCCTTCCTAGGACCAGAGTTTGAATCCCAGCACCCATAGAGTAACTCACAATCGTCTGTGACTCTAGTTCCTGAGGCTCCATTACTCTCTTCTGACCTCTGCAGACACTGCATGCACATGTGGCCTAGACAGGCATGCAGCCAAATCACTCACGTAAACACAAAGTAAAAATAAGTCTCAATTTTTTGAGACCATGTAGTATACTTGGATTGAGGCCAAGTGTGATTCCCAGCATCTCACATCAGGCAGCTCACAGCTGTGGGTGCCTCCAGTTCCCGGGAAGCTGAGACCCTATTCTGTGCTTACACACACACACACAGCCATCGAAGCCACGAGCCTTCCACTCACACACACACACAATTAGCTTGGCTTGGTGACACACAGCTTTAATTACAGCACTCAGGAGACAAAGGCAGGTAGAACTCTATTAATGCAAGGCCAACCTGAGCTATCTATGAAGTGGCAGGCTATGCCGAGCTACATAGTGAAGCCCTGTCTCAAAAAAATACAAATAGATAAAAATAAAACTTAAAATTCAAACGATTCATTCCAGTTCCCTGCTAGAGATGGGATTATTGAGTTTTTTTGGTTTGGTTTTTCAAGACTTGGTTTCTCTGTGTCTGGCTGTCCTGAAACTTATTCTGTAGACCAGGCTGGCCTCAACCTCAGAGATTCATCTGCCTCTGCCTCTTGAGTGCTGAGATTAAAAGCCTGTGCCACCCGCACCCAGCCAGGACTGTTGTTTTAATATGCTGGGCCTCCAGAAAGGGCTTCATGACAGATTTTTCCAGTGATGTAGCTACTCATCCTTTTGGCTAAGAGTGTAGATTTTTCAAATGACACACAACCAATGTGGGATTAGCAGGCTAGCATTTTTAAATTTGTGTATTATTTGTTTTTGAGGGTGTGTTATGTGTATGTATGTGAAAGCCAGGAGTTACTTACTGCTCCAGCTTTTTACATTGGTGCTGAAGACCCAAACTTGGGTCCTCATACTTTTGGTGCAAGAACCTCACTGGTTGATACGTGTCTGTAGCCTCCAGGTTACTACAATAAAATGACCCAAATCTTTTTTTTTTTTCTTCTCTAAGACATAAATATTGACCACTTGATGAAATCATTCTCTGCCTTAAGGATATCAGAGAGGAAACTTCTAGCTTTGTTTAAAACAACCTGCTAGAGACTCAACCAGAAAACATAGTCATTCCTGACAGTTTCTGGAAAGTATATGAGCTGGTAGTATATCTTAATAAGAACAGTGGTCTAGGCTTGAGACTTGGTAGGGTGATTGCCTAGCATAGATGGAGCCCTGGGTTCAATTCCCGATGTCCCATAAATAGTGTGGTAGGTAGTACATGGCTATTATTCAGCACTGCAGGAAGCTGAAGCAGATCAGAAGTTCGAGTTCAACCTGAGCTATACAATGGGTTTGAGGCCAGTGTGGGATACACTGGAGCCTGTCTATAATGAGAGCCATGTACACTGACACGTACGTGAGGTGTCTACTGCCACAAGTTGTCCTTTCCTCAGAAGTCCTCAGAAGTAGCCCAGAATTCACTCCTATTTTTGTTCAGAACTACATATTCACATACATTAGAATTGCCCAATGTATACTCTGAAGAGTATATATATATATATATATATATATATATATATATATATAGTTGTTGTATACACATACATATGTCTTTGTATCATTAGACATTTTTGATTTTTCAAGAGGACGAATATACATGATTCTGCTTCTAGAACCTGTGGTCTAGGTAGTTCAACCCTTTTTGCAAACAGAATGAGATAATTAAAAACAAAAAAAAATATATAAAAAACTGAAAGCACTGGAGAACTAACTGGGACTCACCTACAGGCCTGCGGGCAGACACAGGGGCACACTCGAGTTATCCAAAAAAAAAAAAAAAAAAAAAAACCCTAGCAAACCAAAGCCTTGGCACTTCCTCTGCCAAAGGAGTCAGTTCCCAGGGTGTGCAGAAGGCACCAGACTCAGTCACGGTGCAGCATGGCCTCTCGCTCTGAGTCCTTGCTCCCCTCAGAAGCCAGCCTCTGCAGCTTGTCCCTTGGCATTCTTGTGTCCCCGACTCCCAGTAGGATAACCCTCCAAGTTCTGACACCATTCTAGAGCTTTTCTTGCCCAAAGTTCTAAATGCTTTGACATTCCTTCTGTAAAGGAAGGAGTTCCGGAGGCCCACAGGCCATGTGGTCAGTTTGTTCCAGGTTTATTCCACTCTTGATACTACTTTTCTGTACTTTACTGTTCTTGGTGCTGTGCCAAAACACCTGGCGAAGAGACAGTCAGTAGTTAAGAGCACTTGCCACTGTTCCAGAGGATCTGAGTTTGGTTCCCAGCACCCACAAGGTGCCTCACAAGTGCCATTCCAGCTACAGAGACCTAATGCCCTCTTCTGCACACGTGGTGCACACACAAACATGCAGATATGTATTCATACACAATTTTTTTTTTAATTTGAGATAGGGTGTAAGTAGCTCTGGCTGTCCTGAAACACTCTGTGTAGACCAGACTGGTCTTGAACTCAGAGATCCTCCTGACTCTGCCTTCTGAGTGCTGGGATAAAGGTGTGCACAACTAAAAAAAAAAAAAAAGAAGGAAATTTAAAAATTAATGGTTTGGGGCTGGTGAGATGGCTCAGTGGGTAAGAGCACCCGACTGCTCTTCCGAAGGTCCGAGGTTCAAATCCCAGCAACCACATGGTGGCTCACAACCATCCTTAACGAGATCTGGCGCCCTCTTCTGGAGTGTCTGAAGACAGCTGCAGTGTACTTACATATAATAAAAATAAATAAATCTTTAAAAAAAAAAATTAATGGTTTGTATTGGCTTCCAGCTTGAGGGTACAGTCTACCACAGCAGGGGCGTCACAGCAGAGGGACAGAGTTTCTCAGTTTCCTTCCTCCTCTTTACTTTAACCTAAGACTCCAGGCCATGTGAGGTGCCACCTACCTTTTAAGTAGGTCTTCACTCTGGAAGTTAAGCCTTTCTAGAAACACCCTCATAGAGAAGCAGATGTGTTTCAATGGTTATTTTAAATCCGGTACAGTGGACAGTCAAGGTTACTCACCACATAAACTTCGAGTAGCAAGGATTGCTGCAGTTTGAATCTGGCCTGAGTGTGTTTTGAAAGAATTACTTTGGTCTTGGAAACTTGGGTTTCAGGGTGCGATGCTGAAGGCAGGGGACCTCAGGGGCTGAAGCTTGTGCTGCAAGTGTCTCGGAACCCACCGAGCCTCTCAGCCCTTCATTGTGACACTATGTGTAGGTCACGTATGTATTATGGGAAAGGAGGGTCTTCAGTTTGGAGTCTTACTGAGAAACAAGGCATCACACTATATAGAGAGGGAAGACTCGCCTTCCCAAACTTCTTTACACCAAAAGGCAGATGCGTGATACCGGCTCTATCAGAAATCTCTCAGACCAGACCTTGAGCAAGCAGCTGTGAGAGAAAGAAAGAGGAGTGCTGTGGAATCCTGTGAGAGGGGCCATCATAGCAGCTGCCACTGTTCAGAGAGCTCGGGGACTTTAATAACCACACCCAATATTTAGCCTTGATGCTGCCAATGCTGAAAACAATGTTACCTTTGTGTAGCAAATCAGCAGCCACAGTAGAGACTGGTGTCTTAGTCAGGGTTTCTATTCCTGCACAGACATCATGACCAAGAAGCAAGTTGGAGAGAAATGGGTTTATTCAGCTTACACTTCCACACTGCTGTTCATCACCAAAGGAAGGCAGGACTGGAACTCAAGCAGGTCAGGAAGCAGGAGTTGATGCAGAGGCCATGGAGGGATGTTACTTACTGGCTTGCTTCCCCTGGCTTGCTCAGCCTGCTTTCTTATAGAACCCAAGACTACCAGCCCAGAGATGGCAACACACACAATGAGCCCTCCCCTCTGGATCACTAATTGAGAAAATGCCCTACAGCTGGATCTCATGGAGGCATTTCCTCAAGGGAGATTCCTTTCTCTATGATAACTCCAGCTTGTGTCAAGTTGGCACACAAAACCAGCCAGTACAAATGACCCCTTGTCAACTTGACAAACACATCACTTATTAAGCCTCAACCCTTACTTTCTTATTCATCCCTGAAATCTAAATAACTTTAAAAGTCCCACAGTCTTTACAAATTCTTACATATTAAATTTTCAGTCCCTTTAAAATACCCAATCTCTTTTAAAATTCAAACTCTTTTTACAATTCAAAGTCTCTTAACTGTGGACTCTACTAAAATACTTTCATACTTCAAGAGGGAAAAATATCAGGGCATCGTCATCATCAAAAGCAAAATAAAACTCTGACCAATGTCTGGGATCCACTCAAACAATGAGTGTCTTCTGGGTTCCTGCAAGGGCTTGGGTCACTTCTCCAGCTCTGCCCTTTGTAGCACACAGCTTGTCTTCTCGGCTCCAGCTGCCTGTACTCCACTACTGCTGCTGTTCTTAGTGGTCATCTCATAGTACTGGCATCTCCAAAACACTGCTGTCTTCTGCTGCAACTGGACTGCACTTTCACAAATAGCCTCTCATAGGCTCTTTTCATGGTGCTAAGCCTCAGCTTCTCTGAATGACCCCTTCAATCCTGGGCCTTCAACTGCCACTGAGGCTGCACCTTCACCAATGGCCCCTCCTGGTCTCTCACAGTGCCAAGCATCAGCTGCTCTTCATGACCCCTTCATGTTTCAAAACCAGTACCACCTGGGTGACTCTTAGACATTACCAAGTCTGGCCGCCAACACATACAACTGTGGCTGCCTCTGGAACACAGCTTCTCTGTGCTCTCAGGAAACACTTCCCAGAAGATTTTACTTTAATGATGTTGGTCTCTTCTTAATCACTGCTAATTTCTTAGCTCCAGCTAACCAGCATCAGTCATCCCAGTAGCGCAAAGATTTCACTTTGATAGTAAATACAAGGAATATCTTGTAAATCACAGCTGACTTTTCAGCCTCCGCTAGCCAGAACCACAGAATCTTCACAATCAAAATATCAACATCCCTGATAAGAGTCTTTAATCTTCCCTCTGAAATTTCACAAGCCAGGCCTCCATCATTTGCACTGTTCTCAACATTATCTTCCAAGCTCCCACAGAACAGATCTCTGAACATCCAATGGCTCTTCTAGCCCAAAGTTTCGAAGTTTTTCCACAGTCCTCCCCAAAACATGATCAGACTGTCACAGGAATAAACCACTTTGCTGGTACCAATTTTTGTCTTAGTCAGGGTTTTACTACTGTGAACAGACATCACAACTCTTATAAGGACAACATTTAACTGGGGCTAGCTTACAGGTTCAGAGGTTCAGTCCGTTATCATCAAGGTGGGAGCATGGCAGCATCGAGGCAGGCATTGTATAGGGAGGAGCTGAGAGTTCTACACCTTCACCTAAAGGCTGCTAGCAGAATACTGGCTTCTAGGCAACTAGGATGAGGGCATTATAGCCCACACCCACAGTGACACACCTACTCCAACAAGGCCACACCTATTCTAATAGTGCCACTCCCTAAGCCAAGCATATATAAACCATCATGACTTGTGTCTATATGGAGCCAGTACTGTGTAACTTTGGAAATAGTTCCTGCATAAGAGTGACCAGTTATGGTTCCCCAACCCCTTTTGAAAATCTGAAATACCAAATTAGTCCAGGGTTTCTTCTCTCTCTCTCTCTCTCTCTCTCTCTCTCTCTCTCTCTCTCTCTCTCTCTCTCTCTCTCTCTCTCCCCTCTCTCCCTCTGCCTCTCTCTGCCCCTCTGCTTCCCACCTCCCTCTCCCTCATTTCCTCTCTCCCTCCCTCCCTTTCCCTCTTCTGGTCCCTCTCCCTCTCCTCTTGAAATAAGCTTGCTCTTTAATGGAAATAGGTGAATCCTGTCCAGGATGGTTTGAGGGTGTCAGAAGCAAAGCCCTTTGTGTGCTAAGTTGGCTCAGGTCTCCTGGCTCTGGCCCTGGTCCCAGCTCTGGCCCTCTCAGGTGGCACTCTGCAGTCGTGAAAGGAGGCCATCCGTAGCTCACAGTGTCTAGAGCACAGCAGCTAGCTGATGGAAACAAGGCCGGCAGTACCCGGCAAGATGAGCAGCTCCAAACTCAGACCATGAGGTTTAAAAGCACCTGCCCCCTCAACTCTCAGTGTAGCAAAGGGTGACCCTGAACTCCTTATCCTCTGCCTCCACCTTCTAAGAGTTGGGGTTACAGATATGTGCCACCCCACCCAGTTTGTGCAGTGCTGGGGACTGAACACTGCTAAGAAAGCATTCCTCTAATCAGCCAGAGCCCTGGACCTGTCACGGTCACCATGGCAGTGTTTCTCGATGCTTTCAGCCCCAGTTACATTCATGGCTACCTTGTAAAATTCATTCTTAATGCCAATAGATAAATTATAAGGGAATGAAGAATGGAGATGTAATAAACATATAAAGTAGAAGCATTTCCAGGGTCTGGAGCCATGGCTCTGTGGTTAAGGGCATGTATAGCCGAGGATCCACTTGCGGTTACCAACACCCGTGTCAAGTGGGGCACAACCTAACTCCAGCTCCAGGGGATCCTGGATTCTGTGAGTACCCACTTGTGATGGTTTGTATATGCTTGCCCCAGGGAATGGCACTATTAGAATATGTGGCCCCGTTGGAGTAGGTGTGTCACTGTGGGCATGGGCTTAAGACCCTCATCCTAGCTGCCTGGAATCCAGTATTCTGCTAGCAGCCTTCAGATGAAGATGTAGAACTCTCAGCTCCTCCTGCACCATGCCTGCCTGGATGCTGCCATGCTCCCGCCTTGATGATAATGGACTGAACCTCTGAACCTGTAAGCCAGCCCCAATTAAATGTTGTCCTTTATAAGACTTGCCTTGGTCACGGTGTCTGTTCACAGCAGTAAAACCTTAAGACACCACTCATACGGCAATTTTAAAAATAGAAATAAATCTTTTAAAACCAAAAAAAAAAAAAAAAGGTATTTCTATGACAGTAGGAGTATGGATCCAAAAGTTGGCTCCACAGGAGCAGGGAGGACGGGGACAGAAAACGTCAAACCAGGAGTTTTCAGAAGTACTGCAAAGTACCGCTTTACAGTATGAAAAACGTTCATTTCTTTCAAAAGTTGACTTTATTTCAGCGGGAAACACGAGCCTTGTGGCACTTTTAACTTAGACGGTTCTGGTCTCCCTTCCCAAGCTCCCCAGAAGCCTGGAGACTCACCCGCATCTCAGTACAGTGGTGTGCAAAGCTGGCAGTCGCCTAGGAACCAGCGAGTCTCCTCAGTACCCCTTCCTGCCGCTCCCTCGCCTGTGAGGAGGGAACACAGCTCTCCTTTCTTGGCCTTCATTTTACTGACGCGGGAGTTTGCTCTTCACACACACATACCCTGCGGTCATCTCTCTGTCTCATAAACACACACACACTGAGGGATCATTCATTTCTCTCTCTCTCTCTTTCTCTCTCTCTCTCTCTCTCTCTCTCTCTCTCTCTCTCTCTCTCTCTCTCTCTCAAATCTTTCTCTCTCTCACAGAGAGAGAGCTGCAGTAACAAAGTAAAAATATAGGGCTAATTATAGGGTGTCAATAATGAAGAATAAATGAACTAGTGAGGGGTTTTAAAAGCTTTGATAGAGGCCTGGAACCCTGGAAGGTCATGTGGGTAGTGGGAGTCTTACACCCGACCAGAAAATACCAGAGTGGCTCACTGGAGCTTTCTTTGAGCTGGAGAGATTATGTATCCATTTCTACCGGGCTGAAACATTCCCTCCGGGGATGTTGACTCCGGAAGTAAACAAACTTGTGTCTGGGAAAGCAGAAATTTGTTAAGATTCTCCAGGCCCTTCACCACGGCTGCACACTAAGCTACTGCTGAGGTTTGGAGACTTTGGCCAGATGAGCTAGAAGTTCTCCAACTGGCTGAGCTGTCGGCAGGTCCCCGGCAGGTCCCCAGAGCCCCGCTGCTCCAGCTAGTAATAATTACTCACTGTAGGGTAAGTGTTCCAGAGATTCAGCCGCCCCTGGCTTGTTCCTGCTTCTGTAAGTAACCCCTCACCCACACTCCTGTAAATGATCCTGTAAATAATCCCAAGAACCTAGCTAGCTAGTGCACCCAGTTGGATTTCAGTAAAATGTTACTTTGACCTGTTGCTGTTACCTTTGTAGGGTGCCCACGCAAAACAGAGGACGCCTTTAATCTCAGCACTGGGAGATAGAGGCAGGCTGATCTCTGTGAGCTAGGGGCCAGCCTGGACTACATTGAGAGTTCCAGGTCAGTCATGTCCACATAGTTTCTCACTTGTCTCAAAAAGGGAGAAGGGAGACAAATTCCTATCTAGAATGAATAGACAGTGGCTCTCAGCCTTCCTAATGCTGCAATCCTTTAATACAGCTCTTCATGTTGTGGTGACCCCCCCCCCAACCATAAAATTATTTTTCTGCTACTTCATAACTGTAAATTTGCTACTGTTGTGAATCGCAGTGTAAATGTCTGGTATGCAGTCGATCTTATATGTGGCCCCCAAAGTGATCGCAACCCACAAGTTGAGAACTGTGGAATAGGTATTTGTGTCCCATCTCTCCAGGAAAAACCACACAACTACACAAGTAGAAAGAGCCGGGGCAAGGCTGTAAACAGTATCAACTGTTGTGACACTTTCAGTATCAACTGTCTGTCCCCCGCAGACTCATCTGTCCAATGTGTGGTCCTCAGGTGTCAATGTGTGGCATTATCCGGGGAGGTGATAGAAACTTCAGGAGGACCTAGGTGGAAGAAGTAGGTTCCTGGATGTGGCCTCCCTTCCCCCAGCCTGGAACCTGCTTGCTCAAGGGTGGAGCTACCTGCTCATTCGTCCTGCCACGCCTACTGCTGGAACCTGCCTTTGCTGCCTGGAGGCACACACATGTTCGTCCTGCTACTGGACCCTGAGTTACTTGGCGGGAAATTGGGTTCCCTCCCTCTTCCTTTATAACTGAGTGTCTGAAAATAGTAAAATTGAGCTTTGATCAGAATGTTGTCTTAGCTCCATTCTTTCTTCCGCCCCGTCTAGATTCCTCTCTTTTCAGTTCGAACTGCCATTCTCAGTTGAACCGTTCGTGTTGTGGACTGCGGGCAGGCCGCAACAGTTGGTGCCAGAACTGGGACCTGAAGAATGGCAGAGGGATGCTAAGAGAAACGACTGCTGTGTGGAGCTCCACAAGAAAGGAAAGGATCTTCGTATCGGAGCATCAGAGCAACGGACAGGTACACATGCTAGCGCTAGCCTAAAATTTCAGTTTTGTAAAGTGTTGCTGAGGATGCGGTAGGATACGAATCAAGTTTGAATCAGTGCTAACCCAACACTGTTTCTGCTTGGGTCAGCAGCTCATTAATCGGAACTAGATACGGAGACAGGCGGTGTGCCGCAGCTTTTTAGAAAGCTGCTTAGGTGGAAGAAGGAAGGGTTTAAAGTCATGGATCAGGCGGTTGTTTTTAGTTTTCAGGAGTTGCTTCAGGCCAGAGGAGTAAGGCTTGAAGTACAATTAGTAAGAAATTTTTTAGATAAGATAGATAGCTGTTGTCCATGGTTCAAAGAAGAAGAAACGATAGATTGTGGAACCTGGGAGAAAGTTGGTGAGGCCCTGAATATCGCTCAGACAGATAATTTTACCCTAGCTCTCTGGGCGCTTGTAAATGATGCTATAAAAGATGCAACTTTTCCAGGGCTAAATTGCCCTCAGGCGGAGCTTGCGGTATCTCAGGAGGAGTGCCTATCAGAGAAGGCCTCCTCAGAAAAAGATCTTCTTAACTCAAAAATTGATAAATGTGGAAACTCTGATGATGGACTGAATTTTAACAAAAATCACTCAGATAGAGGAATTGCCCATTATCTTAATGAGAATTGGTCCTCTTGCGAATCTCCCGCTTCACCTATAGTCACCACTTCGGGAGGTGCTACTCATAGGGACACACGGCTAAGCGAGTTAGAGTTTGAGATTAAGCTTCAGAGGCTGAGTCTCTTAAGATATTTCTAGTTTAGATAATGATTAATGTGGTTCCTATCCTAAATAGTAAAATTTAAGATAAGATATAAAGCAATGCCTCTTTATTAAAGCGTTAAAGCTTGCTTTAATAGGTATTCATAGGTATTAATTGATATCCAAACTTCGTAATATGATAGTAATGCTTCTAATATTGATTTTAACAGTGATAAATTGTTTTAAACATAGGTTTTGCTTTCCCAAAGTTGTAGGTATTATCCTAACCTTGCACAAAAACTTAAAAATTATGGTTAAAACTGCCATTGTTCCATTGACTGCAGCTTGCAGTTTGATTGCAAATTTAAGATTAATGCTCAGATTAAAAAGTATTTTACCTTTGAGTCAATACAGGGCTCTGGGCAGCCCCAGAGCGGCTTGTGGCCCTTTCTTTTGTTTTGCAAACAATGCCTAAAAAAGTTTTTCCCTGTGCTCAAGAAAATTTCTTTTTAACAGTGTTACAGATCTATTCAGATGTTTAAAATAATGCTTAAATTCAAAGATTTTTGCTTCTAGTAAACTGGTAATCACTAGAAAATTTTGCCTCTACGTATGGCTAATATAGCTTTACATTATGTAAGAAAAATGTTTATTGTTTCTGCTTCTTTACAAGAAGCCAAAAGTTTTAATCTTTCAGTATATATTGTTTCCTAAGTGGAAAGTATTTTATTAACTAATGCTTCTCAAGGGAAGTTTACCTTAAATCCTTGCTTGTCATTTTTCCAGTTTAGCTAGACTAGCTTCTAGCCTTTTAACTTTATGGCAATAGTACATCAGAGACTGTATATTCAGACTTAGTAAAATTAGTCATTTAATAGAGTCATAATGATTTTTCACTCTTCTTCAGTGTGACCAGCCATTCTAACTCAATCTTAGACTGGTCTAATATTCAGTTCAATTATTAGAGATTCCTATATTCTAAATTACCTAGCAAAGTTAATTCAGAGCATTTCCCCCAAGGTCACCAAAGGCTCATCTTGCCTTCACCTTATTTGTCCTAAACTTTTTGCAAACTGACATTAAAGGTCAGTCTGCAGCGGAACGCCACTGGCACCCAGTTACTTCTAATTCTTATGCATTGGTAAAATGGAAGGACGCCCTGACTAATAAATGGAAGGGTCCAGATCCAGTTCTAATCTGGGGAAGAGGCTCGGTTTGTGTTTTTTCACGAGATGAAGATGGAGCACGGTGGCTACCAGAGAGATTAATTCGTCAGGTAAACACAGATTCTGTCTCTTCTCGTAAGTATCATTCTAAAGACTAAAATTCCTCTTGTGCTTAGAATTCAGCTGGGAGTGGAAGCTCCCAAAAAACTGTTTTCCTCTGAGCCAATTCCCCTACAGGAGGCCGGAGATTAGCTTTAGTTTTACAATTTGCATCTAAATAAAGTACCTTGACTTCTCCAAACAGAAAATTTACATTGCTACACTCTCATTGTTTAGATTTCTTCCTTTTCTCAAGCAGGTCAATCTACATTCTCTGGTTCTCCGCCCCTAAGAGCAAACAGGTGGTACTGCTAATCTCCCTTCCAAGGACATCCCAGCATGTGGTTTTCAGTCTAAGATAAGATTTAGATTTACCAGGAGAGCTAGGGAAGTAGAAATTTCATATATATTTACAGAGATTAGTTCTTATTTTGATAGAGATGGGCTTAGTCCCTTAGCTGGCCTCTGGCTTTTCACCCTTGCTGTTACTGCAAGGTGTCCTTAGTTCCTCAGGCTATTGGGAATAATAGGGATGAAGAGGAAAGACTTTCAGCTCCTATTTTAACCAAAATTAATGGTGTTAATACTGACATAATTCTTGTCTAGGCCTTGCTAAATCTGAGGTTGACAAGTCTCATATAGAGACCGCGCATAACTCAGAATTGCGCTACTGATTCATAATCATATGAATACAGTATGGGTACCGCTTGGCGCAGGAGATTACTGCGGAGGGAAGGTCCAGCTTGACCGTTTCTGAGTTCCCTGTGCGACACACCTGATTTGAAAGAGGTTGGTATCTGATTCCAGCTAAAAACCAAAGGCTGTGCCTCCCCTCCCCAAAAGATACCAAGAGCCACAGATGTGAGTTGTTATAACACTCACGGGAGGAATCAGGTCAATGTCCACCCAAGTCAAGGTTAAAGGCCCACTCATCTATGGATGAAAAAAAAATCATTTGATCACCTCTGTTAAGCATTGCCTATTTAAACTTAATTAATAGGGGGGAGAGAGGTTGGAGACCTTACTATCGTAAGGGCAAGCCCTTCACTGCCTCCCACCCAAATAAAAAAGCCAACTGGCCTTGTACTAAAGAGCTGGTCTTACCCCTTCTCCCTGTTTCCCTGGCTGCCATCCAAAATTGCGGAGGAATATCAGCTCAGTGTTATTCTAAATTTGTTTAGTTAAACTTAGCCAGGGTTCCAACGCCCTACTTAAAATGCAAACAGGTAGTTACCTATTCAGCACTAATTAGCATTATAAAGTCAGAGCCTATTCTGTTAGTGGTTTACTAGGATAATAAAGACAGTCTTAGCCAAATACAGTTTACCATTAGAAAAGTTAGGGAATCCCACGGAAACAGGTTTTTTCTTTAGCCCTAAGAACTCAGGCAGAACTATTGAACATAAATAATTTTTCTGCCTCAGTCCAGCCTCTTTTTTTGTTTGTTTGTTTGTTTTGTTAACTAATGGGAGGAGATGTGGCCTCCCTTCCCCCAGCCTGGAACCTGCTTGCTCAAGGGTGGAGCTACCTGCTCATTCGTCCTGCCACACCTACTGCTGGAACCTGCCTTTGCTGCCTGGAGGCACACACGTGTTCGTCCTGCTACTGGACCCTGAGTTACTTGGCGGGAAATTGGGTTCCCTCCCCCTTCCTTTATAACTGAGTGTCTGAAAATAGTAAAATTGAGCTTTGATCAGAATGTTGTCTTAGCTCCATTCTTTCTTCCGCCCCATCTAGATTCCTCTCTTTTCAGTTCGAACTGCCATTCTCAGTTGAACCGTTCGTGTTGTGGACTGCGGGCAGGCCGCAACACCTGGAGACTTGGGTTGAAGGGCTGTGTGTGTGTGTGTGTGTGTGCTCATGCATGTGTGTTGTACATGTACACATGTTGGTACATGTACAAGTGCATGTGTGTACGTGTGTGTGGAGACCAAAGGACAGCCTGTCTTGTTCTTTAAGGCAGGCTTTCCCGCTTGCCTGGAGCCTGTAGATGAGGGTGGCTGGCCAGTGAGGCTGAGGGATCCCCCATCTCCCCTTCACCAGCACTGGGACCTTCATTATAGGCCCACCTCATTATGTCCAGCTCTCACACAGATTCTGAGGGTCAAGCTCAGGTCTTCATGTGCACACGGTGTGCATGCTGCCCACAGAACACTTCCTCAGCCTCACTACTGTCTTCTTAATTTCAGATTTGTAGAGGAACTTTAATCCAGCACCTGGCTGCTCTGGCAAAGGATCACATCCAAAGATATGACTCAGTGGAATACAGACACACCACACACCTTTAACCCCTCTGGCTGGAATACAGACGTGCCCTTAATGGACACCTTTAATCTCAAACAATGGCATTTAATTGAGGGGCAGACAAAGTGACAAGTCAGAGAAAAATTTGACAGAACGAGTCAGAGATAGGATCTGCCCAACTCTCACAAGCACAGACAGGAAAAAAGGTATTTTTAAAAAGCAGTGAGGGAGAGAGAACTCGGTAGAATAGAATTCAGCTCAGTTCAGTTCAGTTCATGGAGTTCAGAGACAGTCTTTCCAAGCAGAGCAATTCAGTCAGAAGCTAAGAGAAGCCAATCTGAATCAGCTTGAAGAGGAGTTGGAGCCAGAAGAGCTGAGTTGAACCAGCTGGCCAGAGTTCAGAAAGAGCCGAATTCATCAGTAAGTCTTGAAGGTTGAAACATTCTAGGCCTTGGTTGTCAAGAAGAAGAACTCTGGGCTCAGGCTTACGTAGGGCTCTCATCTCATCTGAGGAATTAAAAGCAACATTTACATTTACACATATGAGTTATATATGTGGACATGTAAATTGGTTAGAAGGTATTGGTTTTCCTGTTA
Organism: Mus caroli; assembly: GCF_978045245.1. Classification (NCBI taxonomy): domain Eukaryota; kingdom Metazoa; phylum Chordata; class Mammalia; order Rodentia; family Muridae; genus Mus; species Mus caroli. Next base: position 104,207,534 of record NW_028227259.1, on the reverse strand, counting down.
GCTTTTTCCTTCTGTTTTTCATTATTTTTTAGATTTATTTTGTGTTATGTGTATACATGTTTTGTGTACATGTATGTGTACATCTGGTGCCAAGGGAAGTCAGTGGAGTGTGTTGGATGCCTGGGACTGGACAGGATGACAGTGAGCCACCCACTGTGTGAACAACAATCCTCTGCAACTAACAAGTGCTCATAAGCTCTCAGCCATCTCTCACCCTCAGCCCTCTCTCTCACCCTCAGCCATCTCTCTCACCCTCAGCCATCTCTCTCACCCTTAGCCCTCTCTCTCACCCTCAGCCCTCTCTCTCACCCTCAGCCCTCTCTATCTCACCCTCAGCCATCTCTATCTCACCCTCAGCCCTCTCTCTCACCCTCAGCCCTCTCTCTCACCCTCAGCCCTCTCTCTCACCCTCAGCCATCTCTATCTCACCCTCAGCCATCTCTCTCACCCTCAGCCCTCTCTATATCACCCTCAGCCATCTCTATCTCACCCTCAGCCATCTCTCTCTCACCCTCCTCCATCTCTCTCACCCTCAGCCCTCTCTCTCACCCTCAGCCATCTCTATCTCACCCTCAGCCATCTCTATCTCACCCTCAGCCATCTCTATCTCACCCTCAGCCATCTCTATCTCACCCTCAGCCATCTCTATCTCACCCTCAGCCATCTCTATCTCACCCTCAGCCATCTCTCTCACCCTCAGCCATCTCTCTCACCCTCAGCCATCTCTATCTCACCCTCAGCCATCTCTCTCACCCTCAGCCATCTCTATCTCACCCTCAGCCCTCTCTCTCACCCTCAGCCATCTCTCTCACTCTCAGCCATCACTCACCCTCAGCCCTCTCTCACCCTCAGCCATCTCTCTCACTCTCAGCCATCACTCACCCTCAGCCATCTCTCACCCTCAGCCATCTCTCTCACCCCTCAGCCATCTCTCTCACCCTCAGCCATCTCTCTCACCCCTCAGCCATCTCTCTCTCACCCTTCAACCATCTTTCTCACCCCTGTCTTTCATTATTGATGCTAACATTGTGACATGATATAAAAGTTTGTCTCCACAATTTTATTTGAATATTACACATGTTGGATATGTATAAAAATATAACATGGTGCTCCAGAAATATAAAAAAAAATGTGTTTATCTGGATCAATTTTTAAAACACTGAAAATAGTTTTACTTCCAAGGGGCTGGAGAGATGGCTCGGTGGCTAAGAGCACCTGCTGTGAAATTCCGGGCACCCATATGTTAGCTTAACTGCCTACAACTCAGCTCCAGGGGATCTGATGTCCTCTTCTGGGCCTCTGAGGGCACCAGGCATGCACATGGTTCACGGGTGTAGACACACACATTCATATATATAAAGTGAGATAAAACAGTTCAAACTTTCAGAGGAAAAAATGCCTTCCTCAGACCTCTCACATGATGGAAATATGAGACTAGAGTTCATTATGTTATATAAGGACTATTGTAATTTTTCCCCAAAACTAATATTTCACTTGTGGTTACATAACAAATTATCATAATGCATGTTTTTATTCCACTGGTAAATATTTAAATTTAGCCAATTTCCTGCTAGTAACATAATACTGTGGGGGTATGATATAGGTTTTATATTATTTTATTTATTTTGTGAAAGTGTGTATGTGTGTAACTGTATGGTACATATATGGGAGTCAAAGGACAACTCTATACAAGTTCCAGTCTTCCACATGCACATGCAAGGCACACACACCTGCTTACCTGCATACATACATATGACATACATATGCATACGTCATACATACACACACACACTTTACCGTTTTTTTAAGATTTATTCATTATTATATATAAGTACACTGTAGCTGTCTTCAGATGTGCCAGAAGAGGGCATCAGGTCTCATTATGGGTGTTTGTGAGCCACCATGTGGTTGCTGGGATTTGAACTCAGGACCTTCAGAAGAGCAGTCAGTGCTCTTACCCGTTGAGCCATCTGACCAGCCCACACTTTACCTTATTAAAGGCAGAAGAAAACGACAATGGCATTTGTAAAGCCACTAAAATGAATAACTGAGTTGGGGTGTGGCTCAGTGGTAGAGCACTTGTCTAGTATGTATTAGGTTTGGGTTTGATTCCCACCACCACTAAATTAATTAATTGGTTAATTAACAACTGTTTCTATTCAAGTCTTTTCTCAGAGTTTGTGTGTATGTGTGTTTGCATGTGTGTGTGTGTTTGTATGTGTGATAGGAGTGATGTGTGTGTTTATGTGTGTGTATTTGTGTGTGGATATGTGTGTGTTTGCATATGTGTGTGTTTTTGTGTGTGTTTATATATGTGTGCGTGTGTGTTTCTGTGTATGTGTGATGTGTGTGTTTATGTATGAGTGTTTGCAGATGTGTGTGATGTGTGTGTTTATGTATGTGTGTATTAATGTGTGTGTATATGTGTGTGTATTTGTGTGTGTGTTTATGTGTATTTATGTATGATGTGTGTGATATGTGTTTTTGTGTGTGTGTTGGTATGTTTATGTGTGTTTTTATATATGTGTGTGTGTTTACATGTGCATGCATGTATGTTTCTGTGTGTGTGATGTGTGTTTGTGTTTATGTGTGCCTACATGTGTGTGTTTGTGTGTGTTTATATATGCCTGTGTGTGTATTTGTGTGTGTTTATGTGTAGATGCATGTATATATTTCTGTGTGTGTGATGTGTGTGTTTGTGTTTGTGTGTGCCTATGTGTATGTTTATGTGTGTTTGTATATGCCTGTGTGTGTATTTGTGTGTTTGTGTGTGTGCTTGTATGTGTGTTTATGTATGATATGTATGTGATATGTGTTTTGTGTGTGTTTATGTGTACATGCATGTATGTGTTTCTGTGTGGGTGATGTGTGCCTGCCTGTGTGGTTTGTGTGTGTGTGTGCGCGCGCACACGCGTGTGTGCATGCATGCGCAAGATGTTTGGGATCAAGCCCAGAGTCTTACAAATGCTAGGCATGTGCTCAGTCTTTGAGCTGAATCTCCAATCCTAATAGTTACTTTATGGGTCAATTTAGGTTGTTTGCCTCTAGAGACTAATAGTGTGGCAGCCATTGTGACATTCTGATCACACACTATACCAATTGTTTATGGAGCACCTGGACATGGTTTAAAAGGTCATCAATGAAAGGCAGCACTTGAACACTTGAAGCTCTGACTATGTCGCCCAGAAAGGGAATTTTTTTTTTTTTTTTGGTTTTTGGTTTTTGGTTTTTGGTTTTTGGTTTTTGGTTTTTGGTTTTTGGTTTTTGGTTTTTCGAGACAGGGTTTCTCTGTAAAGCCCTGGCTGTCCTGGAACTCACTTTGTAGACCAGGCTGGCCTCGAACTCAGAAATCCACCTGCCTCTGCCTCCCGAGTGCTGAGATTAAAGGTGTACGCCACCACGCCCAGCTGAAAGGGAATTTGTAATAAAACAAAAAGAGAACAAAGGACAAAATCCTGGTGAAAAAATAGAATTTAAAGATAGATGAAGGGAGGCAGACTGGAAGGCCTTCAGAGCCTAATCCAAGAATGTTGCTAGAGCCATGAACACTTCCTTCTTCTGAGGCTGCCTGCAGGTGAGGTGGAGCACAGAGACCTCAGAGACTTCTGTTTGAACTTTCTGGGTTTTTTTGTTTTTGTTTTTGTTTTTGTTTTTGTTTTTTAATTTTGAGGCAGAGTCCAGCCATATGCCTCTGGCTAGCCTAAAACTCAAAATCTTCCTGCCTCCAGCCCTGTGAGTAGGAAAATTACAGGTGTGTGTGAGCCACTGTACCTGGATAGGTAGGTCTGGAATTTTAGAATGGAACTGTATTCGCATAGCACTGGAGTACTTTAGAATCAAATTAAGAATAAGAGGCTAGCATGAAATGAAGTAGCAGAGGTAAAACACAAGGATAGTGGCTAGTAAACCCGGGCAGAAGAGGCAGCTGTTAGTGCTAAGCCTTCCAGGCCTATCATATTCCACACCAGAGAACACAATGAGCTGCCTGTAAACAGAATGTTTGGCACCCTGATGCAGAAGAGCAGAAGCAGATCTCCATCTCTTCTGCAGTCTGAGGCTCCAAGTATCCTCTTCCCTGGTCGCTGAAAAGTGATAAAGAGTCTGTCGTCTCATCACACTTGACAGTAACCCTGGGCTTTGGTAGAGAAGACCATTCACCCCTTGTTGAAGAGACCCAGGGTATGGAATAAGAAAATTTGAAGTAGGACCCGAAGGATTGGGTAAAAGCAGTTTTTCTTTCCCTTCAGAAATACGGCAGACTGGCAAAGAAAGCTCTCAGTTCATTGTTGGAGTAGAATAACCCAGATGACGATGAAATCTATACATAGCTGAAGCTGTTGGTAGAAGGCACCATTAAAAGACATGAATGTAAGTGGTCACTCTCCTCTTCTCGGTGACTCTGCAGTTGTTTGGCTATCCCTTGTTGGTTTCCACTGAGGCTGGTCACAGTCAGTACCTTAGCATTCCTGCTATGGTGAAGGTGGGCCTCAGTGCTTGCAGGTTCTTTGTGTATTAATCAGTAAAATAAAAGCACACAAGGATACTTTACTCAGAGAAAACCAGCGGTGCATCTTAAGGAGGAAGCTGTTGTTAGGAGCAACAGCAGTCCACATGAGCAATGTTCTCACGTTATGCCAAACTGATGCTTGGGCTTCTTTGTATGGAGTCTGATGGAAGGAGACAGTTACCAAGGGGCATCATTTCGGTGGCTTTTTGATTGACAGAGCGACTTATATTGTTCTAGTATAAGTTGTAACCATTTCTCCACTGTGCATGTCCTTCCTCATAATGTATCTGATTTTAATTGTACGCATGCCTGATTATTCATAGCATTAAATGGTTCGCCCCAAAAGCTTACCCTGGAGACACATAGAAAACTAATGTAGGCTAAGTTGGCTTTCCTACCATGATATCTAATGTATTGGAAATAAATTTGAATTGAAACTGTTTCAAGGTTGATGTCATTAAAGAGAGGGGCATTCACTACTCTGTTGTTCATGAATCGACACGAGTACAAGTCCTGTGTGGCAACAGGTCACCAGGTACATTGTCTGGAAACAGGCGGTGTGTGCCCAGCGCGTGCAGGTAAGGGCTTCAGGCTGCCAAGCAAACTGTTAGAAGAGGGTGTGTGTATTGGCAAACCAAGTAGAATTGGGGTGCTAAACTGTTCCCTGTGCTTGCTGCCTCATGACTACAGGCCAGGATTTGGTGATCAAACGTTTTTCTTTTAAAAGTGTGTGTGTGTGTGTGTGTGTGTGTGTGTGTGTATAGATAGATAGATAGATAGATAAAGATATATAGATATATACATATATGTGTGTGTATATATTACATTGTATATTATATTATAGAAAATATGTATGTGTATGTCTATAGATACACACACACACACTGTGGTGGCTTAAATATGCTTGTCCCAGAGAGTGGCCAAGGAGGTGTGGCCTTGTTGGAAGAAGTGTATCATTGTGGGGATGGGTTTTGAGGTCCTCTGCTCAAGCTTCGCCCAGAGTGAAATGAGACCCTCTTCCTGGCTTCTTGCGTGCAGCAAGAACGATGCTGCAACAGGATCCTTCTGCACACGTTTATTGGGAGAGCTTGATTGCAGAGGTGAAGTGACCCCAAGCCCAGAACTGGTGCTGCTTATATAGGCCTAGGAGAGGCGTGTCTCACACCCGGATTGATTAGGCATGGGTTATGCTTACCACCTCATTTGCATGCCTACATCTGATTGGTTAACTTGTCTCTCATCTGATTGGTTAACTTGTCTCTCATCTGATTGGTTAATTCTCAAATCCTCATCTTGGCAAAAAAACTTTACTGCCTATGTATGCGTGGTGGCCAGTGGTAGCCAGTGCCACCCTGCAACAGCACATGTGGCTTCCCACACTGGCTGCCTGCAGAAGACGGAGTTTTCCCCTAGCTGCCTTTGGATCAAGATAAAAGAACTCTCGGCTCCTCCTGCACGGGTGTGCTCACACACACCCGCCTCTTTCCAGAAGATGTACCTGGTAACCTGTTGCAACACAGGACCTGAGCCTGCCTGGACGCTGCCATGCTTCCTGCCATGATGATAATGAACTGAACCTCTGAAAAAGTAAGCCAGCCCCAATTAAATGTTTGCCTTTATAAGAGTTGCCTTGTCGGCCATCACTGGGAAGAGAGGCCCCTTGGTATTGCAAACTTTATATGCCCCTGTACAGGGGAATGCCAGGACCAAGAAGCGGGAGTGGGTGGGTAGGGGAGCAGGGTGGGGGAAGGGTAGAGGGAACTTTCAGGATAGCATTTGAAATTTGAAATGTGCCGGGCGTGGTGGCGCACGCCTTTAGTCCCAGCACTCGGGAGGCAGAGGCAGGCGGATTTCTGAGTTCGAGGCCAGCCTGGTCTACAAAGTGAGTTCCAGGACAGCCAGGGCTACACAGAGAAACCCTGTCTCGAAAAAACCAAAAAAAAAAAAAAAAGAAAGAAATTTGAAATGTATATAAACAAAATGTCTAATAAAAAATTGTGCAAAAAAAAAAAAAAAAGAGTTCCCTTGGTCATGGTGTCTCTTCACAGCAATCAAACCCAAACTAAGACAACACACACACATACACGGGAGGCGGGAGGGAGAATATGTGTGTCTTGTCTACAAGTACATCTGTGCACTGCGTATATATCTTACGCCTCTAGAGCTGAGAGCAGAGGGTGCTGAAACCCCCCAGAACTAGCGCTACAGACAGCTGTGGTGTGCTGGAGACTGAACCTGGGTCCTCTAAACAAGCAGCCAGTGCTCTTGACCACTGAGCCACCTCTCCAGCCCCTTTGTGCAGTTTTGGGGACAAGGGAAGGCTTCTTTTCCTGAATAGTATGGAAGTTATCATTCTCAAACGAGGACAAAAGGATGTTGAATTATTAAGTAGCAACAGAAACAGGAGAGAGATTGAGAGAAAGAGAGCGCATGTTGAAGGACATTCCAAAGTCTGATCAACTATTTCTAACCTAAAAGAGAACTTCTCCAGGGGCAGAAATAGCTAAATCCACTACTTGGAATTTTAAACTGAAAAGGGCTATTCTCTGAAGTGGTGTTTTTATAGTATATTCAACAGAATGCTGGTTGACATAAGATTTTACCCGTGAAGACTCTGCAGCAGGGAACACAGGGAATGTAGCTGGTGTCGTATCTGATGAGATAACCCCAGTATATGCGATTGTATGTCTTTATTCTAATTTCATTAATAATATCTAAGGGTGCTGTCGAATATATAAAATGTCCAGAGCAGTTGTATTTGTGGGTGATTTGTCTTTCTTGTTTTTGAAATTAAGCTTTTTCTAAAAATGAGTACTGGGTATAGATATGGCACAGGGCAGAAGCAGGCAGGTCTCCTTGAGTTCTAGTGCAGCCAGGGTCACACAGCAAGTTCCAGGCCAGCTAGGGCCACATACTGAGGCTCCAGCAGGGGGTGAAATGAATTAAAAAGATTATTTTTAAAAAGATTTATTTATTTTATGTGTATGAGGATATTGTAGCTTTCAGACACACCAGAAGAGGGCATCAGGTCCCATTACAGATGGTTTTGAGCCACCATGTGGTTGCTGGGAATTGAACTCAGAGTCTCTGGAAGAGCAGTCATTGCTCTTAACCACTGAGCCATCACTCCAGCCCCCTAAAAAGATTATTTTTAACTATCAAAGATAGCAAAGTTAGGAGTGGGAGACAGGGGCCGGAGATAGCATGTCTGCCGTGCGAGCATGAAATCGTTTCATTTCCCGTTACTGTCATAACAGGACAAACCCTCCTTGGATCTTCTTAGACTCGGTGACAAGCACTTGCTATCTCTTGGAACCAGATGATACCTTTTCAATAACTATATATCAAGAAGCAGATCCTAACCAGAGGTTGCTTAGGATTGCTCCAGATTTGGTTTTCAGACTTTAAATGCTGATGTTCGTTAGATTTTTAGGCAAGGTTTGTTTTTTTTTTTTTTTCCTAGTCAGCATTAACTCTGATTCCGTGGGACTGGTGAATGTGCCCTTCCACATCCCTTAATATCCCTCAGTCGCCTTCCCTGTCTCCAGTGAAACACGGGCTTCTTAAATGACGGGGAAACATCACAGGCATCGCCAACCCCGTGACTGCCATACTTCACTCACAGGATCTGCCTCTGGCCCCACAAACCAGACCCATTCACTCCTCCTTGTACGCAGTTCTTGAGACCCACATAGGAATGTGGCATCTGCGACCATCACTCGCCACCTCCACCCCTATCCCCAGTTGTTCTCGCTCCATCCTTACCACCGGCACAGTGTGGAGAAGAAAAGCCCCAGCTCTCGTAAGCATGGCTGTACAGCACCTCCATTACCAGTTAGCTGTTGGATTTAAAATACTAGCAGACAAAAGCAAACAAATCCCTCCTTAGGAACTAACACTGAAGTGTCTACTTTGAAAAGTATGTTTTAGCAATCTCTTAAAAATCGTCTTCTGAATTTAAGTCTTGTCAGAACCCATGGAGTATGATGTGGTATATTTGTTTTTGCTGAGTTCTTTCATGATTTGAGCTTAATCATTCCCGATACAACATAATGTGAGGTAGTGGTTATGGGTCCGGAGGAGAACCAGCAGTCCCCTGCAAAGCAACCCTTTTGAGAGAGGCTATTTTTAAGCTCTTCAGACCAGAGGAGAATTCCTCAGGACAAAGGACGACAGATGTACCAAAGTCCTACTGCTGTTGAAACAGGTGACATTTGGTGGCTTAAAGTGAGGTTAGAAGCTCCTTTAAGAGGGAACTCTAAGAGAGAGTTTAGTGGCCTTCCTTGATCTCTCCAGTTTCTGAGGCCGCCTACATTCCTTGACACCCAGTCTTCCCCCTTTGTATTTAAGGTTGGTAGTGTAGCACCTTCTTCAGATCTTTCTCTGTGCAGTCCCTCATCTTCCTGCCTCTAATGAGGACAGGCTGATCTTCCCATCTCAGGAGCCTTAATCATATCTGGGGACAGCCTCCTTCTTGTCACAGGTAGGGCCATTAGCTGGGGAAGGAGGATGTGGATCTTTGGGAGCGGAGGACAGTACACAACCCATGGATCACAACAAACGTTCTGCTCACAAGACAGGCATGACCAGACGCTGAGGTTCGTAGGACTCGGCTTCGTGCAGATCTGTCCAAGCTTGACCTTAGAGAGAGCCATTCTTTCCTGCTCAGAATCTCTTTTAATATCAAGAGGACATGCACGTGAATTCGACTGCCTTTTAAATTTTGCCATGTGCATGACCAAGTTTTGGGTTTGATTTTCAGAAATCTCCACTTGCTGGCCATATTAAACAAAGATTTATCCTCAGACAGATAAGACCACCCCTCACTCTTCTTCTAGGCCTGAAAGTGGGGTTTGAGACTTTGAGCTTGTAGTTTATTTTCTTTGAAAGTTCCCCCCCCCTTTTTTTTAGATTTAATTGTATTACATTTTGTGTATAAGTATTTTGCCTGAGTGTATGTGTGTGCTCCACATGTGTGCCTGGCACCTGAGGAGACCAGAAGAGGATCAGATCCCCTGGAGCTAGATTTACAGATGGTTGGGAGCCTCCATGTGAGTGCTGGGAATTGAACCTGGGTCCAACAGCAACAAGGGCTATTAAACACAGAGCCAACTCTCCAGCCCTAAAGAATATTTTTTAAAAGATTTTATTTATGAGCCAAGTCATAGCACACACCTTTAATGCCAGTACTTAGGAGGCAGAGGCAGGTAGATCTCTGCGTTTGAGGCCAGCCTGGTCTACAGAGTGAGTTCCAAAACTCTCAGCCAGGTATAAATGGGTGAGGACCATCAAATAACAGCCACAGAGGCTAAGGAGACAGAGGCGGAGGATAAGGAGGTCTTCCTGAATCTTCCCTGAGACGTCCAACACTGATGATGTTAGGTCTTAAATCCAGGACAAATGGCGAATGGAGGTGCCAATTTAACAGGTAATTGAGCTTTAATCTACTAATGGTGACTTTTCTATTATGATCCTTCCATAATAATTTCCCTGAACCCTAGCTCCTGCACAGCTAAGTTGTCAGAAGTATAAAATTAAAAATACATCATGGCCAGCTGTGGTGGCACACACCTTTGAATAAGAGGCTGAGGCAGGCCGACCTCTTGACTTCAAACCAGAGCTGGTCTACAGATAGAATTTTGGGCCAGCTAGGGCTCCGTAGTGAGACTAAATAAATCATCAATCAACATCATTATGCCAGGCGTGGTGGCGCACGCCTTTAATCCCAGCACTCGGGAGGCAGAGGCAGGCGGATTTCTGAGTTCGAGGCCAGCCTGGTCTACAAAGTGAGTTCCAGGACAGCCAGGGCTACACAGAGAAACCCTGTCTCAAAAAACCAAAATAAATAAATAAATAAATAAATAAATAAATAAATAAATAAAATAAAAAAAAATAAATCAACATCATTATGTAAAACTGTGGTTGGAGTTACTATCTTTACTTTCTAGGAAAAGAAAGATATTTGGAATATCCAAGAAACTGAACTTCAATTCCATCAAACAGTTACACCTACCATAAGGTCTGAAGTAGAATTATGGACAGTTACAGCTGCTGCAGTGGATGACCAAAATCTAGTCTCAGAACTTTAGGAAGGCAGAAGGAAAAATGTGCAGTGGTGTCCACCTGTAATTCCAAAACTCTGGAAGTGGAGGCAGGAGGATCAGGCGCAGAGACATTACAAGGCTGGCCTTTCTGGGTATAGTAGTATGTTGAAGACCAGCTTCAACACCTTACGGTAAACTGAGAAAGGTCTAGTATGAAGTCCGTGATTGATCACTCAGAAGAAGACTTTTCTCTACAAAATTAAAGCTCGATTTACTAGGGTCAGCACTTCCTGTGATCAGCAAGAAACTCTCTGAACTCTTTAAACTCTTTGTGGTTTGGCAAGAAGGAGAAGAGAAAAAAGGAGGCAAATTATACATATACACATACACACACACACACACACTCACACGCCCACACATACACACATGCTGTGTGGGTAAAGCAAGACAAGCTCCAACAACTTCACGTGTATACATACACACATACATACACACACACACATTCACACACTGGGTGGATGGAGCAAAGCCCCAGCCAACTTTACATAGATACACATATGTGCATTTTGTGGATGGATGGAGCAAGGCTCCAACAACTTTATTTTTTTCTTTTAGACTTTTCATGCTTGCTAAGACAGAGTTCTCTGTGTAAGAAAAAGATTACCTCATAGCCACAAGTTACATATTCTCTAGAAACAATCACCAGAAAAACGTATTCTTTAAAAACAGATTAAAATCATTACACAAAAGGAAATTACAACAGGATCACTGCTTATGTATTCCTCCTCTGAAACTCACACCTAACTACACATTCCCCATCTGTCTTTCTCTCCACAACCCCATCCTCACCCCATAGCAATAGTTCTTGGATTAACAAAGTTTAAGCAAGCCAGTCTCTAGTAGCAAGGTTTTTCCTATGCTTAGCTGATGGCAATTTGTATTTACCAAGTAACAGATCACCATCTCTCTTTTGTTTTATTTTTGATGTCTTGTACAGCTAAGATGGCTAATCCTCTATTCTCTATTATTATATTCATAATAGAATGATTTTTCTCTTCATTCACAACCCTGTCTTTTCATGGGTTTCACCGAAATCTGTGGCCATATCCCTGGATACAAAGTCCAGGAACTCAGACCTAGCATAGAATGGATTCTGTTTTGACCGTTGACTTGCCCCAGGCCTCTCTAACTTCCTGGTACAATTACGTGACATAATCCATGGAAGCTCAGTGTGCTGCTCTTCTAGCCTGTGCGGCCCTCACTGCTCTACAAGGAGGGGGCGCATTCTACTCTTAATTCTGACTTTATTACGTCTTTCTCGAATAACAGTGTAAAGCGTCTCCTTAAACCTTCAAACAACGTCCCTAACTTCCAAAAACCATTTAAATCAATCAGGAACTCCATAAAATGAATTCATCTAAACAATATTATTTTATAAAAGTTTGTCCTCATTCGTGTTGATCTGCCCAACAGAGTGGGCCATCACCCAGGAAGTAATCACACCAGACTTTAGGCAGTGAGGGTCTCCTCACACCCAGTGACACCACGCCAGATATGTGAGGAATGTAGCAATGGCAGCCATGAGAAGGCGTGTCAGTGGCTGGAAGCAGTCCTGGCATGAAGCCCCTGGGGCTGTGCCTCTTCAGGATGCAGCCATCGCTGTAGGGGTGGTTCTAATGCTACAGTTCAGTTCCCCAATTGGCTCTCGATCTGTCAGTAAAGAAAGCCATGGGCTAATTGCTAGGTTTCTAGAAGGAAGAGTGGGACTTCCAGGTCCCTGGAGGAAAAAGAGACAGGCTGTGTGTGTCTTTAATCCATGGATTCAAGGGAAGCTGGGTTGGGGCTGGGAGCATGGCTGGTTCCCGGAGCTAAGGTGGGATGGCAGAGCTACACACAATGCATCATAGCTATGTAAACTGGTGGGCTGTCTCCAGGAAGTTTATCTGCCCACTGTAGCGCCCCCTGCATGGTGTCTGTCAGTAGTGCATTTAGTCATCCCAGTACTTGAGAGGTTTAGATAGAAGGGTTGAGGGTTTGAGACTGACTGGGCTACAAAGCAATGTCCTGTCTAAAACCAAACCAAACCATGGAACTGAACCAAAATGTTATCCTTTTATGGTGGCTTGAAGGAGATGTTCCCAAGTGTCTCCAGCATTTGAATATTTGCTTTCCCAGTTGGTGGCGCTGTCTGGGGAGTCAGGAAGCGTGGCTTTGCTGCAGGAAGTGTGTCACTATGAGTGGGGCTTTGACTTTTCAAAGCCACACATCCCATGTTTACTGTCTTCATCAGGACGGTGGTTTAAGACCTGGGTCCTGAGCTGCAGACCCTTGCCTTGTGATGACGAAGAGTGTTAGATGATAGCCTCAGACCATGAGGAACTGAGTCAGGCTGTAACTCCGGGCCATCAAGAACTGCTTAACCCCAGCCTGACCTTTCCTTTCTGTTCCACCTACAAAAGCAATATACCTGGGTAGCAAAAACAACTCACCCCGTACCACAAAACACCTGTAGCTTTATAACTGTACACACATGGGTGCACACACACACACACCTAAATGTGCTCAACCTTCATCCTCACTGTTCCAATAAACAATCTCGGCTCGTTTGATCAACTTTTTAGGGTTCTTAATGCAGGAACTCCTCCTTCCTCCCTACTAAGGATCATTCCTTCAGGGCACAGACGCCCTCTGAGCTCACTACACAGGCCAAACGACCACCAGTTGCCATCCTGAGACTGCTGGTCTTTGTGTCTGCTGCCTCCATGAGCAAAAGCCAACTACCATACATATACTACCAGTACTGTACTGGAGCTCTGGGTAAACCCAGCCTCACCCCAACCCCCTGCTCTCCTCCTGCTCTCCCCCTCCATCGTCCTCTAACATCTTCTTCCCAAACTCTCTACGACTCTGAGAAGTCACTGCCAGCCATGCACCCAAATTCTTCAGGACAAGATAAACTCCAGGTTTGACACAGAGGCTCCCTGACCAGTCCCTAGAAGCTCCAGGAGGTTCTCCTGCCTTCACCGACTCACAAAGGCTTAGAGGTTCTGGGTACCCCGCCTCCCCAGGTTTAACTCTGCGATTCCTTGAGTCCTACAGTTGTGGGTTCGTCACTCCTGATTCTCAGGTCCATCTTCTCCCATCTAAACCCGAGGGATGCCTCAGCCAGTGTGATGAGACTCTCATCCAGCCCTGCCAGTCATTTCAAATCTGAAACACATTTTACAAAATGAGCTCTAAATTAACGGCCCCCTAAGATGCTCCTTTGGCTTGGTGATCTTTAAAAGCTCTGCCGTAGCAAGCTGCAGCCCATCAAACCCATTCTGTTAACTACTCAAATTGGCCCCAGTTCAGAACTTTGACTTTTGACCTTCCAGCCCAAGGCTGTTCCCATTCTTCACTCCTGCCCCTCTTTCTGCAATTCCTGTTCTGACCACTAGGTCCTCCCTTGTCACCAAAACCTTGAAGCCAAAACCAACTCCACCTCCAGTTCCCTGGTTTTTTTTTTTTTTTTTTTTTTTTTTGGTTTTTTCGAGACAGGGTTTCTCTGTGTAGCCCTGGCTGTCCTGGCACTCACTTTGTAGACCAGGCTGGCCTCGAACTCAGAAATCCGCCTGCTTCTGCCTCCCGAGTGCTGGGATTAAAGGCGTGCACCACCACGCCCGGCAGTTCCCTGGTTTTTTGACACCCCTGATGAACCTTCTCCCTGTGACCCCCCCCTTTCAGAAACAACGCCCACCCTACTTATCCTATCCGCCTCTCCATTCTTCATGGCTGTTTCTCCTCCAACTCCTACCCGACCCCTCGTTTCTCAATTCCTTCCCATGGTCAGCCACTCCAACGTCAGACTCACTAGCCCCTGTAGCCACCTCCCCCTTCACCTTTACCCTCCCCTCTCTACACCCAACCCAGAGCAAGCTTGTTCTCTGTAACCGAAGTGGCAGGAAGAGATGGGCCCACCCAAGTCCACATGCCCTTCATACTGTCAGAAATGGACAAACACTTGAATAGAACAGAATCTTGTTCTCTGAAACCCACTCCATTTAGAAAACAATTCACCCAGATGACTCAAATCTATGACCTTACCCGGCATTATTTTATATACATACATATGGGCTGGCCAAGTTAAAGGTGTGTGCCACCACACCCAGTTATAATATGTATATCCTGACTTCTACCCTCATCCAAGAGGAAATGGATTGTATGTGGAAGGCAGCCAAGGACCATGCTGATAAACTCTGTTATCAGAACAACACCTTCTCCTAGGAGGACAAAGCAATCTCTTTAAGATACCAGCACGCAGGCACCAGGACACAACACCAGGTGTTAATGGTAACTCATTTAGCTGAGGGCATTTGACAAAATGTTTATTCTGGAGTTAACTTGACAAACCAAGGTCACTCAGAGCCAGTGTAAAGCCTGCTCTTTTCTCATCCTGCTTCACAGAGGAAAGAAAGTGTACCAGTGTGGACAGTAACACCACCCGGATGTCAACAGAGTCAAGCTCCAAGGACTACAAGAGGGACCCTCACATCTCACAATGAACTTCTAGACGTGGACTTTAAGGATTCCAACAACAGAGAGGAGGAGGCCAAAAGGAAAAGGAAAGAGATGGCAAAATGGTAGGAGAGACTGCCACGCCAGCTTCCAGTTCAGGGAATGGCATCCTGGCTCAGGAAACCCCAGCTCGACCTGTCACCCACTGTCCCAGGGAGGTGGAGTCAGGCCCCCACCCTCCGACCATGCTTTCAATGCAATCAAAACTGGCCACTGGGCTAAGGGGTGTTCTGATCCCTGGCCTCCCTCCAAGAATTATCCCAGCTGAGGACAATGGGGACACATGGAGGACTGACTGACAGGTTGTACCCGTGCCCCACCCTCTGACCTCCACTGACATTCCTCAATCAATGTCTTGGCCCAGGGAAGGGGTCCTGAATTCTGGGCCCCCTGACAGAGCCCCACCTCAGCTCATCACAGCTCAACATGGACGGCAGAGTGGCTGGAAGAAAGATTTCTTTCACACTAGCTGCCATGGCCTCTTTCTCCTTGCTTGGCATGAGCCAACCAAAACCAATAACTCGGTGGTTTGAATGAGATTGGCCTCCATAGGCTCACCCAAGCTAGGCCCACTCACTTTCTTTTTCTTCCTCTCAGCCACTGGCCCCATGCCTGCACGAGTACAGTCATGCTCCCTGCTGTGGTGATAAGGGACTAAACCTCTTGAAATGATAATCAAGCTCCCAGTTAAATGCTCTCTTGTAAGAGTTGCCCTTGGTCATGCTGTCTGTGATGGTTTCTATATGCTTGGCCCAGGGAGTGGCACTGTTATAAGGGTTGGTCTTTTGCAGTAGGTGTGTCTCTGTGGATGTGGACTTTAAGACCCTCACCCCAGCTGCTTGGAAGTCAGTCTTCCACTAGCAGCCTTCAGATAAAGATGTAGGACTCTCAGCTCCTCCTGCACCATGCCTGCCTAGATGCTGCCATGCTCCCACCTTGATGATAATGGGCTGAACCTCTGAACCTGTAAGCCAGCCCCAGTTAAATGGTGTCCTTTATAAGAGTTGTCCTAGTCGTGGTGTCCGTTCACAGCAGTAAAACCCTGACTAAGACAGTCTCTCTTCACAGCAGTTAAAACAGTCACTAAGACATACTTTAGTAATAGGAGTCTCAAGCATTCCCCATGATCCACCCTCTACTCCTCCTGACTTAGTCTGCCTGTTGGATGACACAACTCTCACCCACTCTTTATCCTAATGTCTCAGTGCCCACTCCCACTATTAGGCCTATATCTTCTGTCTAAATCCAAGGCTTCTTACACCTCCCTTCCTTGAGACTGTCCACCATGTTTCTCCTTAGCTTGGACTCAGGTGGCATTCCCCACCTAAAACCAAACTTCCACCCACACAGTCTTTTATTTCCCCCTCTGTTTTTTTTTTTAACTAAAAATAGAATTTTTTCATACATATCTTAGAGTTTCTGTTTGTGTGAACAGACACCATGACCACAGCACTTCTTACAAAGGAAAACATTTGATTTGGGCTGGCTTACAGTTTCAAAGATTTAGTCCACTATCATCATGGTGGGAAGGATTGCAGCATCCAGGTAGACATGGAGCTGGAGAAGCTGAGAGTTCTGCATCTGAATCTGAAGGCAGCAGGAAGAGTTAGTGAGACCTCCAACAAGGCCACACCTCCTAATAACGGTACCTCTTATGGGCCTATGGGGGCCATTTTCATTCAGACCACCATAATACAATATAATCTGACTATGGTTTAACCTCCCCCTACTCCTCCCAGATCCTTCCTACCTTCCGCTTCTATCTGAATCCATACCCTTTTTGTCTCTCCTTTAAAAATAAACAGGCATCTAAAAATAATAAGATAAAACAAAAACAAACAAGCAAACTAGAATAGGATAAGTAAACAAAGAGAAGGAAAAAAAAACAAATGAAAAACACAAGAAACACAGACAGAGACACACATGTGTTCGTGCACACAGGAGTCCTATAAAAATGCAAAATCAGAATCCATAATATATACCCAAAGGACATGTAAAGTATGAAAAAAAAAAAACAAGTAAAGGAAAAAATTATCCTGACAAAACCTTATGAGACAAAAAATCTTCGAAGATGCCACTGAATTATTTTTGTGTTGGCGTGGGGCCCATCCTTAAGAGTGGTTTGTTTCCCCAGTGAGACGCTGTTGGAGAGATAATTTTTCATTTGTGAGTGATTATTGTTGTGGTTTGGATAGAAATAACCTCCATAGGCTTATAGATTTGAATGCTTGGTCACCAGGGAGTGGCACCACTAGGGGGTGTGGCCTTGTGGGAGGAAGTATGTCACTTGGGGGTGGGCTTTGAGGCTTCACATGCTCAAGCCAGCCCCCCACCCCACCCCGTTCCTGCTGCCTGCTGATACCGAGATGCTGGTGTAGAACTCTAGGCTCTTCCTCCAGCACGTGTCTGTCTGCGTGCCGCCATGCTTCCTGCCCTGATGATAATGGACTGACCTCCGAAGTGTAGGTCAGCCCAAATGGAATGTTTTCCGTTAGAAGGACTGCTGTAGTCGTTGTGTCTTTTCCTTTTTCCTTGAAGCCCATGGACCCCATCTGGTGCAGGCTTGTGCAGCCCTGTGCACGCTGCCACAGAATCTGAGTTCACATGGCCGTGCAGTCAGCTGTGCTGTGTTTTGAAGGCTCTGCTTCCTTGGTGTCCTCTATACCCACTGGCTTTTAAACTCTTTCTGCCTCCTCTTTTGCAGGGTCCCCTGAGGTCTGAGGGGAGGGCTTTGATGGAGACATTCCATTTAGGACTGATTGTTCCAGTGTCTTTCACTTTTTGCACATTGTCTGGCTGTGGGTCTCTGGTGGTTCCCATCTCCTGCAAAGGGAGCTCCTCTGATGGGCTGAGCAAGGCACTGAGCTGAGTATAACAGGAGTTTGTTAGGAGTCATTTTACTGCATGTGTGTGTGTGTATGTATGTATGTATGTATGTATGTATTACTCCTCTTAGGCATCAGAAAGGCCAAGAGTACTCATCACCTGGTCCAGGACCTCCATAAATCAGCCAGGCCACTTTCCCTGTACACACTCCTCTCCCCTACTCCCTCCTTTACCACCTTCTTTTCTGTCTTTGATCTTACAGATATCTGTCTTTGTACCTCCCCTACACTTGCCATTCTAACCCTAGTTTTGCCTTCTCCTGGGAGGACCCAGACACACTTCCAGCCCAGCAACTCATCTGGGTGATTTGTCCGAGGCATTGTTATTTAAAAAAAAAATGAAATCTTCAACATTCGATTTACCAATGAAGATTCAGGAGTGAGATCCTGGGGTGAAAACCTGCTAGCTCAGAGGGACAGAGAAAGCACCCAACTGGCCTGCCTATTCTATCCGTGTCCCAGAAGTAAAAGCCCTTTCTCCTTCCCCATGCTGCCTTATATACCCTTCACCTTAAAGACCTTCCTTTCTCTTTCCTGGGTTTTCTTATGTTCACTTCCTGTCAAATGGTTGTTTGCTCTGTCTCTTGACCTATGGGTGACTTTACTTAATCCCGTTTATAGAAAGCTCTTGGATTAAAGGTGTGTGCTAGGGCTGAGCCACACTGCAACTAGAGAGAGATTTTTTTTTCAATATACAACTTCAGGGTTCACAGTATGATCAGACATCTTACAACACCCAGGGATTCTGAGATAGCCTGCATCACTTTAATCAGACTTTACAAAAGGACCTCACCAATCTAGATCTGTACCCTGGTTTCCTTCTCCAGTATGTACATGAACTTGAATGAATTCTTTCCCACAGACCAGTCTTGTTGCGCTCACCTCGTCCGGCAAGGAAAAACGCAACACGGTCGGATTCTTCTCAACAGCTTTATTGCAGGAACGCCTCGATGCTACGGGAACTCCGGGAACCCAGGGAGAACTGCTTATATCCACCCCAGCACTGGGGAGGGTTATGTGTCCTCCTAGGATTGGTCAGTCTGCCGGCACTTTAATTTGTATGCACCCGCTTGGGAGGGGTTGGCGCCAGATTTGGGCTATCACCTGCGCAGTGTTGTTTACAGCGACGGTGTAGCACTCCGGCGCCATCTTTTAGGCGCCGGCTGCCTACACAGTCTAAATGCTGTACTACCCTCCTCAGTTCTCTGGTGTCTTGGGAGTCTTGGGTCTCCAACTGTCTTAATTAGGGTTTTACTGCTGTGAACAGACACCATGGCCCAGGCAAATCTTATAAGGACAATATTTAATTTCAGCTGGCTTACAGGTTCAGAGGTTCAGTCCATCATCATCAAGGTGGGAACAGGACAACATCTAGGTAGGCACGGTACAGGCAGAGCTGAGAGTTCTACATCTTTATCTGAAGGCAGGTAATGGAAGACTGACTTCCAGGCAGCTAGGATGAGGGTCTTAAAGCCCATGCCCAGTAACACACCCACTCCAACAAAGCCATACCTCCTAATAGTGCCACTCCTTGGACCAAGCATATTCAAACCATCACACCAACCATCAGTCACCTATCTAGGTGTCCCAATGTCACAAAAAAAGGCGAACTGTATTCTGAGCCAAGATAAAGGAACTCCTCACTTGCCCATCCTATAGCCTTAGCATGCACTGCTTACATTAATAGACTGACTTAATATCTATATGGATTCCCAACTAGCCCTCACTGATCAGCCTCTTTATGAAGCCTCTAAGTGGTCCCTGGAAGAGCTACTCATATCCCACCCTTGAACCTACTTAAGTCCACTGCTTACTGTGCCTCTACCGTGGCACTTCCAGACCTACACTGACCCTATCTCTTCTTACATGCTAACCAAGCACAAGCCTTCACAATACTCTGCCAAACAGGAGAGGGCGATATATATCACTCCCGTAATCTATTTCTCCAAACAGCTAAACAAGGTCACTAGGGGCCGGCCCCCTGCCTACAGACCTGGGCTGTAGTGCCACTGCTTGCCCCCAAATCAGACAAAATCCTGACCCACGCATCCTCACTACCTGCTCACCCAAGAACCTCACCAGCCACCATGATTTCCTCCCTCCCCAGCCAGAGTCCAGCTTCTCCATGCTTGCTTATCAGATCCCAGCCTTGTATTTGAGCCATTTCCACCCTCAACCCCACAACACTCCTCCCCAGTAGCCCTTCCTCATCCCCACATCTCCTTCACTCTTGCTAGGAGACACTCCACCCGTCTCCTTACCCTTTTGCCCATATCTTTGGTTACTCCTGAAAAGACCCAGACTTGTTTATAGATAGCAGTACCCTAAAACACAGCAGGATATGCTATACTTGAAGAGGCCAGCACTGCTCTGGCTTGGCCACCCACTGCAGGAGGTGGGGTCAGCTCTCCTGCTCTGTCAGGGCCGGCTCACCCACCCCCAGACCTCCAGAGCCAGCTCCACTGTGCGGCCCAGTCAAGGCTTGGGGCCCCACTCTCCAAGTGCTACAGCCCGGAAGGGCTGGGACGGCTCTCCTGCTCTCCCACCCTCAGGGTGGCCCGCCTGTGCCTCCAGCTCCACTGTGTTGCTCCCACGAGGTTCAGGACCTGCTCTCCTGAGCAGAGCCAGCTCATTCCGGGGACAGCTCTACTCGCTGCTGCAGGTGGCAAGAGGGGGTGTGGGGGAACGGCATCACCTCTGTGCCACCTCATGGTGGAGGAACGCAGGACCAGCGCTCCCTCCCTCACCTGTGCTTCCCCCGCCGCCCCTCCCCCGACACACCAGGGCTAGCTTTGCTGTGTGGTCCAGCAAGGTTCAGGGCCCACTCTCCAGTATGCTGTTATCGGAAAGAGGCGGGGCCAGTTCTCCACAGTGCCTCAGCCAGTGAGGGGTGAGGCCAGTTCTGCACAGCCTTTGGACTGTGTCTATGTGGTCCCAGGTAGCTGCCCAAACCAGGGACGCCCTTGTGGTCTCTATTGGTAACATGAACCACTGACCCTGACACAAACCCCTGCTGGCCCTCAGGCATGGTCCTCAGCTGCAGCACTGTCTGGGACATCATCATGGCTTCTGATGGGGGGGCGGGAGGGGACTGACGACAGGCTATTCCTTTCCACTCTTGAGTCTCCAGTTCCACCTCTCCTCACGATGCTCAAACCGCTCCACTTCTCTTTCTCTCCCCATATGCCCACCACATATTTGCACATTGTAGTGGCTCCTGGTGTGGGTGGGCCATGAAGCTGGCGGGCCTCTGGGTAACATCCTCTGCCTGAAAGTGGGCCTCTAGGTGCCTCCAGCCAGCCAGTGTGGCATGCAGTGGGCAGGCCGCTGTATGTCTACGCCTGTGCCACGTGGTGGCTGGCGGGGCTTTGTTCCTGTCTTTCCTTGCTGGTGCTGTGAGGCAGGGCAGCAGGCAGGCCTCTGTGTTTCTATGGCCTGCCCACACACAGTGCAGCAAGGGCAGGTCTCTGGGCATCCTTCCTCACCCACACCACTTGGCATGGCAATGGAGAGTCTCTCTACACTCCGACATCTTAATCTAGAGAGAAAGGTCTTCATAACTCAAAGGGAACACCAATTATTAACTTCCTTTTGATACAGGAACTCTTTTGAGCATCTCCTTTTCCCACCTAAGCAGCCTTTGCTGTGCTGCACCTCAAGGGACATGAAAAGGGCAAACCTTTTTTTTTTTTTTTTTGGTTTTTCGAGACAGGGTTTCTCTGTGTAGCCCTGGCTGTCCTGGAACTCACTTTGTAGACCAGGCTGGCCTCGAACTCAGAAATCCGCCTGCCTCTGCCTCCCGAGTGCTGGGATTAAAGGCGTGCGCCACCACGCCCGGCTTGAAAAGGGCAAACCTTAACCAGTAACCAAGCCAGGCTGATCAAACAGACTGATAGACTGCGCTGTCGGATCCTGACCAAACTCTAACAACGGAACTTCCAGCCCCAGAGCCAGTCTTGTACACACACACACACACACACACACACACACACACACACCACTCCTGTCTGCAACCATCTGCCCCTGGTGGCTGGCTCCTGACTTACTCCATTCCCTGCTTCAGTCTTTGATCAGCCTCCATTCTCCTTCCAAGGCAGGTGCTCCCTCATCTCCACAGACTCCACAGACAGGTTATTTCAAAATGGCTGACCCAGCCCTGTGAGAGTTACCAAAAGGCACATCCTAACTCCAATCTCTGCCCTCTCCTGTTTCCATCTCACCAAATGAGAGGTCAGCTACCTGCCCTAGACCAGCAGGTAGACTTCATCCATATGACACCACTCAGGTATTTACTAGCATTCACAGGTACCTTTTCTTTCTTTCTCTCTTTCTGTCTTTCTTCCTTTCTTTCTTTTATTTTTTTGTTTTTGGTTTTGGTTTTTCTAGACAGGGTTTCTCTGTATAGCCCTGGCTGTCCTGGAACTCACTCTGTAGACCAGGCTGGCCTCAAACTCAGAAATCCGCCTGCCTCTGCCTCCCGAGTGCTGGGATTAAAGGCATGCGCCACCACTGCCTGGCTCACAGGTACCTTTTCAACATGGGTTGAGACCTTCTCGACTGCAGATATGAGAGCCCACACTGTACTTTATACTCTGAGATCGTCCCTTGCTTTGGCTTGCTCTCCAAACCTTCAGTGACCCTGAATGTATCTATTTGACTACTCAACAAATATCCACCTTACCTCACTCCCCTGGACATTCCACATCCTTTACCTGCCTCAGTCCACAGAGTAAGCAGAGAGGGTGGATGGGACAAAAAAAAGAAATCCTCACCAAACTACAAAATTCAAACAAGGTAAAACTCCTACCCTTGACCCTAATCAAACTCCAAGGCTTGCTAATAAATCCCTAATCAGTCCCTTTGAGCTCATATACAAGAGACCTCCTCGTGCCTTGGGGACTCAACACCTCAACTTCTGTCCATAGCTCACAGCCTTCTGTCCTACCCTCCCTACTATGGCAAATGTGGTATACAGCTCAGCTCCATCTCAGTCTTCCCTAACACCTAAATGGCATCGTGCACGCACACACACACAAGGTCATTTACTGATCCCTACCACTACAAAATTAAATAATGTTAACTGGGTTCAATCTTTATAGACTCAAGAAGCCTTTCCCAACACACACAATCTCCAACTTTGTCTCTAGGTCCCACCAATCTCAAGACATCTGGGCTTCCCATTTCCCAGACCCCACCAATCACAGCTGAATAATCACCAATGGATCTGTTCTCCTGTCCAGATACCCCAATGCTCTTGGATGTGTCTCTGTTTTATAACAGACTCCTCTGAGATCAAAACATTCCATCCTGTAGGAAGCTCCTCTAGCAGGTAAACAACTCAAAGTAGCTCAGGAACTCCTTGAAACTGACCAGACTCATTGAGCCCTTCCTTGCCCAAGAAAGCAGAGGCCAGCTGCCCAGAGGACTCTCAGATAAGCTGAGGGACAAAGAAGACTCCCAGAGGAAAGAAGCTGCCTGGAAAAAGCAGAAGCCAGCAGAGCTGCCTGAAACAGGTTTAGAGCAACTGAAGGACCTGAAAAACAAAACAAAACATTCACAAACTGTTGATCTGCCTGCAGGCTGTGAGTGTGCTCCAGGTTCCCAGCTTTGTGAGCTGTCACTCATGCTGGGGTGGGCTTTGGCGATGCAGCTGTCTTTGGGTCACTTTTGCTCCTCCAAGTAACCCTTCACCCATATTCCTGTAAGTAGACAAGGGGTCTCATCTCCTATCATGAATGAGCTCGTGTTGTGATGACATTCCAACATGGATGCCAGGATTGCACCTAATATCCAGAAGAGACTCACACAGTATGGCTGCCTACAGATGAATCTCTTGAAAACGTGGATGGATGCAGATGGCCCTTCCTCAAATACTGGCCTTGTGTCAATTTTCCTAGCCAGGGAACACGGTCAGAAGTATACATGGAAGGACAAGGAGTCAGGTCCCTTACAGGATGGGGTGTGTATGTGCGTAAGAATGGCATAATTTGGGAGTTAACCATAAGAATTCCCTCTACGTGGGGTACCTAAAACTTCGGATTGAGAATGTACATCCATGGGGCAAATGGCCCCCTCCAAACTTTACAATTGTCAATAGATCAAAAAACATTTCTGTTCCTGTGAGCACAAACAACCTAAGCCCCCTGGGTACCCAGCCCACGACTCATCCCGGTATTGGGAACACCAGGATAATAACAGCCATCCCTTCTCTAATCCCAACATCCCTCTCATAGAAGTGCTACAGCTTGCAAATACCAGCCATGCCTTGCTGTCCATGGCTGACCTAGAGCTGGGGACGGAAGAATGCCCCTCCCCTGTAGATTTAATGCCACTCATCAGGAGTGGCACTACTTGAGAGAGATTGGAGTGTGGCTTTGTTGGAGTAGGTTTGGCTTTATTGGCAGAAGTGTGTCACTGAGGGTGATAGTTGGCATTTCATTTGATATTTCAAATGCCCAAGCAAAGCTCAGTGGCTGTCTCTTCCTATTGCCTTCGGATCCAGATGTAGGACTCTCAACTACTGTTCCAGTATCATGTCTGCCTGCATTTCTGCCATAATGACAATGGACTAAACTGTAATCAAGCCCCAATTAAAAGAGTTACAGTGGCCATGATGTCTCTTTATAGCAACAGAACACTGACTAAAATAACAGTTGGTACAATGAGCTGGTATTGCTTTGACAGGCTTGACCACATGGACTTTGGATTATGAAAGCAGTTGAACACTTTATGTGGGGTTTAATGGGCCATACTAGTAAGGGCATGGAAGACAGTGGGCTGAGAGCAATGTAGATTATGAGAGCCTGGCTGAAGAATTTTCAGAGGAGAAGAATATTAGTGCGTGGCCTAGTGACCATTCTTGTGATATTTTGGCAAAGAATGAGGCTGCTTTTTGCTCTTGTACAAAAAGGTCTGCCTGAGGCTAAATTGAGGTTTGGATCAGTGGTGTTGGCAGAGGAGACTTCAAGTCAGTCTAATATTGACTGTGTTGTATGGTGATTAGGAGCAAGCTGATTGAAGAAAGGTAAAAAGTGTATAGTGTGAGGAGAAAAGGAGCAACAGGAAGTATAATGGAGTGCAAGGAGATTAAAAGTTTAAAGGAGATCCTGATGCTAAGTGGAATAAAGGGAGCTAAGGGCAAGAGCCCACCCAGCTCAGCTTCTACCATGCAAAGGAATGGAAGAAAAGGTTAAGAAGTGAAGGAAACGACCAACAACAGAAAGCTGATGCCCATGTAAGTGAACTAGAAGGTCCTCTTCCAGAGCCAGCAGATGGAAGAACTTAGCAGCTTCAGCCATGTGTCTGGCTTTAGAACAAGGTGTTAGAGTCAGGAAAGGGACTGTGGAATTTCCTTCCACAGCTAGAGGAAGTGCTGAAGCCAGACATGTGGCAGATACATACCTGCGTGAAGGCCCAGGAGGGGGCACTGAATGAAGCTGTGAAGTGAATCCTGGATTGCCCTGGAGTCCCCAGGATATTGAAGATGCCAGAGTCATGGGATACCCACCAAGGGAAGTTGCAGACTGGGTTTGTACTCAGCCCAAGGGAGAGGATTATGCTGTTGTCTGCTTTGTGGTTATGATTATGATTTTAGAGAGGGCTACTGTTGAGAGATTGCCTTGAGTCTCAGAAGAGACTTTGAACTTTGGAGTTTTAAACAGTTATTGAGATTGTGATAGACTATGCAGACTTTTGAAGTTGAACTGGATGCATTTTTTTGTTTTGTTTTGTTTTGTTTTTGTTTTTGTTTTTCTTTCGAGACAGGGTTTCTCTGAATAGTCCTGGCTGTCCTGGAACTCACTTTGTAGACCAGGCTGGCTTCAAACTCAGAAATCCTCCTGCCTCTGTCTCCCAAGTGCTGGAATTAAAGGCGTACACCACCACTGCCTGGCACTGGATGCATTTTTGCATAGTATAGCTGTAAGCCTATGGAAAAGAACACAGCAATAGAACACTGACCAAGATAGACAGGAGACACATTGTACCCACTCGGCTCCTAGGCCAAGCACCAAATGGCACTTATTTGCATGTCAGATTGGCACTTAACGTTTGCTACCTTGGAGGAAAATGTACCACAGTCTTCCTCTCTCCAGACTTAGTCTTCTGAGTCGGCTAGCCTATCCATATCTTGTCCATCATAGTAGGAGAGAGAGAAGCCCCCTGCTACTCCCCATACCTCTGAGAAACCCTAACAGTTGACAAACAGCACGGCTGCAACAACACTAGGGACCCAAACAGGTATAATACAGCCAGCTGACCAACCAGATTGGGGAAGACCTGACCCTTGTACAATAACAAGTATAGTCACCCTAGAAAATCAGATACACACCCTGGCGGTAGTGGTCTTCCAAAACTGCAGAAGACTAGAGTTAATTGTCAAAAAGGGTGGCATCGTGGGCTGGTGAGATGGCTCAGTGGGTAAGAGCACCCGACTGCTCTTCCGAAGGTCCAGAGATCAAATCCCAGCAACCACATGGTGGCTCACAACCATCCGTAACGAGATCTGGCGCCCTCTTCTGGAGTGTCTGAAGACAGCTACAGTGTACTTACATATAATAAATAAATAAAAATCTTAAAAAAAAAAAAGGGTGGCATCTGTGCCTTCCCAGAGGAAGAATGGTGCTTCTATGAAAACCATTCGGGCCTAGTATGAGAAAATGCAGAACAAATTTTTAGAAAGAATCAGAAGTAGAGACAATGTAGACAGTGTTTTCTGGAAAGACACACCTGTGAATTGACAGCCCCCCCCCCCAACAACAGGCTCAATCAAAGTTACTATACTTATGATTGTATTAACTTAAGTCTTCAGTTCCTTCCGTTTCAACTGTCTCACCAAGTTCCTCCAACAATGACTACAGGCTTTCACCACCCAAGGGGATCACTGAAGTCTTCATGGAAGCCTGATCAACGCATTCCCTCTGCCTTTGAGATGGAGCCTTGCCCTAGCAGGAAGTAGCCTCTGCAAAACTAAGACCTTTACTCTTCCAGGGTATGTTGTGCAACACATAGCCTCAGGCCAGGATGAGTTGAGGTTGACTGTACTGGGCGATAGCCATGGGCCCTGAAGAATTGCTTAACCCCAGCTCTGCCTACAAAGACAATATCCCTGGATAGAGACAACAACTCACCCTGCCCCCATCCAAAAATAGCTGTAACTTCCTGGAAGCTCTGTGCGTGTGTCCCTCAGCCCTCTGAATACACTCAACCTTCATCCCGAGGAAAGGTTATGGCCCCATGCTGCTCTAGCGGACAGTTTCAGCCCGTTGAGATGGCGTCTATCTGCTTTCTGCCTCACTTTCATTACACCAGGCTCTTAATCCTTTGGAAAGCCCAAATGAACCATGCCTTTTCTAAACTGCCCTACTTGTGATGATTTATCACAGCAATGGAAAAGTAACAAATACAGCTTTGCTGAAAATGATTATTGAACCTGTGTATATGCTGTGTGAGTGATGCCTGCATGTGGGCACGCAACCTGGAGGCCAGAGGTCAGCTTCCCGGCATTAAGTCTTCCACTTTTGCCTAGGTGCCAGTCACCTTTATCTGCTGAGCCCTCTCACTGTCCCCTTTAATGTGGGTTTAAATGTAGGTATATTTGATATATATGTGGTATCTACATATTTAGCATACACAGCTCTGTCTTGCCATGCTTCTCCCATTGACCTCTTCTCCATTTTTCCCTCCCATTGAAACTCTTCTTCCTCCCAACAACCCCCCTTCTTTCCTTTGTGTGTGTGTGTGTGTGTGTGTGTTTGTGTCTGTGTGTGTGTTTGTGTGTGTGTGTGTGTTTGTGTGTGTGTGTTTGTGTGTGTGTCTGTGTGTGTGTGTGTGTTTGTGTGTGTGTCTGTGTGTGTGTGTTTGTGTGTCTGTGTGTGTGTGTTTGTGTGTGTGTTTGTGTATGTGTGTGTTTGTGTTTGTGTGTGTGTGTGTCTGTGTGTGTGTTTGTGTATGTGTGTGTGTGTGTCTGTGTGTGTTTGTGTGTGTTTGTGTATGTGTGTGTGTTTGTGTGTGTTTGTATGTATGTGTGTTCTGCTACATTACATGAGGACCACTTGAATGAGCATAGGTGCAGCATTATTTATCCAGACAAGAGCAACTTACACCATGAGGAATGTGGCCCTCTTCCCAGCAACCATTAACTGCCTATAGGTCTCCAGGGAGGGGGCGGGGTTAATGAAGCTCCACCTCCATCCATGAGGAAAGGTTCAGGGACAGCAGTCTCCTGGGGGAAGCCTCATGAAGGTCTTGTGTCTGTTTAGTTTTATTAATTTTTTTCAAGATAAGATGTTGTTATAGATTCTGATGATTAGCTTCAAATTTATGAATTCAAATGACCTTCCTGCTTCAGCCCCCAGAGTTGTGAGGATTGCAAGCTATCTTCCTCAGACTGAGTGCAAATCTCTCTCTCTCTCTCTCTCTCTCTCTCTCTCTCTCTCTCTATCTCTCTATCTCTCTATCTCTCTATCTATCTATCTATCTATCTATCTATCTATCTATCTATCTATCTATCTATCTAATTATTTGAGATAGGTCTCAAATAGCAGCACACTCTGGCCTCAAACTCACTATAACTTCTGATTATCCTGCCTCCATCTCCCAAGTTCTGGGACTGTAGGTTGTGTGCCAGGATGTCCAGTTTATGTACTGCTAGGAATGAACCCAGGCTCCAAGTGTGCTTGCATGCTAGACAAAACTTTACCAACTTAGCCCCAGCCTCAGTCCTCCAAGTCATTGTTCTCCTCCTCCTCTACCTCCCCTCCTCTCCCCCCTCCCCTTCTTCCTCCTCCTCCTTCTTCAAAACAAGGTGTCATTATGTAGCTGTGGCTAGCTTGGAACTCACAGTGTAGATGAAGGTGGTCTTGAATTCACAGAAATCTTCTTGCCCCTCTGCTTCACAAGTACTGGAATTAAAGTATGCTACCAGGTCTAGCTTAAGTCTCTCTCTCTCCTCTCTCTCTCTCTCTCTCTCTCTCTCTCTCTCTCTCTCTCTCTCTCTCTTGACTTTTTCGAGACAGGTTTCTCTGTGTAGCCCTGGCTGTCCTAGAACTCACTTTGTAGACTAGGCTGGCCTCGAACTCAGAAATCCGCCTGCCTCTGCCTCCCGAGTCTCATTTTTAATGTCATTAAAATGTTCTTTTCTGTGCAGGTGACAGCATTCAGAAAAATTATTAGTCACAGGTAAATAACATTGTTTTTGTAGATTTGTCTATTGACAGAAGACATCCTATCTCTTTAATTCACCATCCTGATGCCTTTCCCACAGTACACTGTCTCTATAAAGCACCCAAAATTATCCATTTCAGTTTAAGGAAGTTAATAACTTTAATCTGTCCAAAGCCCTTTACGTTCCTCATAACTTAAAAAATGAAAACAAAACTTAGGAGGCTCTGGGTGGTGTCATCCCTGGATCCCTCCTCTCAGATGCAATCCACTACACTTCCTTTCCCCTCTTCTCTTAGCAGCACTGACTTCTTTGTTCACGTGAACACCGAGCACTCTCCTACCTCGGGTCCCCTTTCCTAAGCTTACTGTGTGGTGTTTTCTCCACTTAGGGTCCTGGTTCTCAACCTGTGCATCGTGACCTGAGATCATTAGAAACACAGATACTTACAATTCAAAACAGAATCAAAATTACAGCTACCAAGCAGCAATGAAAATAATGTTATGGTTTTGGGTCACACAACATGAGGAGCTGTGTTAGAGGGTCACAGCATCAGGAAGATTGAAAACCGCTGCTCTAAGTTCTACTTGGTTTCTTAGTTAGGGTTTTACTGCTGTGAAGAGACATCATGACCAAAGCAACTCTTATAAAGGACAACATTTAATTGGGGCTGGCTTACAGATTCAGAGGTTCAGTCCATTATCATCAAGGCAGGAACATGGCAGCATCCAGGCAGGCATGGTGCAGGAGGATCTGAGAGTTCTACATCTTCATTTGAAAGCTGCTAAGAAAATACTCACTTCCAAGCAGCTAGCCTGAGGGTCTTAAGCCCATGCCAGCAGTGACACACCTACTCCAACAAGGCCACACCTCCTAATAGTGGCACTTCCTGGGCCAAGCATAGCATACACAAACCATCACAACTGGTTATCTCCTTGGAGTCTCTTCTTGTAAACTATATTCTCTGGTCTATCTTTTGCAGCTTTAAAAAAAGATTTGTTATACACGTGAGCTTACTTGCATATGTGTATATGTACCATGTACATGCCTGGTACTCTTGAAGGCCAGAAAAGGGTGTCAGATCTCCTGGGACTGGAGTTACAGACAGATGTAAGCTGCCATGTGGGTGCTGAGAAATAAACACCAGACTTGTACGAGAGCAGTGTGTGTGAATTGATGAGCCATCGTTCAGCCCCCACGACATCTTATTTTCTTGTCACTATATGAAATGACAACATCGACTTATCATTTGTCCTGCCCACTGGGATGTAAGCTTGCTCCATGTGACTAGAGACTCTTTCATACATGTATATTCCCGACACCAGAAACTTAATCATGCCTCGTCTTGCGTGTCTGATGCAAGGAAATCTAGGTAGAAACCACTTCAGCATTGAAGAAACTTCTACTTCCTTGTTTTGTTTTGTTTTGTGTTTTAGGCAAGCTATCACTCTGAAACTCAGGCTGACCTCAAAATCAAGGCTATCCTCCTGCTGCAGCCTCTCTGTGCTAGGACTGTGCATCCCATATGCAACTTCTAAGAAAAATGGATTGAGAGGCATTTTGAAAGTAGGAGCTGTTAATTGAGTGGATGGGCGGGGTGAAATTAAAATGACTATCTGGTTTTTGGCAGGGTTGCAGGAGAGGGTGGAGATGTCAGGAAGATGGAGGAAGTAGGTTTGTGGGCAAAAGTATAGTTTCAGACATTTGAAACTCAGGACGTCTCTGGTTTTCAAAGTGGAGGGATCACATAGATCGTTGGGTATGCCACATCGCAGTATCATGACTAAATTTTCTTATTGTTTGATTTTTTTGTTTTGTTTTTGTTTTTTGTTGTTTTGGTTTTTCGAGACAGGGTTTCTCTGTATAGAACTCACTCTGTAGACCAGAATGGCCTCGAATGCAGAAATCGCAGAAATCCGCCTGCCTCTGTCTCCCAGGTACTGGGATTAAAGGTGTGGGCCACCACATCATTTTTTGAGTGGTAATTTTTCAATTGTGTTGAAAGGCACCCATTTGATATTTCAGTTTAACAGGTAGAACTGATTATTGTAGGCAGATTTCATTACTAAAATAAAACCTGTTAATAGTTGATGAACCTCTATATTTTCTGAATAGAATGAGAACTTATTGATTACTGAGACTGATATGAAGGCTTATTGTCTGAGAAATGGGTAGCTTCACCTAGTATCATAAAACTAAAAACAGCCGGGCAGTGGTGGCTCACGCCTGTAATCCCAGCACTTGGGAGGCAGAGGCAGGCGGTTAGAAGCCAGCCTGGTCTACAGAGTGAGTTCCAGGACAGCCAGGACTGCACAGAGAAACCCTGTCTCGAAAAAACAAACAAAACAAAACAAAAACTAAAAAAAAAAAATTTTTTTTGTTTTGAGGTTATAAAACAATTATATCATTTCCACCTTTCTTTTCCTCACTTCAAACCCTACCACACAGCCCCTCCATTGCTCTTTTAAATTCATGGTCTCTTTTTGTTACATATATGTGTGTGTGTATGTGTGTCTGTCATCTATCTATCTATCTATCTATCTATCTATCTATCTATCTATCTATCTATCTATCTATCTATCTATGTGTGTGTATATATGTTTGTGTGTATTCCTAAATATATAAATACACCCTGCTCAGTCTGTATAGTGTAACCTGAATGTGTATGTTTTCAGGGCTGACCATTTGGTATTGGGTAACCAATTGGTGTGTGCTTCCCTGAGGAAGACAATTTCTTCTGATGTCAGCATTCACTGTCACCTGTACTTTTATTGTATGCAGATGGGTTGTTTTTTTTGTTTTTTGTTTTTTTTTACTGCATGCATGCCTATGCACCACCTGTGTGCCTGATACCAGAAGAGGCTAAACAGGGTGTCAGGTCCCCTGAGAATAGAGTTACAGAAGGCTGTGAACTGTCTTGTGGATGATAGGAACTGAAGCCAGGTCCTCTGCAAGAACAGCATGTGCTCTTAAGCGCTGAGCCATCTTTCTAGCAACAAAAACAAAACCAACTCTTAACAAAATGCTTTAATCCTGCTGAGGGTGTTCTTCAGGCAAATAAAGGGCCCATCCTGGTCACATGCTAGTTAACGTGATTGAAGGCTCTGAGCTTGTGTGTTTTGTGTAGCAATGCGCTCTTCTTGCTGTTTCTTCTTGGTCCTGTTCATTTGATGTCTGAGTAAACCGTCCACACTACCTGTAGATTGCATCTAGAAGGTTAAAACTGTTTCCTTATCTCTGGGCCACCTTGTCTTGGAGAGAGTGACTCCAGTCAAAGTATCAAATCCATGCTGATTTTTGGTAGTGCTGTGGGTTGACTCTAGGGCCTGCTAAGCACTGGATCAGAACTGTTCTTACTAGGCCCTCACGCAGCAGCATCCCAGCATTGTCTGAAACAAACTCAGAAGCCTCTGAGAGGAAGGAAGCTTTGATGGCCTGGACATTGAGGGGTGATATTGCTTCCTTTCCAGTGGTTTGGGAAAGTCAAATGTAGCTTCCCCAACCACTTATGTGTGGAATAAAGCTTAGAAAATACCTTTTCTTTTTTTCCTCTTTAAGAAAGTTCATACATCAAGAAATCTCTGGGTATATTTATACCAGTGATAAAGTGAGAGAAAGAGGAGAGCCATTTGAATTCTCTAGGCAAAAAAAGTCTGAAAGATTTTGATCATTAAAAAAAAAATTCAATGAGTAATTATTGGGTCAATACAGTATCTTACATAATTTCTACCTTTATATAATATCTGTTTTTATATAGGTGTGAAAAATATAACTAGGGTATAGAGGAATGTTATTTTTGTTCTTCAAAAACTAATGGTGTCTAGATGGCTGTAATTAAGAAGAGCAGAAATAAAGAAGGATAATGGGGCTATGCAAAGGGGTGATTAATTCACCCTGAGGGATCTGTGAAATGCCACAGATACAATGACATTGACTGGGATGCTGAAGGCCGGATAGCTCACCAGGCCAATAAGGTTGAAATCACACAGTTGGAAAAGAAGTTCAGGTTGGAGGAAATGACACAAGGTATAGAATTTAAGGGCCTAGGCTAAAAGTGGTGGCTCAACTCTATAATCTCAGCATTCCTGAGGCTGAAGCAGGAATCCTGCCCGGAGTGTGAGGCCACCTTAGAGTATACAGTGATCTCCAGGCCAGCCTGGGTTAGAGACCCTGTCTCAAAAAAGTAAACAAAACAAGGCACGTAGGCCTTAGTGTGAAGAACTCTTGAGTAACACTCAAATTCCAGTAGCGACAGGGCTGCCTGTGAATTAAAGTGAACTTTTTTGGGTAAAGTGATGTCTTAGTTACTGTTCTACTGCTGTGAGGACCAAGGCAATGTGTAAGAGAAAAGCATTTAGTTGGGGGCTTGCTACAATTTGAGAGGGGTAGTCCAGTGTCAACATGGTGGGAAGCAGGCAGGGTAGGCAATGACCTGTGGGCTTGAGAGCTTTCCATCCTGATCCACAGGCAGCAGGCCGAAAGGCCTGGTATGGCCTTTGAAACCTCAAAGCAAATTCCATGAATACCATCTCCCAACACAGCCACGCCTCCTAATCCTTCCCAAACAGTTCCATCGCATGGTGACTAAAACATTCAAACATAGGAGCCTTTGGGGCCAATCTCTAAACCACTACAACCAGTGTTTCTAAAAGGCTCATCATTTAAATCCATAGGATAAATAAAAACCTCGGGTTCATCCAAGTTGTTGCCAACCTGCAATATTTGACTTGAGTCATCTTATTTGGTCAGTATTTCTGATGGTAAAGAAAAATGTGGAATCACTTCTTTTCCGTCAATCATCTTGGCGGTTGCCTGTCTGTGAGTTGCTCAATGTTGAAGACATTTCCACTATTTGATGCATATTCTTTCATTTTATGGACTCTGTAACAAACTGTAGCGATAAATCTTGTTTTAATCGTTGGGATTTTCAGATTATGTACAGTTACTATAAATTGACTTAAAGTACCCCATGGGAAGCATTTATTTAAAAATTTTTTATGTGTTTTGCTAAGGGGTAATGCCAGGTTGGCCTCAACAGTCCTTCCTCCCTTCTCTGGGATCACAGTTCTGGGATTACAGCGTGTACCTAATTAGCTGGGCTGAAGTCTTGTCCCTGTATGCTGTCTTTTGTAAACTTCTTCAAATCCTGTTTGGAAACTGGATACTTACTAAGCAGTCGAGTGGTTGACGACAAAAAACCAAACCAAACCAAAACAGAAATTCCATTTTCTTCTAAGTCTTGCAGGAAGCTTCAAAGTTCAACTCCTGAGTAGGAATTCCAATAGATTTCTTAACGATTAATTTTAAAATCGTGAATCACACGCCTAACGGCGTTTCATTTTTTTCTTTTTATAAAATCGCCACCTCAACACCACAAACCCAGAAACCTCGTAAAGATGATTCATGACATTTATATATCCTATTTAATACAAGGACTGGAACTCGAAAAAAAAAAAAAAAAGCCCTGGAGTCGACCTTAATACATACACTTCCCAATCCATAGTGACTTCAAAGAATCGTGGCCGGCGTTAAGCTCTTGTAATAACGGAGGCAAAGCTTAAGTTAAGACTAGGGAAGCAACTCTGAGAAGAGGCAGCCTCGACCATCAAGAAGCCTTTGGACAGCGCCGCGGCGGAGCCTCAATGTCACCCGGCGCGGGCAGGGACGGCGGAGCACTGCACAGGCGCGGCCCGCCGCCCCACGCAGGTCCCGGGGCCCACAGCCCGGGCTCCTGAGGGCAGCCTCCACGAAGTCTCCGCGGGGGATGGACGAACCACACCCCTCCAGGTCGGCCGCGCCTGCCAACCGCAGGAATCCGCGGAAGGGCGGGGCCAAGGGACGGGGGCGGGGGAGGCCTCTCTAGCCGCGCCCTCGAACCAGCGCTCCTTGTTCTCGATGGTACCCGCGCGCCCCTCTTGAGCACGCCACTTCCGGTCCTCTTTAAAGGCCCGCGCCGCGCGACCGCCGGGCGTGAGAGCCAGTCGGAAAGGGACGGGGAGGGCGGGGCCCGCGTGGGGGGGCGGGGCCTAGCGGTGGACGGGGGCGGGGGAGGCGCAAAGGGCGCGCTCCGGAGCCACGTGACCGGGACGCGCCGTTCTTCCGTCGGCCATTTTAGGTGGTCCGCGGCGGCGCCATTAAAGCGAGGAGGAGGCGAGAGTGGCCGCCGCTGCTACTTCATTCTTTTTTTTTTTTCAGTGCAGCCGGGGAGAGCGAGAGAGCGCGCTGCGCGAGAGTGGGAGGCGAGGGGGGCAGGCCGGGGAGAGGCGCAGGAGCCCTTGCAGCCACGCGCGCGCCTTGTCTAGGGTGCCTCGCGAGGTAGAGCGGGCATCGCGCGGCGGCGGCGGGGATTACTTTGCTGCTAGTTTCGGTTCGCGGCGGCGGCGGCGGCGGCGGCGGCGGGTGTCGTCTTCGGCGGCGGCAGTAGCACTATGTCGGAGGAGCAGTTCGGAGGGGACGGGGCGGCGGCGGCGGCAACGGCGGCGGTAGGCGGCTCGGCGGGCGAGCAGGAGGGAGCCATGGTGGCGGCGGCGGCGCAGGGGCCGGCGGCGGCGGGAAGCGGGAGCGGCGGCGGCTCTGCGGCCGGAGGCACCGAAGGAGGCAGCGCCGAGGCAGAGGGAGCCAAGATCGACGCCAGTAAGAACGAGGAGGATGAAGGGTGAGTAAGGGGCGGCCCCGGGCAGCCGCTCGCCAGGCCCCCTCCCCCTCCCCGCCATTAGGCCTCGCTCCCGCGACCGCCCGCCCGCCCGCCCGCAGGCCCCAGTGCAGTCGCCTGCTGGGCCGCCCCTCTTGTACCTCGGGCTCCCCCCCGGGCCTGCATCTCCTCCTTCCCTGCCTGCTCGCCCCCTCCCCCATCACACACGTTTCCACCTTTAGCCGTCACCATGCTACTCCGCGGCCCGCCCTCTTTCCTCCCTCGCCGCGGGTCTCCTCCCACCGATGTGGCCGCCAGGATTTTTTCCCGCCTGTCGGAGCTTACCCTCCCACCCCACCCCCACGTCTCCCGGATTTCTAACCTCTTAGGCTTAAAAATGCAAACGCACAGA
This sequence comes from Mus caroli, assembly GCF_978045245.1. Taxonomy (NCBI): domain Eukaryota; kingdom Metazoa; phylum Chordata; class Mammalia; order Rodentia; family Muridae; genus Mus; species Mus caroli. Next base: position 104,171,337 of record NW_028227259.1, on the reverse strand, counting down.
AAAGCTTTTTACCAGGGTTGCCAAGGTTGGTCGGGCGCTTCGCCCCCGTCCCCGAGACGGTGCGATTATTGACACGCTCTTGCTTTGGGAAAGCTGTAGGCTGTCCACCTCTCTTTTCTCCCGCGTCGGCCGCAGGCCAGTGCTTTTAAATAGTTTTCGTCTTAGGACTCGTTCGTTCTGTCCACTTTACGCTGTCACCACGACACGCTCCTTACAGGCCCTGCGTTTGTGCTGTAGACAGACCGGGCCTGCCGATGTCCCTGGTCTGCTGGCGCGTTGGTCTGGCTCCGCGGGCTCCATTTAAGTCCTTCCTGGTCGATGGGGCCTGTACTTGACTGGGGCTCTTCCACCTCCCGCCTGCGGTTGCCCTTCCCCCATTCTGCCAAGTTATTCTCTCTATGCACCCTTTTCGCGCCCTCAGATTCTGGGTTGCCTATTTGTACAGATAGTAGTCTTTCCTTATTTAGTCTGTGCAACTACATTTTTTACGTCTCTCTCCCGCCTTTTCAGTGCCCAGGAGCCTGTTTTGGTTTCTTCTCAGTCTCACCCTCTCACTATTGTTCAAAGGAGCCCACTCGCCCTTTAATACGCAATAAATCCTGTGCTGGTCAATGAATTAGTTTTTTCAGGTTTTTTAAAATACTAACTTGTTTCCTCTAATTGAAGTAACTTATTATGTCGCCACCAGAAGCTGCTTTTAATAATGTTAAAATGCAGCCTTTGGGAGCTGAGTATCATACAGGAGATAAGGAAAGGGGGTTCGATCCGGGTCCTTAGATTTTCTTGTTCCCATTACAGATTGCTGATCTTGAGTTACGGTTTCGATACTTTTTATAGTGGGGCTGTGCGTATGCAATTTTTTTCACTGTGACCAGGAGAAAGTTTTGGTGGGAAGTTTTTTAAAAAGGTGTCATTTTAACCCGTGATTTCCACTACTGGTTAAGAGTATAAAATTTGTAGGGGTGTTGGGACAGTGGAGAAGGACTTGGAGTATAATGTTTAAGAAAATCTCAGTTCAGGCTGATTCTCTGCAGTCTGCTAATGGTTGTACTGGCTTTAGTGGGGAGTTGAGGGTGGGATGGGAAGTGAATTTAATTAAATGGAACTAATATTGAACGATGTGTGGCTTAATTTGAGAAGGGAATACATGTTAAATATTTGAAGAAATTAAGTTTTTTTTTAACATTTTGGTTTTTGCTTTCTGAATTCTGTTCTTTGGACAGAGGCACCAAAATGGTTAATTGTGTAACTGGGGCAGGCTTTCTATTACCCTTGAGTTTTGAAAGTTAGAAAGTAGCTAGCTGTCTTTGTAGTTTTTTGTTGAACTGAAATATAAATGAATTAGTTTTTAACCCTAACAATGTCAAAAACTAAAACTAGAATTTTGATTGGTTGCTGTACCGGTTGTTAATTCCCTAGCCATTCAAACTCCTCCCCACGACACACTGAAGCAGCGGCGGCACAGCGGGAAGAATGGTAAAACTTTTACATTTTATTTCTGTCTTATAAAGATTTCAGTAGTCATAACATGCAGAGGCTCTGTAATTTAGTTGCCCATTGAGTCCCAGGAGATTTAGACATTAATACTGTAGGCTGAGTCTTGTGCCTGGGATGTAAGGCCTTTCTAGATACCCTAAATAATCTGTGGGCAAGAACGCCATTGCGTGATATGGTTTGTGGTAATGCATGATGAGTTGACAATTTGACCAACCTAAACTAAATGTAATTATTAATTTTTCTTTTAAATATGGGCAAACAAAAGTTACTGTATTTTCATTTAGTTTTTATTAGGTTGAAATATTTTTGTTTAAATTCTAAGCTTAATGCTAAATATAAAGGTTACTTGATAAAGATATTGCGTGTTAAAATGTCTTGCATGTTATACTGAAGTATTCTGTCAAGTAGACAGTTCCTTAAGTATTACTATGCTTTATGCAAAGTCCTGTATACTTTTAAGCATTGTGTATATATTCATAGGTGGGCTAAATGTGGCTTTCCACTACAGCTCTTATCAGGCTTTTTATTTTCAGTGTGATTTGGCTGGGATGTTAATTACAGTTGGTTGACATGTGTTCACATTTGCATGACTTCCCTTGGAGGCTGGTAGGTTGAGCATTCTTTTTACCCCACTTCTCCCCCCTGAAATGTCAGTCTCTGCCCTTAGGGTCATACTTTGATCTTTACCATTGGAGGTTAGAAAGCCAGTACATTGCCTATGTCTGTACTTACCATATTCTATTAAATTATTTTGGATAACACTTAAATTTTATATGGGTTTTTTTTAAACTTCCCGTCTACTGATATTTGTCCAGTTTTAAGTTGGAGGTAAAGTAGTTTAACAGATAAAAGAAGAAACAAAATGGAAAAAAACAAACTAGGGTCTGAGTGTGACATAATCATGTTTAGATGAATATTCTGTCTTAGTGCCTGCTGGGCACAGTAAGTTGACTCATGATGGCAAATTAAAATAAACCTTATTTGACTTCTATTTGAACCTTAGTTGTTTGTAGTAAGTTGAATTGACCATGTGTTAGATTAGAAGGTCATTGTTTTTACTGTTTAAAAAAGTTATCTTTGTCCCCTCGTTCAGTAAGTAGCAAATGCTTGTAGAGCATCTGGGATCAGTTTTTGGAGAAAGTTTGATAACTTAAATGTAAATGTTATGGAACAGTCCAGATAGATGATGCTGGGTCTCCACTGGCAGCCTTTCTGAGGTAGTAGGTTTTACTCAAGCAGTCTTGAACTTAGATGGCATCCTTACTCTCCAGCACTTGTTTTGGAGATAGTCTCACTACGTAGCCCAGGCTTAGGAAGCGCTCTTCAGCTGCCAAGTCTCTTGGACTACAGGTGTGTGGCCACTGTGACCAGATGTCCCCTGTTGTCCTTCCCACCTCTTTCTCTAATTTGATTTGATAAATGTCAGTTTACCCAACTTCGTTTTGTTGCAGATGCTAGACTTTCTGAGCAAAACAGTGAAGATCTTTAAGCATACCTTTTTGGTATCTATATGTATACACTCCATGTTTCTGTTTTCCACACCAGTTTAATAACACAGTCTCTGTAGTGGAGATGAGACCAGTCAGTAGGTTAAATGCCCTGTGAAGTTAATGTCTTAAAAACACTGGTTTTTAAGCTCCTGTTAAAATGAAGTTTCATCTGAAGTACTAGTTTTGAGCAAAGGTCTCCTACATGCCTAGGCTGACCTTGGCCTAATATTCCTGTGTCCACTTCAAGTGTTGGGGACTGTAGGTAAATGCTACTGTTCCTGGTTTTCCTGCTAAAATATTTTTTAAAAATGAGTTTGTTATTCGACATGTTCTATTATGTTTTTTTGTTTATTCATATATGAACATGAAGTTATTTTTAGAAAAGCACCCTTGTTTCAAGATTAATGACTTTAACAGTGTTTCATTACCATAGTGAAATTGCTTTCTGAGTTACTTTAAAATTGTGTTTTGATGTTGGGGTCACGTGTGTATGAGGAGGTTAGTGAGTCTGCTTTCATTCTGTAATGTGGGTCCTGGGGATTGGACTCTGCTCATCTTGTTGGCCACTTTACTATCTACAACATTTAAGATCCCTGTTATTTCTTAGATATAATTAGTTGCATTGGAAATCCTCATTTTGCTTTCAGTGTGTAGTTTTTATAGTGCTTTGGTTCTTTGGGGGTAGGTAGTGTCTGCTGAAATGTGCATGCCACATTGTATGGAGGACCAGTTTTTGAAATTGAAAGAACATTGGAAACCTAGTATACTGTGTCAGTTTTGTAGACAGTTTTACCAGCTTAGATACAATGACTCATCATTCCCACCCTAACCCCCACCTCCAGAATGTGGTTGAGTAGGAAGCATGACAGTTTCATTGAGTTGTCAGTGGAGCACTTGTCAGGGCAGTACACAGCTGGCCTGGGACCGTTAGTGTGTGAGCTCAGGTGGAATCTTGTGGAGATTGTTCTCTGCTGTTTGAGAAGGGGATCACACGTCTTTTTAAAATATTGGAGAGTATAATAGAAACCCCAATGTTACTGGAACAGTTTGAACATTGCTCTGGGCGGGGAACGACGACAACACCTTCTAGAGTATCGAAGTGCCAGATTGACTGGCCTTTTGATTTAGTGAGATTGGATTTATTGGCCAAGTACATGTGTGTCCATATTAATTTCTTTTGGTAAAATTGGAAGCTGAAGCCTTAGATTTAGGGGAAGAATATTCAGTGTTTTTTCCTGTCCATAGTGGAGATAGATCGCAAGGCTTCTTAAGTGTGTGGCCAATGTTGTGTTCTTGAGCCATATCCCTATCCAGGAATACTAGATTCCGATAACACTTGGTGTCTGTAGGAGAGAGATGGAATAAACAGTCCCAGGACTAGACTGGAATAGCATCTAAAGTCTCAGTATTTTGTTTTCCAAGACAGGATTTCACTTTTTAGCTCAGAGATATGGAGTGCCACTTCTTGGCAACTTTTTGTTTTTGACACAACACCTTAAACTTCAACAAGTTTTCTTTGTGTTTAATGACATCTTCTATATATTGTTCTAGTAATTTAACCTGGGTAGTCTGAGGTATGTAAGACATGTCATGTTTATAGTTAGATTGGTAGATGCATGTAGATATGTACCTCATAGTTCATTTTGCTATGACTTAAGGCCATTAGGAAAGATAATTAATCATCTTTATCCTTTAGGTGATGTTAAAAGCCATGTCAGAGGACATAAACACAGACTGACTTCCTATTTCACTTAATGACTCTGCTTCAAATGTGCATGCAAGCAAATGAAGTGATATGGAACTGGCTGGTTTGATCTGACTATAGTTGTGCTTCAGTGTTACAGTAAATAGGACACTAAACTGGATGCAGGAAGCCTGGGATTTGTTTCTGTTACTTCCTCCACTGTGGTCTAAGATAATAAATAGAACGCGTTTTTACTTGGTTTTCTGATCTGTTTGCTGGAAACAATGCTCACCGTAGGAAGACTGACTGCACAGCCTGCTTTCCTATTTTGTGTGTATTTATCCAATGCCCTAATAGTTGCTACTGGCAGTGATTTACTCCTGTGGAGTAAAGGTAAGCATATTTTAGTTTCTGGAGTGTTAAACTCGTATGTTCATGCTATGTACTTGAGTATTTTAGAGTGGAGAAGACTACTTCATTCTGACATTTGTCTCATAGTGATAGCTTTAAGTATTGGGTTCTATACTGAAATGTTTGTCTGCACTTGAGACTACATACATAAATAATATACATGAATCAGGAAATCCACTCTCTATGTCTGCTCTAGTCTTAGACAGGAAAGTGACAGCCAACAATACTGAAAAAGCCACTGATAAATGTTTTGGGAACGATCTTCAGGTTTTTGTTATATTAAAAAGTAATGTGATTTTAAAGCATTGGAAGATGGTAGGGTTCGGGATTTGGATTGGTGGTGGAACACTTAATCTAGAGTCCTGGCTTAAGCAAGGTAGTCATCCGTTCTTTTTTCATTAGTCATATCTAAACTGGTACCAATAGAAAACTGAAATGATTGTGAATCGCTAGTGCTCTTAGTTAACCTAGGTTAGGAAACCCACCCCAGTCTTGAACCTTTAGGTGAGTAGGAGTTTACATCATAAATTGGAGTTTTTTTAGAAAGTTAGTATATTGAAAATACTAAGCAAAGCTCTTAAGGTTTATTTTTAAAAGCTGTTGTGTTTAATTTACTAGATGTTATGCCTGCCTTTCTTCTTCTTTATATTTTTGACATAGGATCTTATTAACTATATAGCCCTTGCTGGCCTGGAATTCACTGTGTAGACCAACTGTCTTCAAGCTCCCAAAGATTCTGCCTCCTGAAAGGAGGGAAGTCTCCAGTTTTCCTGGGAAAACTGGGAAGATGTTTTCAACCTAGTTATCTTTTTTATGCTGGTTGATTTAGGTTTCTTTTGAAGTTTGAGATTTAACATAAAAGAATTTAAAATCTTGCTTTGAAAATATTTGCTCTTTTATGTGTTAGTCTTGTATAATAGGATCCTTTTTAACACTTAGCTTTAAAAAGCGTAATATAGAAAAAACTGACTGAGGAATTGCCTGTTTAACAGTGGGCAGCTAACCTTGGCTTGTAGACTTTACTGAGGATTTTTTTTTTTTTTTTGATTAGCTAAACTTAATACAGTTTTAAATAGTTAAAAAAGTAGTTTTCAAATGCCATTAACCACATCAGATCCAAGTCTTGTTACTGTCAAGGGTTTGTCAAACTATTTCCAGGATAGTTTTTATATACATGGTATATGTGTATCCCTACTGACAGTTGTCCAGTGTTAAAAAGTAATGGCCTCATTCTTAGAAGTAGCATGATGATGTTTAAAATAAACCCTAATTTCTAAGGAAAATGTTAATTAATACATGCCAGGGAGATTTTATTAGAGTTTAGCATTGTAGCATTTTAAAAGTTGAGCTTTAATGATGGAGTACCAGAAGAATTTTGTAAGTAAGTATTCTTGAATAACATTACTATAAGGGATGCCAGTGAATGGGCCGATATGGCTCAAAAAAAAATGTATTGAGCTAACACTTGGTGTATTTTTTTTATGTAAGATAATGAGCTGATGGAAGACTTTAAACATTGTTTTATCTGAAAATTGGGGTAAGGGTAAAAGCCTCAGGGAAAGCACCTTTAGATACAATACTTACCATTGAGTTTGGAGTGTTGTTAAACTCAGTGATCCTCATAGTTGGGAAAAAATTAGCTTTTTATGTACTTGGGAGAGGATGAGGGTATTTTCTTTTTTATTTTTTTAAGACAGAGTCAAACAGTAGTTCAGGCTATTGGTCCTCCTGCTAGTTTCCTAAGTGCTAGGATTGTAGTCATGGACCACCATACCCTGCTAATTAGGAATTAATAAGACATTTTCTGTCAGCCATCATTGCTTGTTAGGTGTTGCCTAGTGCTTTTAATTATTTACTAAGAAATCTTGGCATAAATGTAGGGTAGGGAGAGGACTTCAGAAACGACATTTATAAAGGCTCATTCCACTAGAGGAACCAAGGCACACCACCTGAAACACCAGTTCCAGGTGTACCTACACTTACATGCATGACCCAAACAGAACACACACATGCCCGTAAGTGTGAAAACACTTACACTGTTCAAGAGCTAATTTAAATAGACTTGTATCTTTTCTTTGGGCCATTGAAGTAGTTTGCTTATAAGTATGACTAAAGAATTAAACTATAGGGGAGGCGGGTGTATCTCTCTGAGTTCGAGGACAGCCAGGGCTACACAGTAAAACCCTTTCTCTAAAAATGAAAGAAAAGAAAGAAAGAAATCAAACTTTGTCAGGCAGGCATGGTGATGTGCATATATTATCACAGTACTCAGCACTGGGAAGGCTGAGGCAGGAAGATTCCTACAAGTTTGAGAACAGGCAGGATTAAATGAGACTTCAAAAAAAATACAGTAGGGGGGAACAGATGACCCTTGTGGAAGTAAGTTCCTTAACTGGGATTATTGGTTCACTTAGAACTAAGGATCACATTTAAATTTAGATTGCAGCATGAAGAATCATGTTGTTGATACTTAAACAATTCTCTTGATAGTTTTAAATTGGCTACTTAGAAATTTTAAAGTTCTTTTGACTTACTAAAAAGTGTTTACATCTCTGCAGGAGTGAATAGCAACTTGAAAGTAAACCTCTCGTTTAAGGCTCCCTATTGGACAGACAGTAGGTATTGTGCTTTAAACAACATATGGCTGTATAAAGTAATCCAAATTAGTGTTAATATTAAGGAATCTCAGACTGAGAGGAAGTTCATGTTAGTATTCTAGAGATCCTACAGTAGGTACCTGTTTGTTTATAAAGGTTAGTGGACAATCACTAGGCTGTATACTATATAGTTAAAGCTTGTGACTACAGAATAAAAAAATGGGTTGGATTTCATACTTCCTATTTAGTAAAGCTAGAATACAGTGTTGTGGATTTTGTAATGTATTGGGTTTTCTGGTTATCTGTTCAGCTTTTTTTTTTTTTTTTTTTTTTTTTGGTTTTTCGAGACAGGGTTTCTCTGTATAGCTCTGGCTGTCCTGGAACTCACTTTGTAGACCAGGCTGGCCTCGAACTCAGAAATCCACCTGCCTCTGCCTCCCAAGTGCTGGGATTAAAGGCGTGCGCCACCACCGCCCGGCCTGTTCAGCTTTTCTTAAAGCACAAGAAAAATCCAGTTCTTTTATGCTACCAAAATACTGATATATTTGTCATAAGCTCAGAAGCTGTTGTACTTCACACAAAATTTGGAAAACTTACCTGGCTCTTTCCAGTGTGGAAGGGAGATTTTCGTTATAGAACGAGTAATGGCTTGTTGGCCAAACTTAAACAAAATGTGTGTTTTAAAAGCTAAACGAGTGCGGTCCGCATTGGTCACATAGCCAGTTTCAGAGATTGACCATACTAAAGCAGCTTAATAGAGATAACAGACCCTAGGCTGTTACTCAGGACTGTTGTATTGAAGGCAGGGTGTGGTTTGTAGAAGAATATCTCATTCCTTGAAACTAATTGTGGCAGCTCCACTGGAAGCTGAAGAATTCCCACCAATTTGAGGCAAGCTTGAGCTGTAGTGTGAGACCCTGTCACTGTCTTAACATATTTCATTCAAAATAGTTGTGGATTAAAAAGACGATTAGATAGAGCAAGTAGTACTTGAAGAAAGAAATGTAATGTGATAAATAAAAATGTTGACCAGAATACTTAATATTCTGGATAAAGGGCCATCTATTAACAGAAGAGTTTTGCGTGAACATTTTTAGCTCTGTTATGGGTGGAAAAGTTTTTGTTTTGTTTGTTTTTTACAGAGCACTTCATTAGGTCAATTGATGAGTTGGTATGTGTATCTAATATTTCAGAAAATTAATTTTCTATCTAAAAAGAAGTCATATGACTTAAAATAGTAGATGACTTATTCTATGTGCTATGTTATTATCTTTTATTTTCATTAAAGAAGTATACATAACAATTTTAAATTAAGGACATTTCCCCTACCCATTGCTTTTATGAAGTAAAAACAAATTCTGTCTTGATAATTGGTTCACTAGACAGAATTTTCTTGTTCTAGAGGTTTGTTATTATTCTGTACTGTCTTTTATTATAATTTTAGTTTGGCAAGACTGAAATCGTTACAAATTAATCAGTTACGGGGAAATTCTGTATCACAGATGATTATTAGGTAGCTAAGTCACAGCTGAGTTTGTTTCTGTTCTAGAAGGTGATAATGGATATCTAAGAGACTGTTGCTTTCTAGTCAGTGTCTTTTCTTCTTTTAAAAAAACTAGCATCTCCCTCACCTTGAAAGACTGAATATTGGCAATGAGTTTTCATTGATTAAAGTAGTATTCTGGACCTGTAGGTAAAGCACTATTTATAGCAATGGATATTTAAATATGGGTTATATTTTAGGAGTTATTTAATTGAAAGAAATGTATGTTGAGAAGTCTTAAGTTTTCAATGGAATAAGCAGATATTTAAAATGTACATAATGGGTTTTGGTTATATTTATTTGATTATAAAATTAAATGGCTATAAATCTTATTTTAGGACTAGACACTTTGAGGATGTCTTGAAAATTGGGGCTTGCTCTATAATATGTTCAAGGTTGAAACACTAACTTTAAATGGAAAGTTCAATATGCCACCTAAGAGTTTCTTTGAATTAAAAGTTAGCTTTGTTATCAGCATTAAGTTAAACTTGTAAGAGTACTCTGTAACATTCCAGTTAAAACACATGTACTAGAGGCGAATATAAACTAATGACCATTTTATTTCCAGAATAGGCTGTAGTGGCAGCCTATTAAAAGTCTACAAAGTGGAGATGTTTCGTATGAAAGACTTGCTTATTTGTCTTTCTAGAGCTGAAAGTTGGCGTCTTTCCCATTCTTTTCCATGACACACACACACCCTTATGAAGATGAGCGAATTCTGAGTAGTCAACTGTGTAGCCTGTATAGGACTAATTTTATCAGTTTACTACTAAATTTTCATTTTGACCTTTTTAAAGAGTAAAAGGTACAGGTTTTCTTTTATAATTACTACTACTAACTTACTGGTAAAACAAGCAGATGTAGAAAGGATTACCAGAAACTGCTTTGGGCATTTTGCTGTATGTTGAGACTTTGTTCTAATGGCCTTTCCTGCAGTGTTTTCCATTTACCATTTTACAGGCCTAAACATTTATTACTTGTTAACTGAGGTGCTCCTGTAAGTAAATCCTCTAAGTTAGTTAGATGTGGTTTAGTGGTAAGTCTTTCTGTCGGGGTGTTTACATGATGACTGTGGTTGTCTTGAAGGAGTCCTGCACGTGAAAAACTCTAGTTGACAGTTTAGAGGACTTAGCATTTTTCCATTTTATATATGAGTTCTGCAAATGGGAGAACTATTAAAAGCAGAGAAAGGAGCCTTGCTGTAGATAGGATGCTGGGGCTGTAATGAGATTTGATAGACTCTAGAAACGAAGATTTTATCTGTTAAAGAAAACTAATGCTTTTATTTGGCATGCAAATATAAATATGTATATAAATATCAGCAAATAGCTTCTTGCTCAGTATTGTATTTGAACAGAAGGAGCAGTGCTGAGTGGAACTTTAAACAGTAGGGTTTGGAAGGTGTCTGTAATAAGAATAACATTTGAAAAGAGAAAAGTGTGTTACTGATGTATGTAAATGTAAGACAAAGTTTAATTTTCTTAACATTTTAATACTGCTTTTTGTCTTTACAGGAAAATGTTTATAGGAGGCCTTAGCTGGGACACCACAAAGAAAGATCTGAAGGACTACTTTTCCAAATTTGGTGAAGTTGTAGACTGCACTCTGAAGTTAGATCCTATCACAGGGCGATCAAGGGGTTTTGGCTTTGTGCTATTTAAAGAGTCGGAGAGTGTAGATAAGGTAGTGTGTTATATATATATACATATATTCTGATTAATGAAACCTGGAGAGTTTGATACAGTAAACTTGTGTTATATGTTCTCTTTTATAAGGAAGAAGAGATGCATTTCTTATATTTTTTGTTGTTTGAAACAAGGTTCTGTGTAGCTTAGGCTGGCCTCAAGTTGTACACATGGCTAGGGACTACCCTGAGCCTCATGCCTCTACCTTCCAAGTGTTGGGGCAGCAGAGGTGCTGAACACACCCTGTTTGTGCCAGTATATTTTTTGGAGGGAGAGGTAGATTTATGGAATTACTTACTGATACTTTCCATGTGCCAACCTTCCTAAATTGAAAGTGACTTAAAAAGGACAGAGATTTGTCTGGGGGCAATAGCTTGTGGTTAGTATATATATTGTTTATGTTCAGTTCCAAGAGGATAGAGGGGGATTTTGGAAGTCTTAATTAGCATGTTATAAACAGTATGACAAGTTGGCAAAAAGGGCCCAATTTAAAATAATATTAGATAAAGTTTCCCCTCTTTACTCTGATTCTCAGAATCGAGTAGTTCTCTCAGTCAAATGTCTACAGGATGATCAACTTCTGATTGTCATTTTGGTTCTGCACTGAGGGGAAGTAGCAACCATTGTTTACATTGTTATTGGTTAAAGGTGATGGTTACCAAGTAATCAATTCAGTTGGGGTGATATTTCCCCTACATCAATTCTCAGTGACTTATTTTTATTTTTTTATTTTTGGTTGGTTTTTCAAGACAGGGTTTCTCTGTGTAGCCCTGGTTGTCCTGGAACTCACTTTGTAGACCAGGCTGGCCTTGAACTCAGAAATCCACCTGCCTCTGCCTCCTGAGTGCTGGGATTAAAGGCGTGCGCCACCATGCCGGGCCTCAGTGACTTTTATACTTGGGCACTAGTTTGTGTTAGTTGATGTCATAATTACTCTGTGACTTGACAGTTTAGCCAGTTGACATGGTATTGGTACATTGTGTGATTATTTGTAAGTATTTTATTTCTGAACAGTAGTTAAGTTTCACATATTAAAGTGAAAAATTTAATTTCCTTAGGTCATGGATCAGAAAGAACATAAATTGAATGGGAAAGTCATTGATCCTAAAAGGGCCAAAGCCATGAAAACAAAAGAGCCTGTCAAAAAAATTTTTGTTGGTGGCCTTTCTCCAGACACACCTGAAGAAAAAATAAGAGAGTACTTTGGTGGTTTTGGTGAGGTATGTTGTGTTTTGATGCAATTTATGTCAACATTTTTGTGTGATGGCACATTAAGTAGATTTGGCCATCTGTTTTTTTCAGAGTTGTGAAGTACTTTTGTTTTGGTAATAAGGATATTGATATGAGCAGATCTGAAGATTGGGTATTTTTTTTCTTGATTTTTGAGCATCTATATATATATATATATAAAGTAACAGATACAAAGATGAAATAAACAATCCCCAACTGCAAAGAAGGGTCTTGTTAGGTAATGTAGGCTGTCTGACTTTGTACTTCTCTTTTTCTCCTTGAACTCTGGACTTAAGACATCTTCCTGCTTCTATACTACATAGACTACAGGAATGACCCATTGTGTCTGAGTTGGACAGCATTCTTAACTCAGAATTTAGTGGAAGGAAGAGAACAGGAAGGCAGTATGAGGAGGTGGTCATGGTTAACATACTGAGATATGGAAGGAGACACTTAAGAATAAGGAAGTAATAAGGACAGACTAGCATCTTGCCAACTCAAATATGTGTAAGTACAGTTTAATGAGACTTTAGACTTAGTGACATAATGAGCTACCAGTTCCTATCATGAATTAATACTTAAATCTAAGCTGAGGTATATGTAGCTTTGGTCTCCAAGGATAGTATGCTGGTATCTCTTACTTGATTCAAATAAGAATACATGCTTTTGTGCTAGGACTTACAAATGAAATGCTTAACACTCAAAAATACTACACACAAAAATCCAGGTATATAAATTTTTTTGTGTGGTTGTGGGAACAAGCAAAAGTTGGATTGCTACTGCCTTCCTATTCAGCAGCAGCCATTTAAGACTGCAGTTGTAGCTTCTGCCTGGAGTAGCCACATGTTCTTCAGTTTGCAGTACTGCTGCTGGGTTATATATATATATATATATATATATATATATATATATATATATATTCTCAAGTGCAGAGTCTGCCTTGCCTCTCTTAAAATGACTGTTGTTCTTTTGTGGCGCTCTGGGTTTGTGATTCTTCAGTTAGGTAGAAATATTGATAAACCACTAACAATTGGTCTTATGATTAAGTGTGAGGCCTTAGGAAACTTGGAGGTTGTAATTGAAGAATATCCTTAATTAGAAAAATGGGGAGACAGGAGAATATAGCTTGAGAATTAAATGCATTTTCTTTGTGCTACCTTCCCTGTAGTATATAAGCTATTAATGACAATAGAACACAAACTAGAATACTAAGTCTTTGTTTTATTGCTATCAGGTTGAATCCATAGAGCTCCCTATGGACAACAAGACCAATAAGAGGCGTGGGTTCTGTTTTATTACCTTTAAGGAAGAGGAACCAGTGAAGAAGATAATGGAAAAGAAATACCACAATGTTGGTCTTAGTAAAGTAAGTTAAAAGTATCCATTGAGTGGCTTAAAAAAACTTGGTGCTACAATGTAATGCTTGGTTTTAGGATCTAGGGTGCTTAAGGTCCTACTCACTTTTTACTTACGAAGTTACTTTT